>NC_092872.1:664546427-665203212 GCF_028372415.1 Notamacropus eugenii
CTGTAAATAGAAGTGGTGTTAATTAAGCTTGATCCACTTTTGGAAAAAGAAGCATGAAGGCATTTATTTGCAGTGATATGCTGGATTTCCTATAGATGATAAGGTCCTCCAGATGCTTCAATGTCCAAATAAGGGTTTGCTTATCTTATTAAGTCCTGAGACACTGCAGAACTTTCTATTGAGAACTACTCACAGAATCATTCGCAGAAGATTGTCCTCATTATCCAAACAGGGAAAAGCAAGTCAGTGACTATTGTTGAGATTATGATAGGTTGGAAGGACTGCCTTTGAGTTTGTTGTCATCAATTTATGCACTCATGTATGTATATGTATATATTTATGCATATGTATGTATATATGCATATGTGTGTAAATATAAATGTGTATAAATATACATACATATATGTGGCCAGACACTACAAATGGGCAATGAACTGGCCCAAAATTGAGGAGGAGGAGGAAGAGGAAAAGGAGGAGAAATAGGAGAAGGAAGAGGAAGAGGAGGAGGAGAGTGGGTACTGAGTTGCCACTGCATAATTGCTGGATGCTTTTAATTACTCAACCTGACACAGAGACCTATTCTTTTTTAATGGTTATATTCTTTAATAGCATCTTCAAGTAGTACAGAAATACAAACAAACATTTAAAGGAACAGGGTTCCACAATAAGTCAGGATGGCTCTGTGAGGTGGGGATGTTGAATCTTGTTTCTCCATACTCCTACCCTCTCACCAGTGGGAGGTGAAAGGGGAAGAAAGTGGTCGACAGGAAAAGTTACTGGCTTTTAGGGACAGGAGTAAGGTAGGAGAAGGAAGCAAAGTGTCTGGTGACTGGGGACTGGACTTTGGACTTCTCACTTCACAGATGCTGCTTGTCACTCAGCTCTCCACAAAGCTCACTGAAAAAAAAAAGGCCTACCTTTTTAGCATCAGTGCTTTTCTAACCGTCATTTTATGGCATTGAATTATTCAATATCATATACCTTGAAGAGTTCACCCTTTGGGCCAAAGAACAACAGACAGAGACATGGGGCCATGGGGGAGTTCCAGTATATATTGAGGGAGTATGGTGCAGTAGGATCAACAATAGATTTGACTTCAGAGGACCTAAGTTCTAATCCTGCCTCTTCCATTTGCTTCCTGTGTGATCTTAGGCAAGTCACTTAGACTCTGACCTTCAATTTTCTCCTCTGAGAACTGAAGGGGAGAAGGGAGTGAACTAGATAGTTTTGAGGCCCCTTCCAGCTTCAAATCCGTGTTCCTAAGATATAACCATACAAGAACTGTTGCAAGAGAAAACACATAAAAGATGAAAGTATTACTGAAGAAGGATATGGGTGGGTTACATAAAGAGAACCAAGCAAAACTGGTGGACAGTCTGAATGCTCCCCGAATATGTCCCCGAAATAACAAGAGAGCTATATAAAAGTAGCCCCACCTCTCTGGGGCTATCAAAGAATTATGAGTGGACTTGAACCAAGGCTGCCTGGATAAGAGTAAGCTTGTAGCTAGGTGGCTATCTGCATCGATGAAGGGATTACAGACGTATTACAGGCATACCAGAATTGCTGAAGTATTTCTGCAAGTCCTGGTCAGACTTGCTTTGGAGTAGCAGAACGAGCAATGAATTTAGGGTCGAAAGACCCGAGTACGAGTTCTGATTGTGCCATTTACCAGATCTAGTGATCTTAAGTCATTTCTCTAAGGCTCAGTTCCTCATATTCCTGGATGGAGATGACGGTCCCTCCCGGTGTTGTGGCGACGAAGGCCCTTTAATGCACTATAAAAATCTTGACCTTTCTCTTCTTCTTTGGGTTACTGCTTTGGAGGGAAGAGTCTTAAGCAGTGAGACTGGGTAAGACAATAAGGACTATTGGAAAAGTTTAAAACAGCCGCCGCCGCTGCTCCTAGGCTGGCGTGGTATGAGCCAGGTTCTCCCAGCTTCTTCTTGACCCGGCACTGAGTCCAGGGCCTTAAGTAGACGGGGAAGTAGAGGCCTGGCTCCCTCGCCGCCTTCTGACCATCTTGGCTGGGGCCCATGAAGATCCCTTCAGCTCAGTTTAGCTCCCACTCAGCTGGCTCCATCAGGAAGCGACTCGCCGCGACAGAGCTCGGAGGCATCTGCCAGAAGGAGCTCCGTTTGGTTACCCCTCCCTTTTCTATCCAACCCGGATCCTTATTCCACTCTTCTCTCCCTGAGCCTCCAGGGACACTGCTCAGGATTCTATAAGGGCTGACAAAGAGCGGCCGGGGAGAAGGAGGGAGAAGGACAGGGGGGAGGGGGACGGAGTAGAGGAGGGGAGAGGAATGATAGCCCGCGAACTATAGCCCTCTACCTTGTGCCGTGGGGTGGAGGAAACAAAGAAGTGACATTAAGGGGTTAGCAGCCATGAACACCTTGGAGAAGTAGGTTTCAAAGAGCGTGACAAAAGCAGAGACTTTGAGGGCTGTTCTTTTTATCTTTGTATTTTCCAGCGCCTAATAGAGTCGGCGCTTAGGCGGAGGAATGTAGAAGAAGGGAAAAACAGCCTACTGGAAGGAGTAATGCTGGGCAAGTCTCTCCCTCTCTAGTCGTATTTCCTAGCCTGGAAAAAGGAGGGAGTTGTACTAGATGATCTCTGAAGTCTCTTCCATCACTAAATCTATGATCCTGAGACCTTGGACCAGTTATTGAACCTATCCTGGCCTCAGTTAACGCATCTACAAAATAAAGCGATTGATTGTACTATTAGCAGATGCCTAAGAGCTCTTCTAGATAAAAATCGTTCAACTATGCTCTCTAATCTCTCGGATAACAGTTTAACAAGGTGTGTTTGTAAATTTCCCCAGCATCGGAGCTGATGAAGTCCTTGGTTCACTGGGCGTCGGGGCAGTGAGCGAAATTTTTGCTCCAAGGCAAAGCAAGAATACAGAAGAAATGAATCATCTACGTTTGTCTGTCACAGTGAGATGCTTTTGCTTTTAAATAAGGTAGCCAGAATAAGAAAAAGGAAGTAGGTAGGTAGGTAGGACCCCGGGGCTGAGGTGTTTTAGAACTGAAAGAAGTTGTCATACAGAGATAGAGAACAAGATCAATATGAAATAGACAGGGTAGATCAGCATGGTGGAGAGGGCAGGCAGGTGAAGACGTAGTGGAAAGAAAGTTAGATTTAGAGTAGAATGCAAATTTCTTGACTGCAGGAATTTCCCTTCTGTGTATCACTATTACTGGGTATTCTGTTGACTGATAGTAAATGAGGGTCTTAATAAATGGTTACTAAATTTTATCAAAATCAAGAAATGTATTTAGGTTCTAATATCAGTTTTGATCTTTTGTGTGAGCTGAAACCAGTCTTTAACCTTTATTAACCTCGGTTCCCATTTGTAAAATGGGGGTGATAATGTTTTTACTCCCTATATGTAAGGGGTGTTGTGAATTAAAGATATGAAAAACCTTTTTAAAAACCTATAAATGTAAGTCATTCTCCACCAAAGGGTCTGTTGAATTGAACCAAAGAAGATGCTGAACACCAACTTGTCTTCTGGGACAGCACAGACCTAAGAATTAGAACCCATCTTAAGAACTAGCTAGATGGCACACTTAGGTGGCACACATAAAACAACAATGGTAAGATAGGGAGATCTCAAAGTCTACTGTGCTAAGACCCCAAAACACTGAAGAAAACCTTGAACCCAAAAAGGATGAAGCCTTTGTCCAGAGACCAGATGTGGGACTACAAGCAGTTAGGAAGTAATGAAATTGATCAAAGAGAAATCAGACTTTAGAATGGATAAGGTTACACAGGAATACCTGGAAAGAGAGTAAGTCTTCTTCATTCCATTTTGGTTATTTTCGTAGACTGCCCCCTACTGGGAATATTTTTGTTTGGTTTTACTACAGCAAATATCTTAGCAATACAATAATTTAAAAATCATTATTAATGTCCACTTTAATTTCTGTGCACTTAACACATTATTCTTTTAATAATATCTTTTCAATATACACTCCCCATTTTTTCCCAATAATAGTAATATCAACCACAGTCCTGCCCCCTTAAGGTGATACACTGAAGTTAATTGTTTTTACCATTTACCATTTTACCATTTACCTTCCTATAAACTGTCCTCTTAGTTCTGCTTACTTCATTCTGCATCAATTCATTAAGTCTTCCCAGTTTCTTCTGAAACTATCCATTTTTATCATTTTTATGTAATAATAATAATAACTCATTATATCACAAATATACCACAACTTGTTTCGCCATTCTCCAATAGGAAGACACCCCCTTTGTTTCCAGTTTGAGACTAACAAAAGAATAGCTGCTTTAAATGTTTTTGTACATCTTGATTCATTCCCTCTTTCTTTGATTTCTTTGAGGCATAAGACTCTAGATCCAAGTATAAGACCAGATTCATAACTTTTTAGACATAGTTGTAAGCCACTTTCCAGAATGGGTAAACCACTAACAATGCACTAGTGTACATGCTTTCCTGAAACCCCTTCAATGTCTGTAACTTTCCTTTTTTATTATTATTGTCAATCTGATAAGTGTGCAATGGAACCTTAAAATTGCTAAAATTTGCATTTGTCCACTCATTAGTGATGTATTCTTTCTTTTGTCTTATTGCTATAACTGGCATATCTAGCATTATGTTCAACAGAAGTGGTGATGATGGCCAACATTGATCTACCCCTCATTTTCTTGGAGAGGCCTGTAACTTTTCCTCATTGTGTGTGTTTTCTATTGAATCTAGAATGATATTATTTACTATTTTAAGGAAAGGTCCATTTATTCTTATGATTTCTAGAATTTTTAACATAAATAGGTGTTGGGTATTTTTCAGAGTTTTTTTCTGTATCTATTGATATAACCATATGCATTTTATTATTTATATTGTGGAGATCATTTATCACATTTACAGTTTTTCTTATGTTATTTCAACTTTGCCTTTCCAGTATAAATCCAATACAATTATATTTGTTAATGCTTATAATATACTTGCTAATATTTTATTTAAACCTTGGTGTCAATGTTCATCAGGCATATTATTCTGTAGTCTTCTTTGTCTATCTTTTCTCTCAGTGTTTAGTTATCAAGTCAGCATTTATAGACTTAGCCTTAATTGCTGAATGGGCTTTGCCTTAGTCAAACTGAGACCTGATAAAGACTTTAGCTTGAAAAGGTTGAGGTCTTCCATTGAATTTGGGGCTATAGCCATTCATTCTGATGTGTATCTGGCCACTGGATCCAGATGGCTCTAGAAGAGAAAGTGAGGCTGATAGCTTTCAGCAACCCTCCCTCACTTGAATTCAATTCACTTGTGTGTCATGACATCACCTCCCTGATGCTGTGAAACTCTTCAAGAACAAAAGACAAACAATAACAACATTTATATCATAGGAAGAAATTAGTAAGGTGTCTTCTTATTCTTTCAAATAATTTATGTAGTATTGGAATTAATTTTCTTTAAATATTTGATGGAATTTGCAGTTGCAAATTCTTCTGGTCCTGAAGTGGGTTCCTTTGGGAATTCAATTATGATATGTTTAGTTTCTTTTTCTGAAGTTTGATAATTTAAAGAGAAAGTTTCTTCTTTTATTAATCTGAGTATTTTATACTTTTATAAGTATCTATTTCCTCTCAGTTTTCAGCTTTGTTAGCATATATTTGGACAAAATAGTTTCTGATAATTTCCTTTATATTCTCTTCAGTTGTTGTGAGTTCTTCTTTTTTAACATTTTTGATATGAACAATTTGGCTTTCCTCTCTTTAAAAAGCAGATTAGCTAATTATTATGAAGTTTTGGAGTTTTCTAAAAATTCCACTCAGCATTATTTTATCAATTACATGGTCTTTTTTCATTCAATTTTATTCATCTCTTTTTTATTTTTAGAATTTATGGTTCATTACATAGTTGAAGGATTTTGATTTGTTGTATTTAGGTTTTTAAAATTACTACTCAGTTGACTGATTGTTCTTTCACTTTTTCACTGTTGAAAGTATTTAAATATATAAACTATCTCCTCAAAATTACTTCAGCTATATGTCCTAAGTTTTGTATGTTACCTTGTTATTATGATTTTCTTTTTTTTTTTAATTTTTTTATTTTTTTAATGTTTAACAATCACTGCCATACAATTGCGATTTTATCCCTCCCCACCCACCCCCCACTACCTCCCTCCCTCCCCACGACTGCATACAATTCTGTATAGATTCTACATATACTTTCCTATTGAGTATATTTTCACTATAGTCATGCTATGTAGTCAGACTAAGATAAATGAAAGAATCCGTATAACAAATCAGAACATGATACACAAACAGATACACATACACAAACATGATCTGCTACATTATGTGAGTGACTTCCATACTTCTCTCTCTGAGTGTGGAAGGCATTTTGCCTTGAGGTCCACCATTGGGATTTTTTTTTTTTTCAGAAGTTCTTGTGTTATTACAAAAATCTAAGTCTACCAGAAAAAACTCTCACACACTGTGGTTGTTGCTGTGCATAAAGTTCTCCTGGTTCTGCTCCTTTCACTCAGCATCAGGTCATATAAGTCCTTCCAGGCCTCTCTGAAGTCTTCTTGTTCATCATTTCTTATGGCACAATAGTACTCCATTACATTCATATACCATAATTTATTCAGCCATTCCCCAATTGATGGACATCCCCTTGACTTCCAGTTTTTGGCAACTACATAGAGTGCTGCTATAAATATTTTTGTACATGTGGGACCCTTTCCCATTTTTATGATCTCTTGGGGATATAGTCCTAGTAGCGATATTGCTGGGTCAAAGGGTATGCACATTTTTGTAGCCCTTTGGGCATAGTTCCAAATTGCTCTCCAGAATGGTTGGATGCGCTCACAGCTCCACCAACAATGAATTAGTGTTCCAACTCTCCCACATCCTCTCCAGCATTTATCATTTTCTTGTTCTGTCATGTTTGCCAATCTTATAGGTGTGATGTGGTACCTCAGAGTTGTTTTGATTTGCATCTCTCTAACCAATAGTGATTTAGAGCATTTTTTCATATGATTATAGATAGCTTTAATTTCTTCCTCTGAAAATTGCCTGTTCATATCCTTTGACCATTTATCAATTGGGGAATGACTTGTATGATTATACATTTGGGTCAGTTCTCTATATATTCTAGAAATGAGGCCTTTATCCCCGAGCTTAGCTGTAAAAATTTTTTCCCAATTTACTACATCCCTCCGGATTTTGGTTGCATTGGGTTTGGTTGTGCAAAAACTTCTCAGTTTAATGTACTCAAAGTTATCCATTTTGCATTTCATAATGCATTCTATCTCTCCTTTAGTAAAGAATTCTTCCCTTCTCCATAGATCTGATAAATACACTATTCCTTGCTTCTCCAGTTTATTCATGGTATCAATCTTTACACCTAAATCATGTACCCATTTGGACTTTATTCTTGTGTACGGTGTCAGGTGTGGGTCTATGCCTAATTTCCGCCACACTGTTATCCAGTTTTCCCAGCAATTTTTGTCAAACAATGAGTTCTTATCCCAGAAGCTGGGGTCCTTGGGTTTATCAAACAGAAGGTTGCTATATTCCTTGCCTACTGCATCTTGAGTGCCAAGTCTATTCCACTTGTCTACCTCTCTGTTTCTTAGCCAATACCAAGTGGTTTTGATAATTGCTGCTTTATAGTACAGTTTAAGGTCTGGTAGCGCTAGGCCACCTTCCCAAGCATTTCTTTTCATTAGTCCCTTTGATATTCTGGACCTTTTGTTTTTCCAAATGAATTTTGATATTATTTTATCCAGCTCTAGAAAGTAATTGTCTGATAGTTTAATTGGTATGGCACTAAATAAGTATATTAATTTGGGTAGAATTGTCATTTTTATTATATTAGCACGGCCTACCCATGAGCAACTAATGTTTTTCCACTTACTTAAATCTGACTTTATTTGTGCAAAAAGTGTCTTGTAATTGTGTTCATATAGTCCCTGGGTTTGTTTTGGCAGGTAGACTCCTAAGTATTTTATACTGTCTACCCTAACTTTAAATGGGATTTCTCTTTCTATCTCTTGCTGTTGAACTTTGTTGCTAATATATAGGAATGCAGAGGATTTGTGTGGGTTTATTTTGTACCCTGCAACTTTGCCAAAGTTGTTTATTAATTCAAGTAATTTTTTACTTGAATCTCTGGGATTCTCTAGGTAAAATCATCATATCATCTGCAAAGAGTGATACCTTAGTTTCTTCTTTGGCTATTCTAATTCCTTGAATATCTTTATCTTGTCTAATTGCTACAGCTAACATTTCTAGTACCATATTGAATAATAGTGGTGATAATGGACAACCTTGTTTCACCCCTGATCTTATTGGGAATGCATCTAGCTTATCCCCATTGCATATAATGCTTGCTGAAGGTTTTAGATAGATACTGCTTATTATTTTATGGAAAGTTCCCTTTATTCCTACGTTCTCCAATGTTTTTAGTAGGAATGGATGTTGTATTTTGTCAAAAGCTTTTTCTGCATCTATTGAGATAATCATGTGGTTTTTGTTAGCTTTGTTGTTGATGTGATCAATAATGCTAATAGTTTTCCTAATATTGAACCAGCCCTGTAGTCCTGGTATGAATCCTACCTGATCATAATGTATTAATCTCGTGATAAGATGCTGTATTCGTTTTGCTAAAATCTTATTTAAAATTTTTGCATCTATATTCATTAGGGAAATTGGTCTATAATTTTCTTTCTCTGTTTTGTCTCTTCCTGGTTTGGGTATCAAAACCATATTTGTATCATAGAAAGAATTTGGGAGGACTCCTTCTTCCCCAATTTTCAAGAATAGTGTATGTAGTATTGGAATTAACTGTTCTTTAAATGTTTGATAGAATTCACTTGTGAATCCATCTGGCCCTGGAGATTTTTTCCTAGGGAGTTCATTGATGGCTTGTTCAATTTCTTTTTCTGAGATGGGGTTGTTTAAGTATTCAACTTCCTCTTCTGTTAATCTGGGCAATTTGTATTTTTTAAAATATTCATCCATCTCATTTAGATTGTCGAATTTGTGGGCATAAAGTTGGGCAAAGTAGTTTCTAATTATTGTTTTAATTTCCTCCTCATTGGAGGTGAGTTCACCCCTTTCATTTTTAATGTTAGTAATTTGGTTTTCTTCTTTCTTTTTTTTGATCAGATTAACCAAAGGTTTATCAATTTTATTAGTTTTTTCATAAAACCAACTATTGGTTTTATTTATTAATTCAATAGTTTTCTTCATTTCAATTTTATTAATCTCTCCTTTGGTTTTCAGTATTTCTAATTTGGTATTTACTTGGGGATTTTCAATTTGTTCTTTTTCTAGCTTTTTCAACTGCAAGCCTAAGTCATTGATCTCCTCTTTCTCTATTTTATTTATGTAAGCATTCAGAGATATAAAACTTCCCCTAATAACTGCTGTTGCAGTGTCCCATAAGTTTTGGTACGTTGTTTCACTATTGTCATTCTCTTGAATGAAGTTGTTGATTGTTTCTATGATTTCTTCTTTAACCCAATCCTTCTTTAGAATTAGATTATTTAGTTTCCAATTGATTTTTGGTTTCTCTTTCCATGGCCTTTTATTACATGTAATTTTTAATGCATTATGATCTGAAAAGGATGCATTGATTATCTCTACCTTTCTGCACTGGATTGTGAGATTTTTATGTCCTAGTACATGGTCAATTTTTGTAAATGTTCCATGTACCGCTGAGAAAAAGGTATATTCCTTTCTATTCCCATTTAATTTTCTCCAAAGATCTATCATATCTACCTTATCCAGAGTTTTATTTACCTCCTTAACCTCTTTCTTGTTTATTTTAAGGTTGGAGTTATCTAGTTCAGAGAGGGGGAGGTTGAGGTCCCCCACTAGTATAGTTTTGCTATCAATTTCTTCCTTCAACTCCCCCAACCTCTCCTCTAAGAATCTGGATGCTATGCCACTTGGAGCATACATGTTTAGTAATGATATTGCTTCATTGTCTATGGTGCCTTTTAGTAGGATATAGTTTCCATCCTTATCCCTTTTGATTAGATCTATTTCTGCTTTTGCTTTGTCTGAGATTAGGATTGCTACTCCTGCCTTTCTTACATGAGCTGAAGCACAATATATTCTGCTCCATCCTTTGACCTTTATCCTATGTGTATCCCCCCGTTTCAAATGTGTTTCTTGTAAGCAGCATATTGTTGGATTATGGCTTTTAATCCATTCTGCTATCCGTCTCCGTTTTATGGGAGAGTTCATCCCATTCACATTCACAGTTATGATTACAATCTGTGTATTTCCCTCCGCCCTCTTTCCCACCATTTGTGCTTTTAACTCTCCCGTCTCCCTTCCCCTCCTCAATAGTATTCACTTTTCTCCCCCTCCTCCTGCAGCCTTCCCCTCCTTCTTTTAGCCCCCCTCCCTTTTAGTCCCCTTTACTCTTATTGCTTCTTTCCTCCCTTTTAGCCACCCTCCCCTTTCTTCCCCCTTCCCCTCCTACTACCTATAGAGCTAGTTAGGATTATCTGCTTAAGGTTATTGTTCCCTCCTTTGAACAAATCAGATGAGAGTACCTCTCAAACAATGCTCATCTCCCTCCCCTCCTTCCCTCTACTATAGTTTTGTACTTCTTCCTGTGATATAATTTGCCATTTTCTGCTTCCCCCTTTCCACACCTCCTATTACATTCCCTTCTCATACTTAACTCATATTTTTGCCATGACATCATTTACTTTATGCCCGTTCCCTCTACATATATTCCTTTTATCATAATAGCTGCACAGTTCTCAAGATTAACAGGTATCATCTTCCCTTACAGGGAGGTAAACAGATTGCCCTAATTGAGTTGCAAGTTTTTGTTTTTGTTTTTTCCCCTCTGTTTACCTTTTTATGATTCTCTGGAGACCTGCATTTGAAGATCAAATTGTCTATTGAGTTCTGGTGTTTTGGTCAGGAAGCTCTGGAAATCCCTTATTTCGTTGAATGACTTTCTCCTTGCCTGAAATGTTATGCTGAACTTTGCTGGGTAGTTGATCCTCGGTTGGAGTCCCAACTCCTTTGCCTTACGGAATATTGGGTTCCAATTCTTTCGATCTTTTAATGTAGAAGCTGCAAGGTCCTGTGTGATCCTGACTGTGTGACCTTGATATTTAAATTGTTTCTTTCTGGCTGCTTGTAGTATTTTCTCCTTCACTTGATAGCTCTGGAATTTGGCAACTATATTTCTTGGGGTTTTGAGTTTGGGATCCCTTTCCGGTGGGGAACGGTGGATTCTTTCGATGACTATTTTGCCCTCTGAGTCTAGTACTTCTGGGCAGTTTTCCTTGATGATTTCCTGGAAGATATTGTCCAGACTCTTTTCTTCATCATGGGTTTCTGGCAGGCCAATAATTCTTAGATTTTCTCTCCTGGATCTATTTTCCAGGTCAGTTGTTTTTCCAATTAAATATTTTAGATTTTCTTCTATCTTTTCATTCTTTAGATTTTGTTTGACTGATTCTTGTTGCCTCATTGAGTCATTAGTTTCTACTTGCCCAATTCTAATCTTGATCGTATTGTTTTCTTCAGTTAGCTTTCGCATCTCCTTTTCCATCTGGCCAATTTTTCCCTTTAAGGAGCTATTTTCTCCATTTAATTTTTGTACTTCTTTTTCCATTTGACCAATTTTCCCAGTTAGGTTTTGGGTTTCCTTTTCCATCTGATCAATTTTCCCTATTAGGTTTTGAGTTTCCTTTTCCGTTTGATTAACTCTTCCTTTTAGGGAATTATTCTCTCCAGTTAATTTTTGAACTTCCTTTTCCATTTCTTCAATTTTCTTTTTCAGATTGATGTTCTCATCAGTGAATTCTTTTTTTATGGTTTTAAAATCATTGGCCAGTTTTTCTTTTATATCCTTCTTCAGACGTTCCAGGTAATCTAGTTGTGCTTGCGAGAAATTCATAGTCCCATCTGAGGTTTCAGATGGAAGTACAGTCTCAGCTCTGACCTCTTTGGTGTTTGTGTTTTGGTCCTTATCCCCATAGAAAGATTCTATGGTTTTTTCACTTTTCGTCTGCTTTTTCCGATTCATGATGTTGGCTGAGTGTTGTAGCTTTTGGTTCTTTCAGTCAGAAGATACAGATCTTTTAAGTTGAGTTGATGTTTGTCTAGGCTAAAAGCAGGCTTTTTTTTTGTTGTTGTTGTTGTTGTTGTTGTTGTTTCCCAGATCAACCCTGGGTTTAGCTTGATAGGTGTGTGGGAGGGGTGGTCTGTCCTCAGGATATCTCCTCAGCTGGCCTGAGGCAAAGGCAAGGTCCGGGGATGGTGATCCCAGCTTCCCTATTGTCTTCCCTTTCCCCTGGAGGGCTGGGGCACGCCTAGAGGCTAATGCGTGTTCCCGCCCCTCCTGGGGCTCGTCTCCCGGGCTGAGGCTTGCTTGGGTCTCAGTGCGAATTTTTCTCTGCCCTGGGTCGTCTGTCCCTCCAGATAGCCTCCACCACGGTAGGAAGAATCCCCCTTTGCCACCTCTCCAGCCTCTGGTGTTATGAGACCACCCGCCCCCTTCTGCTGCTCCCACTGATCCAGGATCAATCTGGGGAAGAATTTTATGGTTCCCTCACGGTCATGGGGGGGGGAGGGGAGAGCACTTACTGATCACTCCGGCATCCCAGCTCCTGGATGTTCAAGTAGTGACCCACTGAAGTCCCGTCTTTAGGCTGAAGATTTCAAAGGCTGTTGCGCTGATATCGTTGGCTCGGCCTGGCTTATCTCCTGCTCCGCTGGTCTCGCCCGCCACTCTCGGGCCCCTCGGGTCACCTCCGCCCTGCCGCGCCGACCGCGCTGCGCTGTGCGCCGGGGTCTTACCCCCGCGGAACAGATCCCTCCCGTGGACCTTCCAGTCCAGCCTGGGCTCCGAATCTGTCAAAGTCCGTCTCCCACTGGATTCTACACCTCCAAAGTCTGGTCAGACTCTCCCCCCAGATATATCCAGAGGAGTTTTTCCAGGAGCTTAGGTGAGTCGTTGCTTTCACTCCGCCATCTTGGCTCCGCCCTATGATTTTCTTAAGTTATATATTCTACTATTTCTATAATTTGTTCTTTGACCCATTAATTCTTTAGAATTATGTTAATCTCCAATTATTTTAATTCATTCCTTAAAAACCTTTTATGTAATGTAAGTTTTATTGCAGTTATCAGTGAATTATGTGTTTAGCATTTCTGCTTTTCTAGATGTTTGTGAGGTCTTTATATCTGAATATATGATCAATTTTGTAAAGATGCCATATATAGATGATAATTATATAAATACCTTTTTATTCTCAGAACAGAAATAATAGATTATTTCCATTATAATAAATCAACAAAATTCTATCATCCTTAATTTTTCTTAAATTCTATTCAAGTCCTTAACTTCTTTCTTGTTTATATTTTGTTTAGATTTACCTAGGTGTGAAAGGAATACATTAAAGTCCCCCATTATTATAGTTTTACTATCTATTTCTCTCTCTAATTTGACTTTTTCTTTAAGTATTTAGAACATTAGGTGAATCTATTAAATATTGACTTGCAAATATATATAAATATATATTATAAAATATAATTTAAATATTGATATTGATTTATTATCTATGGTGCCTTTAACCATCATGCAATTTCTTTGCTCATCTTTTTTTATCATATGTATATTTATATAACGCTATTTGAAATCATGTTTGACGCATCTACTTTTCCTGAGTTCAGCTGAAGCATAAATTTTTCTTCAGTTTTTGATTTTAATTCTGTATGAATCTTTGTATTTCACAGGTGTTTCTGATAAAAAAATATATCATCAGGTTCTGCTTTCTAATCCACTGTGCAATCTTCTTCCATTTTATAGGTGAGTTTATCCTGTTTACATCCACAGTTATGATTGTTAATTGTTAGTTTCCCTTCATCCTGTCCTCTTTTACTTTTTTCTTCATTTTGCCCCCACTTCCCTCTTTACAAATAAGAAGGTGGTGAAGGAGAGGAAGTTTGATATTTATGCTCTTATAAGTGAAATAACTTGTTTCTTTATGCCATGATAATGTTTAGCCCTGGGTTTCTCTGAATTCCCCATATTCATAATTTCTTATGAAAGAATAATTTCATGTTTAGTGAAAAATCTAATTTCCCTGTGAAGAAATAGCCCACAAATGAAGTCTCCAATCCTAATTCATCCAATTCATTTCAACAAGCATTCATTAATTTGGCAGCTAGGTGGTACATTAGATAAAGTACTGGGCCTGGAGCACAGTGCCTGTCATATAGTAAGCGCTCTATAAATGCTGTTGATGATGATGATGAGATTTACTCTCTGCAGAACACTGGACTAGGTGCTGAAGAAGATAGAAAGTTTAGACAATATGGCATTCCTGTCATTAGGAATTCACATTTTAGGTGGATGGCAAGGTAAGCAAAGACAAATGGAGACATGCAGATAGTCATAATACGCAGTGATATTAGGTCATCTAACTTCATTGTTGCCAGGGATGGACAGAGCTCAATGCTCTGCATCTTTGTAATTCTGCACCTTTCAATTTGACAAACAATTTTTAAGAATCTGTTATGGATGAGGGTCTGGGGTAAGGACTGGGAATACAAAAATGAAATAATACCTTCCCTCTAAAGCACACTTTCTAATGGAGAAGAAGAGCATGTACACAAATACACAAAATAAAAAGTACAAAGTAAACAACGACAACTCAATAAGAAATTTCATGGAGGAGTGATTTCCAGTTGGATGAGATCTTGAAAAGTAAGGATGGAAGATATAGCATCTGAGCTGTCTTTAAATTTTTTGTAAATGCCTTTTGTTTTCACATTTTTCAAATATGCCCACTCCTAAGAAAAGAGAAGAGTAGTTATACAAAACCAACCAACATCAAGACTAAATTTGATAGCATATATATTATTCTGCACCCATAGTTCTCCACCACTCCTAGAAAAGGAATGAGATATATTTTCTCATTCACTTTTCTCTGGTCATTACAATTATGTAATACTTACCCTTGTCTAAGTCTTCTTTTAATTTACATAATTATAATCACTGTACATATCATTTCTTTCTGATTATTTTTATGTCATTTATTTTCAGGTCATTTAAGTCTTCTCATGTTTCTCTGAATTCCTCATATTCATAATTTCTTATGGCAGAGTAATATTTCATAAAAGTTATTCACCACAACTTGTTCAGTTATTCCCTAGTTGATGGATACTCACTTTGTTCCTGGCTTTTTACTTTCTCAAGAAGTACTTGAGATGAATCTTGAAAAAGACATAGATGTTGATAGAGATAAGGATGGTAGCCAAGTCCATTCTAGACATTTGAGATGGCAATAAGCAAAGGCAGAAACATCAGTAATGACAGGCTTAGAGGAGAAAAAGACAATTGATCTGGAACAAAGAAATTATTAAAGGGAGTAATATGAGATAAGACTATCTAGATAAGATAAAACCAGACTGTGGATTCCTTGAATGCTCACATAAGGAATTCATGCTTTATTCTTCTGATAATGGGGAGTCACTGAAAGTCTCAGTTAGTGTCTTTATTCCCTAATTATGACAATAGGAAGCTCCAGTATACCTCAAAGGAAATTGCCCACCTGCCCTTCTTTTGTTATCTCCTGGGGTCATGAAGAAGAAACCAGAATTTGGCTAAATACTTTACTGACTCTGTATATAGCTTGGCCTAAAGTTATGGGGAACATACTTGAATGTACATAGATCAGATTAAAATAGTGATGCATCACTGACTGCCTCTTGTACATCTCAAATTAGATGTCCTTTAGGCATCTCAAACTCAGTGTGTTCAGAGTAGAACTCATTATCTTTCCCCCTAAACCCTCCCTGCTTCTCAACTTCCCCACTGCTGTTGAGGGCATCACCATACTACCACTCACCCAGGCTCCCATCTTCACTCTCTTTCCACTCTTCACTCTCACCCCACATATTCAGTGTGTGGCCAAATCCTGTTTCTACCTTCACAATATCTCCTTTGTATGTACCAATCTTTCCATTCATATGGCCAAAGCTCTAGTTCAGGCTCTCATCACCTCTGGCCTGAACAATTGCAATAGCCTTCTAACTAGTCTTTCTGCCTTCTCTTTCCAGTTCAATTCATCCTCCATTCAGCTGCCAAGGTAATTTATCCAAAGCATCAGTCTGACCATGCCACCTCATTATTTAATGAGCTCCAGTGTCTCCCTATTACCTCAAAGACAAAATAGAAGGTTCTCAAGTATTTAAAGCTCTACATAACCTATCCCTTACTGGCCTGCTGACAGATCTTCAAACACCTATTTCTTGCCTAATTTGCATTGGCTATCCCTTGGACTTGGAATATATGCCTCATCACTTTTGACTTTTCAGTTCCCTGGCTTCCTTTAATGCTCGGATCAAGTCCTACCTTCTGCAAGAGTCCCCCAGCAATTAGTTCCTTCCTATCTCAGATTACCTCCCACCTATTCTGTATTTATCTTGTATCTACCTAGTTATTGATGTAATGGGGGACCTGTCAATGAGGGCCTAGTCCTTAAAGCATGCAAAGTATGCTCTGCTAGCTAACAATTCATTTGGAGGGTTAGAGAATCTGCTTCCAAAAATGTGTAATACGAGGGCCCTGTCCTTCATTCAGAGTAAGCAGAGGTATTCTGTGAGAGTTTCTTCTTGGTTTATTTTATGGTGATGAATATCCTTTGAGTTGGCTGCTGAGTAAAAACTGAAGGGGGTGTGCAAAAGACATAGTGTTTCTCTCCTCAGTGGCTCTCAAACCAGGAGGAAGAAATGTTTTCAGTCTCTGAATGGGTGACCCATTTCTCAAACTGGTTGCCATATGACTTCAAACATGTGGGAATTTGCTTTCTTCTCTCTGTTGTGCTTATGCTTCCTTGATCCCAGGTGAATGAACATCAAAGACAGAATGACAGAACAAGCATCACAAAATTGGAGGAGATAGCAGAGATCCAGTGATAGCTTCCCAGAGCAGAGTCCCATAGCAGTAGTATCCAAACCTGATGAGCCAGAGTTACTCTTAGGAATGATCTGCTTGATCAAGCCCATCAATGAACTGATCCAACAGCTGAGACACCATGTCCCACAAGCAACAGACTAACTCATCCATTTTCTATGCCATCCCTGAAATCAATGTGGTAGAAAAAGTGTTTTGTAGCTACTACTTTAAGTTTGAATCCACTGTTCCCTGGAACAGAGAGTTAGAGGAGAGAATATGTCCTTTTTTGAGGAGGGGAGATTTTGTACCTAGATCCTTACTTTATTTTCTCAGTAGATATCCCTTTCTAAAACCTAATTTATAGGAAATGGTTAGGTTGATATTAGCATTCTAATCACTAAGTTATAATGAAGACATGGTAACTGATTTATTGATGAGGGGGGCAGAGTGGAATAAATTGTATGAAGGCTTGTGAGTTATAATACTAAAGAAAAATAGCCTCAAATCCCTCAACATTACTCCCCTGGAAATCTGATATTGAGTTCATAGAGCTGGGCTATTACATCTCCCCTTAAATGTCCAGCAGATGACATCAGCAGCTTTCAGTTCAGCAGAGAACATGACAGCAAATAGCATCGGTAGATCCTGTGGAGGCCAAGAGGTGTTCTAACTGGGGTTCAATCCTAGGACCATAAATTGTCTGGGCTATATACGTTTCCCTTTCCATTTGTGGTTTAGCAATCTGTGGCAAAGTATGCCTTTGTTTGTAATATAATAAGGGAAAAAATTCCCTTCTTTAAAAAAAATATTACTTATTTATTTTAAACTTTCTTTTCTTTTTAAATTTGAGTTCCAAGTTCTCACCCTCCCTCCCTCATCTCCCCCTTCTACTAAGAAGGCAAGCAATATATCAATTATACATTTGTAATCATGTAAAACATAATTTTTATTTTAGCCATATTTTTAAAGCAAGAAAAACAAAGAAAGTAAGAACAACATACTTCAATTTTCATTCAGAGTTCCTCTGTTCTTTCTCTGGAAGTGGATAGCATTTTTTAACTATAAGTCTTTTGGAATTGTCTTGGATCATTGTATTGATTAGAATCGTTCTTTTTTCTTATTTTTCCAATTAAATATAAAAACAATTCTAAAACTGATTTTTAAAAATTTTGAGTTCCAAATTCTCTCCCCTCATTGAGAAGTTCTACATGTACAACCATGCAAACCATATTTCCATACTAGACATGTTGTAAAAGAAAACATAGACCAAAAAAAAATCTAAAGAAAATATTTAAAAATTTTATTAAAAGAACATGCTTTGATCTACATTCAGACTCTGTTAGCTCTTTTTCTGGAGATGGACAGCATTTTTCAATGAGTCATGTTCCTAAGAATAGCAGTCATTCACAGCTGATCATCTTACAATATTGCTATTATTTTGTACAGTGTTCTCCTGGTTCTGCTCACTTCTTCCCTTATCCACAAATCTAATAGATAAGCTACTCCATGCTCCCCTAATTTGCTTATGGTATCACCCTTTATTCCTGAATCATGTACCCATTTTGACCTTATCTTGATATACAGTGTGAAATATTGGTCTATGTGAGTCTATACCTCATTCTGCTAAACTGTTTTCCCGTTATTCCAGCAATTTTTGTCAAACCATGGGTTGTTGTCCCAAAAGCTTGAATCTTTGAATTTATCAAACACTAGATTAACATGGTCATTTATCTATTGTATTGTATGAATTTTGTACCTAACCTATTCCACTGATCTGTCACTTAATTTCTTAGTCAGTACTAGATTGTTTTGATAATTGCTGCTTTGTGATACTATTTGAGATCTGGTATGGCTAGGCCACCTTCCTTCACTTTTTTCTTTTCATTGACTCCCTTCATAGTCTTGACCTTTTGTTCTTCCAGATGAATTTTGTTATTTTTCAAGCTCTCTATAATAATTTTTGGTAATTTGATTGTTATGAAACTGAATAAGTAAATTAATTGAGATAGAATTGTCATTTTTATTATGTTGGCTCAGCATGAGCAATTAATATTTCTCTAATTGTTTAGATCTGACATTATTTGTGTGAATAGTGTTTTATAATTGTGTTCATATAGTTCCTGAGTTTGTTTTGGGAGGCAGACTCCCAAATATTTTATATTATTTCTAGTTATTTTAAATGGAATTTCTCTGTCTCTTGCCACTGGACTTAGTTGATAATATAAAGAAAGGCTGATGATTTATGCAGACTTATTTTGTATCCTACAACTTTGCTAAAGTTGTTAATTATTTCAAGTAGTTTTTTCATTGATTCTCTAGGATTCTCCAAGCATACCATCATATCATCTGCAAAGAGTTAGTTTTGTTTCCTCATTGACTATCTTAATTCCTTCCATTTCTTTTTCTTCTCATTACTATAGCTAGCTTAGCCCGGTTGCAAATAATTCTTGTTGATAGTTTTAGATAGATACTATTTATCATTTTAAGGAAAGTTCCATTTGTTCCTATGCTCTCTAGTGTTTTTAATAGGAATGATTGTAAAAGCTTTTACTGCATCTATTGAGATAATCATGTGATTTTTGTTGGTTCTTTTTGAAATTCTTTTTCAGCTCTTCCAGGGTCTGAAACCAATTCACATTTTTCTTTGAGGCTTTACATCTAGTTTCTTTGATTTTACTGTCATCTTCTGGTTTTTGTTTTGATCTTCCCTGTCACCATAGTAACTTTCTATGTTCAAATTCTTATTTTGTTGTTTGCTCATTCTCCCAGCCTATTTCCTGACTTCTGACTTTATGTTAAAGTTGGATTCTGCTCCCAGGGTGGAAAGGGAGTTGTCACAAGTTTCAGATTTTTCATGCTCCTGTTTTCAGAGCTAGTTCTGGAGGGTCTCAAAGTTTTCAGTTCTTCTAAGGTAGCTGTCAGTGCTCTCCTGGCTTGTGCTCTGGTCTGTGAGCAACTACAAGCATTCTTTCCTAACTTGAAATTGTGGTCAGGGTCCCCAGTCTTCTAGTGCTCCTATTATTGCTAATGCACCCTAGGACTGCAACCTGAAACTACATATGAGTAATATACAGAGTCCTACACCCAGTTAAAGCAAAGGGTACAACCTACTATTAGTCTGAGTAGGTCACAGAAGCTACAAGGAACCTTAAGTCATAGTCAGAAGCACAGGCACATACCTTGTGGGCAAAATGGGCTAACCCTAACCCCACCCCTGTGATGCTGCCCCTGATGGGTTAGGGACCAAGGAGAAAGAATAGATGAGAAACTTGGGCAAAAAATACTATGCCTTGCCTTAAGAAGGATCAATTTAATCCTAGTGTAAAGCTGCCCAAGGAGCATGCTTTTTAGTAGAGAAAATTACAATTGCATCCTTGATTTTTATTTTCCATGTTGTTGCAAAAGTTCACAAGGTCATGTTGCTTCAAATGGGTGCCACCTTAAATGATGTATTGGGGGACTGGTCAACAAGGACCCAAGCCTTAGCATATACAGTGATTTGCCCTTTGTGATGAATTATACAGAACATGTACAATATTTCATGCTTGGCAACAACCCAACAAGTAGAGGCTTAGTGAGCCTTCTTAGGGAGTCATGAGTGATTGAGGGGCAGGTGCTAGGTGATGAAAGGGAGTTTATTTATTGGCATAAGGGTGAGAAGGACTAATGATAGAGCTGGAACTAAGTTTGCTTATACAAGGGTGACTATGTTCTCTCAGCCATTTTTACACTTCACTTTTCCCTAGTAGTTTTCAAGTTCTAAAAAATTACTATGAACCACTGAGATCAGCTTTACCTGCCTTATCTCTCCATTCAGCCACCATGTTTCTTTCAGTGCTTTTTGCTTGTTTTTTGTGTGTTTATCTTTCCTGATGTTCAATGAACGAATATCCAGAGATTGATTAATCCAGATCGCAGCCCATTGAACTTTGAAAGGTCAGAGTTTGCTTCAGCAAAGTGAAGTCAGTGAAGAGAGAGTGCAGTTGAGTAAGGGAACAAATGGTCCACTAACTATATTACACTCAGAAATGAACATAACAGGAACTTCTCAAAGGGAGAAAAGGCCTCCCAAGACACCTCCCAAAGGAAGTGTTCCCCTCTTATAGACTGATGGGATGTAGGATGGGGCAGACTATTTTGTAATGACCACTGTAGGTTTAAACCCACTCTCCCCAGGTACAAAGTATGTGCACAACATGGGTTTGTGGTGTGATGGTTTTGTACTTCTGTCCTTGATCTACCATCTCAATAAATATCACTTTGTAACAGCTAATTGATATCAACTGCTTGATTGATATTGAGAAAATGACAAGTTAATTGATATTGAGGAGAACACCAGGTGGATCTTTAGAGATAGTATCAGAAACCATATCTCTAGATTCCCCAGGGGGAAAGCAGTCACCCATCCTCTGGGATCCATCCATTGGAATGGGAGGTGGGGAAAGTGAGCCCAGAGGGAATATAACAAGGAAATTAAACTCATATGTATACACAGAAACTTCCTAAGAAGACAGAGAAATATTTAGGGGGCCTTCCCCCCTATACATTCCTACCAAAGAATATCAGTATAATGAGACAAGCACCAGGCTTGAAGTGAGGAGACTTACGTTCTAGTACTGAGTCTCTCTGTTTGATTCTTTGATTCTGTGACCTTCTAGGACATAGTTGGAGGGTCTTGAGCTCCCTCTGAATGCAACCTGTATGTACCCCTCAGGTAAGACAGCATTCCAGAAGAGGTTAATGTATAAGGGCTGGTACCTTGAGTGGAATAAGGAAACAATGAATAGAATACACTCCAGATGATTATAGTCTGCTCTGGAGATCATTACAGGATCTTCACAATGTGCTGGCATATTCTGTAGGGCACTGAGGGTGGAGGCTAAAAAAAGAAAGGCTATGGAGGGCAACTAATGCAGCCCTCACACATCTTTACATCATAGTCTGCTGGATGGAGGTGCCCTGGACTGTTTCAAAGGGTATGGTTTCTACACTCAGCTCTTCCTGGCACCTGGTTATATGACCTTGAACTAATCCCTGAACCTCTTTGCATCCTGAACCAGTACTGAAAAGAAGACTTCCTGCAGACAGCAGCAAGAGGGGACTCAAGAGGGGTACAAGGTCAGAGCAAAATGGCTTAAAGCATTTTGTGCTTCCAAGTGACAGTATCCTAATGGTGCATGGAGGGTGAAAACATTAAGTTTCACTTATCTCACAGAACTGAACAAAAAAGAATAATAGCTTACATTCCTATGGTCCTTAAGGGTTCACAAAGTGATTTCCTCACAGCAACACTGTAAGGAAGGCAGGGCAGGTGTCATTATTAAGCCCAAGTGCACACACTGAAACAGAATACAAATGAAATGGAAACTCTAGATGAAGGAAATCCCTGCTCAGTTTCCCAGAGCAGCTGTTCTAAACCTTTCCCCTTCTTCCTCAGATCCCCAGCCACCTCCCTTTCCCAAGTCTCACAATTACAACAGATAATTGATACTTCTAATTCACTGAGAAAATTGGGACACTCTCACAGAGGGTGGCTCCCTTGACTCCACTGCTCAAGAATTCTCAGATTTTTCAACCTTTCACACCCTCTCTCCACTCCTTGCTCTAGCTAATTCCTTACCTTGTGCCTTCAGTCTCATCCCTTCAGTATTGTTTTAGAACCTTATTCCTGCAATTATCCCATCTCTCATGTATCTCTAATGTATCTGTTCCCTGGAGGTCTCCAAACAAAGAAAGGATTCCTAGTCATAGTGTGGTTTAGAGTTTAAACCAGGGGCAGGGAATAAATAAAATGATTGAATTTTATAGCTCATATAATAATAATCCCTAATAAAAGGATTTATTCTATGAAGTTTGGATTCAGTAAAAGGGCCACACTTGAAGACCTAGATAGTCCTGGGTTCCCCATCCCTAATTTACCCTAGGGAGTCTCTAAGATCCCTTCTAATTCTAGCATTCTATAATTCTTTGATTATGTGATTACCATTTAAAAGATACTCTGGGCCTCAGATCAATCAATTTGCCCAATTTCCACAGCTAATAAATGTTGGAGTTGGGATTCCACTCCTGATTCAAAATCCAGCAAGTTTCATTTCCACTACAATGAAAGATCTCTTTCTGTGCCAGGAATCAGGACCTTAAGAGAATGAAGTGAATGAGAACCTTTCCTCATAGAGGTGGCAAAGATAAGATGATTGGCAATAAAGCTCATGATCCTATAGTGTTATATAATCATAAAGCCTTTGCACACACATTAACACATTCATGTACTTATCTTCATCACCATGTCCACAACACCACTACTGGATAATAATCTCCTCTAGACTAGTAGATATTAAAAGTGAGTGATCATTTACTGGAAAGCAGCTGAACAAATTTTGATACATTAATATGCTAAAAACAAACCAAAAAACCTCAGCTGGAGCCATAATCTCAAGCCGGTATCCTGCCAATAAGAAATGGCACCATATTGACGCTAAACAAACCTACACTTTTGTACATGTATTCCCACAAATTCTACATAAGGCATCCAGGCAACCTGCTGAGGGCCTTCTTTTGACAATGAAAGTTCAGCTCAGAGTGGAACACCAAGACTTTCCACAGATTTGCCTTCACACTCACATGACAAGTTATCCTCTTTTGCAACCATATATTTCTCTGACTGCAACCTTTATTCTAGTTCTTCTCCACAGTTCCTTTTTTTTCTGTCATGGGCTATGGGCTTCTTATATTCACCACTCACCTTTCCATTGTTCTCTAAGTGATGTGAATTTTTAGTTCTTTGGAGACTGTAGGGTTCTGTGTCTCAAAGCCACTCAAGAGAACAGAGGTTAATTCACTAACCAATATTGACTTCAAAGGATTTCTGATGAAATATATCTCTTTCTCTTAATAGAGAGATGACAAACAACAAATAGGGAGTGAAGTATACATTATCAGACATGATCAGAATATCAGAGCTTATTTCATTGTTTTGTTTTGTTTGACATTATTTTTTCTTACAAAGAAAAGTTCTGGTAGAAACTCAAACCTCAACTCTCAAACTATATATTTTATCATATATAAAGCAGCAGTCTTCAAAACTATTTGGTATTCATTTAAAAAATTGAAAAGTAGGGAGCCAAGATGGTAGAGTAGAAGCAGGGACCTGCTACAGCTCTCCCCTGAAACCTTTCAAATAACCAGTAAAAAAAATTATCCTAAACAAATTCTAGAGCAGCAGAAGACACAAAATGACAGACTGAAGCAAATTTCCTGCCCAAGACAATCAGGAAGGTCGGCAGGAAGGGTCTATCACACCAGGTTGGGAGCAGAGCACAATTTGGCATGGACCATGCCTGCACTGACAGAGCAGGAGCAGGCCTTAGGTTACTGAATTGCTACCCATAAACACTAAAGACAGCATCAAAAGGTCAGTAGATTTCTCTCCTGGTTGAGAGGAGATCATGGTCCCACCTCATCCTTAGCCTAGATGGTGTCAGCCACTGCTAAAGCACAAGCTGCTTCTGGGGCCCTCTACTTAACAAAGCTCAAAAGTCAAGTAATTGGCTGGGAAAATGAGCAAATGGGGGAAAAAGAAACACACTATAGAATTTTACTTTCTCGATGAAGAGGTATTTTCTTATGTCATTGGTGATAAGGAAGATCAAAACATACAGCCAGAAGAAGACAACAAAGCCAAAGCTCCTGCATCCAAAGCCTCTAAGAAAAATATGAATTGTTCTCAGGACATGAAGAGCTTAAAAAGGATTTTGAAAATCAAGTAAGAGAAGTAGAGGAAAAATTGGAAAGAGAAATGAAAGTGGTGCAAGAAATTAATGAAAAACAAGTCAACAGCTTGCTAAATGAAACCCCCAAAAACGTTGAAGGAAATAACAGCTTTAAAATTATACTAACCAAAATTGCAAAAGATGTCCAAAAAGTCAACGAGGAGAAGAATGCTTTAAAAAGAGGAATGGGTCAAATGTACAGAGGTACAAAAGTTCACTGAAAAAAATAATTCATTAAAAATTATAATGGAGCAAATAAAAGCTAATGACTTTATGAGAAATCAAGAAATTATCAAATAAAACCAAAAGAATTAAAAATTAGAAGACAAATGTGAAGTATCTCATTGGAAAAACAACCGACTTAGAAATGGATCCAGGAGAAATAATTTAAAAATTATTAGACTACCTGAAAGCCATGATAAAAATAAAAAAGATCCTAGATATCATCTTTCAAGAAATAATCAAGGAGAATTGCCCTGATATTCTAGGACCAGAGGGTAAAATAGAAATGAAAAGAATTCATCAATCACATCATGAAAGAGATACCAAAAGGAAAACTCCTAGGAATATTGTAACCAAATTCCAGAGTTCCCAGGTCAAGTTGAAAATATTACAAGCAGCCAGAAAGAAACAATTCAAGTATTCTAGAAACACAATCAGGATAACACAGAACTTAGCAGCTTCTACACTAAAGGATCAGAGGGCTTGGAATATGATATTCCAGAGGTCAAAGGAGATAAGATTAAAACCAAGAATCACCTACCCAGCAAAACTGAGTATCATACTTCAGGGGAAAAAAGTGGAACTTCAATGAAATAAAGGACTTCCAAGCATTCTTGCTGAAAAGACCAGAACTGAATAGAAAATCTGACTTTCAAATACAAGAATCAAGAGAAGCATGAAAAGATAAACAAGAAAGAGAAAACATAAGGGACTTATTAAAGTTGAACTGTTTACATTCCTAAATGGAAATATGATATTTATAACTCATGAGACTTTTCTCAGTATTAGGATAGTTGGAGGGAATGTGTGTGTGTGTGTGTGTGTATGTGTGTGTGTGTGTGTGTAGAGAGGGAGAGAAAAGGAGAGGGCACAAGGTGAGCTGAATATGAAGGAATGATGTCCAAAAAAGAAAATTAAGGATAGAGAGGAATGTACTAGAAGAAAAAGAAAGGGAGAGGTAGAATGTAGTAAATCATCTCACATCAAAGAGGTAAGAAAAAGCTTTCACAATGGAGGGGAAGAAGGGGAAGGTGAGAGGGAATAAGTGAGCCTTCCTTTCATTAGATTTGACTTCAGGAGGGAATAACATATACATTCAGTTGGGTATGGAAGTTTATCTTACCCTACTGGGAAGTGAGGGGAGAAGGAGAAAAAAGAGGGGAAGATAATAGAAGGGTCAGCAGATTGGGGGAAGGGGTAATTAGAAGCAAACACTTTGGTAGAGGGACAGGCCAAAGGAGAGAATTGAATAAATGGAAGGTGGGACAAGATAGAGTGAAATATAGTTAGTCTTTCACAACATCACTGTAGGAGGTGTTTTGCATGACCATACCTGTATAACCTTTATTGAATTGTTTACCTTCTCAATGACGATGGGTAGGGAGGGGGGGAAGGAGAGAATGTGGAACTCAAAGTTTTAAAAATGAATGTTACAGGATTTTACATGCAACTAGGAAATAAGATATATAGGCAATGGAGTATAGAAATCTATCTTACCCTAAAGGAAAATAGAAAGGAGGGGGATGGAGGGTAATAGAAGGGAGGGCAGATTGAAGGAAAGCACAATCAGAATATATGCTCTCCTAGGGTGGGAGTAGGGGGGAGATGGGTAGAAAATTTGAAATTCAAGATTTCTGGAAGTGAATGTTGAAAACTGAAAAAAATATTATATGGAATAAAAAAAGTACACAGAAGAGACAAAAGAAAACTCAGAAGGAAGTACTGAAAAGCAGGGTAGTTTTGAAAACAATGTGTAGTATTTATTACATAGTTTTTTAAAGTAAACAGTATGAAATGGAGATTCATGATTTCATATTGAATCCTCTTTTTGTGCTGTGCTATGTACATGGAGGGTTTTTTTGTCTTTTTGTATTTAAGTTCAAAATGAATTAAAAATTTTTTTTAAAAAAATGGAAAAGTAGGTCAATGGGACAGACTAGACAAGGGACCCAATAACTTAGTATTTAATAAATCTGAAAACATTTCTGGGGGAAAAATACAGAGAAGAGAACTTCCTATTTGATAAGTAAGAACTTCTGGGAAAGCTGAAAAACTGCCTGGCAGAAATTAGTCTTAGACCAACATCTTACACCATATTCCACAATTAATTAAAAATGAATACTAAAGATTATACCATAAAAAAGAGAAGAGAAGCAGATCATCTACCTTTAACAACTATGAGTAGGAGATGAATTCTTAACCAAATAAGGGACAGAGGCAATTAACAAAAAATGGATAATTTTTATTGAATGAAATTGAAAAGCTTTTGTATAAACAAAATTAATGTATCTAGAATATTAAAGGAAGTGATCTACTTGGGGGGAGGAATCTTTGTATTAAATTTATCGGCTAAGGGTTTGATGTACAAGATAAATAGACAATTAACCAAAGTCATCCCCCAATAGATAAGTGGTCAAGGGTATGAACAAATAGTTGTGAAAAGAACTGCAAACTACTAATGGCCACATGAGAGAATCTTCAAAAAATTAATTAAAGAAATACACATCAAAAGAAATCTGAGAATTTACTTCTCACCCAGTAAATTAACAAAGATACCCAAAGATGGGAATAGTTAATGTTGGAGGGACTATGGAAAAATGCTTTGCTGGTGATACTGTGAATCAGTATACCACTTTGGAAAGCAATTTGGAACTATGCGACTAAAGTGGCTAAATTATCCATACCAGGGGTGAACCTGTGGCCTTTGGACTAAATGTGGCCCTCTAGGTCCTTAAGTGTGGCCCTTTGACTAAATCCAAACTTCACAGAATATGTGGCCTCTAGATAACAGGTTCTCCACCCTTGGTCCATACTTTCTTATCCATAAGTTCTATTTTTTTGGCATATACTTCAAGGAGGTTATTGACCAAAAATCTCTATAAACATCAAAATATTTATAATAGCACTTCCTGTGAAAGCAAAGAACTCAAAACAAGCTGGATGTAAACATATTGTGATACACGAATTTAAGAAATCAATTATATGGTGATTATAGAAAAGTATAGAAACACTAACATGAACTGATGCAAAGTGAAGTAAGCAGAGTCAAGAAAACAATATGCATAATGACAAAACAGAAATGCTATCATACTCATAACAATCACAAAATAATTTTTAAGTGAATGTTGTAATTATAGGGAACAAACTTGTCCCCAGAGAAGAAATATAAAAAAAACATTCTCCCATTACACTCCTTTGCAGAGGTGGAGGAGAGGGTGGCTAGAGGTATGGACCGTTAAATGTTATATTTATTCAATATGTTTATTGGTTTCTGCTGAATTTTTGTCTCCTGTTAAAAATTCATTGTTGTAAGGGATGATTCTCTGGGAGACGTTGGATACAAGGAGAAATCTAGATGATAAAAAAACCAAAAGATATAAATAGAAAAATACTAAAAACAAAAGAGGGTTCTAAGGCAGGGTGTTCCCTGCCGTACTTTAGAATTCTGTACTCATTATTGGGAAATACCAGTAGCAGAAATAAATAGCTTTAGACAATGTTTATTGAATTTAATATAACTATTTCATTTGATCTCCACAACAGCTCAATGAGATAGACAATGAAAATATTATTTCTATTTTACAAATGGGAAATTAAGGCTTAGAGATGAAGTGAATCACTCAGGGATACCCAGTATTGATCTTTGATTCAAGTGTTTCGACTCTAAGTCTGGTGGAATTTCCACTGTGCTCAATTACATTTAAGCTCCCTTAGTTCATTGGAGGAAAAAAAGGCTATTATTTGAAGGCATTAGAATTATGCAGTTTGAAATCAACTACACTTTCCAGATTTAGACTTTACCCCTAGAAATGAATGATGCTTGAATACCCAGAGCCACAACAGGTAACAATGAGAATAATCTATGAAAATACACATAAATTGAGCATTTACACAACTTATGTGTGTTTTCATAGATTATTTTCACTGTTATCGAGAGAACTTATAACTAGTAGTAAACAGTTAAAAGAAAATAAACAAATTATACACTTTCCCAAATCCTCTCAATGTGAGTACAAAGGTGAAAAAAAATAGACGAGGCTGGATAGTGCATCTCAATGATCCCCATCTCTTAAGCTAACTTTTAAAATCTTATAATTAGGTCCCTAAGTATGTTGGGGTGGGGAGTAGGGGGAAGAAATCCATTCAGAACAAATGCCCAAACTCCTTTCTATGTGTCTTAGAAACCTAGAATGTTAGATCCAGAAGGGATCTACCAGACTATCAAGTCAAATCCCTTCATTTGACAGGTGAGGAAATTGGGTCCCAGGAATGAAAAATAACTTGCCCAAGGTCATCCAGCTTGGTTCCAAAGGAATCCTCAGTGCTAGATCCTCTGACTTTTGTCCTCTGACCTCTGACTTCCTTTTGCATTATAACATTGTATCTTTCTCCTACCCAGAATCCTCTACTCTTTATTTCATAGTCAGTCTCAAAAATGTCCTAGTCACTGAAAAGCATTGCCATTCCCACCAGAACCTGAGCACAACTATTTACAAGAATTAATTTATTTTATTTCCTAACAGGCTTACACCCTCTGTGGAAGTTGTTAGCTAACTGAGAAGTAGTAAAGCAGAAGGAATGGGAAGGGTTGAGATAGAGAAAAAGGAGAGAAAAATATAAAGAAGGGAATAGGGTGTGTTAAGAAAAGAAGGGGAGTAAATCAGAAGGGGAGAAGGGAAAGAGGAATACAGGTGAGGGAAGAGGAAGAAAAAGAGGAGGTAAAGTAGGAATGAGATGAAGTATAAATGGAGGAGGAGGAAAAGGAGAGGAGGAGAATACAAAGAAGAGAAAGGGGAAGAGAGGGTTAAGAAGGAAAAGAAGTATCTAGGGAGAAGGAGAAATGAGAAGGACAACATAGGGAGATGAGAAAGGAAAGAAAGACAGGAGAAAAGGGGGGAGGAAGAAAAAGAGGAAAATATAAGAAAGAGGAAGAGAAGAAATGGAAAGTGGATGGAAAAGAACAAAGAGCAGTGAGTTATTAGATTGTATAGTTAGAGCTAAAAGGAACCTTAAAAATTATATAACCAAACTGCTTTGCTTACTATGTAAAACAACAGAAGACAACGGAGGTAAAATAATTTGCCTAAGATGACATGGCTACTTAAATAACAGAGTCAAGATTTAAACCCTGATCCTCTGAATAGAAGCCCAGCATACTATTTACCCCCAGACACAAGTAATCTGTGTTTTCCCTAAATCAGTGCTGCCACCATCTGAGATTTCAGAATATCCTTTTAGATTGCAGTTTCAAAAAACAAAATCCACAACTGCTATAAAACCCTAAGAGTCTTTTTCCTATTCATTCCATTATTAGCACATAGGCTGTATAGTGGGAGGCATCCTGCTTAGCATTGTGGGAAATTGCTTAGAAGTGGATCAAGGACTGGAATGTAGAGTTTCATTAGAATCCTGCCTCAGACACTAGTTGGGTGTCCATAGACAAGTCACTCAGTTTCAGCCTCAATTTCACCACTTGTAAGGTTGAAATATTAGCTAACATTGAAATAATAACTAACAACCCTCTGAGGTAGGAACTATTATTATCCCTATTTTACAGATGGGGAAACTGAAGCAAAGATATGTTAAGTGATTTGCCTAAGTTTACATAGTGGATAAGTGTTATGTGGTCCAGTATACAAAGCACTAAACTTGGAATCGGGAAAACCAAAGATCAAGTCCTTCCTCAGACATCCTTCCTTTGTGACTCTGGCCAAATCATTTTACCATTCTCAGCCTCAGTTTCCTTATCTGGAGCTAATAATAGCACTCACCTCATAGAATCATTTTGAGCATCAAGAGATAACATGTAGAATGCTTTGCAAACCTTAAATGATGATGAGGAGGAGGAGGAGGAGAAGGAGGATGTCTAGGACAGGAATAAAATTCAAATCTTCTTGACTTTAACGTCAGCAGGATGCCATGGTGATGGCACCACCTTATGAACTCTTAAGTAGAACAATGAGATAGCACATGTAAAGTGATTTATAAACCTTAAGTATCAAATAAAAGTATGTATCAATGTTATAAATATTCTTCTAGCTATAATTAGCTAATAGGATGATGGAATTGTATTACCCCCATCCAAATGACACATTTAGTTGTTATTGTCACTCATTGCTATCACTCAGAGCCGTGATTTCAGCAGTATAGGAAACTCCACTGAGAGTCTATAGCTAATAGTCTTAGAAAGGTTAAGTGACTTAGCCACAGTAACACAGATCCTTCTAACTGCAAGACCCATTTACTACGCTAATCTGTTTTTCTATATACATTTGTGTTATTCTGTACACACTTTGCCTGTTTATATGTTGTATCCTTCCCCCGCCCCCGCACATACACACCCCAACGCTTTGGAGGCATGTGTTGTTTCATTTTTGTCATTATATCTCCAACACCTTGCAAAGTGCCTGACGCTGGGTAGATACTTAATAAATGTTTATCCAATTGACCTGCAGTTACAAGGTACCAAAGATATTAGTTTTTCCTTTAAGTCTAAGAAATATCAGAGGCAGAACTACTATACTAAGTATATGAACTGTCTGCCTTGCTGTATTAGCATATCCATTTCATCAGTGGTCCTCTCTCTAGGGGAATTGGACTCTCTTACTTGTCTTTGCTCTTGTCATTGTCCTTTATTTGACATACATGCCCGACCCACCTATCTAGGTGAGTCTAGTATTAATCAGTTTTCTTTGGAGGAGGGTATAGAAGAGGGGAAGTCCAGCCTAGAACATATCTGGCAGGATTATGAGCCACCTTTCTTCTGCCTCTCCACTCCACCTTACCCTCAGACTAGGGAGTATAACAGAAAGGCCCTTGAATTTACAGTCAGAGATTTTGTTGTCTAGTCATTTTAGTCATGTCTGAGTCTTTGTGACCCCATTTGGGATTTTCTTGTCAAAGGTGCTGGGGTGGTTTGCCATTTCCTTCTCCATTTAATTTTACAGATAAAGAAAGTAAGGCAAACAGTGTTAAGGATTTGCCTAGGGTCACACAGCTAGTAAGTGTCTGAGGCCCAATTTGAACTCAGGAAGATGAGTCTTCTTGGCCCTATCCACGTACCACCTAGCTGCAGTCAGAGAACTTGGGTTCAAATCTCAGTTTTGCTATTATCTCTGTGATTCTGGACAAGTCATTTCTTCTCTTTGGGGCTCAGTTGGGGGTTAGACTTGTTAAGCTCTGAGATCCCTTTCAGATGGACATCCATGATCTTGAGATTCTATGCTAACTGCCTGCTATTCTACCTGGATGGCAAATCTTGTGAGTTTAAAGAAGGGAGGGAGATGGCATTCCATTATGTCCTCACAAAAGGAGGAGATGGAGAAGAAACCAGAGCAAAAGACCCGAAGCACTGGATTTATGAAGTCTCAAGTATGAATCCTGCCTTATACATTTACTGTTTAATCTTGGTCAAGCCACTTCAAATACATTCTTCTGTAGCTGTGGCAAATCATGAAAAAGAGGGTGTTGGCCTTAAAGTTTCTCTCCCTCCCTCCCTCCTTGTCCCTCCCTCCTTGTCCCTCCCTCCCTCTCTCTCTCTCTCTCTCTCTCTCTCTCTCTCTCTCTCTCTCTCTCTCTCTCTGTCCCCCTCCTCCCCTCCCCTTCTCACCACTCATAAGATCACACATAGGACCTTGGTGACTTAGCATGTAGCCAGGTAGAAGGTGATCCTGACTGCTTCTGGACATAGCTATAAGAGACAGAGGTGCTTTGAAATGAATCAATCCCCTCACTGGCTGCTGAACTAGAGAAGCCAATGACTCAGTGGACCTTTTAAAGAGAGAGCTTTCAGTTGAATCTCTTTTTCTTTCATTTTCCCATGTGACAAGTAGGGAGCTCTGTCTCTAGATACTCTGGTGAGATGGGCTATGCTCTTTCCTTCTACCTCATTTCCATATGGAGCATGGACTCAACTCTATAAGATTGTGCCTGGGCCTCTGGTTGACTTTTTCCACTATGTGTTTCCTTTCTAAGTAGGTGATCAGATATCAGCCCTAAGGCAATCCTGTCCAAATCTTGTGAGTTTGAAAAACATGGACACCACAAGTTCTTCAGTTTGGAGCTAGCTAGAAGCCTTCTAGTGATTACTTCATCACTTTTGAAAAAAATGACCACAATAAGGGGATGAACCAGGTGAAATCTCCAGATGATAATTCTAGTAGCAAATGAAATGAGAATTAGATGGGGACAAATTAGTGACAGCTAACATTTATATACCATTTTAAGATTTGCAACCAACTTTATACAAATTATTTCACCTGGTTGTCACAATATCCATGTGATACAGATAATATTGTTATACTCATTTTCAGATAGAGAAACTGAGGCTAAGAGAGGTTAAGTGTATTACCCAGAGTAAATATCTAAAGCAGAATTCAAAACCAGGACTTCCTGACTGCAAATCCAGCCTTCCATCCACATTGTCTCTTAACTACTGGAAGACACTGGAAGATGACATGAGGAATAGACAGAAAAGTGAAAGGGAAATTTCATATTGGCGTATCAGACCCATGATACCTGATGAAAGCAAGTCTAGGTGAGTAAGCATCCCACACCAAAGAACACCAGTCCTGAACTGTTCTCCAACTTACTGCTTTAGAGTTGTCTCATTTGATATTTACAACCTTCTGTGATGGGTCTGTTTCTATAGCTCTTTGAAGTCAATGACCACCTGAATTCATTCATTCATTGATTCATTCATTCAATTGACCATTTATTCATAAAATATTTATTAAGTGCCTATTGTATAAAGGGTACTCTGTAAGCCACTGAGAGAAATATAAAGTTTGTTGCTGTTCACTTGTTCATCATGTCTAATTTTTCATAATCCCATGCACCATAGCATGCCAATGTTTTCCATGGGATTTTCTTGGCAAAGATACTGGAGTGGTTTGCATTTCCTTCTTCAATGGATTAAGGCAAACAGAAGTTAAATGACTTATCCAGAGTCACGCAGCTAGTAAATTTTAATATGTAACATTTAGATGATATAATCTCTGCCCTCATAGAACTCATAATCTAGTGGAGGATATGATACTGACATGGAAAAACTTCAACACTGTCATTTACTTGATAAATATATTGACGTACGCAACAAAGTACTACATGGGGGATAATGGGTTTGAAGCATGCAGTATGGTGCAATGGAAAGAATGTTGAGTCTGGAGGACCTGGGTTCAAACCCTGGTACTGACACTTACTACTAGTCTAACCTTGGGTAAGTCACTCAACTCTCTGGGCCTCAGTTTCCCCATATGTAAAATGAAGTGAATGGACAAGATGATTTCTAAAATTTCTTCCAGCTTTAGATCAATGGTACCATGAAGTAGTCATATAGATGTGGTTTGATTCTCAAGGCTCCTCTCATTTCCACAAGATCAGTCAGTCCTTCTGGATAATCTAATAGAAGTCCAGGATAATAGTCTTAACTGATATCTCAACCTCTTGAGAGATGAAATTGTCAACCAGAAAAATCCATTTGTGCTCTTTTCACTACATAAACAATGCTACATGATATCATGTTGATTCCTAGAAAGTAGTTTCTCTTTTCTGGGCCTCAGTTTTCTCATCCATTAAATGAAAAGATTGGACTCAGCTTCTGAAATCTCTTTTATTTAGAGGGATCTTTAAATCACTTTTAGGAATCTTCATGTTAATATTTCTAGAAACACAAAATAGCTCAACAAAAACAAGTGCTCCAAAATTCTAATTTGGCTTGAGTCATCCCAGTCCCCCACCATGACCATCTCTCCACTACAAAGCAAATATTTGTATTTAGATGAATGTATAGAGTGCTAGTTGGACTTGGAGTCAGGAAGAAATGAGTTCAGATCTTACTTCCAACACTTATTAGTTGTGTGACACTGGACTTATCATCTCTCTATGCTTCATCTGTAAAACAAGGCTAAGATCACCTAACTTACATGGTTTTGTGGTGATCGAACTATACCAAATATGGATGATGCCTTGTAAACTTTAAAGCACTGTGTAAATGCTAGCTATTACTATCATTAGCATCATGTAATAGGTCACAGCATCTTAGAGTTCAGAGACCGAGAGAGAGAGAGAGAGAGAGAGAGAGAGAGAGAGAGAGAGAGAGAGAAGTTGAGAGGTCACATAGTCTAACTGTTAGGCCACATGCGGCCTTCTAGGTCCTTGGGTACAGCCTTTTGACTCAGTCAAAGTTTTACAGACCAAATTCTTTAATAAGGGGATTTATTCTGGGAAGTGAGGATTCAGTCAAAGGGTCCCACTTGAGGACTTCGAGGGCCACATGTGGTCTTGAGGCTGCAGGTTTCCCATCCCAGTCTAACTCCTTCTGGAAGCAACTGAACTTTCACTCCAATCTTGGCAGTTCTATGGCAACTGTTCACATTTGATATTTTGGATACTCAGTAAACCACCAGGTCCTTATCGGACCAGGCAGGGCACCATGATAGTGGTGCGGAAACATGTTTAAAATGGATTCCAAAGGATGTGCTTGTTGCTTCTGGGGAATTATAACGCTGGTTAGAAATAAAGGTCCTTCTAGGCACTGAGCAGGGTGCATACAGGCACAGACAGCCCCCTCCTTGCCTATGTACTCAGCTCCTCAGCTGCTGCTTCCCTTATCTGTTGCTGGATCCCAACATGGCAGCCATCTTACTCTGGGATGGTTAAAAAACTGATTGGTTGATAATTTCTTAGAACCCACATTTCCAAGAGGAATTATTTAGTGCCTTCTGTATCTTAGCCTGCCACAATCCTCTAAGAGCACATGACTCTATTTCTCAATTCATTCTTAAAGTCTTTCACTACACATACACTATTCCTGGTCACAAAGGGCCTTACATATAACAAATGATGCTTAATAAATCTTCATTGAACTGAAAGGAAAATTGATTTCTTCTTAAATTGTAATTTTTCTAATTAAATTTTGATTTTTCTTTTTACATTTTTGAATCTTTAGAAGATATAAATGAATGGGAATGTGGCGAAGAGTTGTATATTTGGTTGTGTAGCTTTGGGGAAGGTAGAAGAGAGGAAGGTGTATGGAAGGAAAATGCCAGTCTCTGGCAAACCAAGGATGACTGAGTAGAAGGGGGAGGCCCCCCAGAAGGGGAGAAGACCTAGAGCTCAAAGTTTGGCCATATACATCAGCTCTGCCTCCAGTGGGGCCAGAGGGAAGAAGGGAAGATGGATGCTATAGCTGAAGATAAAGCCACAGTGCCATCTACTGGAAAAATGAAGACTCCATCCCTTCTGCTTCCCAGCTTGGATCACAAGACAGGACCCTCCTTGCCTGCCTGCTTGCCATTCATCTGTCCAGCAGTCCCAGGCCAGTGCATTCCCTAGGTTGGAAGAGTCTCGTCATCCTGCTTCCCGATCCATCTGATAAAGATAAGACCCTCTTCTTCTGGCTTCTCAGGACCTCTCCAAGGAAGAAGGTTCTAGGCTTTCAGTTCTTATGACCCAAGGAGAGTAAATTTCTGCCATTTGGCAGCTTTTCTAAAATTGACCAGGGTGATATGGGGAAGGGTGCCAATCAATACCCCATAGCCCCCTAAAAGTGATGACCAGTCCCATGACAAATTGGAATCTCCCAGTGACTGCTTCAACAGATAAAATTATATTCCTTCTCTCTCTTTACATATTGGAGGAGGAGGGATGACCCAAGCTCCAAGATCCTTGGTGAGGGAGGGTAGACAGTGCTCACTAATACCTAAGTAATGGTTTTATTCTTTTCTTAATACATTTCCAGGATTGAAGCAGACAGGTCAGCCCAGGGGAGAGTTCTGATTTCAGGAGATGAGGCAGTGGAGATGAGAATCTGCCTAGGAAATCCAAAAACCTTATTAGTGCTAATGAATTTGCAAGCATCCAGGATTTGTGCAAAAAGGTCCTGAAAGGGTCCACAGTGACTCAGAAATGAATGAGTGGCAGTCTCCCTGAAAATGGGCTCTTCTGTTAGGAATCATTAGAAATCTATTAAGCGTGGCTAATTATTTTCCAGTGCAAATAAAGGTGCTAATAAGCTAGTAAACTTTTCTCACTTTTATAGAAATAATTAAAGGGCCAATTATTTGCTTTCTTAAGCGTGGCCATAAAGGAGAGAAAACTTAGCCAGTATCCGCACCAGTTGCAAGTTAATCAGCACTCATCCATTGTTGTCATGACAGAGAACTGATTTATTGCACATTATGTTTTAACAAGAAAAACACGATTGTATACTTCCACACAGCCCCATCTAGATCTGAGTCCAGAGGTAACATGAAGTAGGATGAGTAATGGATCTCATCCAAGAATTTTCAGATACAGAGTCCTGGTGTTACTGGCAACAGTCACAGCTTCCCTGCATCCTGGCTCAGACATGTTCGTGGGTGACTTTGGGCTAGTCATTTCACTTTTTAACTGTCAGGTTCCTCATCAGTCAAATGGAGGTTTTAGAACTTGAATTTACCTACCCCCACAGGATTACATTGGGAAAGAGCTTGCTGAACCTTGAAGTGATAGAGTAACAAGAATTGTTATTCTACAGCCTGGGGGAATTAGGTAAGAATTGCAAAGTGTCGAGTTTATAGTAGAGCAGAAATAATATTGGCTTTGGAGTTAGGCTTCACATCTCACAAAAACTTGTGCCAGCTCTTGAGGCAAGTTTTTTTTTTTTTTATCTTGGAATGATTTCCGTGTTCTTTTACTTGAAAGTTCAATACTCTGTGTAGATTTCAACTCTTCATTCTCATTCCATATGACTTTTGTTATTTTTCAGTCGTTTCAGTCATGTCTGACTCTTCATGATCCCATTTGGGATTTCTTGGCAAAGATACTCCCATCTATCCTCTCTATGTACCTTGTTTATACCTACTCATTTCATGTTCTCCTTCTAACCTCATTACAATATGAATTCCTTAAGAGTAAGGATTATTTTTGCTTTTCTTTGTAACCTTAGTGCTTGGCACAGCCATTTCCTTCTCCACCTAATTTTATAGAAAAGGAAACTGGGGCAAAAAGTGTTAAGTGATTTGGCTAGAGTCACACAGCTAGTAAGTGTCTGAGGTCATACTTGAACTCAGGTCTTCTTGATTCCAGATCCAACATTCCACCCACTGTGATGCCTAGATGATCCTCCATATGACTGATTCATTGAAAATCTTGTCATTCAATGATCCAAAACAATTCCAAAGGACTTATGATGAAAAATGCTATCTACCTCTGGAGAGAGAACTGATGAACTCTGAATATAGATTGAAGCATACTGTTTTTTACTTTATTTTTATTATTTTATTTTGTGTGCACAGGAGTGGGTTTTTTGTTTGTTTGCAACATAGCTAATATGGAAAACTCCTTGGCGTGATCTTACCTGTATAATCAAAATCAAAGTGCTTGCCTTCTCAAGGAGGAGGGACAGAGAGAATTTGGAACTCAAAATTAAAAAAAAAAAGATTGTTAAAAATTCTTTTATATGTAATTGGAAAATATTTAATGACAGAAAAAAAAAGAAAATCTTATCCCTTCTTCCTTCACAACCTTCATTGCATCTCTTGTAAAACATCTCATCAAGGCCACAGACTTAACTTAGGCTTTTCTTACTTCTTGCCTGTACTATTACAATAGCTTTCTTTTTAGACTCTCTGCCTCAAGGCATTCTTCTCTCCAATCCATCCTCCCCTTAGCTGCCAAAGTGATTTTCCTAAAGTAGAGTTCTAACTATGGCATCCCCCTACTGGATTTCACTCCCCAAACTCTAGCGACTCCCTTTTATTTCCAGGATCAAATATAAAACCCACCACTTGGCATTTAAAGCCTGACCTCTTTCTACCTTTCTGGTCCTCTTATACTTCACCCTCTTATACTTATCCTCTGATACATCACACTTTATGCTACACTGACTTACTATTCCTCTAATTTCATCTCCCCCCTCCATGCCTTTGCACCAGTTGTGCCCCATACCTGGAATATTCTCTCCTCTACCTCTTAGTTTCTCTACCTGCTGTCAAAACTCTATGTTCTGCCTTTCCTAGCCTGGCTACCCCAGATGCAAATTCCTTGCCCTTTGGGATTTACCTCCCATCTATCCTCTCTATATCTTGTATCTACCTACTCACTTACATGTTTACTTCCTATCCCTATTAGATTAGGAATTCTTTAAGGGTAAGGATTCTTTTTGTTTTTCTTTGTATCCCTAGTGCTTTGCACAGAGCCAAGCACACAGTAATCTCTTTTCAAATTTTAAAATATTGATTGATCGATCTGATATTACTTGTATGAATTTTGGTAAATGATTTAATCTCTCTTTACTTCATCATTTACAAGATAAGGAAATTGACCTCGATGGCTTCTGAAGCTCCCTGACGCTAACTCTAACTCTCCAACTCTAATCTTAAGCCTCCACCTCAACTCTAATCTTAACCCTAACCCCCTCTTCTAAGTCTAACTCTATAATCACATGACACTCCCATTCTAAGACTACAGAATATTCTCAGAGACAATAATTTCACTCACATGTAAGTTAAAACAAAATACACTTACTGGGGCAAGGGAAGATAGCTGGTTTCTAACTAATTGATCCCTTCTCCTAGGTTTAGTTAAAGAAAGTAAGGAGCAGATAAGGAGGTATTAAACTAACTAGAAAAACTGACCAATCTCCGTCATCCCTTTCCTAAGTGAGCTTTCCTTGATTTAATTTGAAGGGGCAGTCTTTCATGGCTGGTTTGGAAGGAACAGTGAGTTTGGTGAGAGCTAGGAGTCATGGGGAATGGGGTAAGGAAGGAGAGAGCTGCTCACATGCACACCCATCCTTTCATTTAGGCTCAGGGGTCATACTGCACAAAATTGCTCCTAGCCTGCTCTAACTTTAGAGCTGGTGAGGTCAGCCTTTGAATAAACCATTAGAAATATGGCCAACCTACTGGGAGTCAAGATGGTGGAGTAAGCAGTAAGTTGCTCTCACTCTTCCTACTGATCTCCAAAAACCCAGAAAATACCACCACAGGAAAAATCCTGGAACAGCAAAGTTAGCAGAAAAACAGGGTGGAACCTTCTATTAGTCCCAGAGGCCTGGAGGATCAGTGGGAAAGGTCCCTCTTACTCTGGTGGAAGGGGAGAATAGTCCAGGACTGGAGGCATCTTGGCAAACCAATGGCAAGCCCCACCTCAGAAAATCAATGGAAGATCCAAAGCCCCAGAATGGTGGAAGAAGTAAGTACTCTGCCCCCAACCCCACATCCACAGCCAGGAGAACCAGCAGACTCCAGATTGGAGAACCACCACATGGGTTGATGAGGAGGCATCCCCCAGCAGCTGAACTCCCACATGCTTCAATGCAGCCCTGGCTGAATAGGAGTCCTCCAGCTGCCAGACACCCCCACTCCCACCCCAAGAGCTTCAGCCATGGGGAAACACAAAAAAGTCCTCGTGATCTCAGCACAAGCCACACACCACCACTAGGATCTCAGGAACCAGATAAGTTCCCAGACTCCTATTGCCTCCAGTTGCCAGCACCTAAGGCCCCACCATATAAAGCCAGTGACCAGACCCCTGGCCCCTAGCACAAGAAAATTGGGACACTGACCCTGTGCTATAGCAAGAGAGATCAACTTTAAAAGCCAAGAAATAGGTAAACATCAAGAGCAAAAAGCCGAAACAGACACTGATCATATATTCTTTCTATGGGTCCAGGGAAGATCAAAACACAAATTCATAAGAGGATAGCACTGACACTGTACCTACATCTGAAACCTCAAAGGGGAATATGAACCAGTCTCACATCCAAAAAGCCTTCTTGGAAGAGCTCAAAAAGGAAAAATCAAATGAGAGAGGTGGAAGAAAAATTGGGAAAAGAAATGAAAGGGATGCAAGAGAGAGTCAACAGCTTGGAAAAGGAAGGAGAAAAATGGACTGTAGAAAATAATTCCTTAAAAAAATACAACTGACCAAGTGTAAAAAAAAAAGTCCACAGAAGAAAACAACTCCTTAAGAAGTAGAATTGGCCAAATGGAAAAGGAGATACAAAAGCTAACTGAAGAAAATAATTTGCTAAAAATCAAAATTGGGTGAGGTGGAGCCAAGATGGAAGAGTAACAGCACAGACTTGTTACAGCTCTCTCCCCAAACCCTGTCAAACATCTGCAAAAAATCACTCTAAACAAATTCTGGAGCTGTTGAAACCACAAAATGATGGAAAGAAGCAAATGTCCAGCCCAAAACAGCCTGGAAGGTCACTGGGAAGTGTCTATCATGCCATGCTGGGAGCAGAGTACAGTGCAGTGTAGGCCATGCTAGAACAGAAAGAACCTGAGCAGGCCTTGGAGGGACTGAATCTCAGGCTCCAGGGGAGGTTTCCAGACTTCACGACCCCAAAACACCAAGCACAAATTGGAAAACCAGTGGAAAAAACCTGTGGGACCTGTGTAAGAGAGTACAGTGGTTGGGTCCCAGCTCCAGGGCAGGAGAGGGGATGGAGGAGCCCCCAGAGGAGAAAGAGCTTGTGGCAGAAGCAGCAGGGGCAGGGACATCCGCAGCAGCAGGGACTATTTCTGGAGCTCTAGGCCCAAAGATTGTGGGAGGTAGAGTAGCTAACAGCACACCCCTCACCCCCACTGGAAGCAGAGAACTACCTTAACAAAGAGCTCAAAAGTCAAGTAAATAGCTGGGAAAATGAGCAAAAGCCAGAAAAAGAATCAGACCATAGAATCTTACTTTGGTGACAAGGAAGACCAAAGTATGCAAACAGAAGACAACAAAGTAAGAACTCCTACATCCAAAGACTCCAAGAAAAAGTATTAATTGGTCTCAGGCCATGAAGGAGTTCAAAAATGACTTTGAAAATCAAGTAAGAGAAGTAGAGCAAAAATTGGGAAGAGAAATGAGAGTGATGCAAGAAAAATCATGAAAAACAAGTCAACTGTCAAAAAATGCTGAAGAAAATAACACTTTAAAATATATACTAACCCAAATGGCAAAAAGAATCCAAAAAGTCGAAGAGGAGAAGGATGCCCTAAAAACTAGAATTGGCCAGATGGAAAAGGAGGTCCAAAAGCTCACTGAAGAAAATAATACCTTAAAGATTAGAATGGAGCAGATGGAAGTCAATGACTTTATGAAAAATCAAGAAATTATAAAAATAAAGCCAAAGGAATGAAAAAATAGCAGACAATGTGAAATATCTCATTGGAAAAACAGTTGACCTGGAAAATAGCTCCAGGAGAGACAATTTAAAAATTGTTGCACTACCTGAAAGCTATGATCAAAAAAGGAACCTAGACATCATCTTGCAAGAAATTTTCAAGGAAAACTGACCTGATATTCTAGAACCAGAGGGTAAAATAAATATTGAAAGAATCCACCAATCACTTCCTGAAAGATATTCCAAAAGGAAAACTTCTAGGAATATTGTAGCCAAACTTCAAAGCTCCCAGGTCAAGGAGAAAGTATTGCAAGTGGCCAGAAAGAAACAATTTGAGTACTGTGGAAATACAATCTGGATAACACAAGACCTAACAGCTTCTATGCTAAGGGATCAAAGGGCTTGGAATATGATATTCCAGAGGTCAAAAGAGCTAGGATTAAAACCAAGAATCACCTACCCAGCAAAACTGAGTATAATAATTCAAGGGGAAAATGTCATTCAATGAAATAGAGGATTTTCAAGCATTCTTAATGAAAAGACCAGAGCTGAATAGAAAATCTGGCTTTCAAACACAAGAATCAGGAGAAGCATGAAAAGGTAAACAGGAAATAGAAATCATAAGGAACTTACTAAAGCTGAACTGTTTACATTCCTACATGGAAAGATATTTGTAGCTCTTAAGACTTTTCTCAGTATCTGGGTAGTTGAAGGGATTATATACATATAGACAGAGGGCACAGGGTGGGTTGAATAGGTAGGAATGATATCTAAAAAATAAAAGGGGTGAGAGGTATATATTAGGAGGGGCAAGGGTGAAATAGAATGGGGAAAATTAACTCACATAAAAGAGGCAAGAAAAAGTTTTTTCAGTGGAGGGCAAGAGGGGGGAGGTGAGAGGGAAAGAATGGACCTTATTCTCATCACATTTGGCTTAAGGATGGAATAACATGCACACTTCATTTGATATAAAAATCAATTTTACACTATAGGGATGTAGGTGGGAAAAGGATAAGTGGGGCTGGGAGGTATGATAGTGAAATGGACAGACTGAGAAAAAGCACAGGCAAGAGTCAATTGGGAATTTTGTGAGCATCTTTATTAGCCAGGCCGGCGGCTGTCTCATGGAAAAACCCAGAGGAGGCAGCCCCGAACTAAGGTGTGCATGCCTTTTAAGCATTTTGGCACTTCCCAGTACAGCCTTGACAGCAAACATATCTCACAGAACAGTTTTGACAGGGGCCCAAGTTGCTGCTAGGCAAGGGGGCACAACAGAAAGTGGCTACTAGGCAAGGGGAGGCCAACCCTGCCTAGAAACTCAACAGACATTTCTCAACCCAGGGGATCCGGGGGGGCGGGGGAAGGAGGGAATAACATCTACTTCAATAGAAGGGAGGGCAAATGGGACAAGGGAGTAATTTGAAATAACCACTTTTTAGGAGAGATGGAGTCAAAAGAGAGAATAGAATAAATCATGGGCAGGATAGGTTGGAGGGAAATATAGTTAGTCTTTTACAATACAACTGTTATGGAAGTGATTTGCATGACTACACACATATAACCTATATCGAATTGCTTACTTTCTCAGTGGGGATGGGTAGGGAAGGAGGAAGGGGGAATAGTTGGAACTTGAATTTTTAAAAATGAATGTTAAAAACTATTTTTACATGCAACTGGGAAATAAGATATACAGGCAATGGGGTACAGAAATCTATCTTGCCCTACAAGAAAATAGAAGGGATGGGGATAAGAGAAGGAAGGGGTGTGATAGAAGGGTGGACAGATTGGGGGAAGAGGTAATCAGGGGTGGATAGAGGGGAGAGATGAGGAGAAAATTTGGAACTCAAAATCTTGTGGAAGTGTCTGTTGAAAACTAAAAATAAATAAATTTTTAAAGGATTTAAATTGGGCAAGTAAGAGCTAATAACTCTTTGAGACATCAAGAATCAGTCAAACAAAATGAAAAGAATGAAAAAATAGAAGAAAATATAAAATGCCTCACTGGAAAAACAATTGACCTGGAAAACAGATTCAGGAAATATAATTTAAGAATTATTGGTCTACCTGAAAGTCATGATAAAAAAAAAAGTGACTGGACAGCAACTTTCAAGAAATTATCAAGGAAAACTGTCCTGAGGTCTTAGAACCAGAGAAAGAATTCATCAATTACCTCCTGAAAAAGATCCCCAAATTGAAAATACCATGGACTATTACAGCCAAATTCCAGAATTATCAGGTCAAGGAGAAAATATTGTAAGCAGCCAGAAAGAAACAATTTAAATGTCATGGAAGCATAATTGGGATTACACAGGACCTTGCAGTTTCTATATGAAAAGATTGGGAATATGATATTCCAGAAAGCAAAGGAGCTTGGATTACAATCAAGGATCAACTACCCAGCAAAATTGAGCCAAATCTTTCAGGGGAGGAGATGGACATTCAATGAAATAGGGGACATCCAAATTCTCCTGATGAAAACTCCAGAGGTGAGCAGAAAATTTAATCTTCAAATACAAGACTCAAGAGAAGCATAAAAAGGTAAACAAAAAGGAAAAAAATGTTATTCAGTAAGGTTAAACTGTTTACCTGCATATATGGGAAGATGATATTTGTAACTCTTGAGAACTGCATCTTTATTATGATATTTAGAAGGGGTATACATAGAAGGTGTGGATATAAGTTGACTTTGATGTAAGGGGAAAAAAAACTGATTAAAGGGTATATTGCCCAGCAATATTCGTAGCTCCAAGGGCAACTGTGAATATGCCAGCGTAATTCTGAATCACAAAGTATAACAGACTCTCCATATAGAAGGGAGAAGAAAAACATTTGTTCAGACACCAGACAGCCAAATCCCTCATAGTAACCAAGAGGTCAATGCACATTAGCACTGCAGGAGACAAAACCATTCCGAACCCTTTCCTCTGCACCCCCAGGACCTTCTCACAAACAAACACTCACAAGTCTAGCTCTGCCTGCCTGCCTCCTCTATCCTCCACCCCACTGCTCTCACCAACTTCCTCCCAGTTCTACTCTACCCTTACTGTTGCACCTGTTCAGCAAGCTCCTTCTCACCACATGTGACTTAAGCTTCCATGTGATTTAAGCAGGTCACATGGGCCTATTAATGAATGGGAAAGATCTTCACATTTAAATTACCATTACAAGGGGTGGAAAAAATAGATTGTACTGGGAGAAGAGGAAAGAAGGAGGCAGAAAAGGGTAAATTACATCCCATGAAATGATACAAAGACCTATCACAGTAGAGGGAAAGAGGGGAGAGAGGTGAGCATTGTTTAACCTTACTCTCATCAGATTTGGCTCAAAGAAGGAGCCCAAATGGGTATAGAAATCTATCTTACCCTACAGGAACTAGGAGGGGAAAGAGGGAAGAAAAAGGAGGGTGTTGATAGGAGGGCAGAAGGGAGGAAAGAAGTAGTGGGGAAAGGGGAAAAAAGGGAGCAGGGCAGATAAAAGAAAGGGCAGATTGAGGGAGGCAGTGGTCAGAAGCAAAACACAAATGAGGAGGAAAAGGAAAAAAGAAGAGAGAAACATAAATAAGGGGAAAATAAGATAGACAGAAAGAAACAATTAGTAATCATAACTGTGAATGTGAATGGAATGAATTCTCCCATAAAATGGAAGTGGATAGCAGAGTGGATTAAAAAACATAATCCTACAATATGTTGTTTACACGAAACATATTTGAAACAGAGTGATACACACAGAGTAAAGTTAAAAGGCTGAAGCTAAATATATTATGCTTCAACTGAAGTACAATAAAAAACAGGGATAGAAATCCTGGTCTCAGACAAAGCAAAAGCAAAAATAGATCTAATTAAAAAGGATAAGGAAGGAAATTGCATTCTGCCAAAAGCTACCATAGACAATGAAGTAGTATCAATTCTAAACATACACATTATATATACATACACATATATATGTATACATACATACACACACACAAAGTGGTGTAGCATTCAAATTATTAGAGAAGTTAAGTGAGTTATAGGAAGAAATAGAAAGTTCTCCCCCTCCTTCTCATAATGAGATAAATCTAACCACAAAATAAACAAGAAATTAAGGAGGTAAATAAAATTTTAGAAAATTTAGATATGGTAGACCTAGAGAAAAAATGAATAGGGATAGAAAGGAATATACCTTTTTGTCAGTAGTACATGGCACCTCCACAAAAACTGACCATGTACTCTAGGGCATAAAAATCTCACAATCCAATGCAGAAAAGCAGAAATATTAAATGCATCCTTTTCAGACCATGATGCAATAAAAATTCCATGTAATAAGGGCCATAGAAAGATGGACTAAAAATTAATTGGAAACTAAATAATCTAAATCATGAATGGGTCAAACAATAAATCATAGAAACAATCAATAACTTCATTCAAGAGAATGATAATAATGAAACAACATGCCAGAACTTATAGGATGCAACCAAAGCAGTTCTTATTTTATATCTCTCAATGCTTACATAAATAAAATAGAAAAAGAGGAGATCAAGGAATTGGGTGCACAACTAAAAAAGCTAGAAAAAGAAGAAATTAAAAATCCCCATTAAGTGCCAAATTAGAAATTCTGAAAATCAAAAGAGATTTTAAAAATTGTAATTAAGAAAACTACTGAGCTAATAAATAAAACTAAGAGCTGGTTTTATGAAAAAAACAATGAAATAGACAAGCCTTTGGTCAATTGATTTTTAAAAAAGAAGGAATAAAACCAAATTACCAGTATCGAAAATGAGACGGCTGAATTTACTACCAACGAAGAATAAATTTAAACAATAATTAGGACCTATTTTGCTCAACTGTATGCCAATAAATTTGACCATCTTAAAAAAACAGATGAATTTTTACAAAAATATAAACTTCCCAGGTTAACAGAAAAGGAAATAAAATACTTAAATGACCCCTTTTCAGAAAAAGAAATTGAACATACCATCAATGACCTCCCTAAGGAAAAACCTCCAGGATCAGATGGATTTACAAGTGAATTCTATCAAACATTTAAAGAACAACTAATACCAATACTATATAAACTAATTGGAAAAATAGGTGACGAAGGAGTTCTACCAAATTCTTTTTATGAACAAATATAGTGCTAATACCTAAACTAGGAATAGCCAAAGCAGAGAAAGAAAATTATAGACCAATTTCCCTAATGAATATAGATGTAAAAATTTAAATAAAATGCGAGCAAAGAGATTACAGCAATTTGTCATGAGGACAATACACTATGACCACGTAGGATTTATACCAGGAATTCAGGGCTGGTTCAAGCATTAGGAAAACCATCAGCATAACTGACCATATCAACAACAAAACTAACAGAAATCAAATGATTATCTCAATTGATGCAGAAAAACCTTTGGACAAAATACAACACCCATTCCTATTAAAAACACTACAGAGCATAGCAATTAATGGAGTCTTTTTTAAAATAAGAAACAGCATCTATCTGAAACCATAAACAAGCATTATATGTAATAGGGATAAGCTAGAAGTATTTCCAGTAAGATCTGGGGTGAAACAAGAATGTCCATTATCACCACCATTATTCAATATTGTACTAGAAATGTTAGCTTTAACAATAAGAGAAGAAAAAAATGGAAGAAATTAGAATAGGCAAAGAAGAAACAAAGCTATCAGTCTTTGAATCTGATATGATGATATACTTAGAGAATCAATTAAAAAACTACTTGAGATAATAAACAACTTTAGCAAAGTCACAGAATATAAAATAAACCCACAGAAATCATCAGCATTACTAATTTTACTGACAAAGCCCAACAGCAAGAGATAGAAAGGGAAATTCCATTTAAAGTTACTGTAAACAATATAAAATACTTGGAGTCTACCTGCCAAGACAAATCCAGGAACTATATGAACACAATTACCAAACACTTTCACACAAATAAAGTCAGATCTGAATAATTGCAAAAATATCATTTGCTCATGAGTAAACCAAGCTAATATTTAAAAAATGATAATTCTATCTAAATTAATTTGTTTATTTGGTGCTATGCCAATCAAACTACCAAAAAATTATTTTATAGAGTAAGAAAAACAATAACAAAATTCATCTGGAAAAACAAAAGGTCCAGAATATCAAGGGAAATAATGAAAAGACACGTAAGGGAAGGTGGCCTAGCCATACTAGATCTTAAATTGTATTATAAAGCAGTAATCATCAAAACTACTTGGTACTGGCTAAGAACTAGAGGGGTGGATCAGTGGAATAGGTTAGGTACACAAGACACAGCAGTCAATGACTATAGTAATCTACTGTTTGATAAACCCAAAGACTCCAGCTTCTGGAATAAGAACTCACTATTTAACAAAAACTTTTGAGGAAACTGGAAAATAGCATGGCAGAAAGTAGACACAGACCAACATTTTGCACCATATGCCAAAATAAAGTCAAAATGGGTATACTTTTTAGATATAAAGGCTGATACTGTAACCAAATTAGGAGAGCAAGGAATAGCTTACCTGTCATATCTATGGAGAAGGGAATTCACGACCAAAGAGATAGAGAACATTATGAAATGCAAAATGAATGATTTTGAAAAGTATTTTTGCAAAAAGCCAGTGCAACCAAGATTAGAAGGGAAGCAGGAAGCTGAGAAATAATTATTGCAGCTAGTGTCTGTGATAAAGGCTTCATTTCTAAAATATAGAGAGAACTGAGTCAAATTTATAAAAATACAAGTCATTCTCCAAATGAAAATGGTCAAAGGATATGAACAGGCAGTTTTCAGATGAAGAAATTAAAGTCATATAGAGTCATATGAAAAAAATGCTCTAAATCACTATTGATTAGAGAAATGCAAGTCAAAACAACTCTGAGCTGCCACATCACACCTATCAGTTTGGTGACCTTGCACAGCCCTCCCTCACTCAAATCAAAGTCAACTGCAAGTCATGTCATCATCTTGATGTCATGGTCCTCTTCCAGAAGGAAGGACAAACACAACCAAAGACGACCATCAGACTGTCTAACATGACAAAACAGGAAAACTCTAACATTAATGCATTGCTGTGAACTGATCCAACCACTCTGGAGAGCAAAGAGGAGTATAAACTGTGCATACTCTTTCTTACCCAGTAATACCACTTCTCAGGGCGGATGCCTCCGCCTACCTCTGCCCAAGTGGGCGGCTCACGGTTCCGCCCCCAGGCCTGGCGCGTGCCCCGGGGCACTCAGCGAGGTAAGCGGGTTGCAGTCCCCGCCAGTGGGCGGAGGCACTCTGGATGGATAAGCATACTGATTCACGAACCGCCCCAAGGCGTGTGCACGGCTGCGCAGAAGTGGAGCCGGGAGCCGGGAGTCGGGGGCCAGGAGCAGGGAGCCGGGAGTCTCGAGTCGCGACCCCCTCGATCCGCGAGCCGCGACCTCGGTCCTCGAGCCGGATCTGCCGGGGCTCCTTTGCCACTGCAGAGCAGCACTGGAAACATGGACCACGGCCCTGGCCCCTTCTCCTTCCGGCTGCTGCCGCTGCTGCTACTAGTGCTGCTCACCATGGTGAGATCGGGAGAATGGGAGTGGGGTCGGGAGCACATTTGGGGCAGACGTCCAGGATTCAGGGGAGGAGAACAGATTTCAGACTTTATTTTGTCTGGAAAATATTCTCTCTCTTACCAGGTTATAAGAAAATCAGAGTCAGTCCTGCTGTCCAAACAAAACTACAGAGCATCAGGGGAGTCGTGTGACTCTCTAAAGGAATACCGGCATGAGGAGCTTTGCTGTTTGTCCTGCCCGCGGGGTATGTGGCACCTACCACCTTGCCCTCCCCATTCTCCTCTCCATGGGACCAGCTTCCACCTCCTCTCCCTGTGCCCTGGCAAAATGCCTCCTGGTTACAAAGTAGATTTCCTTTCTACTTCTAAAGACCTTTACTTCTGAAAAGAAGAGAGGGAGACATAGTTTCTCAGCTGTTTTGGTCAGCCCGACCGAGACTTAGAGTCAGAGGTTAGGTCTAGGGCTCATTAAAGTTTTCAAGCATCCCTGCCCCCTCTCCCGCGCCCCACCCCTCCCTCGCCCCACCCCACCTACACTCCTCTCCCCTACCCCCACCCCAGTTAAAGCCTACCTATCGGTTAATACCACGTGTTCTCGCCCTCACGGATCTTCCCACCTTGAGCTTTTCATATGTTCAGTGGTTCACTGCTGCAGGTGAAAATACCACCTCCTCAGCCTGGCAATTTTTAATCCATCCACGAAGGGAGGGGAGAGAGACTCTAGGTTCCCTTTCCAGCCTTATCCTTTCTTATGCCCTTTGGTCCAGCCAGGCTCAACAAGGCTGGCCTCACTGAACCCTAAATGCCACCTTCCTTCCTCTTCTGAAATTTGTGTGCACTGTTCTCCAAACCTGAAGAATAACTGCCCATCCTCACCTTTAAGAACGCTTACCTGCCTTCACAGCATCCCCTGCCCCACTTCTGCCTTCCTTCAGACTGTCATCATCTCTTGCTTGATTTATTGCAATAGATTTCTTTCTGGAGGGTCTCCATGCCTCCTCTTCTTTCCCTCTCCAGTCTGTCTTCCACACTGCTGCCCAAGTTGACATTTGGAAGACACAGATCTACAAATCTGATCATGTCATAGCCTAACATGCTCAAGTAGTTTCTGTGGCTCCCTATTACCCTTAGGAAGAAATTTAAAAAAAAAAAACAACTCCTGAACTTGATCTTCCAAGTCTTTCCCAGGATGGGTCTGATATTGGAGGGCTTATGGGAAGACAAGAACACAAAAATACAGTGCTGGTAGAAATGGGACTTGATTCAGGCATACCAGATTTCTGTGTGGAATTTTATCACTGAGTGGTTCATACAGATCCTGTGACCTAAAGATCCTTTCCAGTGATGGGCATAAGCCCCTGCAGGGACAGGGCAGAAAGAAGATCCCCAGACACATCAGGCTATTATGGACTCAGAGCAACCCATCTTTTGGTGGTGCATAAGAACCAGAAACACGAATGCCCTCGATTAGGGCATGGTTAGATGGATTGGGGTATTGGCATGCAAGGGAGGATTTATACCCTGTAAAAAGAGACTGAAAAGAAACTGATGAAAAGTGAGGTAAGCAGAGAGAGGAAAACAACAAGGGCTTCCAACAACATAAACTGGAAGAACAAATGATCTTAAAGAGACTGCTGGGTAATTGTAAGGATCTGGGCTGGCCCTGGAGAAGAGCTAAGAAACTATACCTCCCTCCCTTCTTTTCAGAAATAAAGGCCTGTGGGAATAGAATACTGCATACACTGAAAGGAGAATCTTCTACTTTGTCACCAGGAGGCATTTTGTCTGACTCTTAGTCGCTACTGAGTCTTATTCTCCCTTATTCTACTTTATTCTACCTTTGTGGCCTCTTCCCACAGGCACCCATGTTGTCAAGAACTGCACTATCTCCCACACCCTTGGAGATTGTCGGCATTGCCCCCGTGGAAAGTATGTCCCTGAGAATGGACAGATCTGCAGACCGTGTGCCGGGTGCAGAGGAGGTCAGTATGTCACTACAAGCTTCCTTGAAGAGAGGGGACCTGGGGCGTCAGACCTGGAGTGACCTCCTCTCCTGAGTCAGAGTTGTGTTTTGATGGCAGACCACTGGCTCCATCCTTCCACCCCAAGCCCCAGGTCTCCAATTAGACTAGACGGGCAGGGGAGACAACTGGAAGTTAGCCCTATGGACAGGAGGACCTGGGTGGGTTGGGGCATCTCCTTCAGGATCACCCAGGACTGGCCTCATTCCAGAGAACAACCTGGCATCCTCTTCACTAACCAATGCTAGGAGATTAGGGAGGGGTGCAATGAAAGAGGGCAGGGTTTGGAGAATTTTAAATTTTCTTTCAAGCTGCTAAGGTCAGCATGAGTACAAAAAAAAGAGTCCCTTTGATTGTAGCCTTCCCTGGATTCCTGCTGGGGAGCAACCTAGGAAGGGTGGGCAGTAGGGACACCTAGGACAGAGGCTAGTCTTCTGGCATATATCCTCTGTGGGCACCCCCAGTGTCATGCCCCTCAGCTGTTCCCCTGTCAGAAGTGAGAGTTTGGGTAACTCTGGAGGAATCTAATTAGGAGAAGAAAGTCACAGAACTTTGGGCAGAAAAGGCTAGTTCTGAGACTCAGAGAATGTGGCTGAGGGACCCGAATTCCCCCATCCTCCTCCTGCCAAGGATGCCTACCCAGCTTAATTCCACAGATGCCCTCGAGTGCTTTTCCATCTATGCTTTGTGGTGGGACAGTCCCACATTGTACAGATTTTGACATCCCCGTCTGTTCCTCATTCCCTCACAAGCAGACATGCCTACTGTTTCTTTCCTACTTTTGTGGGAGGAATGGAGGCCCAGTCATTCCTGAAAGGCTCTGCCTCCTCCACTCAGACTACTTACCTCCCTAGTTTCCTTTAAATCCCAACTAAAATCCTGTCTCCTACAGGAAGCTTTCCCCAACCCCTCTTATTTCTAGTGTCTTCCTCTTTTAATTATTTCTTATTTATCCTATATAAAAACTTGTTGTGTGTGTGTGTGTGTGTGTGTGTGTGTTTGTTCATTGTCTCCCTCCCATCCCCCCATTAGATTATAAGCTCATTGAGACAGGGACTGTCTTTTGCCCCTTTTAGTATCCCTGGTGCTTAGCACAGTACCTGGCACATAATAGGTGCCTAATAAATGTGTATTGGATTGGTTGTCTGTGGGAATAATAGCTGCATACATCAACTCCTCTGACCCAGCCTGATGTGCAGATAATCCAGGGTCCTGTGGTGCTGAGCCTTTTGCAGGGCCTACCACTTTGGGGTAATAATTAGTAACAGCAGGAATAAGCATAGCTGGCATTTATGTAGTGCTGAAGGTTTACAAAGCATTTCATAAATATCTCTTTTGATCCTCACAACAATCCTGGGAGCCAAACACTAATATTATCTTCATTTTACACTTGTAGAAACTGAGACAAACAGAACTTTGTCCAGGGTCACATAGCTACTAAGTGGCTGGATTTGAACTTGAGTCTTCCTGACTCTAGGTCTAGAGCTTTCTGCAGTGGACCAGTCAACTCCATAGTAGACTAGGTGTGATGTTGGGCAGACTATGTACAGTATAGAGTATATATAATATATATGCTTCAGAGACCAGAAGAGCTGAGAGCAGAGTAAACAACATCCTTGCTGGGGTGTCTTAGGGTGCTGGCACTTTTGCTCAGGCAGAGTGGAGAAACAGCTCCTGGTATCCCTGTGTATGGGAGGAAAGCCTCACACCAGGGCAATGACTCCTGGCTGCCATATTGGAGCTCTGAGTTATCTTGCCAGCTGCCTGGCCAAGTGAGGTAATAGGCATTCTTCTGGTCATTTTTCTGGACATCTTATTGTTCCAGGGATGCTCCCCTTGAAATAGTGTATGGCCAGCTTGATGATCTCTTAGGGGTTACCTTAATCTACCTTTTCCTTTTTGGCAGATCAAGAGATGCTGATACCTTGTTATAACTATATGAACACCAAATGCCAGTGTAAAGAGGGATACTATTGTAAGACTGAAGATTATAAGGTGTGCCAGCCTTGCACCAAGAGGTAAATACTGTATATGAATGCGTCCAGAATACATACAACATGAATGACTCTAGGTGGTCTTGAGAGGGGATGTGCTAGCAGCTGGAGTGGGATGGGGCACTGTGTGGGGAAGAGATTTCAGAAGAAAAGACTTCGTGGAGAAGGTAGAGCTTGAGCTCAGTCCTGAAGCATTAGGGTGAGGCGGTCCTTGATTACTGATGATCTAACCCCACTTAGGAGTCATTGAAGGGGCAGCTTCTTTATGGAATCAACCAATCAGAAATAAGGGCCAGAGGAGGCCTGTTCTGATTAGGTGGAGTTTAAAGAATTGGGAGATTGTGGTGGTCACTAATTGAGGAGCTGGTATAAAACCAGGAAAGCACTTAAAACCAGAGAGAAATTCTAAGTATCTGGTAGCAGAGGAAGGAATGAGGATATCCTGAAATGACCCCAAAAGACCTAGCATCCCCAGGGCAGTCATTAAAAGTGAGCATAGGTATTTATCAACATTTTCTCAATTAAAAATGTGGTCTCCTTTGAAAAGAAACAAAGGAGGATTGAAACAAAGTAGCAGAGAAGGGAGCGATGAAAGAGGGCCGTGAACTCCACTGGCATCTTGGAACAGGAAGCTTGGGCTGATGCCACCATATTATATATACTCTGTACTGTACCAACATCACGCTTAATCTACTATGCAGCTGACTGGTCCACTGGAGAAAGCTCTAGACCTAGAGGCAGGAAGACTCAAGTTCAGATCCAGCCACTTAGTAGCTATGTGACCTTGGACAAAGTTCCATTTGCCTGAGTTGCCACAAGTGTAAAATGCCACAAGTGTAAAATATCCATACAGACTGTCGTTTCCTTGGCTGTCTTGGCCCAAATATTTCAGTAATCTGAATTTTCCTTCTACCAACAAGAGAACAGCTAACTAGGGAGATATATAAATGTAAAATAAAGCCAAAAGCCTGATCTCTGCCTAAACAGGAAGAATTTTCCTGCCTGGGGTCTCAGAGCAAATATGATTGTATTATTAACTCTGGCTTAAAGGAACCTCTATTGCTGCTGCAAAAGGAGAGAAACGTGCATTTGAGGGAACATTATGTGGCCCCTAGGCTTAGTGTGAGCTCATTATGGAAATAGGGTGTTACAGAAAGGCAGCAAACATTTATTACATTCTCACTCTATGTCAGGCACTATGCTAAGAACAGCATTTCTAGCATGAATGACATCTAGTACAAAGACAGAAAGGAGAAAAGGAGTCAACTGAGAGGAATGGTTCCAACAGTGTATGGAGGGGAATGAAGTATGTAAACACAGGAAAGGTAGCAGGGGGCCAGGCAAGGGGCTGTCAAAAGCCAAACAGGAGACTTTATATTTGATCTTGAAGCCAACGGGAGATTGTTGAATAGGGACTATCAGAGCGGGATCTGGGTGTTAGCTTCAGAATGTCCCCCTGATGCAGAATTATTTAGATTTGGGAATCTTGAAGGGTCCCACCTTATTGACCTTCCTGGCTCACACTAAACACACAGGACTGGAATAAATGAAGGTTTTCCAACCATAAGTAAAGAGACGTCCCTTTGTCATTAGGTTCAAGGAAAAGACTAGGTTTTAGACTTCTTGGACCCTGCGGGGAGAGGAGGGCATTAGTGGAGTAGCCGGAGCCCTATCCTGCTGTAATCATCCAATAACATGGTGCCAAGAGGTGTGTGTGTGTGGATTTGTATCAGCCTTCACTCTTTTCTGATCTCAGGTGCCCAGAAGGAACACCAGTTCTTCAGAGATGCACTGCTACAGCTGACATAGTGTGTGGAGTCCCTGGGACAGGTAAGGTAATGGAGGTAATAAGGAAGCAGATCCCAGGTTCCTAACATCTGAGGCAGGATTGAACCATGTCCACTGCCTCCAGATGAAGGCCTTCTTTCCAGAGCACTGTGCTACCTTAAGGAGGTGCACCATGACTGTCCATCTGGGTGCTTCAGGAGACCTGGGAAAGGAAGCTCTTGGGTACCATGTCAGAGGAAATGGTTCCAGCATCAGCCTCCTTGGCTGAGGAACTGTTGGAACCTCATCTCTAGAGGAACAGTCCAGAACTGCTAAAGTTCTGGTGGGTATAGGCCAGGCCTTCTCATTTGGTGCATCTTCTCTATAGGCCTGTGTGTCTGGGTCACACTTAATAAATGACACATGGATACCTGGAGCCAGGAGGGGCTTTGGCAGTCATCTCTTTCAGTTTACCCTCCAACCCCACTCCTGCAGTTAAGGAATGAGGAAACTAAGATTCAGAATGGGAAAGTTTCTTGCCCAAGGCCCCATGTCCCATTTAAAACAAAACCAGAACTTGAACCTAGTTCTCTGGACTGTGGTTCAAGGCTCTTTCCACTAGGCCACAGTAATGTGGTCATTCTCCTCTTTGCAGGCATCACTTCCACAGCAGAATCATCTACTGTCAGAGGTAGGAGGAAGGTTCTTTTTGTTGTTGTTTGTCCTTTACTCTTGAAGAGGACCATGACATCATCAGGAACATGATGCCATGGCATGCAAGTGAATTGGATTTAAGTGAGGGAGGGCTATGCAGAGTCATCAGCCTCACTTTCTCCTCCGGAGCCATCTAGGTCCATCTAGGAGAGATATAGATCAGGAAGACTGGAGATGGCCCTCAGGAAGGAAATGAGAGATCAGCCAAGGATGGGTGGGCTCTTACTCTTTCTTTCATGAACTCATTTTTTGCTTTTTTCTTGATAGGAAGCATACCGGATTGGCTTTGGATTCTGATTCTTTTGGTTTTTAATTCTCTTTGGTGGGACTTAGTGGGGTCCTGGATCACTGAACATAGAAAAAGAAATGGTAAATAATGGGCCTTCAGGTGTGAAAGGTCAGGGAGTGCATGTGATATCCCCTCTTTGCTTGATGGTGGGGTTAGGAGTGGGAACACGCGAAAACGTATTTTGTACAGATTCATCTAGTCCTCGCCCTTGCTGGGATGGGTTAAGGCTCATCCCTGCTCTTTAAGAAATGGAAGGGAGAGGGGAGGAGTAGAGCTGGAGCTGAGGAGGGTTTGAAAGGTGAAATGGGATGATTTTCATTTGAGCTCCTGTTTGTCTGTTATTTCTAGGAGGTCTGTGGACACAGTACTGATCCAAAGGAAAGAGGGGATTGCTTTTCAGCAGCCTCAAATCTCCCCTGCCCCCCATACCCTTGCCTTGCAAGGACCAGTCTGATGACCTAGTCAAGGACTGTCAGTCACCCAGATGTATATCTCCATCTTTCAACCATCCCACACCTTCAATCACTTTGGCCAAATTTTGTTTGTTCCAACCTTTTTCCCCTTCTCTTTCCTTACAGACTCCCTCCTTGTCCTAGTTTGGACCCACATGACCACTCACTCACCTGGAGTATTGCAGAATCCTTCTTAGTTCCTTGCCTTCAGTCTGCCTATGACCATTCATTCTCCTTGAAGATACCAAAGCAAATTCCTAAAGCACACCTCTGGACATGTCTACTGTAAAAACTTCAGTAAGGTCCAATCATACTAGGTTCAAACACATTCCTCTGTTGGACATTCAAAGAGCTCTTCAAAGTAATTTGGGACTGTGTCTAAAGAGCTATAAAATGGTGCTTTGATCTAGCGATACCACTACTAGGTCTGATTCCCAAAGAGATAAAAAAAAATTGTGCAAAGATATTTATAGCAGCTCTTTTTGTGGTAGCTGAGAACTGGAAATTGAGAGGATACCTGTCAATGCGAATGGATGAAGAAGTTGTTAATGGAATACACTATTGTTCTATAAGAAATAGTGAGTGGGATCATTTCAGAAAAACCTGGAAAGATTTATGTGAAATGATGCCAAGTGAAGAACCAGGAGAACATGGTACACAAAAACAGCAATATTGTATGAAGAAGAATTGTGAATGACTTAGCTATTCTCAGCAATACAAGACAATACCAAAGAACTCATGATGAAGCGTGCTCTCCAACTCCAGAGGAAGGACTGTCTGAATAGAGAATGAAGCACAGTATTTTTATCTCTCTTTTTCTTACTTCCTTCCTTTGCTTCAATCTCATCCATAAACTGAGGACATTTGACTGGATGAGATTTAAGATTTCTTACTTATTTAAAGTATGTTAGAATTGAATATCTTTGAGTCACTTCTGATTGTATCCCAGCCAGTAGCCTAGTAGCTGGCACCTAATACTTGAGTAAGTGAATTTAGCAATACCCATGGGCAGCTATCCTTCTGCAGGAGGGTTAATGCTCACAAGTGAATCTATTCAGCTATCTTTAGTGTGGTTTCATTTACATTATCATCTCCTGCTGCAGACCTTCATCACCTCATCTCTGGACTGTGACAATAGCTACTGGGGGAGGCAGGGTGTAGCCCTTCTACTCCCAGTCTTCTTACACCTTATATCCCTCCCTCCACCTCTAACCCATCACCTGACTCAGAACTCTTTGTCCCCCATGCCTGAAATGCTCTTGTCTCTACCTCCTCACCTCCTTTGGGACCCACCTTTTACAAGAAGCCCTTTCTGGTCTCTTCATTCTCTATCAGTATCCCCAATTTATCCTCTCTCTAGCTGGTCTGCACATGTCCTCATACTTTTATACTTTATACTTTTGTACTTTGTCTCCCCAGGTACTCTGGGATCACCTTGAGGGCAGGGAGTGTCTTTTGCCTTTCTTTGTACTCCCAGCATTTAATAGGCACTTAGGAAATGATAGTTGATCATTTCAGCTGCCTTAGTCTTGAAGACAGAACCCCAAGAGTGATGGCTTTACCTTGTTAGAAGTCTTTCCCGGTCACCAATGTAATAAAGTAGAGCTATATGCTTGCTTCCATGCTTCTTAACATGATGTTTTCAGCAAGGTGAAAAAGTGGAGGGAGGGTTGGTGCAATACTTTTTGTTCACAAATGATTATAAACTCAATGCAGCCTTGCAGGCTGAGATGCAACAGAGTATGGATTGATTCTCTGTCACTTGTGCTTATTTTGGCCTGACAATTAACACCAAGAAAACAGGTTCTCCAGCATTGTGCCTTCCATACGTGGAACCATCAGTTACAGCAAATGGAGAATTTTCGAATGCTGTTGATAAATTCATTTATCTTGATAGCATACTTTCCAGGGATGTCCACATAGATGATGAAGTTGATGGATGCATTGCCAGGTAGGCTCAGTGTTCAGGGGGCTCCAAAGGAAAGTGTGGGAGAGAAAAGATATTAGACTGTTTGCCAAACTGAAGGTCTACAGAGTCATTGTGCTGACCTTATATGTCTGTGAAATCTGGACAGTATATCAGCACCATGCCAGAAAACCAAATTGCTTCCATTTGAATTGTCTTGGGAAGATCCTGAAGATCACCTGGTAAGATAAGGTACCAAACACTGGGGTCTTTTCTCAAGCTAAAATGCCAAGCATTAAAACTCTACTGAAAAGAATGCAACTCCAGTGGGTTGATCACATTGTTTGGATGCCAAGTGTACATTTACCTAAAAGACTATTTAGTGGACAACTCACACAAGGCAAGTGCTCACATGGTGGTCAGAAGAATCGATAAAAGAATTCTTTCAAGGTCTTTCTGAAGAACTTTGAAAATGATTGTGAGACATCCATATTCTGTGGAAGTCTGGGGTTATGAGTACGATATGGTCTCCAAGCTCTACCATCCCTCCCAGAATCCTATAAGTGAGGTCACAGAGGACCTTATTCATAAACCAGAAGGTTATTGACCTTTGGCTGTATGTGTGTGTATGAGATGGAAGAGTTCAGTGGAAGATGATCTCGATGCTAGAAGTCCAGACAAAGGAGCAATGTCCAAGGTCTCAGACACAGGTTATTCCCTCATCCCTCCTCTTCTGCACCCCACTCCAAGAGCTGATGTGGCATATTTTTTTCTCTCTTTATATGTACTCTGAGAAATAGTATGGTATCAAATATTGTACATTTAACCAGGAGCAGAAGACATGGATGTGAGCTCTAACACTTCCCGTTACTAGCTAGGCAAATTGCTTAACCACTCAGAGTCTCAGTTTCCAAATCTGTCACCTATCACATATTTTTCAGAATTTTGGGGATGGTTGTTGGGAAGATCAGATGAGATAACATCCATGAATACGCACTGTATACCAGCAAATGCTTTAATTGGAAAGGCATCACCATCACAACCAAAGATGTGTCTATTTAAGATGAACCATTACTAGTGGCACCAGTTCCAACACCTCCTGACTGCAGGGCCCCCTAACTATATTTATCTACCTAAAACTATATTTACCGCTGCTCTCCACCCCCATAATAAACCTCATACCTTACAACAGGACACTAGTTACATAGACAATGTTAATGGTTATTCACAGATCTCAGACTGTCAAGTGTATGGGTCAGGACTCTGACAAAGAGGCTGCAAGTCCTGTTTTCAAAGCCCACAAAGTCTAAACCTTATCAGTAGGCATTATCCTGATATTCACTTGATTATGACCAGTGTGCCAATGACAGCAGGCAGTTCTGAATCTAGGACCAAGAAACACTTAGGGAATGGAATGTAAGTACCTGAGTGAGATGGTCATCAAGTATCCAAGCAATGGGTGTGCTTGGAAATGATGACCAATGTGGGACACTCAGTAAGGGCTTTGCTTTGGAGTCTGGTAGAAATCATTCAGAATATAAAGTACTTTGAAAAAAACTGGGCACAGTAAAGAGACTGAAATATTGGTAGAGTGATGGATGTGAGAAGCAAGGGACTGAAAAATGTCTGGAATTCCCTTCAGGGAATCTGAGATTTTAAAGATTCTAGGATGGCATCTCCTGTGACTTACAGACTTTAGAAATGAGCAAGAGCCAGGGTGAATAGCAGAAATAAGTTTGGGTTCCCTGAGAGGGGTTGGCAATGCCAAATAATGCCTTTCTATAAGAAACAACACCTTTCAAATGATAAATGTTGGAGATGTGGGAAAATTGGGACACTAATACATTGTTGGTAGAGTTGTGAACTGATCCAACCATTCTGGCAAGCAATTTGGAACTATACCCAAAGGGCTATAAAACTATGCATACCCTTTAATTCAGCAATACTTCTACTAGGTCTTTATTCCAAAGAGATCATAAAAAAGGGGAAAGGACCCACATGTACAAAAATATTTATAGCAGCTCTTTTTGTGGTGGCCAAGAATTGGAAATCAAGGGGATGCCCATCAATTGGGGAATGGCTGAACAAGTTGTGGTATATGAATGCAATGGAATACTGTTGTGGTGTAAGAAATGCTGAGCAGGTGAATTTCAGAAAAAAACCTGGAAAAACTTACATGGATGCTGAACCAGAACATTGTACACGGTAACAGCAACACTGTACAATGAGTAGCTATGATAGACTTAGCTCTTCTCAGCAATACAAGACAATCCAAGACATTCCCAAAGTCTCATGACAGAAAATACTATTTACATCCAGACAAAGAACTATGGAGTCCAAATGCAGACTGAAGCATAATTTTTTTCACTTTGTTTTGGTTTTTTTTCTATTTTGTAGCTTTCTTCTTTTGTTCTGATTCCTCTTTCACAACGTGACTAATGTGGAAATATGTTTGCACAATTGCACATGTATAACATATCAGATTGCTTACCATCTTGGGGAGGGGAGGGAGAAAAAGCTGTAACCCAAAATCTTATAAAAATGAATGTTGAAAACTATCTTTACCTATAATTGGATAAAAATAAAATAAATAAAAAGAAAAAGAAAAGAAAAAAAGAAACATTTAAATATACATTATGTGCTAGACTCTGGGATGACAGATGTGTTCAAAGTTTCTTACATTAATATTGTTCCAGTAGATTTTAAGTTCCTTGAGGGCTGGACTTATTTTCTCCAGAGTATAATGCCTAGAACACCAAAAACATTTAATAAAGGCTTATGTCATTGAAAAAAAAAACAGAAAAGAAACAAGTGCCTCTCTAAGGATCAGACATGAGAGGTTACCTCTCTCTTGCTCAGCCATTCCTGTGCCTCCTGAATTCTGTTCTCCAAGGCTCTTTGGCAGAGAGTGGGAACAGGATGGGCATAGGGGAGCTCCCAAACAGGAGGGTTTGGCTCTTAAAAACAAGACCCACAAAAATTGATAATCCTTTCAGGGAACTTCTGGCCCTGGGCCTCAGAAAATCCCAAACCATCATTTCAGAGTTTCCTTTAACCTAAACTTCCAGTAGCAGCTCCCAAAGGCCAACTTGTTCCTGGACGCTCTCTGGTGCTGGGATGGACTGACTGGCTAGATTCTCAACTGCCCTGGACTAAGGCCTGACCAGAGAAGTCAAAGGCTAAAGAAAAGGAACAAAAGAGTGTATCCTCATTCTTTTTTGAGGATTGTGTGAACATTTAGGTGCCTATAGCACCAGACTGGGCACAGTGCCAAATGTTCAATAATTTCAATTGTAAGAAAAGGCAAGAAAGAACTGATCTGCTTCTCTCTGAAGTTTTCCTTTGTCTCTAATATACTCTAGGACAGGGGTGAGAAACCTGTGACCTTGAGAACACATGTGGCCTTCTAGGTCCTTGGGTACAGCCTTTTGACTGAGTCCAAGCTTTACAGAAGTCTGGATTCAGTCAAAGGGCCGAACTTGAGGACTCCAAGGGCCACATGTGGCCTCAGGACTGAAGGTTCCTCACTCCTGCTCTACAATACCAGTCCTAGCTTAGTTCCCAGCTAAATTCCAAAACTGTTGAAACCTGTGGCTTTATGGCATAATTCACAGGCTGATTCTTCTTGATAACTTTCAGTCTACTCAGGCCTAGTCTTCTCAAGTGACCACCTGTCATTATCCCCTTATGTCTTAAGAAGCAAGATCAGAGATCATCAAGGAATTTTTGCACCACAGACTAGGGCAATTGGCATGAAAGGGACTCTTGGTTGGGGGAGGGGCAGAGGTGGATGTCACCCAGTGCGAGAGAAAAGAAACATGAGGACACCATATGGCCAATGATGGGAAGGCTTCTAAACCTGTCCTCTCACTCAAAGGAAAAAGAAGATTAGGTATCTTTCTGTTTCAACTGATCTTAGCACCTTGTTATCAAGAATAATTATTTGTTCTTTCATACCTGGAATCTAAGAAGCCTGATTTGTGGTTGTGGCAGGAGCGGTTCCTCTACAGAGCAGTCAGATAAATAAATGCTTTAAGGCTGTGTTTATCCTTCATTCTCAAAGAAGACCGTGACATCATGGAGAGGATGACATGACTCGCAGTTGACTTTGAGGGAGGGAGGGCTGTTCACCAGCCTCCTTTTCCCCTCCACAGCCATTTAGGTCCAGTGGCCAGATATTCATCAGAATGACTGGAAATGGCCCAGGATGCAATGTGAAACAAATACTTTAAGAAAGGCAGGCTGAAAGAAGAATGAGAACTAATCCCTCCAAATTCTTAAAATAGCAAATTAGAACTGAAAGGGGGAGCATAAAGAATTTCTTATTCAAATCCTTGTTACAGCAGAAGAAACTGAGGTCTCCAAGGAGGGGAAGTGACTTACCCAATGTCAAGCTTCATCAACTCTTCATGAAACTGAGATTGAGGTGAAGTGGAGCTGCAAGAAACATGACCTATTGACCCTACAGAAGAATTGGGGGGGAAAACCTCCCTTTCTGCATTATAGAAGAAAGCAACTATGGGTATGAAATACTGCGTATGCTATCAGACACAGTTGATATATTAGTTCGTTTCACCAAACTGCTTTTCCTGCTTTTAAAAAAAAAATTGTTACAGGGGATGGGGCAGAGCCAACATAGCAGAATGTCAAGAAGTATAGCTAGCTGAATTCTACCCAACCACTCCACACAAATTTGTAAAGTGGACCAGACTAATTCCTGATGAAGAAACAAAAGGAAAAAATCCATCAGTCATTTTTTCAACTAAGGTTGGCAAAGGAAAGCAGGTCTGAAAACACTGGAATGAAGTCTAGCCAGGAATGACTTATACAAAGCATTCCAAGGAAGAGATCCAAGACCATATACTAGGGGAAAAGAGGTCCCAGACATAGACAGAGGGGCTTGGTCTTGTGCAGGGTATAGGAAAAGGGTATCAGCTAGGACCTCATTGCTAACTACTCAGTTCCAAGTCACAGATCCAAAGTGGACTGAGGAAACTTATGCCTAGGAGTAGCATTTTGGTCAAGGAGCAAGTTGAGAACCACAAAGCAGCTTTGGGAATATGACCCCAGGAGAGGAAAGCTAGGTCTCACTTTTAGCTTCCAGACCAATCTGAAGCCTATAAGAGAATAACCACAGCAAGAACCATAGACTAAAGGGAAACTTGCAGTTCTTTTACTGTGAACCAGCAGAGTTTTCCAGCTGACTGATTGTGTCTGAGTTTAGCAATGGTCTATTGGAACTGTAATCAGGGCAAATCCACAGGTGTGTTGCTCAGACACAAATACAGATCAGGAACTTATAGAGCTCATATCAGGAGAACAGCAATCAGATTATATGGACAGTACTGAAAGCACTCTGTACTCCCAAAAAAGCAAGCAAGATCCTAGAAGATAGAAGTGAAGCCCAGATATTTCTTCTAGAAGTACACAGACCCCAGTCCTAACATAAAGTCTAAAGTTAGGAAATAAATTGGAAGAATGAGCAAAGAGACAAAAAATTCACCATAAAAAATTATTATAGTGACAAGGATATTCAAGATACAAAGCTTGAAAAAGAGAATGATCCCAAAACATGTGCAAGTTAAACCTCAAAGAAAAACACAGCCTGATCACAAGTTCAACTAGAATTCCTGGAAAAGTTGAAGCATTTGTATAAATGAAATGAGATCACTAGAGAAAAATTAGAAAAGAAATTAAAGGTATAAAAGAAAGAATTTGAAAAAAAAAAAAGAGTAATTACATACACAAGAGATAAAAAACTTTACCCATGTAACAAACTTCTTGAAACTTGAATGAACCAAAAAGAAGTGAATAACTCCATGAAACAACAAGAAATATTGAAACAATGTAAAAAAAAAAATTTTAAATGCAAGGCATCTCAACAAAAACCACAGATCTGGAAAGTACATTAAGGAGAGATAATTTAGAAATCACAGAACATGAAAACTATGATGAAGAAAAAAGAGCCTAAAAATCATATCTCAAGAAATCTTAAGAGAAAACTACACAAACCTTTTACAACCAGAGAGCATAATGGAAATATAAAAGAATCCACTAGTTACCTCCTGAAAGAAACCTTAAAATGATGATTTCTAGGAACATTATAGCCAAAATCCAGATTTTGCATGTCAAAAAAAAAAAAGTACTGCAAGCTGCCAGAAATAAAGAATTTAAGTGCCAACAAGCCAGTCAGGATCATATAAGATTTAGCAGCTACCTATAAAGGAATGGACAGCTTTGAATATAATACCTCAGAAGGCAAAGGATATAGTACCTCCATTTCATAGATGAGGAAACTGAGACAAAGAGTAATTAAGTGACATGGCCAGGGTCGTATAGAATTTGAGGCCAGATTTGAACTCAGGTCATCCTGACTTTGAGTTCAATAATCTATGAACTGTGTCACCTAGTGGTATAAGTAAACATATTGGTGGTGGATTCAGACAGCTAAGTGTTATAGTGGATAGAATGCTAGGACAGGAGTTAGGAAGACCTGAGTTCAAATCCTGCCTCAGATACTTGTTAACTATGTTACCCTAAGCAAGTCACTTAACCTCTATCTGCCTCAATTTCCTCAATTGTAAAACGGGGAAATGATACCTACCTCACAAGGTTATTGTGAGGATCAAATATGACATAATATTTAGAAAGTGCTGAGCACAGTGCTTAATGACTGCTTGTTGCCCCCCTCTTTCTCCCACCCTGAGGAGCAAAGATTCTAACTCACAAAACACCTAGAAAAAATTGACAATTTCTGGGATCCTGTTAGTGAGGAGGTTTAGGCTATACATGCAAGCACGTTAACTGTGTCACCATGAGTACTTAACCACTCTGAGACTTTTGTCACATGTAACATGGGGATAATAATTCCTACAGTGCCTACCTCACAGGTCTCTCATGAGACTCAGACTACATATCTGTAAAGTATTTAGTAAACTTTTAAGTGCTATATAAATATTGGTTATTAATTACTATCATCATGAACTCTTTACCAGCCCATTACACTCAGGTATACACCTAGGGTTTAAGAACAATTCCCAGGAAGGATTTTCATGTGTTGTAAGGAGAGAAGTGCTAAGGTATAAAGGTGTTAGGAAAACAACTCTGCCTGTCATAATTTCTCACTCCATTCATTCATGTGCCATATTGTTTAGTCATTCTCCAGCTGACAGGCACCCCTTTAGTTTTCAGGTCTTTGCCATCATAAAAAGAGCTGCTGTAAACATTGTTTACATATGGACCCTTTTCCTCTTTCTTCCATCACTTCAGGAGTACAGGCCCAGTCATGGTGTCATCTCAATTATCTTTCTAGTTTGATTACACATGACTCCCTTTCACTTGCTTTATATTCCAGATACACTGGCCTATTTGCCATTCCCCATGTACAATGCCCCAACTCTTGCTTCTGTGTCTTCAAAGCTGCTGTGTCCTATACCTTAAATAATCTCTCACCTTCTCCTCTAGAACCTGTAAGTCCCTGTAAGGCACATCTTCAACAGTCTTCAAGAGGTTTTTTGTTATTTCCCCACGTATTAGCTTCCTCCAAATTACATTGTATTGTATGCTGTTTCCTTACCTGTGTACATGTTACACAGTATTATAGTACTGTTCCTCCAGCAGGATGTAAACTCCTTGAGATCGGAAATAATCTTATGTTTGTCTTTGTGTCCACAGAAATTAGCATACCAGGCACATAGTAAATACATAATAAATGCTTGATAAATTGATTAAAGTACTTTGGTACCACAAAACATTCTAGAAGATGACTGGCTCTAGGGCAACTGGTCTCAGGAATAATCATTGAACATCTTTGAAAAGGTCAACTGAGCAGGCAACCTAAGTCAGCTGACTTGAACATGCATTGAGCTCAGACCTTGTCAATCAGCTATCTCTGCTTAGCTAGAAAAGGTAGAGATGAAGGTGCTTCTAAGACAGAAAAGAAGCACTTTGATCAAAAAACAGTGTAAGTTTGGAAATAGGTTCATTGATTCAGAGCAAGCAGAGAGAAGGAAGGATGGAAGGAAGGAAGGAAAGAAGGAAGGAAGGAAAGAAGGAAGGAAGGAAGGAAGGAAGGAAGGAAGGAAGGAAGGAAGGAAGGAAGGAAGGAAGGAAGGAAGGGAGGAAGGGAGCAAGAGTGGAAACAAGGTACTGTGCTAAGTAATGGAGATAGAAATGCAAGTAAAAAGACATTCCCTACCCTCACAGAGCTAACATTCTAATGGAGGAAAACATGTAAAAGGGAGGCTAAAGGGAGGGCAAGGTCACCTGACTTGGGGCATGGTTTGAAGTTTAAAAGGGAAATGAAGGCTGACTTGGACCTCTCCAAAAAATGGAGGCCCCAGGAGGATGTCAGCAATGGCAGAAGGGGGTGGGTCTTTTGAATATTCCAGACAGAGTTGGAAGTTTCAGGGTAAATTGATGCTGAGGGAAATTCCAGGATGAGGCTACAATCAAGACAGAAGTCAGGATTTGCTCCAGGAGGTGACCTAGTTTAATTCTCTTCTTTTAGATATGAAGAAATGGAGGCCTAGTCTTGGCTTGGCTAGATGACTTGCCCAGGGTCACAGATATTAAAAGGTAGATCAGAATCTTTGATCCAAACCCAGTACTTAAAAGGCAACCTGCTTCTGCCCTTCAAAAGAGATGATGTAATAAGGAAAGGCTCCAGAGAAACTAATCTGACACAGTGTGTCCTTTATATTCAGGTTCTTTTTTGTGCCTTTCCTTTTCTTGTATTAGACTAGGATCTTATAACCAAGCTTGTTAGTATTGTGTGGAGATTAAAATTCGATGAGCCCTGAATTGAATGAAGCACATTTAATGCAAGCACTTTATAATAAAAGCAACTTCAATTTCATGCAGGGAGGCCTTTTTTCTTTCCTCCCAGATCCCAGGTCACCTGTGTTCCAGACAGTTGAGGGTGCCAGGTTGTCCGTTCTCCAGAAAAATGGGGTGTTATTGTCAGTAGGTATCTGGCATAAGGCAATCTGTGTCAGGGAACAAGGAAAGCTCAGATGCTCTGAAAATGTTCACTACTTCTTTACATCCTTATGGTAGCATTAACTCTGAATGTGGTCCATTTAATTGGAAGGCCAACTAAGGGAATAAATAAAATGGATGAACTAAACAGATAAATCATGACTTTTGGTGTATTTGCTGGGGCACTATCATAAAGACAGAGCTATAGTTAGCAATTCTGGTACCTGGGGTGGGCTTGGGGGTGGGGATGAAAGTTGGGGAAGGGATCTTGAACTTCAAGAGACCTCCATTGGAGTGGGAGGTGAGAGGTGGTAAGGACTTGGGACACCTACTCTGTCAGTTCAAGAACTGGAAGAAAATCTGTGCCCAGATAACCAGTATTCCATCAAAGGAGATACTCAACCCTGGCAGAGGAGAGATGAAAGTTTCTAATTTTCTTTGTTCTTTTTCTAGATTCCTTAGAATCTGACTTAGAAAACCAGAGATCATCCTGACATCCCAAGCAGTGACTGGGGAAAGGGGCTACAATCCTGGGGATTAGTGACCCTCCAGGCCTCTCTACCCATATTCTTCCCTTCCTAAAATCTGAGAATGTTAGAGTCAAAAAGGACTGGATTGTTCATTTAGCTTAACCCCTTCAATCGCTAGAAGAAATGAAGGCCCAGAGAGATCAAATGACTTGTCTAGGCCATAGAAGGGAACTAGAAGGTCACTGAAGCTGCCCTCTCCTCCTCTTAATCTCTCTGAGGCCCAGAGGTCACACATGTAGTAAGTGGCAGGGACCCATGTCCTCTGAGGCCAAATCCAATGTTATTTCTTTGACATTATGCTCCCTTTCCAGTCAATCCACAATTAATATCACCCTTTATTTTTCACTCTTCCTGTCTAGACCAGGAGATGTCAGTCTGAACCATTATGTCCTCTGTGGCAAACATTAAAAAAAAATTAGTGTCTGCTTTATCCCTGGATAGCCTGGGGAATAAACTAAGGGAAGGGGGAGGGAGAAGGGGAAGAGGGCATCCTAACTGTCTTCAAGTATCTGAAAGCCTGTCATGTTAAATAGGGATTAGACATTCTGTTTGGCCCCAGAGGGCAGAGCTAAAATCAATGGGTGGAGGCCTCAGAGAGGCAGATTTCCCTCATTAGAGCTAATCCCAAGTGAAGTGGGCTGCTTCAGGAAGTGGAGAATTCCTGGTCACTGGAGGTCTTTAAGCAAGGGCTGAATGAAGGCTTGTTGGGCAAGTTGGACAGGGCTTCCCCCTTCTGGTATGGTTAGGCAAAATGACCTCTAACCTCTCTCCCAACTCTGAGATTATTTAACTCCTATTAGTTCCCAACAGTTCTGTCATTTCTAGAGTCTTTTGAGGTCTACCTCATTTCTACTCACCTGTATCCAAGATGTCAGCTAATGATTGCTACCATCCAATCCCAGGAAGTTATGTTTGTTTTCTCATCAGTGAAGCGCTTTATCATGTACCCTTGTGGTAAATGAGTGGTTGGAAGAAGAGATTTCATTGGGAAAGAACTCCAAATGAAGACAGCATGAGGTAGTGGAAGGAGAATTGATTTTGGAGTCAAGGATCTTGAATTCAAATTCTGGCTGTTGTTTGATTCCTGTGTGACATTAGACAAATTACTTTCCCTCGCTGGGCCTCAATTAACTCATCCATCAAATAAGGAGGTTGGACTGCATGAACTCTTGCAGCCTTTCCCAGTTCTAAATTTATGATCCTATGAAGCCCTAGTGAGTGCTAAATCCCAGGCCAAGGCAACTGTGTAGCTTGACCTGACTCCTGGTCCATTCATATTTTGGGAATGCCAGTGATCTGAAGTATGAAAGCTCTTCTGGTCCCTCTAGGAGTAGTCAAAGAAGACTTCATGAAGTTGAGCTGGACCTTAAAAAATAAGTAATCATTAGTTAGGTGGGGGAAAAGATGTGGGATGGGAACGAGTCAGAAAGTATGCCAGGAATGGTGAGGAAAATGGCCTGCCTACAGAAGAATATTATTTAACAACCTTCTTTCTCTTCCCCTTCAGTCCTGAGAGTTTCACGAATGGAGGATTATGGAAATATCAGGCCCCATGATCATTTTAATGGAATTCAGAAAGGGAGAGGGATCCATTTCCAATTTCCTGCTTTTCAGAGGAATACTTGGGAATTCCCAGGGAAGCCATAAATGATAAAAATAGGCCAATAATAATGTTAATTTCTGTGGGTGTTACAAGCAGTTTTCTCCTGTCAAAATCAGTTTCCTCTCCCCACTCCCATTCTCCCTGTTTAGTAGTGGCCCAAGTAGTACCATCCTATTTATAACTCTTATGTTAATTCATTACCCAAATCTGCCAAGTGGCCTCTCCTTACAAGATAGTGGTTATGGTAGGAAATATTTCCAAGGATAAAAATAAAAATAGAAGCTCAGATAGGAATTTGGACAAGAAATAGAACCAGAGGCAGAGTCCCTTCACTTGTACCAATTAACTCAATTTGTGACTCACCTGAAGTTACTTTATCAGGAGAAATCAAATCTGTTCTCTGTGATTTCATTCCTTTATTTGCTTTGTGATTTGTTATCATTTGTTGTTGTTCAGTCATTTTAGTCATGTTTGACTCTTTGTGACTCCATTTGGGATTTTCTTGGCAAAGATCCTGGAGTAGAGGGTTACTCTCTGAGAGAGTGCATACCCTCTGACCCAGCAATACCACTTCTAGGACTGTTTGCCCAAGAGATCATAAAAATGGGAAAGGGTCCCACATGTACAAAAATATTTATAGTAGCTCTCTTTGTGGTGATCAAAAACTGGAAATCAAGGGGATGCCCATCAATTGGGGAATGACTGAATAAATTATGATATATGAATGTAATGGAATACTATTGTGCCATAAGAAATGATGAACAAGAGGACTTCAGAGAGCCCTGGAAAGACTTATATGATCTGATGCTGAGGGAAAGGAGCAGAACCAGGAGAACTTTGTACATGCAACAACCACAGTATGCAAGGATTTTTTTCTGGTAAACTTAGAACTTCATTGCAATGCAAAGACTTAAAAAATTCCCAATGGTCTTTTAAAGCAAAATACCTTCTACATCTAGAGAAAGAACTATGGAATTCAATCGCAGAATGTAGCAGATCATTTTCTTTTGTATTACGTTTTGGTTTGTTTTATGATTTCTCCCACTCATTTTAATTCTTCTATGCAACATGACTAAGGTGAAAATGTATTTAATAGGAATGTATGTGTAGAACCTATGTAAAATTGTATGCCATCTTGGGGAGGGATGAAAGAGGTAGGGGTGAAGGAGGGGGAGGGAGGGAAAAAATATGTTATATGGTAGTGGTTGTAGAACACTGAAAATAAATAAAATAAAACAAAAAAAGATACTGGAGTAGTTTGCCATTCCCTTCTCTAGCTCATTTTACAGATGAGGAAACCGAGGCAATTAGGGTGAAGTGAGTTGCCCAGGGTCCCACAGCTAATAAGTGACTGAAGCCAGATTTGAACTCAGGTGTTTCCTGACTGCAGGCACTCTATCCACTGCACCACTTAGCTGCCTTTTATTATCATAGGATCATAGATTTAGAACTGGCAGAGATCTAAGAGAATAGCCAGTCTAACCTGATTGTTTTTACATATGAAGGAACTGAATCTCAGAGAGCATGGGAGTAGAGAATTTCAGAATTTCAGAGGCAAAGAGGACTTCAGTGGCCCTCTGACTCATACTTCTAAAAGAATCTTTCCTACATACCCCCAAAAGTGATCATCTAATCTTTGTTTGAAGACTTATATTGAGAGGGCAATCAATTGCCTTCCAAGGCAGCCCTTTACTCTTTCAGAAAGATCAAATTGTTAAGAAGTTTGAGGTTTCTCCCCGACATCTGCCTAAATTCTCCTCTTTGGATTCTACCCATTGTTCATAGCTGCCTTATCAGACCAAACAGGACTCATATATTCACATTTCAAATACTTGAAGAAGATTTGACATTCCTCTTTAGCTTACTTTACTTTTCTTTTTTTGAATATTTTGTTTTTTCCCCCAATTACATGTAAAAGGGATTTTAAGCATTTGTTTTTAAAAATTTTGAGTTCCAAATTCTCTCCCTCCCTCCCTCCTTTCCCAAGTTCCTGAGACAGGAAACAAATTGCTATAGGTTATACATGTGCAATCATGCAAAATGTATTTTTATATTAGTCATGTTGTGAAAAACAGCCATGAAAAAATAAAGTAAAAAATAGGATTCTTTGATTTGTATTCAGATTCTAACAGTTCTTTCTGGGCAGGGGGATAGCATTTTTCATCATGAATCCTTTAGAATTATCTTGGATCATTGTATTGCTGAGAATAGCTAAGTCATTCACTGTTGATCATTGTACAATATTGTTGTTACTGTATACAGTGCTGGTTCAGCTCATTTCACTCAGCATCAATTCATGTAAGTCTTCCCAGGTTTGTCTGAAATGATGCCACTCATCATTTCTTATAGCACAATAGTATTCTATTACAATAATATACCACAACTTGTTTGTCAATTCAGTTTCCAATTCTTTACCACCATTAAAAGAGCAACTATAATATTTTTTGTACAAATAGATCCTTCCCCTTCCCTTTAAAAAAAATCTCTTTGGGATACAGACTTAGCAGTGGTATTCCTGGATCAAAGACTATGCACAGTTTTATTAGCCTTGTGGGCATAGTTCTCAATTACTCCCCAGAATAGTTGGATTAGTTTACAACTCCACCGATAGTGCATTAGTGTCCCAATTTTCCTACATCCCTTCAATATTTATCATTTTCCATTTCTGTTACTTTAGCCAATCTGATACATATGAGATGGTACCTCAGAGTTCTTTTGATTTATGTTTATCTAATCAATTGTGATTTAGCGCATTTTTTCATAACTATAAATAGCTTTGATTTCATCTGAAAATTGTCTGTTCATCTCCTTTTACCATTTATTCATTAGGGAGCTCACTCTTTTTCAAGTTAAACATTCCTAGATTTTTAAACTAATCTCCAGAGGCTATGACACTTGAGGCTTTTGTCCATTCTCATCACAACCTTCTAATGTCCAGTTTATCAATATCCTTCCTAGAATGTAGTACCCAGAACTCAGCAAAATATTTGAGATCCAACCAAGCCGGAAAACACTCCATCACATTCCCAATCTGGACACTGTGTTTTAAAATGCACCCTAAAATTAAATTAGCTCCTTTTTTTTTAGCTGTCTCATTATTGTCTCATATAAAGTTTGACTCAAATAGACTTTGGAATCCAATAAAAATCCCCAGATATTCTTTCAGGCAAACTGCTGCCTAAGAATGTCTCTCCTCATCTAGTACTGGTCAAGTTAACAAATATATTTATTAAGCATTTACTCTGTGTAAAATGCTGTACTTAGCACTAGAAATAACAAATGCCAACAAAAAGAAAGGCAGTCCCTGTGTTCATAGAGTGTATATGAGGGAAGACAGCATGTAAAAGGAAGCTGAAAGAAGTGGGGAGAAGTGTTGGGGCATGGTGGAAAAATGAAGTCCAGAGAGACTCAGGAACAGGACCCAAAGAATGGAGGAATAAACATGATTGTTTAAGGGCACTTCTTTAAAATAAAGGTTCCTGGAGTGATTAGTTAGTTAGGAAAGGGGCCACTGGAGCAGAGAGAACTTCTAGGATGAAAAGGCTACTGGGACATGGATTTTCCAAGGTGAGAACTGTTGGAACATGGTGGTAGGGAAATCTCTCAGGGTAAAAAGACTTCTGGGACATGGTGGTGGAGACATATTGCAGAGTAAGAATGCTGCTAGCAAAATGGTGAAGAGACAAAGCACGGAAAAGAATGAAAAGGTTATGAAATCATTTTTTAAATCCAAGTGATAAAATATAAATCACCTTGAGTATAGATACCACTCTATTTTTCTCTTTGTATTCTATGCACTCATCACAATGCCTGGCACATGGTGTTTAATAAAATACTTGTTGACCTTCCAAGCATAAGACTTTGCATTTATCCCTATTGAATTTCATCTTCCAGGATTTAGCCCAATGATATAGTCTATCAAGGGCTTTTTAGTTCCTGACTCTGTCATCCATTTTGTTCATTATCCTTCCCAGGACATTTGATGAGATGTCTTCTATCCTTTTATCCAAGCTATTGGTTAAAAACGTTAAACCACAGAGGGCAAGCACAGATCCCTGAGGCACTCCACTGGAGACCTTCTATCAAGCTGACATTAAACTATTAGGGACTACTCTTTGAATTGGGCCACTCTGTGTTGTCCAAATCTTATCAGTTGTACTCTAGTCTAGCCCCTATCTCACCCTCTTTTCCACAAAAATAGTGTGAGACATTTGATCAAGCCCTTTACTAAAACCTTGGTAAAAGTACACTTACAACATTCCCTTCATCTCCGTAGGGAGCAACCCTGTCGAAAACAAAAAGAGGACATCAGTTTAATCCATCATGATTTCCTGATAAAAACCATGCTTGCTCTTTGATACCACTGCATTTTCTAGATATGCACTAATCACCTCTAATAATCCATTCTCAAATTTTGCCTGGAATCAAAATCAAGCTAGCTAGTCTATAGTTTGTGGGTTGTACTGTCTTCATTAAAAATAAAAAAAAAAAGGAAACAATTGCAACTTTCCTTCTCCAGTCTTGAGTCTCCCTGCCTTCTATGACTTTTCAAATATCAGATACAATGACTTAGCAATCATATCCATCGTTTTTTAGTATACAAAAATGATATTTATTTGCTTATTTCATTTAGTACCAATTCATATAAGCCTTCCTAGCTTTGAAATCATTCTTTTCATCATTTTTATAATATAATAGTATTCTGTTACATTTATATATTCTGTTTACATTTCTATTTCTGTATACATTATATCATCATTTCCTAAGCCATTTCCCATTTGATGTGTATCTACTTTGTAGCATCTGTAATAGTGTATACAGTTACTGAAAACACTACATTGAGACTGTAAAACTTGAAGTAGGATTCAGATTCCAAGGACTTTATATGACATACACTTAATTGGATACAACTTCAAAGAAAAAGGACTGTACAAATTTATGAACTAGTGGTAGCAACACTTTTATATAGTAGCAAAGAACTAGAAGCAAAGTAGATACTCATCAACTGGAGAATGGCTTAAGAAATTATGGTATGCTGTAAATGAATGTAACAAAATACTATTGGACTGAACAGAAACAAGAAATTTGTACAATAACGACATTGCAAAGCTAAAAAAAACTTTGAAAAACTTAAGTACTCTGATCAATGCAATTATTAAATTATCCCAGAAGACCTATAATGAAACATACTATCCACCTCCTGAAATGGACTCAAGGTACAGAGTGAGACACATATTTTAAACACCACTGATGTAGGAATTTTTTTTGGGGGGGGGGGTGTTGCCTGCTGTTCATTACAAGGACTTTGTTTTGTTTCATTTTTAATGGGTGGAAGGAGAGAAAACAGATTTCTGTTCCTTAAAGAAAATTAAATTAAAATTTATTTAAGCAGAACCAGTAAAACAACATACACCATGACGATGACTTAAATAGGAAGGAAGGAAGGAAGGAAGGAAGGAAGGAAGGAAGGAAGGAAGGAAGGAAGGAAGGAAGGAAGGAAGGAAGGAAGGAAGGAAGGAAGGAAGGAAGGAAGGAAGGAAAATGAGTGAATCACACTGACTCCATCTTGTGACTCAGTTCTGGAGCTAGCTCAGCTCCCTTTCTATTCAATTATGGATCTGGTCCAATTTCTGTTTTGCAAGAAAACTTTATTCAGTTATGGAAATTGTGAGAAAACTTTATTGTCCCTATGTAGGTGGGAGACTGAACTCTTATCTATTGTTTAGAGATCCTTAAATAAGGACCTACATTATGCTGACCAAAAATCTTGTCAGATCTAAAGACTTAGAAATTTTCTCACCGTTATATTCCCAAACAAATCATGTCTTATTTGAAAATTGGCCCTGGACTGATCAATCAGTTAATGTTTCCATGTTCCTTTTATTGAATATAGACACTTGGAGAAAGTGAGAAACCTCTTCTTCTGATTTCAGAGAATTACACCTATTCACTCTCCCCTTCCTCCACCCCCTTCCACCAACTTGGAAAGTCCCTGATTTTTCCTCCAATTAGAAATCAGATTACATATTTTTGCAACCTGGTTAATTGTTTTCTCTTAATTAATTGGTCTTATTTGATTCATTTTTTTTAATACATAAAAATCTGTCTCACTCTGTATTCAGGGTATTTAGATTGATTAAGGAGTCCAGTGAGCCACTTATTGTGCCTGTTTTGCTAATAAATCACACAGCTCAGATTGTTTCCTTGGTTATTATTAATTATTCATGAAGGAAAGAAGGAGAACGAAGGAAGGGAAGGGAAGTCAGAAAGGAAGTGAGGAGGAGAGGGGAAGTAAAGGAATATTGTATAACTATCATAGTCAAGATTGGCCACCAGGAAGCAAAGAGAAAATGTAGCTTACTCCCTTCCTTCCAGAAATGTATGGGTAGAACTATGGGTATGTGACATTATACATTCTTTCAGGCTCAATTGACATGCCAGTTAGATTTGTGAAATGTTTCTTTCTTTCTATTTAAGTCTTTGTAAAAGAGGGACACATAGAGGAGGTAATGGGATATATTTGGAAGTGAAGGTAATGTAAATCATAGCAATAAAAACTATTTAAAGATGTAGCTGTAAGTGGTTGATCAGGAAAAGTATCTGATCAATCTGATGAGTTTACAGTATGGTGAGGCTTTGGTTGTATCTTATAAATGTGAGCAGGAACCATTGTAAAATTAGGTCCTCTTTATCTTTTCCCCTTTCCTAAGCACAGGTCAGAAAGTAGAAAACTGAGGTGCCCTCTGTACATTGTCATCAACACCCAAGCTAAGGTTGATCATCTGTATTAGCAAGCACCCTAGCATACCCAGGATGGCCTGCTAGCACAGATTCTTTGATTTGCTTTTCTAAAGGAAAGGCAGCTTTAAAGGGATCAACAATTTTACTTTAATTACAGATAAGTAGAGAGAGGCGAGTATAGAAAATACAAGCAGAGAAATTAGCATAGAGATTCAACAGACTGGGCTCCAACTGTCTGAACAAAGTAATACAACCACCTACATACACCACCAGACCAGGAGAGCACCAACATCTGAGTAGTTAGGGGAGGCGGGCTCCTAACAAACAGCTACTCAGAGTTTGGTCTAGGGAATCAAAAGGTCCTTCTCACGAGTGAGCCCCAAAAGCAAAATACCAATCTCCCAGTATATAGAGTTTTCAACTAATAGGCTCAGAGCCAAAAGGCATCACAACCTACGTACCGTGAATTATCAAGGTTCAAAGGAGATTAATCCTTCAGATGTTCACAATTTAGCCTGAGCCTGGGAAACTGAACTTCAAAAATAAAACAGCAAAAATTCTACCTTATTTAGGCTTACATCATCCTCTCCCTCATTCCTAGAGATGGTAACTGCTGGGGCAGTATTGGAATATCAAGAATTCTTGGAGTGGAGCCAAGATGATGGAGAAGCAGGAAATACAGTGGAGCTCTAGCCCATGACATTTTCACATAGATCTGGAAAATGTACCTGACCAAGTTCTAATCAGGAAATCCAAGGGGGCAAAATCACCATGAGTCATTTTTTTTCCAGCCTAGATCAGCAAAGGGAGACAGACAGAGAAGTCTGTGGACACTGGGATTGGGATCTAGCCAGGAACAAGTCACACAGAGCATTCGAGCGTAGGGAAAGACTGTACACCAGGGAAAGAAGAGGTCTCAGATCTAGCATAGAGTGGACTGACCTTTGGCAAGGACTAGAAATGGGTGCCAACAGGAAGCTGCATTGATGACCATCGAGGTCCAGGTCACTCATACAGGATAGACTAAGGAAGGGACCTGTGGTATTCTGGACTAAGGAATGGTTGTCAGCCCTAAACTGTGTGCTGAGCAAGGAGCAAGTTCAGAACCAAACAGCAGCCTAGGCCTAACATAAAGTCCAAAGTCAGTAAGTAGACTGAAAGAAAAAAAAAAATTCTTTAAAGAGTCCCACCATAAAAAGCTATTACAGACCCATGCCTGACACCGTACACAAGAATAAAGTCCAAATGGGTACACAATCTAGGTATAAAGATTGATACCATGGACAAACTGGAGGAGCAAGGAATAGTGTATTTATCAGATTTATGGAGAAGGGAAGAATTTTTTACTAAAGAAGAGATAGAAAGCATTATGAAATGCAAGATGCATAACTTTGATTACAATAAACTGAAAAGTTTTTGCACAACCAAAACCAATGTAACCAAAATTCGGAGGGATGTAGTAAATTGGGAAAGAATTTTTACAGCTAATCTCAGGGATAAAGGCCTCGTTTCTAGAATATTTAGAGAACTCAGTCAAATGTACAACAATACAAGTCATTTCCCAATTGATAAATGGTCAAAGGATATGAATAGGCAATTTGCAGAGGAAGAAATTTTCTTTAATCATATGAAAAAATGTTCTAAATCACTTTTGATTAGAGAGATGCAAATCAAAACAACTCTGAAATACCACATCACACCTATAAGATTGGCAAACATGACAGAACAGGAAAATGATAAGTGCTGGAGAGGATGTGGGAGAGTTGGAACACTAATTCATTGTTGGTGGAGCTGTGAGCTCATCCAACCATTCTGGAGTTTGGAACTATGCCCCAAGGGCTACAAAAATGTGCATACCCTTTGACCCAGCAATATCGCTACTAGGACCATATCCTCAAGAGATCATAAAAATGGGAAAGGGCCCCACATGTACAAAAATATTTATAGCAGCACTCTTTGAAATTGCCAAAAACTGGAAATCAACTGCCTATCAATTCGGGAATGGCTGAATAAGTTATGGTATATGAATGTAATGGAGTACTATTGCGCCATAAGAAATGATGATCAAGAAGACTTCAGGGAGGTCTGGAAGGACTTATATGATCTGATGCTGAGAGAAAGGAGCAGAACCAGGAGAACTTTGTGCACAGCAATGACCACAGTGTGCGAGAGTTTTTTCTAGTAGACTTGGAACTTCATAATAATGCAAGAACTTTAAAAAAAAAAATAATTCCCAATGGTTTTCTAAGATAAATGCCTTCCACACTCAGAGAAAGAACTATGAAATTCATTTGCAGAATGTAGCAGATCATGTTCGTATATGTGTGTGTGTGTGTATTATGTTTTGATTTGTTATATGATTTCTTCCATTTATTTTAGTTCATCTACACAGCATGACTATAGTGAAAACATATTCAATAGGAAAGTGTATGTAGATCCTACATAGAATTATATGGTGTCTTAGGGCGGGAGGGGGGTAGGGGGACAGGTGGGGGGGTAAAAATCTAAGTTTTTTAGTAGTGATTGTAGAACATTTTAAAACAAACAAATAAACAAATAAAAGGGAAAAATAAGGTATTTTTCAAAGATTTTATTTATTTATTTTTAATTTATGGAATAAAACAAACATTTCATAACAGTATAATATAAAGATAATTGTACTTGAAACTGCAAATCTATTACGTATAACTTGCAATTACTTTTAAATATATAATAAAATTATCATGTAAATTTCAAAAAAAGAAAAGCTATCACAGCAACAGAGATGCTCAAGACACAAACACAGAAGAAAAGAATGATTCCAAAATACTTACAAAGAAAATTTCAAAGAAAAGCACCACTTGGACATAAGTTCAACTAGAGTTATTAGAAGAGTATAATACAATATCAGAGCTAGCTATTGTCATCATCATCATCATACTCATCTAAAAAATTTAGTATAGTTCATGTCATCAAAAAACAAACAACAATAGTAAAGACAACTTGACTCTATCACTTATTATCCATGTGTCTGTGGGCAAGCCACATAACTTCTCTAAAATCTATGTTGTCCATCTTAGATTGTTAGATGATCATGCAAGACAATGGTGATATAACTGACTTTACCCTGAGGCCTTTCCAGTGCTCTCTGCAGATCAGATTTGGATCCAAGTTTCAAATAATCTTAATAAGAAAGACTTTTGTCAGAACAATGATAAAGTTCCTGGATTAAGACATTAATCAGCTTAGATCATTCACCTCTCTACTTTCTGATGGGCAGGAGGTTAAATATTTACTTGGGGAGAAGGGAAACCTTCCCAGTGTTTGTGAAACTACAATACATAGGCTGTTCCGTACTCTGCCTATGAATAAAGCTGGTTCTGATGGCAAGTCAGACTCAAGTTTCCTGGAATACGTGCACGAAGTGTGAATGCAGAAGACAAACTGGAGGAAACTGAGGCTGAGGCAGAGAAAAGCCTTGTCTGTATCACTGGCAAGGAGGCAGCCTGGGAGGAGGTATTCCATTACCAAGGCTGAGCTTGTACCATTTCAGCCTGCACAGATGGAAATATAGTTCAATGTTTCAACATCATTTGACTTTCACATGCTAAAATATTGATAAGTGCTGTGCAGGCTAATGCCCTCATGGTTCGGAGAAGTAACTAGAGCGTGCTGTGTATTGAAGTGAGACGCAGCAAAGCCTTTAACGAGTGTTTAAAATTCTGGGAATAATGTTCAACACAAGCAGAGCTCATTCCTCTCCTGAAAACCCTTCCTGGCTACCTTGCAGTCCACAAGAGAAGTGCTAACATGGACATCCCACTGCTGTCAGTGAGTGCTGTGTCTAGAGAGGAGGAGGAGACAGATAATGCAGGCCATATTTGTAGTCCAGCTGGCAAAGTGGTATACTCAGCACTGGAAAGGAGATGAGCATGTTCAGCAGAAGGGGAAATGAAGCCCCTAAATATACAAAAGCCTTTTGTGGTAAATGCACAAGCCAGGGCAGCTCAAAGAGGACTGGTGGGCTGGTTTATTGTAAAAAAGCAACTACAGGAAGAAGAAGAAGAATGACTGGCATTTACATAGTGCCATCTCCTTTGAGTCTCAAAACAACATTGTGAGGGAGCTACTACAGGTATTATTATACCTGTTTGTCCTTCATTCTTAAAGAGAACCATGACAGGAAGGTGATGCCATGACTTGCAAGTGAATTGGATTTAAGTGAGGGAGGGCTATGCAAAATCACCAGCCTCATTTCCGCCTTCTGACCCATCTGGGTCTAGTGCCAAGATATAGATCTGGGAGATCTTTTCCCCAGGTCTCAGTTTGACTGAGGCAACACCCATTCAGTAATTAAGGCTAGGTAAGAAATAAGGGTAAGAATGACTTCTTTTACCTAACCAAAATAAATAAATAAATAAAATCATCTGGGAGGGGCAAATCCCTCAGGGTTTCTGGTCAAAACAATATTTATACTCACTCTGATCCATCAGGGTCCAAAGTGATCAACAGATAAGGAAATTGAGGCTCAGATAAGGGAAGTGATTTGCCTATGGTCATACTGAATATCAATGATCTCTCTGGGTCTGACTCAAGCACTTCAGCTGCTCTGTCTTGGTACCTCTAACAAAAGGCCATTATAGGCAGAATAGTGTAATGAATAGAGCATTTAACTTGCCAGGGTTCAAATTTCACCTCAGACACTTAATAAATCATATTTAAGTGGCCATTGTAAATTGCTTCAGTATCCTCATTTATAAAATGAGAGAATTGGACTTGGTGGTCAATATGGTCACTTCAGCCTCTAAATCTATGATTCTGTAGGTGAGTGATCTAAAAGGTAAGACCCTACAACTCAACAACTCTGCCTCTCCCACTAAGGAAGAAGTGTGAGTTCTTTCAAGAAACCAAGAGATCATGGGATATGATCAAGATAGCTTCTTTCAGTCATTATTCAGACAGGAGGAAGTCTGGAAGATAGAAAGGATGAAGAGATCATGAAGGCTCCAGAAAAATAGATTTAATTCCCTCAAACCCATGTCTAAAAGAGACTCAGTTGTCACAGAACTGAATTCTTGCTTCAGAAGTGGGGAAAATGGGTTTTCTTTTCCATGCTCTCCCTTGGTCCAGGGATTTCTCCTCAGTGTCATATTGCCATCTCTTCTCTCAATCTGTTATTCCACATTATTTGGCCCATTCCCACCCCCAATTGCTTTTTGAATGGATATCTGTGGCAAAGAATTGGAAATTGAGGGGATGCCCATCAATTGGGGAATGACTGAACAGGTTTTGGTATGTGAATGTAATGGAATGCTATTGTGCTATAAAAAAATGAGCAGGCAGACTTCAGAAAAACCTAGAAAGATTTACATGAACCGATGCAAAGTGAAGTGAGCAGAATCAGAACTTTGTACATAATGATAGCAACATTGTGTGATGATCAACCATGAATGACTTAACTCTTCTCAACACTACAGTGACTTAAGACAATTCCAGTAGAATGGATACCTATAATTTACATAGCTTACCATCTCTGCAACAAGTGTGGTTACTTGGCACCAAAGCTCAATTTGATCCTCTATGCAATTAATTTATGAAGGTAATTTGTTGTACCCAAGCATGAATTTTTCCCTATTGAATTTCATTTTCTATTAGATTGGAAACATTGAGACAGAATGTTTAATAGACTTCTGAGACTAGAGTGAGGAATACCTGAGTTCAAATCTGGCCATAGACACTCATTATCTGTATGTCCCTAGGCAAGTCACTTAGCCTCTGTCTACCTGTTTCCTTACCTGTAAAATGAGGGAAATAACACAATCTTCCTCTAGGGTTGTTGTGAGGATCCAATGACATAATATTTATAGTGCCCGGCACATAGGAGACACTTAATAAATGCTCATTTCCCTCCCTCTCCCAATCCCTGGAAACTAGACTTTGTGTACTATTGTGTACTATCTGTGTGCTAAGGGTTCTCTCAGCTTTCCTCACCTATCTCCCCAGTGAAGGACAACAGTAACACCTGGTATCAGTAGCTGTGAGTAGAAGGAAAGAAGTTGGGGAGATGGACAAAATACTAACCAGCCAGTTGCTGACCGTTTTCTTTTTTAATTTACATAGAAGAACCCTGTGATGAGACTATTTTATTAGTACCCATGAGGAGACTCCTGGGCTTAAAATTAATAATAATACTAGCCTATATTTGTAAGTCACCACCAATGGGTGCTATGGTATTAGCTAAGCTACCCATTTTTTTTAGTCAGTTTGCAAAGGACAGGTGGTTGTCATCCACTGGTATATCTGCTCAATTAGGTTAGGTATCCACATATCAAATATTACAGGTTTTGCCATGATCTACTAGCCACTCTCTTCTAATAACCTTCACAGTTTTTAATCGAGTGTTCTTATACTAGCATTCTTATCATGAGCAGTTTAATTAAATTAGATAAGAAACAATAAAAGCGAAAGCATTATTTGTATGCAGTAGCAATACATTGTCTTTTAACCCAGGAACAGCCCTCCGAGTAGGAAAAACACCTTCAAGTTGGTATTTATTCCCATCTTCCCCCATCCTCCCACCCCTAAATCTCAACCTCCCTATCCAAAACTGAGGATTTGGTGATAACCATCCTGGCCCCCAGTAAAATTGAAGCTAGACACCAACAGTTAACTCATGACCCATTGTCCATCCTGTGTTTTGGCAAGGCTGTGGCAATTTTCATTGGCTCCTGTGGTTGCTGCTAGACAACTACCACTCATGCTTGCACATAGGATGGCTAAGCAGAAATATACTCTCATCCAGGATGACCACAATTGCCCAGGATCCATCCCAAATCTACAGATTTATTGAATACAGCAAGAGATTGCATATAATACTGCAGGAATGACAAGAACTTTTCTGTTATCTTTATAACAGAAATATTTATATTTATATTATTTATTATTTATATTTATATTTATTTATATCTTCCAGAGACCAGATCAGAGGTCTGGAAGCTAGATAGGATTGGTGCTTTTCTTTTTAATAGTATTTTTTCCCCAATTACATATTAAGAAAAATTCATAGCATTCATTTTTACAAGATTTTGAGCTCCAAATTTTTCTCCCTCCCTTTCTCTAAAAATGATAGGCAGTTTGATATAGTTTACACATGTGTTATCACATAAAATGTGTTTCCATACTCTTCACAGTTGTGGAAGAAGAAACAGACCAAAAGGAAATAAAACCATGAGAAAGAATAAAGTAAGTGAAAAAAATATACTTCCATCTGCATTCTGAGTCCATCAGTTCTTTATCTGGATATGGATAACATTTTCCTTCTTGAGTCCTTTGTACTTATCTTGGATAATTGTAGAGTTGACAAGAACTGAGTCATTCATAGTTGATCCTCACATGATGCCGTTGATACTATGTACAATGTTTTCCTGGTTCTGCTCATTTCACTTTGTATCCACTAGTAAAAATTTTTCCAGGTTTTTCTGAAATCTGCCTGTTCATCAGTTCCTATTGAGGACTGGTGTTTTTCAAATAGCTTCCTCCATCCTTATTGCTTTGGGGAGAATTATTCAATCTTCTCCATCTCCCCCAACCCCAATACCCAGAAAGAAGAGAATATTTTGACTTTGAGGACAATAGAGAGTGACTGGGATGAGGGACCTTAGCTCGAGTTCTCTGTGTTGAATTTTCCCAGTAAAGGATGAGTTTGGGACCAGGCAGCTGTATTTCCCATGAATCAGGAAAGGAGGAACTCTAGTATTCAGGGACATTCAGTGGCAATGAAGAGGCATCTCGACATCTGTTAGCATTCATTGGACAAGTAGGAATGAGTGTCTCTTGGTGAGATATCTATTAAGCTTGGGGTTCCCCCAGAGAAAAGGAGAACTACACTTCTCTCTTAGGTGTCTTCACTGACTTTCTGCTTCTGTCTATCTTTTATAGCTGAGATGGGGGCAAAGGGGAAGCCAGGAAAGTTTCTTTCTCCCACTCTGGCTGCTGATGGAACTGCTGCCCTCTTAATAATTGTTATCTCTCCAAGTGACATTTTTGGGATTTTCTTGTTATGTGTATATAGCATGCCCTGTGAGTTACGCTCCTCACTTGCATTCAAAATCTTTCCTTTTATCCCCAGAGGGCTGACTAATTTCACTTATCTAGGCGTAGCCCTGGGGCACTGTAACTTCTGACACTATAGCTCACTAGCCCTCCTCCCTACCTATTAACAGCCATACCAGTAGATACAGTTGGCTTTTAGCAGAGGCATTTACTAAGATGATATAGTAAAAACAGCTGCCATAAAGCTTTCCTCCCATAAACCTGGAGTCTATTCATGGCATCCATGAGAAGAAAAGATTTAAGCTTAGGGTACAATGGTGGTGAGGCACACTTATAGGATGTATGTATTACAAAGGCAATGGACAATTTAAGGGCCTCTCTCATTGGATTCTTCATGAAGCTTCCCTCGGCTACAGATGGGTGGAGTTCCCAGGGTCTGCTCCTCTCACTTACCAGAGGACCCATGAACCTACACCCTCTTTTGGATTACTGTATCTTTTTTCTGTCTTGTGTGTCTCTGAAGTCTTAGCCTTCCTATCTGTGGGCTGTTTCATCTGTTCTCAGCTGGTCCATTAGCTCCTTATGATCAACAGGGGTCACAGCATGGGGGTAAGAGATGAAATTCTTTACATATACCCACACCAGTAAGCTGTACCAGTAGCTCCTGGCTTCTCATCTCCACTGCTCTCAAGCTAGAACTCTGAATGCTAAAATTCACCCAGAACTTGGCTATTTAAAATCCTCAGAAGTTTGACTAGCTTGTTTGCACTGGCAATTATGCTATTACTTTCCTGACCCAATCTGAAAGACATTTGTACCTAATAAAGGATTCAAGGTGTAGATGGATCCTTAAAGTGAGTTTAACACCCCATTAATACCTTGTGGTTGCATTTTGAGGTTTTCTGTGCTTATATCAACTTAGTTGTTGAGGGAAAACACCTTCCTTACCAATGGAACACTGTTTTAAAGCCAGATGGCGACTGGGCTGTACTTACTTTTTTTTTTTTTTAACACAAATGGGGAGATAAAGAAAGAAGAGAAGAAAGCAAAAAGGGAGGAGCAAGATTTATGAGGGGTTTAAAAAATACAAGTTGGAACAGCCAGGACCAACTGGCTAGAGTCCAAGAGCCATACATTTAATAGGGATGAGAATTTATTTGTATGGGGAAGGAGAGGAGAGAGAGTGAGAAAGACACAGAGGGACACAGACACAGAGACAGAGAGACGGAGAGAAAAAAGTCTTCAAGACCACATAATCCTCTTATACAGGAGCTGGTTACCCAAGAGGTGATAAAGAGAACCACTGAGCGATCGTTCACATTTTTCGTTTCCTCTGGGGGGCAGTTTAGAAGACTGACTGAAAAGAAAGTTTCATTCCTAGGAAGAGAAAGTGAGTGAATTCCTGGGAAAGAAAAGCCAAGTTTCCCTTCAGGGAGGAGGGAATGAAGCCCTTGTAGCAAAGAAGCCCCTCAGGTCTTGGGATGTTGTGTGACAAACTTATCCTCTTCCGCTCACTCTCACTGCTTTGCAGATTAGATCTGTGACAAAACTTTGTGTTCTAATGGTTCTGGGTTTATGGGACACTTGGAGAGGTTGTAGGAGTTGGTGTTGTTCAGATTTATCCTGAAAACATTAGTACATGGCAAGGGAAGGAAATAAAGAAGGAAGGAAGGAAGGAAGGAAGGAAGGAAGGAAGGAAGGAAGGAAGGAAGGAAGGAAGGAAGGAAGGAAGGAAGGAAGGAAGGAAGGAAGGAAGGAAGGAAGGAAGGAAGGAAGGAAGGAAGGGAGAATATATCACATCTGGGCTTTTCAGTATTTTTGTTTCTTTGTTTAAACAGAACCAGATACAAACAGCCCAGTTCTGGAGTGCTGAATGAAATGAAGCCACAACCAGTCTGACCATTGTCTAAACAACTGCCTAAAATGCTACAAATGTTTCAGCTTAATATTCACTTTGATCCATTCCATATGTATAGGAAAAAAGAATCTTAATACCTGAAGAGAGCTCTGGTCATGAGAGTTGTTGGGAGGGGAGCAGAAACAGGAAAGGAAAGCAGAACTGGCAACAAATAAGGGGGAGCCTGTAATAGACTAAGTCTAATAAGTAAATAACACAAGCCTATAGTAAAACAAAATGGCAGGGGAAAGACTCCACATCTCCAGGCTTTCTGCTTGACCAGCTCTCTCCAACATCTGAGCAGTTACAGTAGCGAACAACACATGCCATATCTGGCCTCTGAGGGCTGCCTAATTGATACTCCATAGTGCCCCACATGTTGCTTTGACAAACCCACAAAGGACTGGATGATGTAAAAGGACAACTGAGGGCATTAAGAAATTAAGGCAAATAAAAGAAAACAAAACAGTAAGGGAAAGGATTCTGTGATAAATGTCCAGAAAATTCTGTCCCTTCTGCCATCCATTTCTCTCTGTCTCTTTTGGGTTCTCTGAAACATTCACTCAATCATTGCTCAAGTGGGATGTATCTAAGACCTAGAACTGAAAAGGACTTTGGAGACTGTCTAGTGTAGGAGCCCACAAGCTATGGTCCAAAGGCCAATTCCCATTGTTTTTGAGCTAAAAATCCTTTTTTCCATTTTTGTTTTATTGTATTTCAAAATGAATTATTAGTCCAACTTCTTCATTTGATAAATGAGAAAACTGTGGCCAGAATAGCTGAGTAACTTACTAAGGTCACATAAGTAGTAAATGGAAACACCAAGATTGAAATTCAGGTCTTGCCACTCCATCCTTCAATGAACATCAGCTTCTTTGCTTTCTAAGCTTCCTAATGCATTGGATAAGTATATACCATAGGCATGCATAGGGGATATACCAGGAGTTCCCAAGCACATTCTAATGTCTCAATAGATTTTTTGTTGGTATTTTGTTTCTTCTTATAAAATTTGTATTTTGTATAGCAAGGTTTAGTAGTTCATTTTTTAAATTAAATTTTAAGTTTTAGCTTCTTAGTTTGGTGAATAAAAATGTTTTTAAATCAATAAATGTTTTCTTTAAAATGTATCTATAAAATCCCCAAGGTGAGAACTCTAACTAAATGTTCTATGCACTCTGGTGATGTCTACAATGTTCTAGGCACTGTAGGAGACACAAATGGGACAACTCAAGGGGAACCAAAAGTAATTGAGGTCCCTTTGACCCAACAGCACCACTTCTGGGGCTGTATCCCCAGGAGACCATGGAAATAGGAGGGGAACTCATATGTCCAAAGGTATTTATATCAGCTCTTTTTGTGGTGGCCAAGAGCTGGAGATTGAGGGGACATCCATCAGTTGGGGAATTGCTGAACAGGTTGTGGTGCATGAATGTAATGGAACACTATTGTGCTATGGCAAATGATGAACAGGCAGACTTCAGAAAAACCTGGAAAGATTTGTATGATCTGATGCTGAGTGAGGTGAACAGATCCAGGAGAGCATTGTACACAGTGGCAGGTAAAGTGTACGACAACTGACTTTGATAGACTTAGCTTTTCTCGACAATACAAGGACCTAAAACAATTCCAAGGGACTCTTGATGGAAAATGCCACCCACATCCAGGGAAGGAGCTACGGAGTCTGAGTGCAGAGCAAAGTCGACTATTCTCTTTTTTTTTTTTTTTTAATTCTCAAGATTCCTCCCATTCATTCTGGTTCTTCTATACAACATGTCTAATGTGGAAATATGTTTAATTGGAATGTATATGTGGAGCCTATATCAGATTGTGTGCCGTCTTGGGGAGGGGGGAGGGAAAGGAGGGAGAGAAAAATGGAGGCGAATGTTGAAAATTAAAAATAGATAAGTTTTTTAAAAAGTAACTGAAGTAACAAAGTTCTGTCTGTGTGGGCCCCTCACAGAAATGTTAATGACCTAGATAGACTCAGAGTGCAGATTGAGACCATTTTTTTGGTGGAGGGGACCTTGCCAATGTGGAGACTTGTTTTGCTTAACTACACATTTGTAATAAGGGTTTTGCTTTCCTTGCTTTCTCAATTGGGAGTGGAGGGGAAGGAGAGAAGGCAGTTCTTTGTCAAAATAAGACACAATTTAATTTTTAAAACATTAATGGCCCTCATACCTCATACTCTCAACCTTCTTGGCCCCACTGGGAGTCCAAATCTTCAGAGGGCAGTTGACAGCTTCTCTCCTTGGTGTTCTATCACTGGGTAATCCATAGGATCTGGGGCTACTAACTCAGTCATGGGATCCTTTCTGGTGTGACCCTATCCTATACTGATTAATCTCAATCAGCTTTTACAAAGTGATATTTATTGAGAAGGTATTGCAAGCACAGATATTTTTTTAAATCCTTGTAAATCCAGGGAGTACTGCCCCTATCATACACCTTCAATTCCTTGAAAGATTAAACTCAGACTTTAAGCACATGATGACTAAGGCACATGTGTAGGAAACACATGTGTCCAAGGCAAACCTCTTCACCCCTCTGTGGAGTTGGTCAATCAATAAGAATTAATTAAATGCTTGCTCTATGCCAGACACTATGCTGAGCACTAGGAATATAAATAGAACCAAAAAGAAAGATGGTTCCTGCCCTCAGTGAGCTTACCACATGAAAAGGATCTGAAAAGTGGAGGTAAGGTGAAGGTACTTCTATGGGGACATAATAGAGAAAGAAATCTGCAGAATCAAAAGAGGAGCCCAGAGAGGAATGAAGGAGGGAACATAGCTGACCTGGGCCCTTTCTTTCAAATGAAGGTTACAAGAGGAACCAGTCATTCAGAGTTTGGGGTCACAGGGATAGAGTAAAAAGACTGCTATGGTATGATGAAGAACATCTGGAGATCCAGAAATAGAAGCTGGAGAGGAGTGAAGGAGTGAAACTCACAAAGTTCATTTCTGGGAAGGACATTGGCCATGACAGAATCACCTTCCTTGTCCACTTTCTTTGGTTCCTTGCAGGATAGGGTGGTTAGGCTGATGCCTAAAACCAACCTCAAGAACATGGCTCCTCACTGGACTCCTTTCCCAACTCCACTGGCTCCTGTAAGCTCTCTGAACAACTCTAGATGCTGAGGAATCTTCTGATGGCTCTTCTCACCCTTTAAAGCTCATTCACCTACAATCAGGAAAGAAGAAACACAAGAAACAAAAGAAACAGAGGTACCATGAAGCCATGGCTATACCTTGACTGGGTGAGAGATAGGGTCTGATGCCCTTCTACCACCTGGTGCCTCCTAACAATCCTCTTTGACCAAAGGCTTTCAAGAAGGAGATTAAGAGATTGTCAGCTTGGACCTTTTAATGCATACTCAGTTACATTTCCACCATCATCCTTCTATCTCCGAAGTCAATCAGAAAACTCATCAGCACATAACACCAACCACTCAGTTACTCATAGCTAGAAGATGGCTCACTAATTCTCTTCATGTTGGCAGCAGGCAAGGAACCTTACACATGACTCTCAAGACTGAAACCTCACAAGCCAGTTACATTAAAATGGTTCAATGTATATCTAGTGTCTTTGACCCTACCCACTTTTTAAGATTGACACTTTCACATCATTTGGCCCTAAAAGAATTGTAATGGATGTTAAGGAGATGAGATCTGTGAAGACCAGGTCACATTCTACATGATCTAGTAAAATATTTTCATAATATCATTATCCTCAAGAGCAGTCCTGTTCCCATTGTTCCCTTTCCCCAGCCAAACATACCTTTCAGTAAGAATTCAGGTGATCCAAGTTAAAGGTGGGTAGATTTCAGTTCTGAAATAGAACCATGAAGTGAAATATTCCTGAAACTATTCTTTATTCAAGCAAACTATGGTAACTGGCCTTTGTCATGGGCTACTGGTGATATCAAATCCCACAGCCAGACCCAAGAAGCTAAATGGAGCTGTATTATTTCCTCCAGATGTCCCTTTCCCTGGAAGGCAGTCAGAGTAGTCATTAGATATCATTTTTTGCTTCCTGTACTCTACTGAATACAAAATTCTCCACCAAGGCCATGCCTAGGTGCCTTATCAGGAAGTGGGAATCACTCTGGTATCTGAAAGCTTATGCCATCAGAGGACAAGCTCTAGTATGTGACACAAAGCTTGAGTCCCCAAGTGGGATCTAATGATGGATTATATCAGAGAAGAAAAGCATTGGAGATGACCTTAGAACTCCCCTATTCCAACCATACCTAGACAGGATCCCTGCTGCACCATCCCTCAAAAGTTGTCATTCAGCCTCCATTTGAAAAGTTCCAGTGATGGCACACTGATCACTTCTGGGAACATTCTCCTTTAGGACAACTAAAACTGGTAGAAGTTTGCCCAAATATCAAGTGAGAGATCTGTCTTTTTGCATTTTCCACCCATGGTTCCTAGTACTGCCTTTTTTGATCAAACAGAATCATTCTAATTCATCTTAATAGGACAGAGCTTCAAGTCATGCCCTCCCCCCACCCCACTCCCACACACCCATACAGAGTCTGGATATCTTCAGAGTAAAATCATCAATTGCTTCAATCAATCCCGGTTCGACATAATTTCTAGTCCCATCTCCACCCTGGTTGATGCCCTGTGAATGGCTTCTAATTAGACAATGAGATTCCTTACCTATGGTGCTCAGAATTGAACACAGTACTCCATAGGCAGTCTAATCAAGGCTGAATGACCATCATCTCTCTGATTCTGGGCATGATGCTTCTATCATTGCAACCTAAGATTGAATTAGTTGGGGGTCCCATATCCCAAAGTTTATTCATATTGAACTGGAAGTTCATTTGTTAAAATTTGTTAAAATAAACTCTTGTCTACTCATTCCATCTCTGCCCAGTAGATTTCTCAAGCCCAAAGGACACCAGGGTATAAAGAAAAATATGTTGGATTCGGTAATAGAGAATCTGGGTTCAAATTCCAGCTCTGCTGTACTCTGTGATAAATGAACCTGTCTGGGTCTCAAGCAATCAGTCAGTAGTACACAAACAACCATTTATTAAGTGCATACTATGGGCCAAACCCTGGGCTAAGCAGTAGGGATACAAAGACAAAATTAAAACAATCCCTGCCCTCAAGGAGCTTACATTCCCATTGAAGGAAATCACATGTACACAATATAGGTATATGAAACAGATCAAATACAAGATAACCTTAGATGAGAAAGCTCCCACAGCTAGGGAAGAGGGAATTGGGAAAGGCCTCCAGGGAAGGTGGCACTTGGTTAGAATCCTGAAGGAAACCAGGGATTCCAAGAAATGGAAGTGAGCAAAGCACTCCAAGCATAGGGGTGCAAAAGTAGGGATATGGAAGATGGAGTGTTACATCTGTAGATGTGAAAGTAAGCCAGTATCGGCTGAACCACTGAAAGCATGGAGAGAGTAATACTAGAAAGAAAGAGACCATGCAGTGAGGAGCTTTAAAAGTCAAACAAAGGAGTTTTTTATTTGGTCTAAAAGGTAATAAAGAGCCACTAGAGTTTACTGAGCAAGGAGATAACATGATCACACCTGTGTAATATATGTTTATTTATTTTGACTCTATGCATTAGCAAAATCAGTTTTGTGTGTCTCTATGGAGGGTGGGGAGAGACTTTGCATCAGGGAAATGAAACAAGCCATTTGTGGCAGACCAGCAATAAGGGTTTTAACTATCTCTGGCTCTGTGAGTGGAAAGAAAGGGAATTATGTAAGAGATGTTGCAGAAACAAAAAAACAAATTTGACAAAGGGATATATGGGGTGAATGAGACTGAGAAGTCAGGGATGATTCCAAGCCTTCAAAACTGGATGACTCGAAGGACTGTGATGTCTTCAACAGTAATCAGCATATTTGGAAAAGGTGTGGGTTTTAGGGGAAGAATGAAGAACTCTGTTTTCAACATGCTGAGTTTAAGATGGCTAGAAAACATCTAGTTCAAAATATCTAATAGGTGTTTTCATGGACAAAGGGAGCTAAGGAGTAGAGGTGACCACCTGATCCTGATCATTCCCCTATATTGTTTCCATTGGGAGGTGGGGTTTAATGTGGGGGTAACTTCCTCTAAGGATGGATATCTGGGCTTCACATAGTTTTCAGCAATCTTAGGTACAAATGGGTCCAGTGGGAGTATAGGTTTTGCCAGAATATCTATCAAGGGGAGATAGAAAATAGAATTATTCCAATGGTGACAGCTGTGATTATAGAGCACCCAATTGTTTAAAAACCCTTCCAACCCTTTCCTCATCCCCTAGCAATGATGAGCATAGACAGTATCTCCTAGGACAATGAATTCACTACATAGAATATCCATTGTGTAGACGACCAGTACATTTTTTTTTTTTTACAAATCCCAGGCTACTTTCTTTCTTCCACCACCAGCAAAGCTCCCCTGAATCACCCCCACCCTCTGTCTCTGTGTATTTTGAGGAAATGTAAAAAACTCACTTTTAGGTCTAATCTGAGCAGGTAAATCTGAATTGGAAAACAAAAGCAGATCTTACAATGCATTCCAAAGCAAAGAGAGACTTGTTATAGCTTTGGATATATTAAAGTCTTTGTTATCCACCATTTTGGATTATATAGAGAATCATGCTCACTTAACTATTTATACTACCTTTGGTAAGTCATTTCCCTTCTCTGCACCTCAGTTTCCTCATCTGAAATGCACTGGGTGACTTCTAAAGTCCTTCCTACTTCTAATCCCCTGTGCTGCAAATGATCAGCAGTTACCTATACCTTTGAGTGTGGACTTATCTGTCTCCTCTCACTACCCCTCTCTGAGAAAAGGATCTCTTTGAAGCTATAGATAACTCTTTTAAAGGGGACCATATCTGCCCCATAAGCAACTGAGAGCTCTCCAAGAAGGGATATTGTGTCTTTTCCATTCTTTCATTCTCCCCATGAACTTAATCATTTGCTCTGCACCCAAGAGACACTATTAAGACTTGTTCTGCTTTCCTGTAGACCACTCCCAACCCGAAGCAAAGTCTAATCATCTTCTGGAAGCACAGTCACCACCTGGAATCTGCCAGTGGAGCATAAGAAAAAGGACCTTAATTCTTTCTAGCTTTCCTGGACTGTCTACTCCCAATCTTGTTTCTACCCAATTCAAGGAAAATGAGTTTTGTCCACTTGGAGATGAAAAGAACCAAGGGAATCACAACATCCCCTAGACATCAGACGTAGCGGTGACAACAGCAAGGACAGCGGCAATGGAAGTCCATAGAAACAGTCTGGAGTGTTAGGCCCATCAGAGAGATGAAAACCTAGAAGGAAAAATGAGTGTTAGGATTAGGCAATATTTAGGGAACATCTCATTCAATTCCCTTTTGACCTGCCTACATTTCCATCTTACCAGGGTTGGTCTTAGAGATTCCACTTGTTTGGTCCTTCATCCATTCTCTGTTTTCTCTAGTGCCCTGCCTCATCAAAGGGTCAATTGCCTCACAGGTCATTGGCTGCAAAAGTAAGAGGAGGCAGGTGGAAATTATTATCAAAGCACTATAAACATGAGCCATTGTAATAATAACATATTTATGGTGTACAAAGCATATTTTTCTCACTACTTTATTTGATTCTTAAAATAACTGAGTGAGGTAAGTAGAAAAAGTTTCCAGATTAGCAAACCAAGGCCCAGAGAAGGCTGCCCAAGGCTCCATGGGCTACTAATGACAGTGTCAAACCTGGAATTCCTTCTGACTCCAAAGTCAGCTCTCTTTCCACTATACCACAGAGGGTCTAAGTGAGAGGGATGCCCAGACTGAGAGAGTTCCAGGGAAAAATAAGGAGTATAGGAGACCTCTCCTCCAAGATCCTCAGGTTAAGAAAGAAAAAGGAAATGGGAAAGAAATAAGATATGCTCCAGTACTTTAGAGGATCTTGGACAGAACTGTCAGAGCAGGAGAAAGATATTGGTATTATGTAAAACCTAGAAACACAATATTATTGTCTCCAAGCAGGTTTGATCCTCTACTGTTATAAAGGCAGTTGGACTCATTTTACAAACAGAAGGTCTACTTGGCATGGAGAGTGGGTTTTTCTAGCATTAAAAAATGTTATGTTCCTTCTTCCCAAGGGATTATCCTGCCTGATGAAGTGAGTGTTTCTGAACAAAGTTTGCAACTTTGCAGTCATTTTATAAAGCATAAGGAAGAAAAATGAAAGGGTGAGCCCAACAGTCACTGCCCAGAGAGAGGAAAGAAAAGAGGGATGGATGGAGAAAGGGAGGGAGAGAAGGAGAGAGAATGAGCCCAAACTTCATTCAATCTAAGGTCACCGCCAACAGGAGGGGAATCAGGGAAAGGAGGAGAAAGCATGTTTCAAAAGGGAGAGAGCAGGGTAGGTAGAGTGGGACCCAGCAGGGGAAGGCACTAAGAAGAGAAGGTTGAAGAGGGAAGAAGAGGGGGATAGCAAGAAGAGGACTGGAGAGGAAATACATGTGGGCTAGGAGGGAAGCAAATGTAGAGCATGTGATGCAGTATGAGGCCACAAGGTGGCAGCAGAAACCAATCAATGGACTTCAGAACTGGCTCTCAAATCTTCTGAATCTATATTTATGGGAGGAGGAGGAGAGAGAGAGACAGAGAGAGACAGAAAGAGTGAGGGACGGAGAAGAGAGAGAGAGAGAGAGAGAGAGAGAGAGAGAGAGAGAGAGAGAGAGAGAGAGAGAGAGAGAGAGAGAGAGAGAGAGAGAGAGAGAGAGAGAGAGAGAGAGAGAGAGAATTTGTTGATCTCTATACAGTATGGTCTCTAGTGTTTGGGGGCCAACTACTTAAGAGCCCAGGCAGTGAGTGTGGGCTCCCAGGACCCCTATTTTTGGTCATTGGGTGAGGAATACTCCTCTCCTTCCATCATTCCTCCTCCTTCAAAGCAGTAGAAACCATACAGTTTGATCTTGTGATACCCTACCTCCTCTTCACTCCACTATTACCCTAGCACCCTCTTTCCTAGTTCAGTCTTCCATGGGGGGATTCCACAGACCATGTTCCAGTCCCCTTCCCTGCACCCCCACATAGCCTCTGGAAAATATGGAACCACTAATATAGTCATTCTCCTTTTATCTGAGCTAGCTGGATGCTGTCCTGGCTCCCTAACTCAGGGAACAGGGAGCAACTTTTTGTCTCATTTCTCCTTGTGTCAGAAGGCATTTTGATTGGAATCATGCCTGAGTCAGTAAGTCATCAGTCAATAAACATTTATTAAGCAACTACTTTGTGCCAGGTCCTGTCCAAAGATTGAGGATACAAAGAAAGACAAAATAAAGTCCCTGCTCTCAAGGAACTCACAGTCTAGTAGAGGAGACACCAAGCAAATACATTTGTACAAGCAAAATAAATCAAATATAAATTGGGGAGGTAATTTCAGTGGGAAAGCAATAGCATTAAGGAGAATTGGGAAAGACTTTCTGTTGAAGGTGGAGCTTTATCCAGGATTTAAAGGGAAACCAAGGAAGCAAAGAGCTGGAGGTGAGGAAGGAGGGCACTCCAGAACAGGGAGACAGCCAGTGAAGATGCTCAGAGCCAGGAGATGGGATGTCTTATTGGAGGAATAGAAAGAGACCAGTATCCTTGGATCTCAAACCGGAGGGAATGAGAGAGAAAGAAAGACTGGTAAGGTAATGGGACCCAGCTTATAAAGGATTTTATATTTGACACTAGAGGTGATGGGGAGTTTACTGAGTTTACCGAATGAAGGTGGGGTTGGGTTGTTCAGATCTGTACTTTAAGAGGATCCCTTTGACTACTGAGTGAAGGATGAACTAGAGAGAAGAGAGACTTGTAACAGAAGGAACAACCAGCAGACCATTGCAATGGTCCAAGCATGAGATGATGAAGGCCCGCCACAGGGTGGTCACAGTTGTCAGAGGAAAAAGGCAGACACATAGAAGAAATGTTATGATAGGCATTGGCCACAGATTGGATATGGGGATTTGAAAGAGTAAGGCATTGAGGAGAACACTTCAGCTTCAAAACTGGGTGCCTGGGAGGATGCTGATGATGTTTAGAGAGGGGAAAGTTTGGGGTGAGGGAGGGCAATGCAATCAATTCAGAACATAGTGAATTTAAGAAGTCTACACGACATGCAGTATGAGTTGTCCCCTATGAATTTGGCAGTGTGAGACTGGATGTCAACTGAGTGTGTGTTTGTCCTTCATTGCTGAAGAAGACCTTGCCACCAGAGAAATAATGACATGACTTGCACTTGACTTTGTTTCGAGTGAGGGAGGGCTGTGCAGGTCACCAGCCTCACTTCTCCTCCAGAGCCATCTGAATCCAGTGACCAGATATTCATCAGGATGACTGAAGATGACCCAGGATGAGGCAATTGGGGTTCAGTGACTTTCCCAAGGTCACACAGCTAGTGAGTGTCAAGTGTCTGAGGTGAGATTTGAACTCTGGTCCTCCTGACTACTACACTGGTGCTCTATCTGCTGCACCACCTAGCTGCCCCTTATGTCAACTGAGAGCTTAGGGTTGGATAAATAGATCTGAGAATCAGCAACAGAGAGATGGTCATTGAATTGATGGAAGCTGATGAGATCATCAAGTGAAATAGAACAGGAGACAAGAAGACAGTCCAGGATGGAGCCCTGAGGGATACTCACAGCATCCTAACCTGGATGTCTATCCAGCAGAGGAGACTGAGAAATGGGGAGATTGGTAAGAGAAGATACCTACTGAGCAATAAAACGTGTTTTTAGCCCCATTCCTCTAGTTTGTATGATGGGGATAATAATTCCCAGTGCTTGTCTTTCCAAGTCCTGGAGAAGTTCTTGAGACAAAAGGCAAATAAATAGCCACTACTTGACCCCCAACATTTTATTCTTCCTTCCCTCCCTGCATTCATTCATACTCTGCTATCACTGATTCATGTATAGGACACATGTAGCTATGGGGAGATTGCAGAACGCAGTACCATAGGAACAGAGATCCAGAGTTGAAAAGAACCTCAGAGGTCTCCTATTACAGCTCCTCTCTATACAGAGGAAAAAAAAAACCAGGTCTGGGGAAGCTAAATGACTTGCCCAAGGTACCACAGTTAATAAGCAACTGAGGCAAGATCTGACCAGAGATGTATCTTGATTCTAACTCTGGAGCTCCTTCCATGCCACCAAAGGTAAACAAAGGTAAGCAGATTCTTAGAGGATAAGTATGTATGAGGGAAAGGAGAGTCTCCATGCAAGGATTTTTTTTTTTTATGTATTGATATATTTTGTTTTATATAACACCTTCATTGGCAGCTAGATAGGTGAAACTGTGGGCAAAGGTCTCAGATTTGAAATCAGGATGATCTGTCTTCCAATCCCAACTCTTATATTTACTAACTGTATGACTTGTTACTTAACTTCTCTCAGGCTCAATGTCCTCCTCTGTACAATGGGGGTAATAATAGCACCTACCTCACAAATTGGGTTGTTTGGGGGTTTTTTTGGTGAGAATCAAATACTTTGAAAATTTTAGAGTATCGCATATATATTAAATATTTATGTATATATGCACATATATGTAAATGTGAACTTATATCCACATTCTACCCAGAGAGCCATTCACTGCACAAAAAAAAAGTAATATTCCCTTTTATAAGTGCAAATATTTTAAGTTCTAGAAAAATCTACTCTCTATGTCATTTAGATTATCTATTATTTATCTTGCTCTGGGCTTCCTTTATTACAGAAAAGACTCGAAGATTAGTGACAGCTAGACGGTGCAATGGATAGATGCAACTGGAGTCAGGAAGACCTGAGTTCAAAACTAGCCTCAGCCTAGATCAGACTTACTAGCTGTATGATCCTGGGGAAGTCACTTAATCTCTGCCCCATTTTCTCCACCTATAAAATGAGGATGATAATAGAACTTTTCTTGCAGAGTTATCATAAAGATAAAATGAGGTTATATTTGTAAAGTGCTTTTTAGCATTTAAGGGGAATAATTGTTATTGTTATATTAGGGAACCCCTGTCCCTATAAAACAGACTGGATTCTCTCTCTCTCTCTCTCTCTCTCTCTCTCTCTCTCTCTCTCTCTCTCTCTCTCTCTCTCTTTCATTCTCTGAAGGATCCAGACAACTGTGTCTTCACCTACTCCCTCACACCAAGGGCAGGATATGCTAAGCCCTCCCATCCCTATCCGGACCTAGGGTTACACTGGGTTTTGGTTGGGCCAGGGAGGTGGGATGGAAGGCCTGTGAGTTTGACATTTGGTTAACTCTTCTAAGGAAGCCCCCACACACACCCCAAGCTGGGGATTCAAGTTTCTTCCCTTCTCCCAAGCCCTGCCCACAAATCCTATGAGGAAAAAGAGGAATTCAATTCAACAAACATATATTAAACTCTTGCTGTGTGCTAGACAGTAGAGATAGAAAAACAAAATGATAAACAACTCCTGAAGGAATTTAACATTCCACTAGAGTGGGGAAATTCATCAAAGAATTGTAGGAGTAGTATATACCACCCCCAACCCCTGACACAGGAGGCCAGCTGGAGGTGCATCGGGGGCCTTCGGGTGAAGAGGCCTCCACAAACAAGGGGCTATTCCACTGAAAGACTCTGGTGGATAGGGGTAGTGATACTGTATGTGTGTGTGTGTGTGTGTGTGTGTGTGTGTGTGTGTGTGTGTGTGTGTGTGTGTGTTTGGGGGGGGGGGGAGACTTTGGCCCCAGTGAACTTTCAGAAGTCTCTGATCTTGCTGATGGAGTCAGGGCACAAAGGCAGGGTCAGGAGGCTGGACACAAGTCACACAAAGAGGAGTATCCATGAAAACACCCAAAGACACCCAATTATATTGTCAGGATGTTCTAGATGTCTATACACATAGCACACACACATACTTGCCATGAACCCACATAGGTAGGGACCTCAACAGCCTTGTTACCCACAGGTATATGTATCTGACTCTGTCCCTCTTCTTGTTTTCTCTTTCCCTCCCTTCCTCTCTCTCATTGCCTTTGTCTCTCCTTCCCCCCTTTCCCTGTCTCTGTCTCCCTCTTCTCTCCTTTCTGCCTCTTTCTTTCTCTTCCTCTTCCTTTTCCTCTCTTCTCTATCTCCCTCCTTTCTCTATCTTTCTACTTCTGTCTGTCTGTCTCTGTCTGTCTCTGTCTCTCTGTCTCTCTGTCTCTGTCTCTCTCTCTCTCACACACACACACACACACACACACACACACACACGATCAAGTTTTTTTGAGAAGTACAGTGTCAAAGAGAAAAACACCAGCACAGTGCCCAGATGGGGGCCACTGAATTTCCTGCTATTCACAGGAATTTCACTTGGAAAGCCCCCACTGCCAGTCTCCTGTTAGCCCTACCCCAGTGCCTACAGGCTTACTTTTAACAGACAGCTAGAAACTGTCAGGCAGTGTGAGGGAATGAGGGATGGCTGAAGGAGTACTAGATGTGAACTCAAAGGCTACAGATTTCCTTCCCTCTCCTCCTCCCTATCTCTGAATTCTTGGACATATCATTAAACCTCTTAGTGGGCCTTGGGTTCCTCAGCTATACAGGGTGTTCCAAAGGCTTAGTGAAATTTTAAGCTTAAAACTACCTTAAGTCTTTGGGATACCCCAAGTTTGAGATGAGGGAGAGGAATTGGACTAGATGGCCTCTTGTTTTGAAATCCAAGGTGGGGAGGCTTGAGAAGAAAGGAGGCCTCACTGCTAGAGCAGTGACAGGGTGATGAAGGCTATGGGGGGGTACTGCTTGGTCTAACCTGGTGTCCACACCAGAAGGATCTCAGCAAATGGAGGTGGGGGAGAGATGGAGGGAGAAGGTGACATTACACAAAAGGAGCGGGAAAGATGGGGCTACAGGGAATCAAGAGGCTTGGGTTCTTATTGAAGGTAGGCTAAATAATCCTGGGCAGATCACAAACCTTTTTTGACATTCAAGAAAGGAGGAAGTCAGACTGTGGCTGACCTTAAAGATCCCTCTTTGCACTAACACTCTAGTATTCCAGATGTATTTGCCAGTGTCTCTGACTACATGTCACTATCTGAAGGTTGAGGCAGAATCTTGAGCCGAGCTCTAAGAGGCTGGGCTGGGCTGAGTGTGCCCTAAGCAGAAAGGCCAATCTGGACCAGCCAGCACTGGAAATCTTTGGTTCCTCCATGCCCTGATTGTGATGCTCACAGCTCCCCTGTTCCAGGAGCAGGATCGGCTTTGCAGGCAGCACGCAATCCCCATCCCTCTGGGCTGCTTAGCCAAAACCGCCAGTAAACTCTGTAATTAGCAGCACGTTCCGTCATTAAGGAGCCCTGCTGAGAATTTCTATTTAATAATGGTCGGAAATTAGTTATGATGGTAAATACTCATCTGAAAATCCAACATCTAAAGCCATCTCCAGTCTGGAAGAGCTCCAGGCCTTCCCTCAGCTCTAGGCCCAACCTGGCCCTGGCCTGGGGCGTGGGGACTGGGGCCCAGACTGGCTCAGGAACCAGGGTCAGGAAACAGCTGCATTTGGAAACTTCTCTTTCTAGTCTGAAATTTCATTACAGACAGGTCAAGATGGAAGGGAGAGGAAGGAGAGAGAAAGAGAGATACAGTGAGACAGATAGAGAGAGCACAATGACTGAGTCAGAGGCACCAAAATCCACATGGACAAAGAGAGAGACTGAGAACAGACAAGAAGGTGTCTAGTTCTTGCTATAAACACCAGGCACAGTCCAGCAGAGAGATCCCTGGGGCCCAAGAAAGAAAACTGGGGACTTCAGATTGCTCAGGGTCCTCAGGCATCTTTGCTGGAAGATCTGGTTCTTTAAATTTGATGCTTGAGAGGGAAGGAGTGTGTGTGTGTGTGTGTGTGTGTGTGTGTGTGTGTGTGTGTGTGTGTGTGTGTGTGTGTCTGTGTCTGTGTCTGTGTGTGTGTGTGTGTGTGTGTGTGTCTGTGTCTGTGTCTGTGTGTCTGTGTGTTTGTATGTCTGTGTGTACAGAATGGGGGCGGGGGCAGCATACAACTGGGGCAGAGTTAACAAGGCCACACAAGTTCCCCAAATACTCACAAATCTACATCCAGGGACAATACACCTGAGACAATGGGAGGGCTCCACTGTGTGACTCCTTGCCCTTCTCTCTGAGTTTACCTCCCACCCCAGCCCCCTCAGGGAAGGGACCTGCAGAGGCATTCACATTCAATCCCAGAGCTCTCTATAATTCAGATGGGGTTTGCTTGCCCAAGCACCACTGGTTTTCCCTGAGAGACACCTAGCCTCCATCTTCTCTCCTTTTCCCATATCCATTCTTTGTCTTATCTCTTCCCGGCCTTCCCTTTTTTCCTTTCTATGTCTTTCTCCTCTCTTCACTTACTCATTCCTCTCTGATTCTTTTCTCCTAATTATTCACCTTTCTTTTCCTTCTTAATTTTTTTCATATACCTCGTACCCTTTCCCCTTGTCACTTTTCTTCTTTTCACATCTTTCCATCCTTTCTTCTCTCTTTCCTCTATTCTTCCTGCCCTATATTCTCTCCTTGATCTCCCCTCCCACCTTCCCTTCCCCTTCTCTCTTCCCTCATTTCTCTTCTCCTTTTCCACATTTTCCACATTCCTCATTTTCCACATTTCTGTGTGATATATGTGTTCCTATGTTCATGTATACATTAATGTGGGGAGTTGCACATGTGTGATTCTGTCCTTTTGTGTGAATCACTTGTGTGGTCCTGCACCTCTCTTTATTCCAAGTCTATATATTTGATGCACAGTACCCAGCATAGGGACCCATCCACACACATAAAAGGTTCAATGAATGTTTGTTGACAATGACGTTGCCTGATGATCTATTTGTATTTGTTTGTACAGAGCAGGGTATGTGGGTATCTAAGGTGTGTTCATATGTGCCTGTATGTGTTGGAATATATTTGGGGAAAAGAATACATATTGTCTGTGGGTCCATGATCCATTCACACAGACCCTCAGAGATCTATGGGAATACAAGTGCATGAAACTGGAGAAAGGATGTATATGATCCCGAGTTCATATCTGAAGAGGAAAGGGGCTGCATATATATTGGTGAATAGTTTATTGTGGAAGATAGGTTATAGGGAATGTGTGGTGTTTACAGAGGTAAAGATGTGATGTATCTTTGGGAGAGAATGTGTGTGTATGTGTGTGTGTGATGAGCTTTTACATATATGAATACAAACATATATGGGGAGGGAGGGATGTGGGTATCTGAGAAGGAGAGGACATGTGTGTATGTGCATATGTGTGTGTGTTTATATATGGGTATACACCCTCTATCTCAACCCTAGTTTACCCAACCTCACTCCCCACAGAATCCCTCCAAGCTTAGTGTGGTTCAATCAGCCCTTGCATGAATACACACAAATAGAAAGTTGTGTTCAGCTGACCGGAGACATTGGAACCCCACTAGGGCAGCTTGATCCCTCCCTCCAGCCAGTGGGCCAGCCCGGACTCCCTTTCACTTTGGGTCGAGGCTCAAACCCAGCTAGGCCAGAAAGGAATCAGCTGCCCAAGAGACTAGAGAATTGAGAACTACAAGGGCTTCTGCTAGCTTGGGGCCTAGGGAAGCACCACTGACCACAGTCAGGGATGGAGGCCTTTGGGACAGTTGGAAGTCCAATAGCCAGACTCTAAGTGACAGTCACACAAAGGCTCAGGCAGAGAAACAGACAGAGACAGATCTTAGCTCTTGTAACCCCAAAAACGTCAAGAAAGAGGGCACATAAAATATATTGTAAATCATGATAAGGGCCAGTTATTGAATGGTGTGACAATATGATTGCACTAACATTAATAACACAATTTTTTAAAGTTAATTGAAGGTGCCCTTAGAGGGCATTGTATATATTATACATCACACAATAACAGTTCCTCTGTATCCACTATTTTAGGATGCTCCTCTGGCTGACCCAGGTGCTCAAAAAATGATGCAACTGAGAGGGCCTCCTTGAAAGAAACTTCAACACACACTTATCTGCTAATGTATTGGTCCTACGGAGCCCAACACCATCCTTTTTCCTCACTATTGACTCCCTCACCCTCAAACTCCACTGCCCAACACATCAGGCTGCCCTAACTTCAGGTTTTGAGTCTTTTAAATCAAAAGTCCACCTTGTCATGGATAATCAACTTGACCCAGTGCTGGGCTATCAGAGGTGTGCTCTCCCAGAGGATGAGACGGGACAGGAAATGAGTTTGAATTGAGGAGGAGGTAGCCAAGATGGGTAGGGAACTAGGGAGTAAAAAGAGGGAGGAAAGATGCAGAGGTAAGACTGCCCAAGTTGGGAAAGATAAGACTATCTTGCTCAGGTCAGGTGGTTTAGTGGGTGAGGGCTTAGACACAGATTTTCCTAGATTTACACTTCAATCCTCCAGCCAGGTTTCCAATGCAAATCCCCAAACACTATTGTTTATCTATTAGTGAAGCAGATTAAAATTGCTTGTCATTAGGTAACTGTTTTCATTCAGCTCTAGGAATACTCATTGCTATACTACCTAGGTACAGGGACACATACATGCAGACCATCACAACCAAGTGATCTCACACTCTTAAGGAATTTCATCCACATTCACACACTGACCCTCACAAACAGATATGGACACAGAGGGAACCATCCAGGCACATGCCTGTGACCTTCTTGGTATCTGTACCAGGATAATCAGTCAGGTGCTTGACACACTTGAACATCTGCAAATATTGATAGGTGAATTTAAAAGTGTTAACCTGTCTGCCCAACTCCCACTCCCTCTCAGCTTAGCTGACATAGAGAAAAGCATACCATAGATAAATACACAGAGACCCACCCATTATGAGCAGTGTTTAAAACTTGGATATATGTGCACACGTGGCTAACTCAAATGAACACCTGGTCCAAAGAAAATCCTGGTCATAAGTGGCTTTTAGAAACAAAATCCCAAAGATTTCCCAGATTGCTGGTTTTGCCTGGGGAGAGGGAAGGAGAGATCGAAGGTATCCTGACCAAATCCCTCCCTCTTTAGCCTCCCAGGGTTGGCTGCTTAGCTGGCTTCCTGGCTCCATGGACTTGGCTGCTTCTTTGAGGAAAGAACCAGAGATAAGTGGTTGCTGTTTCTTTTCCAGGTCTGTTGAGGGAGCCAAGGGATTGGAACTTTAGGCAAAAGAAAAGGCCTATACTTTTGTTCTCAACCTCCTGTTCCGGGTTTTAAGTGTGCTAGGGGAGAGAGGTCAAATATACTGAGAAAAAAGAAATGGGGGTGGGGTAGATAGGGCTGATGATGTTTAGGATTTCTTTCTGATCTGGTATATGTGTGCATATGCATGATGTGTGTGCCCACACTGTCCTTTTCATCCCTCGCTTTCTATGGTCCATACAAGCACCTCAACTGGCCCCTAATCTGTTACCTAAGAAAGAATAAAATAATGAGGGAGACAAGGAGAGGGGAATGATTACCGACCATCTTTCCAGGTCCTAAAGGTGGGAGCAGGAATTGGGATGAAATAGAAATGAACGTTGTCCATATTCATCTTTGTGTCTAGAAATAAATAGCTGTGCCCTACCACCATGCACAGCCAAACTACAGGCATACACACTTTGCACCAATTTACACTAGCCATACATAAATGTGATGTACACATGCCACACTCCACATGCATTAGATTACACACAAACAGACCTTGCACACAGACACATGGGTTGTAAACACGTTTGGGCTAGCTAGGCACACTCACACACATACAATTATGCCACAAAACACAAACATACCACTCACACATTCATATGGCAGGCAAATTTATACTGCACACAGAGTACATATAAATACATTATATGCTTCCTTATATTACACAGGTAAGTATATTCTCCAGGAGCACACATTCCTATCTATATACTTTCCACAGGACAGTGTTCACCGAAGGATACACTTAGGCAAGACTCATGTTATGCAGGTATCTCATACACTCATAGATTCCCTCTACCTATAAAGTAAGATAAAGCATAAGGAAAAAAACAGGTTGGGCAGTGAGTGATACCTATACAGAGGAGAGATTGGTTGATTGATAGATAAGATGAACAGACAGGCACACACACACACACACACACACACACGCACGCACAAAACATAGCCTAAGAAATTGTTGGTAGGATTTCTCAACTGGCACATGCGAACTTGTTTGTTTTTTAATTTTGATAATTATATTTCAATGTAATTTCCTTTGTAATATGTAATATATAATATATATTTCCTTCATAATCCTATGCATTTAAAAAAACATTCTGAGAAGTGGTGCCCTCAGCTGCTTCAAACTATTGAAGTGATCCCTGACATAAAAAAGACTGGGAATCTTGGTCTTAGAGTAAAATAATCCTATGTGCTTTATTTCTGTGTTGGGAGAAGGTTCTGGGACTCGGACTGGGCTCCATGCTTTCATAAAAATAGTGCTTTTGGTTGTTAGGAGAGAAGAGGCATTTTGACATCTCCATTTGGTTGTCCACTGCCACCGAACAGGAGGGAATCTGTGTTTCTCAGCTGTAGGCTACTCTAGTCTCAATAGAGTCAACTCTTCTAGAGCTATGGCCAATTTCCACAGCCCCCCCCCTAGCAGGATAGTCAGGGACACCATCCTCTCTTCTGCTTTCCCAGGCCCAGGTTTTCAATAAACACCAGGGTTTTGTTTAAGGTCTGAGTGTGAGATACAATGTCACATAGAAATATGGATTGTAATGTATTACATCACTCCTAAAGTCCAGATTTGAGATGCTAAGGAATAAAGGTTCATGTTGGTATTAGATATATACCAAGATGCAGACATACTCCATTATGTTTTAGCAAATGTTAGATGATACAGGACGCTGGCATAGGCAGATACTACAAACTGATGCCTATACAACCATTTTTTTTCTTGGTCCGGGGAGGAAGACAGTACACACAAATACAGACTTAATACACCACATTTAACTTCCAAACACAGGGGATATGTTGTACTACCTAGCGACACAGCATTGTGAGAAGGGATGTCACCCTCGGATCTCTATTTTTCCCAGGACTTACTCTCGAGAGGGTAACCCTAAACTTCCTAGGGCTTCGCTCCTGTGTTGCCCTGTCGGGTCAGACCCTTTGCTACAGGGTAAGCAGGGCCGCTGATCTCACGGCCCAAATGACTATTGAAACCTGAGGGAATCGGAAGCCGAAATTAGTTGGGGAACCGATAAGAAATTCCAGGCACGACTCTCCCTAATCCTCCTCGCTCTGAGAATTGTATTTTCAAGTAAGAACAAGTTTTGACTGTCTCTAGAGTTGTTTCACCGCTGCTGGCTCCGCCTCGTACGAAGCCCAACTTAGTTTCGCGTCTAAGGAGCTATACTGGAAGACAAGAGGAGACTTAACCAAGGTGCAAGGGGCCAGAGCAATCCCTGTGCAAAGGGGTTAAGGGGTGGACCCCGGTTCTGGTGAAGGGTGGAGGGAAAGTTATTTTGCTTTGTTTTTAACCTCCAAACAAATAGCAAACGCTTTTAAATGTTCTCTAAAGAAGAATACGAAACCAAATAGATGGGACTGGGTAAGCCTTTGGGTTCCGAGTTTTAGAAAGAAATACACACTCACGTTCGGGCAGGTGGGATGAGCGGGCTGACCAGAACCAGGACAGCGATGGGGTGAAGTGTTTCTCATTTTTTTCCAATTTCTAGTTCCACAAGGTACCTTCCAGCTTCCTGTTCCCTTCCCCCAGTACCTGACCCTAGCCCCACAGCCACCCACCCACTTAGCGCGTATCTGCTCTCGGGGGTCGCTTTTCCGGCTTTGTCAGTGTCTTTGTGCATTTTTCCCTTCAATAACAACCCCAACTGGACAGTTAAAAAAAATTAGAACGAACAGGAAAGGTCTCCTTCCCCAGTAATTACCTCTGCGCGCGCACGCGGGCACGCACACGCACGCGCACACACACACACACACACACACACACACACACACACACACACACACACACACACACACACACACACACACACACACACCTGCAGCTACTGGTAGTCATAAATGGATAGCTTGGGGTTAGTCCCAATTCAGCCCAGTTATCCTTCTCCCCAAGGTCTGAGATCAGGAAAATTCGAAGTTTTTTTTTACTAGGGGTTTATTACTCACTTCCCCTCTCCCCATGCTTGTGTCCTTCTCTCCCCATCCCACCCCTCACACACATTCACACTTTGCACCACCTCCAAAGTTTGGGTTAGGGGCTTTAGAGTTGTTACGGTTTTCCCGTTATTCTTTTCTCTTTCAGGAGGGCCTTAGGTTGGGTCCTCCTTAAGAAAGTTGTGATCCGATTTTAAAACCTTGGTCCCTCAAGCAAAAGGGAGAAATATGGCGAGGAGGGAAGGAAGAGGGCAAACGACCTAGTGATGGACAAAAACACCAATCTTCGTGAGTAGATAAGAAAATGAAGAATACTGTATTTGATTTAGAAAGTTTTTACATATAGATAAACACGCAGTTAAGGAAACAGTATAAGCGCCCTACGGGGAGTTGAGAGAAAACCCCCAAAGCAGCTAAGAAATACTCAAAATAGCTTTTGCATAAGAATACTACAGTCTCACTCTCCGGTTTTCGCTGATGCTGGGGTCCCTTTCTCTAACCTAGCCGCTCAGATCAGAACAGCTAAGTCTACGCAAGGAACACCAAGTCTTGGAAATTAAAAAAAAAAAGGGAAAAAAGAAAGATAAGGGGTAGGTGTTGAAGGATTAGGGAGGTGGGAGAGAGAGAAAGAGACGGAGAGAGAGGACACAGAATGGCAAAAAGGGAGAAGAGAAAAAAGTAATAGCATATACAGGCAATTTCTACACATATATTACAAACTGGGAAAAATGACCGCATCATTAAGATATACATAATTCATATAAAATTTTGAAATAAAAATAAAAATCTTTTACAGTCATAACTATCCTTTTTCCACATTTATAACCAGTACCCACACAGGCAATGACAGGAGTGTAGAAAAAAAGGTGCTTACGAATAAAATGATTGTCTGCTGAACAAAAAAACAGAAGATTGCATCTTGGCTGACCATTACTTGGACTTAAAAACAGAGAGGGCGAGGGAGAAAGACAGACAGAGAGAGAGAGAGAGAGAGAGAGAGAGAGAGAGAGAGAGAGAGAGAGAGAGAGAGAGAGAGAGCAAAAAAAAAAGGCGAGAAACATTTGCTATTTCCCTCTTCACAAGAAGTTCTCTTTTTTCTTTTTTTTTGTACAAATTCAGAACGGAGATGGCGTTGGTGGGTTCGTTTTTTGTTGTAGTTGCTGCTGTTTTTGTCATTTTTGGTCTTTGTCGCCCGTTGTTGCCTCGGTGGTGATTGTGTATTCGATTCTTTTAAAATCGTTTTAAGCTATAGAGAATATTTTCCCAGATACAAATAAACCGTCATGCAGGTGGGGTGCCTCGTCCATGGGAAGCGAAAGGAGAAGTCGTGCTTGTCCTAGAAAGTATACAATTGTCACCTCTTTTAATTGTTCCCCCCGCAACATCAGCATTTGTGAATGTCTGTTGGCGTCCGGGTCCGTTGTGTGGCGGTGGGTCCGTTGTGTGGCGGTGGTGGCTGAAGGTGGTTGGGTTTTGTTGACAGTTTTTGATTAGTTTCTAATGTTTCTTGCTTTTTTAAAAATTTGGCTTTGTGTGTGAGTGTGTGGTTGTGTGTATGTGTGTGTATGTGTGTCCTGATTTGGGTTTGCTCTAGGGTGGGAAGATAGGAGTTGAGGGAGGGGAAGGAAAAGGAGGAAGAGGAGGAGGAGGACCGTCTTTCTGTTATCATACATCACATTCCGAGTCGCTGGAGGTTACCGAGAGGATGGAGGTGCCGGTGTCCGCTCGTTCTGTCAGGCTGGACACACTGGTTGTGGGACTGGCCGCCGTGGATGGCGACTCTGCCGAGCCGTGGGTCGGACAGCCTGGCTCAGCCAGCGAGCGCATGCCGCTCTGTCCGATCGACTGATGCTGCAGCCTGCGGGGCAAAAAAGACAACACGGAGCGAGGCTCCCCTGACATAGCCAGCCTTACCAGAAGACGGACTGCTCTCTCCTTTGCCCTCCCACCTCTAGGACACACTAGCAGTCTCACAGTCCCGGTGTCCCCCTGGTCAGGTCATAGCCTGCTAAAGATGCCCCCTGGGACTCCCGAATCCCCCAAATAAACATAGCCGGAGCCCTGGGATCTCGGACAACCTCCCGCCGCTACTTGAGATGTGGTCACACTGATACTCACAAACCCACAAGCACAGACTCAAGCACTTTGATCCTCCGATGTGCAGGTAAATGCCACTGCAACTCAACCCGAGCCCCCTTTCGTTCCCCCTCATTTTCTATGAAACAACTCTTCCTCTCCTCTCCTTCCCCCCACCCCACCCCCCCAGGCTCCTAAGTCACTTCACCCTACACTCTGGCCTGGGCTTGTTTTAACCCTCCCAACTAGAAATTGAAGAAAGGTTTGGGCCCTGTAGCTGGCTAAACTCATTTGAGTCCCAGGGTCACCAGCTTCCCCAAAAGCCGAGAGGGCTACCCTTTCCATTTGGGGAGACTTCTGTGTTCTCCCTCTCTTCTTTCTCTTCACTTTGATGCCTTTCTCTTTCTCTTTGATTCTTTCATACTTCCCTTTGCCTCTTCTCTTCCCTAATTTTCCTTGTTTCTCCTTGTCTCTCCCTTCTCCACTGTGCTCCCCCCCCCCCCCCCATTTCATCTGTCCAGTCTTCAGGGCTCTTTAGTGCGCTCTCTCCTCTTTCCAACTATCAATACTCTCCTCCCTGCCCTTCGGACTGTGTCCTCTGGGCACTCCGACCTCACTAGAGGTTTTTCTATAGTCACCAAGAACTTGGGGAAACCAGGACAGGAGAAGAGAAAGATGAGAGGAAAGGAGAGAAGATTGGGGCCAGGCCTAGACAGAAAAGAGTGAACTCAAGGTGACTGTGGCCCAGGAAGGCCTACAATCAGGCTGTCTGCACGGGAAGGAGTGGAAATAGGAAGTATTTATCTTGGCCCACTGGATACAATGGATAATAGAGAAAAAGAGAGGTGTCTGATAAGACACCCCAGTTTCTAGGCTGGAATCCCCACCATCCGCTTAGTCTGTTGTCAGCACTGCAGCTAGCTCCATTTGGGTATAGGCTGAGAGAGAAGACGAGACAGCCCTCTTAGGGCCTTGTTTCCAAGACCCCTTCCAAGGACATTTTGAAATTGGGCATAAGTGGGCTTTCTGTGGGATAGTGGAAGCATTTAGAAATAATTAAAACAAACTAAATGAAGACGGGGCGATGGGTAGAAGGAAAAAGAAAGTAGAAGGGAAGAGCCCTTAGGAGTCAATAAAGCAAAGAAGTAAAGCAGCACAGTGCCCACAACCTTCATGTAAACTGCCTCTCTTCGGAGAACTGGATTTTAGCTCTACGATAAAGCAAAGAGGTCAGGAGAGGGAAGAGCTGGACACCGATTTGAATCTTACCCCCATTAGGCGAAAAGCGGACTCCACAAAGAGCTTGGAGGATTTGAAGCTAAAAAACAAGCTACTAGATTCCGGGACTCAATCATAAGCCACACAGTTTTATCAGCCCCACTGTCAGCAGCACAGGACTAGTTACTAGTGCTACCATAACAGGGTTGGATCTGAGAACTGATTGGAATCCCAAAGAACTAGGGAAAAGGTTCTGCCTTGGAATTTAAATTTTCTTTCTTCCTTCCCTCCTTTATCTCTCTTTCCTTCCTTCCTCCTTTCTTTCTCTTCTCTTTTTCCTTCCTTTCACTGTTTTTTTCCTCCTCTCTCCCTTCATTTCATGCAGGCCTACAACCTCAGCTAAGCCAGTCAAGTTCTCAAACAACTTTGTATCTAACTGGGGGGACTGACCCCCCCAGTTCATAATGACCTCAACTTTCCAAAGAGATTCCACGAACCCCATGAATCAGCCCGGTTCAAGACGAAAGTAGACACACATCACTACACACAAATTACCCCCTCCAACACTCATATCCATAATATACTAAACTCAAACTCACACACATACACAATCGGAGGGGCTGTTTTTGTCGAGTCTCTTTCTACCCGGCTCTGTCTCATGCCTGTCAATACAGTAAGTAGGTCAGGAATTTGAAATAGCAGAAGCTTCCGCATGAATATTCTATCCTCTCTTTGTATTAATTAGAATTCTTTCCTTTCCAGCCTCCACAGATATTTATACACAAAATATGTATGTGTATACCCACATACATATTTATGCACACATATTATACATACACATATACATAAACACATTTACTTAGCATTACTGTTACAATTTGCAAATGGATCGAATTTTTTGTTGGACAGCTGAGAACTGAAGATAAAGAATTCTCTGTGCTCTCCATCGTTTTTCCACTGAACAGAGAGCCATGAACTAGAGACAGGAGAATGGGAGAAAGACGGGAAGGAACCAAGTCTGGTGTTCTGTGGCCACTCGGAGCCCCAACCTGGTCCCTCTTCACACAACTCTTGGGCATGGGGGGCAGGACTTTCCGGAGCAAGGCCTGAGTGGCCCGCTCTCCAAGACACCTCACACTTACCAAGAAGGAACATGGAAAGAATTGGAGGGCTGGCTACCTCCTCCCCGACCCCCCACCTCCATCCCAGGACAAGTAAGTTTGATAAGACCAGCTTTCCTTCCCCGCGCCCTGCGGGCGGTGCAAACTTTCCCAGATTGGCCCTGGGCTTGCTTTCTTTCCTCCCTGTCTCCACTCCCCGCCCTCCCGGGGTTGGTCCCCTTTCGCAGGCCCGATGCCTCCAGCCAGAGAGACTGGAAAGTTGGGAACGGCTTGGGGCTGGGAGCTGAGGGTCTGGCGGGGGCCTGGCACTGACCTGTTCTTGGCCGCAGCCGCCCGGTCGCGCTGCCGCCGGTTCTTAAACCAGTTGCCTACTTGTGTGGGGGTGAGGCCCGTGGCCTGAGCCAGTTCTCGTTTCTTGCTGGGGTTGGGGTAGGGGTCCTGAAGATACCACTCCCTGAGCAGGCTCCGAGTCCGCTCCTTGAAGCAATGAGTCTTCTGCTCGCCGTCCCAGATGGTCCGGGGCAACGGGAACTTCTTTCTCACCCGGTACTTGTCCACTGGGCCGAGAGGGCGGCCGCGCAGCTTCTCCGCCTCCTGGTAGTGCGCTTCCAGCCACATGGCTTGCAGCTTGCCGTGCGACTCTTTGGTGAACTTGTGGTTCTCCAGAATGTGGTAGAGGTCGCGAAAGTTGCCCGTGTGGAAGGCGACCACGGCTCGGGCGCGCAGGATGGACTCGTGCTTGTTGATGGCCTCGCACGCCCCCGGGGCCACGGGCAAAGACCAGAGGAAGCGTCCCAGCCGCTCGATGTCCCCAGTCTCCTCCAGCGTCTCGCAGACGCTGGCCACCTGCTCCGGAGAGAAGTTGAGGGTGGGCAGCTGGAACATGGACAACTCTTCCGGGGGGGCCCTGGAGCCGCCGCCGCTGCCGCCGCCTCCTCCGCCACCGCCGCCGCCGCCTCCACCCGCGCCGCCTCCTCCCGCGCCGCCGCCGCCGCCGCCGCCGCCTCCCGCACTGCTCCCGCCGCAGCCGCCGCCGCCGCCGCCGCTGCTACTAGCCAGAAGTAGGGAGCGGTGGTGAGGATCCGCGAAGTTTGGCAAAAAGAAGTGGGAGGGATAGAGCTCTAGAGGGGAGCGGAATACCATGGAATGACCTGAGAGGAGAGGAGAAAATTCAGGGAAAGGAAGAGAGAGGGGAGGAAGAGGAGGAGGAAGAGAGGGGGGAGGAGGAGAGGGAGGAGGAGGAGGAAAAGAGAGAGAAGAGGGAGAGGAGAGGGGAGGAGGAGGAGGAAGACAGGAGTAAAGGACACCCACACCCCGCACACATCCACACACACACACACCCGCGCAGCCACATAGAGAGAGGGGAAGAAGAGTGGCGGGGCGCGCGCGCGCGCTCACACACACACGCGCGCGCGCGCGCGTTCACAGAGAGAGAGAGAGAGAGAGAGAGAGAGAGAGAGAGAGAGAGCCAACCACCACCGAGTCAAGATTCAGCGATTCAACAGCAATCGCCCTAATGACAACAGCCTCATAATATCTCCCCTAAATCCACAGTGAGTGCAGCATTGAAACATTTTGTTTCGCTTTTCTATTGGTCTTCTGAGTGTCGTTGTGGCGTTGCCACGGCAACCCCTGCCAATCACTGTCAGCACTGCCAATCAATAATGAGTACGTAAGGAAGGTTTTTACCACTTAGCCCAAATGCGCAGGGGGGGAGGAGGAGGAGAAGGAGGAGGGGAAGGGGGAGGGGGAGGGGGAGAGGGAGAAAGGGAGGGAGTACTCCGGAGAAAGAATTTTTTTTAATCTTTGCAACTCTTAATCTCGCCACTTCCCCCCCCCTTCCATTTACCCCCTCTTCTTTTTCTGTCTTCCTCCCCCTCCCCTAAATAAGGGTTCAAATAATGTGAAAAGCAGTGTGCTCGTATTTGTTGAATGGGATGAGCAATTAGAGGGTGGAATATTATTGTGATTTTTTTTTTTTTAACGAGCCTCGTTAAAACTAAAGATCTGAGGGATAAGGGACTTGGCCTGGCCTAGAATCCGCACCCGTTTGTACGATGGACTCCGAACTGAGACAATTTGCACATGATTTGCACGTAGGTCCTCTTCATTCTGCCTATCTGAGCACTAATAGTGCCGGCGAAGAAAGGAAAGATGAGATCATGAGACTCATCGCGCCGGTGACCCCGTCAGGCGCCTCAGCCCAGAGAAGCGGAGAGGGCATCTCCCCCGCTCCTCCCCTCCTCCAAGGCCCAGACTGCGGGTCCCAGCGCCCAGCCGAGCGGGGGAAGTAGGCCACCTCCTCTGCCTACTTCGAACTCTCCAAGGGTGCCAGGAATGGGCTCCCAGACGTAAATTCTCCAGGGATATGGTCCTATTTACCCGCCCCGTGTAAATATCGATTGCCTCCATCCCCAGTCAGCCATCATTTAAAAATAACAGTAACTAAAACAAGCAGGCATAACAACAATATGTCACTACTCTATATTGGAGAACACTCACTTCGCTTTGTTTTCCCCCATACCTCCGCGAGCTCTCCAGAGGGTATCTCGGAGTTCAGGGAAGCCAGGATCCTCATCTTACCCAGACTCTGGGTATCTTTCAGATCCCTCTTCAGGCCTCTGAAGCAGGGGTTGAGAAACACGAAAAATCAAAGGCCTGCATATTTTCCCTTGACGAACTTTATGGGGAAAAAAACAAAACCTCAATCACATATTTTTTTCAATTACACTACTAATCCCAAACCAAGATAAAAAAAAAACTTCCCAGACCATCGAGAGGCGAGGGACTAAACCTTTTTCAGCCCACCTCCCGGGATGGCTGGCTGGTCGCAGCGCCAGCTCTGGCTCTCGCTCTGTGGCAAGGATATTTATTCTTAGGTAGGTTGCTTTTAAGAAGATTTAATCAGCATCTTGAGCGAGGCCTTGCTTTGTGGGGTTTCTGTGGCCGTGGAAGTGTGATTTACCGAGATTTGTCCGGGTCAGAGGCTGCCTTCCCCCCGCTCTGTGTATATTTAGACAGGACTTGGTTTGGTGTTAAAAAGTGTATATTTTGAATAGGTTCACACAGTTGCAAACAATACCGACATTGTCGGCCCCATGTACAACGCGTATTGAAACGCAGCTTCCAGACTTCAACTAATCTGCCCTCAATAAAGCTGAAATAATTATCCTAAGCCGCCTTTCCAGAAGAAAAATCATTGAGGAATTCAAAACTTTTTTTTAAAAGATCTTTTCTGCATTCCGATGCAGATCTGGGGGTGAGGCGTAGAGTCCACAGTACTTTGGAGACATCAATGGTGGAGGGGGGGGGGGGGGGGAAGAGATTACAATTAAAATGGGAAAACATAACGTGACTTGGCCTGCCGAGCTACTAACCCTCCTAATCCTGGATCTTGGGGGTACAGGGGACCCTGTATTGCCAGTCCTCCCCCGGGAACTTCCTGCGGTGTCCAGCCCAAAACCTCCAAGGCCCTTGCTGCCGCAGGCTTTCAATCCCCCAAAAGCCTGCAGGGTCTATAGTTTGAAGGATGGATGGACCTCCATACCTAACTGCGGCCCGAAGAGGATAGAGGAGTGGGGAACCCCCAGCCATTCCTCTGGTCTCCGAAAGGTTAATAGCAAAGATAAAAGGGAAAAATAGATGAGAAAACCCCACTTTGTAGACATATTTTCTTTCTTTCCCTGCTCCTCTCCCTACCTCCTTCCCCCCCCCCCCCCCATTAATTTCTGTTTCCGCTCGGCTGGGGAGACCCAGCGCTCCTGACACCGGTCAGCGAGTCCCCAGAAGGAACCCAAAGGTTGGGACACAAAAAGGAAAAATCTTTTCTTTGTAATCCCTTTTTCTTTTAGGGGAAGGATTATAGACTAGGGGGTGGGGAGAGGGGAGAAGGGAGGCTGGAGAAGGAAGTGGGGAGGGAGGAAGAAAAGGGAGGGGAGTATGTTTGCTGGAGGGGGGCTGGAGGTGGGAGGGAGAATTCCTGCGGGTGGGTTTCCTAATATTTTATTCAACTTTTTGAAAGCTGCTCGTGACCCCAAAACTGCATCCCACTCAGCATGGGACCCAGGCACTGGGCTCAGTGGACTGAACCTGGTTTGATCAGTTCCCACTCTGCCCCCCTCCCAGGAACTTCAGCCCGGAAAGGGGGCGTCTCCCCTTCCCCCCTCCCTTCCAAGCTATCGCCTACCGCGCCCCTACACGCTCGGAAGATTTCTCAAACTCATTCATTTGTAAAGTACAATAAAATCGAAAATCTCCTAGAAGCTTGATAAAAAGCAGCCTAATCACTGCGCAGCAGCACCTAGATGCACGCGGTGGCTCCCGGGAGCCCACCCTGCTGGCTCCCTCCCGGAGCGAGCGGGAAGTTGGGCTCAGTCTTGTTCGTGCCCCCGCCCAGGGCCTTGGCGCCTGGCGCTCTAAGCCTGTTAGGGACAGAATTCCTGTCCTTAAATATACAAGCAGATAATTGTTGGCGCGCTAGCTTTGTGTGAGGAGGCTGGGAGTGTAAATGGCTTTTAATGACTGCAGCTGTGGGTTGCGAACTGTCAGTGCAAGTGGGTTAGTGCGGAGCCCTAGAGTCAGGCGGGGAGCTGGGCGCTGAGACGCACGGAGTCTTCCCCTCGCCACCACAATCCCTCAGCAACAGAGCCCGGAGCCCCCGGCGTAGCCCGATTACCTAGGCTAGAGAACCAGGACCAGGGGGGCTAGGTCCAGGGCTAAAACCAGAAACAAACCGCCGACCTGCAAGGCACAGCGCCCCAGCAGAGAAGAGAAAAAGAAATTACGTAGAGCCCCCAAGCTGCTGGCCCCTTGTTTCTCATGGTCCCCAGGCGTTGCCGGCGGCCCTTCTCGCCTAGAAGATCCGTCTTGGAACCCGTAAGTTTAGGACCCCAGGGACGTGGGAGGGCAGGGGCCGGGCTGGGGGCCAGGGTCCGATAGCTTCTGAGATGTGCATGGGAGGGGGTTCGGCAGTTTGGAACGGTCACTCTGGGCCTGGAGGGGACAAGGGGGCGCTGTGAGCCTGGGGGCACGCAGCCGATTGGAGGCAGTTACTAAGTGTAGGGGGCAAAGAGTGTGGGGATCAGAGCCTAGGAGGTATCTCCTCCTTACACACACACTTTTTTTCTTTCCTCCTACCTCTCCAATCCCCCCCCCCCACACACACACACACACACAATCCAGGACTCTGGGATTGTAGTGTCGGACGCCAGAAGCAGTGGCAAAGTTGGCTCTGTGTCCTTGTGCATGTCCTCTTCCCCAGGCCAGGAGTCTAGGTTTCAGCTCAAGGGGTCCAACCGAGAGCTGGGACAAGTTGGGGCAGAGGGCTATTGGAAAGGGAAGCTTCTTAGAGAAGGATCTGAGAAGAGAACAAGGGCCCAGAAAGGGAAAGGAGAACCAGCACCAACAATCACCACCTGACACCATTCACCTCCAGCCACGGAAAAGGTGGAAGGACTTGATAAGCTGGAGCCAGACCCTAGACGCTTTTAGCCCCACTAGGGGCCTCCCTCTCAGCGCTCCAGTCCCCTGCAAGGCCACCTCCGGTTCTGAAAGGCCCTGGACTGAGGCCTGCTCTGTGGCTAGAGTAGGGCCCGTCTCTGGGCCACCTTTTTCTAGGATATGACAGATATACTCGAGTAGGAGTCTTGGCCCAACCCATCCAGGGACGGAAGAGCTCAGAGACAGCTGGGAGAGAGCAGAAGAGAGCAATAAGAGAAGGAGGGGAAAAGGGAGGGCATTTTCGGAAGTATTTGGCCCCAAGTGCACTATTTTGCTAGGATCAGACTATTTTTAGGTAATTGTCTCTCCAAACACACACACACACACACACACACACACACACACACACACACACACACACACACACACACACACACACCCCTTTCTCATCACCTCGCTCTCCATCCGTAGCTCCTCTCAGGAAACCTATATCACAGGAATAACTTCAATGCCTTTAGTATAGATTCTCTGCTCCGGGCCCAAACTGCCAGCTTTCTGGGTCATTAGGCAAGGAAGGGGAGTCCGAAGTCTTTAGGCAATCGTACAGAAGGAAAGGCGAGCCAGCCTGGCTCTCTCACTCTCTCATCAGGCTGCCACCCAGTTTGCCACTCAGCCTGGCTCTGACTGGGTGGGGGAATCCTTGGTCCAGGGAGCCCTCGGCTCCCTCAGTCCTACCCTATCCCCAACCCTCGCCCCCTTCGCCAGTCAGAAAACTTGGGTTCCTGTGGATATTATCTGTGGAAGGAGAAAACACACTTTTCTCTTCATAATTAACTTTTCTCTCAGAAGGATGCAGTCTGTGAAACTCCCTCCGAAAGGCTGGGGAAAGAAGGAGGGAGGAGGGAGAGAGGGAGAGAAGCCCTTAAAGGGCCCCATTACTTTCCTTTGAATTACAAACAACAACAATTCTCCCCTCCTCCTACAGTCTCTCGCCCCCCCACATCCAACCTCCGGGGGTCAGGCGGCGGCGGCCCAGGGGCCTCGAGCTTGGAGCAATTGTGCCCCCGTGAGTAAACACTACTCAGTTGCCTCAACTTTCTCCCCTCATAAAAGTTCCTGGTGCGCGGGGAAATTTGAATATTTGATCAGCCCCTTTTAGTGACCCTCATTAGCCCGGCGCCCTGCTAAGGCCCCGGCGTTGCAAGAAAGCTGCCCAGTCTCTGCATTTGCACGCCTTGTTAGCGCCGATTAATGAAGCCTCCCCGACTGCTGAAAGGAAGGCCTCCCGGTGTATACACGCACCTTACGGCAACTGGTTACTTCTAATGAGCCGCAGCAATATGCTGAATGGAGCAGGGGCACCCGGAGCTCCCGGCCCGGGGATTCGCCCCACCCCTTTCTCCCTCCCTCCCCAGTCACCACTATCACCACCAGCAGCCTGACTTTCACTTTTTTAAAGAAGAAAAGTTTAGAAATTGCTCTGTCGGGGCCCTAAACAAGAGGAAGAAAATTGTTCTTAAGTTCATGGAGAGGAAATAGGTCCCGTCCCACTGCTCTCAGACACCCAGCCTGAGAAAGAGAGGCGAAGACAGAAAAGATAAGCTAGGGGAGGAAGAAAGGCAGGAGAGAAGAAGCTGAGAAGGAAGGGTGGAGAGAGAAGGGACTGAAGAAAAGAAAAGAGGACGGGGAGAGAAGGGGCTAAGCAAGGGAACAGAGCTGTGTGGGGCAGAGAGACTCCTTTAGGGGTGGCCTCCGGTTTTCTAGGGGAGGAAGAGCTCGCTGCCTGCCGGCCTAGACGCAGACAATTAAAAATCAATTCATTCTTTAATTCCCCAAGGAAGTGATGGGGACTAATATAAGGGACCACAGAAGCCCCCACACCGTGACCTAAGGGATGATTATCCTTGACGTCTCCCCCCACCCTTCCTCCTCTTTCCTCTCTCCATTTTCCTTCTCCCCTCCCTTTTCTTCACACTCATCTTCCTTCTCCCCTCCGGTTCTCTTATCCTCTCGGGTCCCTCTATCCACATCTCAGGCCTCTAAATTATTCCAGCCAGGGAGGTAATCTTGCCCACACAAGTTGGACCAGTTAATAGGATGGACTCAACTGTCTTTCGGATTCTAGACTGGGCCTTGAGGGTTGAGCAAGTGTATTTAAGGTGAAAGATTAGGGAAATGACTGGCAGAAAGAAAGAAAGAAAAAGAAAGAAAGAGAGAGAGAGAAGGAAAAAAGAAAAAGCAAAAGATAAACGAACCACAAAGTAAAAAAAAGCATCGTTTCCTCCACTTCCAAATCCTCAGCTCCTGTTCCGAAGCTGATAGCTCCACCTTCCCCCTACCCGCCATGACCACAGAAGGATGCCCAGCTTCCCCGGTGCCTCAGCCTTTCTCAACGGTCCTCAAAGAGTGCAGAGCTAAGGCCTCTCACAGTGGGCAGAGTGCCTGGAATCTGCTGCCTCTGCCCTCAGTGCCTTTAGCAGCGGTTGCTGCAGAGGCCACAGAAAGAATGGAGAGGCTGGCTCAGCTAGACCACCACCTTCTCTGAAAAGAAGTGTTGAGACTCTTTTGGAAGAAATTCTAAGGCTCAGATTAGAAATTAGGTTTACATGAAGAACCCTAGAGTTGGAAAACGAAGTTTCCTCTTCTGTCACAGGGGCTGAGCAGTATATATCCTTGCCTTTGCGTTTCCTGACCCACTGGAGGCTCCAAGCAGAAGGAACCCTGAAACCCTGGAGCTCGCAGCACCTGCCTGGGTAGGATAGGGATGCCATTTCTTCCCTACTATGTACAGTTCTCCCAGCCCTCAGGGTCCACCGGACTCTGAAGGACTTTGGGAACGTCACTATTTCCAGTCCCTGGATCCTCCAACTTCTAGAAGCCTGGCTGAACTGCTGAACTTGAGGATAGCGGCCCACGTGGGCCTCGGCCCTTCCGATTCCAAGAAGATCAGAGGAATGGGCTCTCTTGTCTTTAATGTCTCATAGAAAGTTTGCACCTGTGCTTTCTCTGGCTGGGGCATCCATCATCTTAGCAAATCCCTCCCCGACCTCTACTGCTTTTTCTTGACCACCTTTCCTCTTTCTGAAATCCTCTCTTCTTTATTAACCCCAACTATCTCCTTACTCCCTTACCAGGGGCATACAATCAATCATTCCACTTCCCCCATCCCAAATAAGCCATAGCTAGATACCATTTTGGAATCCCTCTCTGCTCTTCCAATCAAAACTCCATGGGCAGGAATGATCTCAAAGCTCAGAAAGCATAAAGATCAGGTGGGGTGATTGATGAGAGGTGGAGGTAGATGGGAACAGAGGAGAAAGTCCCAATAAAGGCCAAACTCTAAGTGAAGAGAAGCTTTTCTGCTCTCTGTAGCTGGAAAGGGAAGATGAGATGAAAGGGCGATAGCCCAGAAGGTGGATGGGATAGAAGAGGCTGGGACCGAAGAAGTGAGGGCCCAAGTTGCAGAGATATGGCCTGAGGGGGGGGGCGGCGGGGGGGGGGGGACACTCAGACTCTGTAAGTCAGAGACTTAGGGGGAGGGGATGAAGAGAGAGAAAAGGGGAGGGGATGCAGGGGTCTGAGGGAGAGAAGAGAAGGGTCGGGAGGTGGGGAGGGGGGGCGGAATCCAGAGCTTTAAGAGCGGGAGTGAACGAGAGACCAGCAAATCGCAGGCCTGCAGCTCACTGACCCCGAAGGGGATTTAGCTTCGAAGAGAGCGGGGCAGTTCCCCGGGCTTTGTCCCTGTCCTGCCCATGGCCGGACGCTGAGCTAGGACAAAGTATCAGAAGAATAACAAATGGAGTGGGTTTGAAAGGCAATGGGGAGAAAGAGAGCGAAGCTGCTCTTGACTTTTTAGCCATCCCTTAGAAAGACTCTCCAGGCTTAAGACAAGCTGGCCTGCGGGGCCAGGCAGAGAGGCAGCATCTGGGAGCACCGTGCCAGGCCTGGCCCTCAGCAGCTAGACTGCCAGATAGTAGAGAACTGGAGGGAAGGTGAAAGGAAGGGAGAGAAAAGGAGAGGGAAGGAGGGGGTAAAAAGGGAGGGAAGCAAAGGAGGGGGATGGAGAAGGAAGCCAGAAAGAAATCTCTCCACTTATAGAGCTGCGGGTCAGGGGCAGGAATGGGGGATCAGGAGGGTCAGCTTGAAGTGGGGTTGCAGGGAACGGAAACAATTTCTCTTCTCCAACTTTTCCCCCAACCGCACAAAAACTCCCAGATCCACTGGCCCCAAAGAGACTCTCAACAGGTGATGGGGTAAGTTCGCTTTTACAGTCTTTATCTTCCTATGTATGTCAGGATAACTCCTCTGTCCCGCTCTGCTTCCCTCCTTCACTTCTCTTTTCCTGTCATCTGCATATTCCAATCCCCCTTACCTAAAGAAAAACTAGTCCATTTTGGAAGGGAAAGAGGACGAAGTTTGTGTCGAGTTCGGCAGAACTCCATGAGCCAGCCCTGGTCTAGCTCCCTTTTAAGGAACCAACAGCCCTCGCCTCTGAACTGTAAATAGCTGTATCTTCCAAGCCTGCTTCACCTCCTCTTTCCCCCCTCGCAACTGCCGGCGCAGGTGCCCCTTGGCCAGGGGGTGGGGTGAGTGGAATCCTGGGGTCTAGTCTCCTTATGGAAGCCCCAAGAAAAGGAGAAAACTGAAGAGAATGGGAGGGGACCCCTTTCCCAGGCCAGCTTTGTGTCAGAATTTTAGGCGGAAATCGAACAATTCCCCTTCTTTGATTTAAGAACCACCATCCGGCACCAGTGGGGAGGGGAGAGGTCGCAGAAGCCATACAATAGGCAACAAAATAGCAACTCAGGAGAAAAAGAAAGTAGTGATAGAAGTGAGATGAAGAAGAATGGGGGAGGGAGCGAAAAAGGGGGGGGAAAAAGTATAAAGGAAGCCAGTGCAACCGGAGGTAAAAGTCTGAAAATATCTCCAGAGAGCTTGCAGCACACGCACACACACACACACACACACACACACACACACACACACACACACACACACACTCAGGTAGCCCATCCACACTCCTCCAACTCCATATTAGCTCTGCATTGTGTACCATATGTTATATAAATATATGCATATATGTATATATTTTAGACATACGTACACATATAGCAGAACGCCCGCGGAAGATGGGATGTATAGGTACATATCCACATCCACTTAGGGCCGGGAGACCCACTCTCGCTCTAACCTGACTGCCCTCCACCACCCAGAGATGACAGCCCAGAGCTGGTCCGCCACCTAGCAGGGCTACGCGACAGGAGACCAGAGCGTCCGACACAAGGCTCAGGACCCGGACCAGGAACCAGGGAGGATCTTACCTGCTGTAAGGTAAGGGAAGCCGGGCACAGGCAGGAGCGGAGGATAAATATTCATTAGGAAGTAAAAGTGCCTCCTTTGAAAACCCGCTGGAGCGCTCTCTCGCGCTTTCACTCTCCTGCTCTCTCCCTCTCTCTCTCCCTCCCTCTCCTTGTGTCTCTCCCCTCTCTCTCTGTCTGTCTGTCTCCTTCCCCCTCCCCCCTTTCCTGCGGAATGCCGGCTCACCCGTCTAACTAACCTGTTAGTCAGCTGAGAGCTGGGGGCTGAGGTTACACATATGTTTTTCTTCACTTCTCAAGGCGCCGTCCCTTGGAGGTTTCCCTCCCCCACCTCCTCTCCAGCCTCTCTCTTTTTTCGAGCCCAGCCCACCTCCCCTAAATAAATAAATCATTATCTTTTCTGGGGTGCTAAGGAGTCAGAACATAATATGGCATTGGGTGGCACATATGGAATGTAGGGATAGAAACAGTCTCTCTGCCCTGATCCCATCCCCATCTTCATCATCCCACTAGCATCCTGACCTCTACACTTTCCCTAGCTCACCTCAGTCTTCATCCTCATCTTCTCCCCAGACTATTCCATTCCTATCTCCATTCCTTACCTAGCTCACTTCAATGCCTATTCCTATACCTTCGCCTTTCCTGCCCCTCCCTACCTCCATTCCCATCCCATCCCTTCCTCATCCCCATTCCTTCTTCTGTCTAGTTTCCACCCCACCTTCATCCTCTGCCCTCCATTTCCATTCTATCCCCAACACCTCCACCCCACCTTTATTCTCACTCTCACCTTAACTTGGAGCCCCATTCCCACACTGCTGTCTTATGTAAAGCTGCTAAATCAAAGATGCATAGGTTAGTGTTCTACCTGATTTTGGTACCGACTGTCTTGCTGGGCTCACCTGTCCCTTCCACACCCCACCCGGTAAAGAATTGACTTTAGGAGAGTAGCATTCCTCTGTTTGTGACCCAGCAAAAGTAACAGCCTGGTGGCTTTGTCTTGGAGAGCTGGGGCCTCCTAGGGGCCTTCCTCTGCCCAGCCTCTGGCACGGGCAGTCCAAGTCTGATAAGTTCAATCCTTTTTTTTTTTCTAAGCTAGAAGGGGGAATAGGAATGGAGAGTTGGAGCGAGAAAATATGGAAGAAACTTTCTACTCAACTCACTTTTGACATATTGGGAAAGAGAGAGAGAGAGAGAGAGAGAGAGAGATGAGAGAGAGAGAGAGAGAGAGAGAGAGAGAGAGAGAGAAAAGAAGAAGAAGAAGAAGAAGAAGAAGAAGAAGAAGAAGAAGAAGAAGAGGAGGAGGAGGAGGAGGAGGAGGAGGAGGAGGAGGAGGAAGAGGAGGAGGAGGAGGAGGAAAGAAGGAATGAAGGAACGGAGGGAGGAAAACAAGCCCTAGTTCGAATAAAAGCAGCGCAAACAAGGCACACAAATCCCATAAATAGATGGATCAGTCACAGGTACTAGCAAGCATAGAAGTCTAAGTAGACCACAATGCATGAGGAACATTTACATTCATAGGGGGTTACAAATACACACATATCCATGGACATGAGAACACACGAATACCGCGTACCGCACACGAAGTCTCGTGCACACACTCCTACACACACACAATCGGAGTCATAAGCACATAACTCATTCTAATACATTCGCAGCGCTGGGGGAAAGGGGTAAAAGTCTGTCCCGGGGACTAGTGCTTCTGCCCCTCTTGGCCCCTAGAAAGAATTCCCTGAACAGAGAGGAGAGAGGATCTAGAGAATAGAAAGGTACAGCTTTCTCGTTTCATCCCCAGTGGTTTCATCTCTCTTGTCTCAATCCTCCCTTTTCAGACCATCCCCCAGGCCCGAAGCTGGACAAGGCTCACTCTGGGGGACAAGGTCGGAGCTCCTCCCTCCCAGTCCCCCGAGTCTTCCCCATCACGTTGGTCCTAGTTCCCCAGCCGAGCTCTTCTGGCTTACCTAGAGGCTGTTGTAGTCACTAGAAGAAATGGAAGGGGTGGGTGTGGGGGCTGGAGGCTGGGTTGGTAGGAAGGGAGGTGGGTAGGGGGCGGGTCTTGATCCAATCCAAATGACAAATTCCGCCTCTCTCCAAAGGCTAGGACATTCCCTTCGCTGAAACTGGTCTCTCACTACATTTCCCTTCTTTACGTCCCCCCCCCAAACCCTCGTTTAGGGAGCAGGAAAACTTGGTGGAAGCCTGTGGCTGTGACGACCACTCCCGTCAGTCCAGGATCAAGGTCAGATGAGGAGTTCGTGGCTTGTTTCGCCCCAGCATTTCTCCCCTACCGAAGTTGCTTTAGAGAAATTTAGATAAATGGACAAAAAAAAAAAAAAAGATACTCAGGGCAAATTTCGAAGATAATAGAGAACCCGCATGGACTGAACAGGATACACAAGTGAACCCAGGTCATTCTGTCCGGTGTCATTCTTGTCTACTTGTCCTATTGGGTCCTCTCTATCAACGTGTGGATGGAGAAGGGTGAAACTGAGAGAGGAAAAGGGGACTCCACAGGGGAATGGATTGGAGAAGAGGGGAAGAAGAGGGACATCTTCAGACAGGGAATAGCTCCCTACAATCCTTCTGTCAGTGAATGAGTCTTTCCTCACTTAGCTAGACAGGTAGCAGGCAGAAGTTGAGGTAGTTAGAGACTTGGCAGGATCTCTGGAATCAAGCAGGAGACAAGGCACAGGGACAGATCTGAATATCAACCCCACCTCCCACCCCCAATTGGGCCAAGGCCTGAAAGCAGTCCTGGGAAGCGGTCCTGGAAGTAGCAGAAACAGAATCTGCCCTAAAAGAGAATCTTAGTCACTTCTGGTTCGAGGTCTTAGTAAATTACTCATAGGAATCATAGGCCATGGTCTGGCCAGGGTTGGGGAGGGTAAGGGGGGGCGTCGTTCAAGAGTTTCCCAGTCACTTATAGGTTGAAAACCCCATTCAAAACCAGACACAGGTGCACTTTACTACACGTTTAGCTTACCTTCCCCAGGTCAATGAATACACACAGGAATACACGCAAGAAAATTAATTTTGTTATGCAACAAACAGATAATTAATTGTCTGAGGCAATGCACACAAATACCAGTTAAAGTACAAGCGTGCACACATCGAATACACAACCACTCAAGTGAATTCCCTGACACACACGTAATTATTTCTAACCACACACCCTCGATGTGCACATTCACACGTGGAGAATGGTTTGCTTTTGAGTAGAGAAAAAAAATTAACTTATAAGAGAGGCTGAGAAAGAGAGAGAGTGAGCTCCAGGCAGGTCCTGGTAACCTGGCAAGACGTGCACCGCTCTCTTCCAATGCCAGTCCTTGTGTGGTGTGGCTGGAGTGGAGAAGCCAAGGCGCTCCAACCCAGCATTCGGTTGGGAAATGCTCAAAATAAGTGTCTGTCTGTGCTGGGAGAAACATTTCAGACCCACATTTGAGTGGACCGACCTTCTGGAGTGCCCTTCTAAAAAAAACGCTAGCTCGTTTGGCAATGAAAACATTCAGCCCAGATCAGAATAAAATCCGGAAATGGATGTGTTCCCCTCTCTCCTGTTCCATTTCTTTTCATTCTTCCTTCCTCTAAATTGGCAGATTTAATTGGTCCCATAGTCTGAACTCCCATAACCCCTTTCTTCCCCTGACAGTCTCAGTTCAAAGAACAAGAACAGTTAGAAGATGTCTTCTTTGATGATGATGATACATGGTTGTTGATGTTACTATTATTAATATATCTTTCTATTCCTGCGGCTCGAGTTCTGGGGCTCTCTCAGCCATGACCATTCGGAGCTGCTTGTCTACAGCAGAAGATATTTGCGGTCGGAGCCCAGAGGTTGGGGGTGGGTAAAGAATGTGTATAAATGTCACAGGCTGACATCTTTCTCCATCTAGTGCAAGGCGAGGATGGAAAGTGCAATGATTTCCCGAATTAACCTACAAGTTTGTTTTCTTTGTTGCCTCACATTGATAAAAAGTCAGCTCTATTCGTGGCTCAACCGCTGTCCCCCCACAGTTAATTTCGCGTTCTTTTGTGCAGAACCCGTATCCACGCTGAAAACCCTGACTAGGCCGCCCCCCTCCCCCACCGCACCGTTTTGGCTTCTCTCCCTCCTCACCTTTAGTTCCTCAGGGCGGAACTGGCATCCCTCTCTCCCTCCAGGCATATCGGAAAATTAAAAGCGAGTCTAGGAAAGGTTTGTTTTGAAAAGAAAGAGTTTGGGAGGACGTTTCGGAGAATGTTGGATTCCTTAGCATAGAAGGAGAGGAAGATTCAGGCTGTTGAGGAGAGTTTGTCCCCCTCTCTCCCCGCTTCCCACCGCGCAAAAAGGCACTAGGCAAGAAGTTTTGGTGAGACGAATCCCCTGAAGATGAGAGAAGGACGGTTTTTACCCTATCCCTTTGGGAATAAACTTTTTTTAAAATGCGTTTTTTCGAGGGTGCTAGTCACTTCCAAGGATTTTAGTAAGTTATTTTTAATTGACTTGCTGTTGTTTTTCTTTAGATTTTTTAAAATAAAAGGACAGAACTAATTTCAGGGGAAAATAAGAAAACGTGTAAACGAATGGAAAAGCTTTCCTCTAAGTTAGTTTATCTTCACCTCTCTCCAGATGGGATTTGGGGTTTTATATCAGCAAACTCGTTTTGTTTATTTGTCCCTTAAATAGAAAAAAAAAACTTTTATCAATTACAAGATCCTCCGCTGCCTCGAGGAACAAATAAGCCCTTTATAGCTGGAGTTTATTTTTTAAAATAATAAAAAAAAAATCACAACTCCAGATTTGTTTGCTCTGAAGATTTAAAACGTGTATACATGCGTATATGTGGCTTTAAATGTATGCATGTAAATGTGTGTGGGCGCTTCTGTTAACTTAAGTACGTGTATATCCATATGTGCATGTATATCTGTGTATAAATCTGCATGTATGTGCTTTTTAATGTATTTTTCACCGGAACAAAAACGTGATTTGTCTCCTGCCCTTCCTCTTCCACACACCCCCTCCCGCCCCTTTACGAAAGCCAATCTCGGAAGCCTCTGGACTGAAATTATTTTCTTCCGTGATCTTGGACGTAGTTTAGGCTTGGCCAGAAAAACAAGGTTTGGGTTATTTGTAGAGATGGGTTGTTTTCCTTCCTTTTTCTGTTACCAAAGAATGTCTGTTCGTTGGTCTGTCTGTCTCTCTGACTAACAACTTCAGCCCCTAGCAGAGACCTACAGCTCTGAAGCAGAACTAAAACTGTTTCAGACTACACTCTGCCCTGGGGTTGAAAACTATTACTCTTTGTTGAATAAAGAAGTAAAAGTTAACAGATACAATAAAATGATGAAAATACACTTTTCATTCCCTTTGTCAACAGAGCGCCGCTGGGCCCTAAAGACTATCCCAGTTGAGAGAGGTACATTCACACGCGTGTGTCCCCGCGTTTACACATCCCTGTCCGCAAAGCAAAGTGGAGGTACCTCACGGCAAAAATCCCATACATTTTTAACTACAGTGATTACTAAATTAATAGCAGGCACCAAGACAGATGTCAAAACGTCTTGAAAATGTTTATCTGTGAATAATTGAGAAGGTGGTGGGACGCATTATCTGATTGTATAATGAAATATGTATGAGGAACAGCTGTTTGCAAGAGTCCCCTCCCGTCGTTTCCTTAGCCTGGGCCCTTTTCTTCACCAGAGGGGAGAGAACGACAAAGTTGGGCATCTACTTCTTAACTAGAGAGAAAAGTCTCTTTCTCATGACAGCCCCCTCCCCCAATTCCCACCGTCCCTTCTCTCCTAGTACCTCAAATAGAGGCTGGAGGAGAAAGGAGGCTCCTTCTCAGAGTTGGCCAAGACTGAGCCTGGGAGGCCTAGGCCTCTCTCTCTCTCTCTCTCTCTCTCTCTCTCTCTCTCTCTCTCTCTCTCTCTCTCTCTCTCTCTCTCCCCCCCCCTTCTCCCCCACCTCCTCTCTCCCCCTCTCTCCCTTCCCCCCACCAACTTCGCACTGCCCAACAGTTGACCAGGGGTTGCACACTGTTTAGAAGCAGAAGCCGACGGCGCTCTGGTTTACCATGTTGGCGGCTGAGCCTGAGAACCAGAATGGATGCTCTGGCCTAGCCTGGCCCCGCCCGCTTGTCCTCCGACTCAGCAGTGCACCTGGGAGCTTGGCGGCCAGTAGCGTGCAGAGTAGCTGGAAGGCGGAGGCTCGCCCCGACGCCCAGTAGTTCAGCTGTCTCCCGGGTCACCGCGGGGTGACCCGGCCAAGGAGAGGCCTTTGTTTTGCGCTCACTCCGCACTGCGCACTTCCTGAGATCCGGCCCCAACCCCAAGCCCTGTTTGTTTTTCCAGCCCTACTCCCTCAGCTCCAGCAGGAAAACACCCCGGCGCGGTGCGTCAGTAGGCCCAGGGCCTGTGCCGGACTTGGCCCCAAGGGGACAGGAATAGGGTAAACCGGGTCGCAGCATGGCAGGCTAATTTGGGTCGCAAGTTAGCTGTTAGAAAAGACTGGAATGTCTAGGGAGGGGGTAGTGAAATAAGCGCTCTTTCTCTCTCTGATACCCAAGGGGAAATGATGAGGCCCAGACTTGCAGCGTACCTTGCAGGGACAGGCGGCCCACGTAAGTCGCACTGCTGTGGCTAGAATAGCCCGCACCAGCACTACCTGGAACAGAGGATACAGTCAGGGCTGACGCTTCCTTAACTCTCTCTTATCGCTGTCCCAAGCCTGCACTCCCTTGCTCCGAACTCCAACTCTTTTGGCCTGCACTCCACGCCCTTGCACTCCCTCTGAACCTTTCACCTTCTGGGAAGCCTGGATTAGAACCGTCTCTTCCTTCCCACCCCTTCAGGTCTCCCCAAGGGAGGCCACACGCAAATGCTGACCTTCGCTCTCCCCATTCCCCACCTGAAAAGGGACCTGAGGCACTGGAGGGAAGGAAAGGGTTCTGTGGGGACGAAGGGAGACGCAGGCAAGAGGCGAGAAAAGCAGAGGCTCGGCCTCGATTGCACTGCGCGGACCCTCTATCTCAATGCGATGTTATCAATAGGGATAAACACGGCGACTCTTTTTGTGCGTGTTGCCCAACATTTCATCATTACGAGCAGCTTTTCATGTCAACTGGATCTTTTACCCAGAGCAGAGACTATCCTACGAACCCTTTCAGCACCAGCGGTGCCCCCTTCCCTTCCCCTCCCCTTCCTCTTACCACTTCCCGCCCCCCTCCTTTTTCCTTCTCCTCCCCACGTCTCCAACAAGCCCTTGCTCTCTTCTCTTCCCCACTTTCTGCTCCCAGGCTGGGCCTCCGAGAAGACAAGAATTCGGGACAGTCTCTCAGAACGCCACAGAGGATCGCGAACTGCCCCACCCCCGGCGTCCGCGTCACCCCATCCCCTGCCACCGCCATAGTCTCCGCCGCCTCAGGCCCACGGAGCGCTCATTCCTTCCTTCTTTCCCCTATATGTCCATGGTCATGACAACCTTCACTAGGAAGGAATCCTATTTTAGAGCTCAATCTTTCCCGGGCACATTTCGTAAAAGCGTTATCCGCGAGCTGGAGTCTACGAGTCAAGATGCATGTGTTATTTCGAGCTCCCCCCACCCTTTACATAATCCCTTATGCCTTTTATTCTAATCCTACACATTACAGTTAATCTGTAATGATACTGCTTCAGAGGAACCTGTTGCATGCGAGGCACGGCAATTTGTAACCTTGGTAACAGTTTTAAATAAAGATTATAACAATGATGTCAACTGTGTTTATTCCTAGTGTAGGAGGTGGGGTTGAAGGATTAAATCCCCTCGGCGAAAGACCAAGGTGAAGAGACTGGTACCAAGCGGGAGGAGCAGAGGGCAGCGAATGGGGGTCCAAAGGCGAAAACTTCAGGCCCCCTTCGGATGTCAGCCTGGGGACATTTCAGGAGCCTTCAACGCGTCTTTTTCTTTTCTTTTCTTTTCTTTTTAAAAGAAAAAAAAAATCTTCCATCCGGAGATTGGGCGAAGGTGAGGGGGTGTGTGTGTGTGTGTGTGTGTGTGTGTGTGTGTGTGTGTGTGTGTGTGTGTGTGTGTGTGTGTGTGTGTGTGTGTACGCGCGCGCGCGCGTGTGCGTGTGTTTAGGTTTGCAGAACTGCTGAAAACTCAGCGAACTTGAGCGGTAGATTGTTCCAAATTACTTTTCCTATGATACCTGCTCCCCAACAACGCCACACCATCAAAGAGCTAGAGCTTGAATCGGAGATGCAGCCCCATTAGTCGGGCTAAGTCGCTCCAGATGCGGACACGCAAAGGTAAAAGCCTTCTGTGTCCCAAGCAGCCTCCGCTTTCTGAGTTTTCTCCTCGTCAATTCAATCTAGCAGCAACGACAACTGCTCACATGTCGAACGCAAAATTAAACATAATTGCTTTTGTTTATCTATTGCTTTTATGGCTTTAAAATATTTTTAGTTACATTGTATCAAATAGCATCCACTCTGATTATTACCTGCCATATCTGTTGATCCTCTCCTTGCATGTTCAGCACGGCAACATTAACAATTAAGGGGGGAAAACCCATCTTATACATTGTATCTGTCAAGATAGGTTACAATTCCCATTAACAACAACAACAAAAAAAAACAAACCACTGCATTCTTCTTGTTGAAGACGCTAAGAAGCACTTCTCTCACGAACACTTTATTAATAATCACAGTTGTCAAAAAGAAATAGATAGGCAAAGATTGCAGATGCAAAGGAAATATTAGATGCAAAATGAAATATACAGTGAGGGTTGAGGCAAAACTATTTTCCCCCTTTAAAATGAATTTTTACAGAGTGAAAAAACTGAGCTTTTAAGCTTACTTAAAAGATGGCTTTGTTGGTTTAATTATACTGTAGTTATTTTATAAATATGTTTCAAAGGAAGCTTGCCATATTGCATGCCAATGAGGTCTCTGAAGAAAAGCCTTCCAAACGCTAATGCATACCAAATACCAAATTTGAGTCATTAGCATTCCTATTTATAACAAACTAAAGGCACCTATTAACAGACAAGAATTTCTATTTAGCTACCATTACAATGTTTAGCCATTAAGAAAAAAGGGCAAAGTATATACGGATTTTCCCCCTTGGAACTATATGGTTCTTTTGACATTGAACCTTAAGTACAAACCAAGGGAAGTCTTTGCAATGGGAAGCAGTATTCTCGAGCTTAGGTGGGCAAGATGACCATGGGTACGGATTTCGAGCAATAGGTTTTAATGCTATCTATTTGGTGAAGAGCACAGAATCGGGGTCAAAGACTGGGCTCTGTTGGAGTCTGAGGGCTGCTTGGTAACCAGAGCCTTTCAAAAGAGCACTTTGTTTTTAATTTATGCCATAAGCAATGCAAATTGGGAATTATTTTTCATTCGAGGAAGGAGTGCAGCCACCTTAATACATGTTCTGTTTGTTTATTAGTATTTCCTTAAATCCGTAGACATAGGGAATCTATCTCTCAAGACCTAACACCTCTACCAATTAAGATTGCAGCAACCTTAAATCCCAACCATGCAGGGGAACACTTCTGATACAGCTACAGTTACCCATATGCACAGATTTCTAGCATTTTGAAAACTTCCTTGGAGATGAAACTTTGTCAAACTGGACTCATCATAAATAGACATCTCATATCACGGCTGTCTATTTGAGAAAAACTCATTTTAACTTTCGTTTCGTTTTAAAGGTCCTCATTTTTAAATTGTGCTTTTCCCTCCACTGGCCAGGAGCAAATCAGCTACTTGGAAAGAGGTGAAGTGAAACATTTGAAAATGTAAGGAAAGTGATCTTGGATTATAGTGGAGGGGAGACTTGGGGAAAATAGCCAGTAGGTGTCCTTGATAGCTCTTTTGAAACATGCTCCCAAATTTCTCAGAAGGGGAACAGTCTACACATGCACCTTGATCCTGCTCTTGGACCAGTCAATTTACTTGCACAATTAGCTGACTTGGGGGAATATTTGCATGAAAAAGATGCAGAATGGGTTTGTGAGGCATGTATACATTTCCAAGAACATGGCTGAATAGAAAAGTGAAGAGGAGGTTGTGGGTACAGAGGAGAAAATCTTGGTTGTACTTTTTAAAAATAGTAATTCTCTTTTTAAATGCTACCTTTAGTTTCAGTAATTATCTGCAAAATAGAAGTTTTCACTTGAAAGAATTGTTATTTGGCAGGGGTGTGTGTGTGTGTGTGTGTGTACGTGTGTGTTGTGTGTGTACGTGTGTGTGTGTGTGTGTGTGTGTGTGTGTGTGTGTGTGTAATGAGGAAAACGGACTTTGCTCTGCATCCACCCAGAGGCAGGGCTGGTTCCAACACAGCAGGCAGCCCTTAGGAAGATGAGTGCTTCCTATATTTTTTCCCCATTATACCTGTGTTCGGTGTTTACTATCAAGTCTCCCCCCCACATCTGAAAGACTAGATGGCTGTAAATTTGTAACTGCATCAATGAGATGAACATTTGCTATCAAAAGCCCTAGACTGCATAGGCTCAGTCATTTAAATAATTCAGCTTAGTCTGTCCTGTTGAACTCTCCTCACCCCATCTTTCCAGCGTGCAGTACTTTTTTTTTTTTTGCTTCAATTAGTCAGAATTTGCCCAAATCACCTGTCTAGGTCTCCAAACCCAATTGCCAACTGTCCACTTTTATGGTATACTCTGTAATCCTAGTTACATTCAAGACATCTAAAGGGCTATTTTTTCTACACTCAATTTGGTAATGTACACAGTCTCAAAATAGAACAGGGTAAATCAGCTTATAGCATGCCTTAACCCCAGCCAGGTAGAAAGATGTTCTAAACAAGATGTCCCTTATCCTTGCCTGATACTGAAACACTAGGGTACACAGGCTCAAAGGTAAATTCTATGGTACTCTCCCAGCTTGGCATGCTTGTCAAAGAGCATATAGCATTTTCCCTAAGTCTTATTACTACTTTATCTCTTCTATAATATCCAGTTTTCTGTTTTAAGGCCAAGCCTATGGGAAAATCCTTATTATTTACAGAACTACTGAGGAATATGTGAGGAAGTCTTACAGTGAGAATTTTGCTTTAGAAATGTGCTTTTTCCATTGAGGTACAGTGTATTGTTTGGTCTTCCAAGGCTCTCTAGGTCATGTATTCAAAATAGAGAATAACTCTTACTATGAAACACTTTGCATTTCTATATACCCTCTTCTTATTATATAAAACATTAACATGCCTATAATAATATAGGGCTTTAAGATTTGCAGTAGCTTTCTTCACAATACTTCTGTGAAGAAGACAGAAGACATATTATCCTCATTTCATAGATGGGGAAATTGAGGCGCCAAGAAGTAAAAAAAATTGTCCTGGGTCACTTGGTTAGGAAGTGTAGGAATAGGTACTCAAATTCATGTCTCTTACCTCTAAGAGCAATATGATTTACACTGCAAAATAGTGCCTGTCTCTGTAGTGTTATTCAAACAACACCACAGAGGGGGGGAAACACATGAAAAGGAGGGCATTGTGGTACAGTGGAAAGAGCACAGGCTCCGGAATCAGAGAAATTAGGCTCAAATTTTGCCTTTTATTCTTACCTGTGTTACCTTGAGCAAGTCACTTGATGGCCCCTAGCCTAAATTTCCTCAGTTATAAGTGTGAGAGGAAATAAACATTTCTATAGTGCCTAATATGTGCTAAACTAGACATTTTTATAAATATGAACTCATTTGAGTCTTACAACAACACTAGGAGGCAGGTATTATTATTATCCCCATTTTACATTTGAGGAAACTGAGGCAGACAGAGCTTATGTGACTTGCCCCAGGTTGTGAAGCTAGTAAGCTTATGAGGCCACATTTGAACTCAGGTCTTCCTGACTCCAGGCCATACACTCCATTCACTAAGACACCAGCAGCCTCCTTTTAAAACATATAAAATGAGTTTATTCTCAGTGGCCTCAGGGATTGCTTCTCACTCTAGACTAGTGCTTGTCACACACTTTTACTCAGCATAGATGGATGACTAAAATGGCTGATTTAATCAGTATGTTTGAGTCTATACCACTCATTGACTGATAGATGTGTTTCTTGAACTTGTCTGTGCTTCATTTGCCTCACTTGTGAAATGGAGAGAATATTACTTGCTCTTTCCTAGGTCACAGAGGTACAAAGCAGCTCCAGTGTTAAAACATCTTCTTTTGCTTTGCACCTTCCGCTCATAAGCACAACATAGATGTATTTCACAATTCTTACAGTTTTTCACTGGAATGGGTATACATTGGTGTGAATGTTCATATATGAATTTAAATTTGCTGATCAACCAAATGAACAAGTATCATTATCAAGAGAGAATATTCACATTCAAGAGTAGATTGTGTGGGGGTGGGGGGAGGGGGTTTAGCAGTTCTTTGAGGTCAGGACTTAATTACTACTGTAGGAGATACCCTCCATGAATGCCTCTAAACTCTGTGGTCTAAGGAGACTTTTTTAGGCATGTCAAATGATAACAAGGCAGGGATGGATATTCTAAAGAGATCAGAGCATTTTTGGTATTCTGGTATTTTCTGTTATTCTGGTAGGACTCCTCCCTTCCTCTCCCACCTCTACTTACACCTCCCAGAGAGTGGGGGTGTGAGGGGAGTAATGTTATTTTTCTCTTCAAATACTCACTTCTACTTCCTAAACTTAGCAGTAAAGTCAATACTATGGGGCAATGTGGTTCAATTTAAATCATAAACAAATGTCTTTTGATTTCCTAAGACCAGGGCAAAGAATCTTAGTCAGGAAGCACCTTATTCAAGAAAATAAAATACTTATTATGCAAGTTTTGTAAATAAACTTTGTTGAAAAGGAGCATGTCTCCTATGCCTCCCACCTCTTCCCCTCCACTGCATCTTCCTTTTCCCTTGAAGTTTATCGAAGCGAGATTTACTTTCCAAAGAGGCCATATTTCTCTGGTTGTAAAACATGTTATGTTCAAATTCATGAAGGATAAGCATATGGTGGAAGACTGAGAGAAAAAGGAAGTTTGTCCATTAGCACACTTGGGGACACAGGATCTAGGATGTGTACTCAACAAAAGGTTCCTTTTATGGCCCTATGGATGGTGTACTGGAACTGAAGTGACCTTAATTTGTCTGGGCATTGTGGGGTGTGGTGGTGCTGGTGGTGGTGGTGGTGGTGGTGGTGGTGGTGGTGTGTGTGTGTGTGTGTGTGTGTGTGTGTGTGTGTGTGTGTGTGTGTGTGTGTGTGTGCCTGTGGGGGGGGGCAAGACAGGAAGGAAGAAGAGAGAGAAAGAAGCAGACAGAGACAGAGAAACAATAAGAGACAGACAGACATGACAGAGACAGACAGAAAAAGACAGAGAGACAGATTGCAGGCTTTTTTTAATCTCTGAAAAGAAAGTGAAAAAGTATTGAGTAACTGTGTGTGTTGGGGAGGGAGGCGGGTCATGGAGATTAGAAAATCAGGATTTTATTTTAATTAGTCTCACATTTCCTTGGAGAGCTTTTCTGAGAATATGATCTTCACTTTTCCACCAGGATGCACAGATACTGGAGAAGCTAGAGAGGAATAAGAGAACACATCAAGAACAAGGTAATTCCAAAGAAACCCTGATACCAGCTCTCAAGATCCTTCCATCTGTATTTAAATAGCAAATATGACAGGAACAAGGAACTTCAAAACTGGAATTTTCAAATTATCCAGATATTATGATTTTGAAAAAAATGCTCCATTCCAGTCTTGATTCTGGAACTAACTGGCTGTGTGGTCTTGGGAAAGTCACTTTACTTCAGCAGGAGTCAGGTTTTTTTAACCATAAAATAAAACAGAGATGCTCCAATCATCTCTATCACTCTTCCAGCCACAGTAGCCAATCATCTATGCCTCTGAATACCTCGTCTTATGGGGAAACTGGAGACTTGGCTCAAGGGGGTGGTTACTTTGCTTTTTTGTTTTGTTTTTTGTTTAGAAAAAAAAATCAGTGGGGTTTGAATGCAGCCTTCTGCCTATAATACCCATCAACCACCGCTGGATTCGAGCCTGAGCTGGTGATGTCCAGGAGGGATAGCCAAGGACGAGAGTAGAAAGAACGTTATCAGCTAAGTTAGCAATGGGAACATGAAGCTTCCCTCTCAGTTGAGAGTTATTGTCCTGGTATAAAAATGAAAGGTGCCCACCTGAGCCAAAAGGAGCTATTAAGCCTTGCCAGGCGCCGCCGCCACTGCCGCCGCCATGACGTCTGCGCACCACCCCCGGTCCTTTGTAGCAATCTGGAGTACGTGTCAGCATGGTTGAAGGAAGCTTCCTCTATCAAGTTTAACAACTTTCTGGTGTAACTTCTGAGAGCGCTGATTGCTTATTCATGTGGAAGCGAATACGCCCAGTTCATTTTGCCTGTTTTTGCTACTCTTTGTTGGGTTGTGAGGCTGTTATGGTAGCTGTAAATGGCTTCTCCAGTGACATTTGCTGACATTCAGTGAAGTACATTTATCAGTATTCATCATTTCACCTCTATACATGCAATCCATTTTATTTGTTCTTCATAGCAAGCTCTTCTCCGACATTCATGCCCTGAAAATGGTAAATGGCAAGGTGGCATATTTCCCGAGCTGCACTCAAATGTCACTGTGAAAAATCCTTAATGGACTAAGTGTAGCTTTTCAGGTTGTAACTTGTCAGGTCCTGAGAAATTCTAGAGTTTCTCCTTAATCCACAAGTCTTTGGAACCATACATCTGCAAGGAGAGACTAATTATAAGCTATACCAGTCAGACCTGGACAAGGAGAAAATATTCGATCTCAGCTAATCCTTTTCTGCATTCTCTCTTCCCATTTTGTTACTTTATTTCCTGTACTGTGAAAATGTGGGTACAGTGTGTTTTAATTAAGGGTTGAAGAGACATGTAGTTCACATGATTTTTGATCACAGTTCTCACATCTATCCTGGTAACATCTTTTTCCTCCAAAGAGTACGAAGTGTACACTCTCTTCTCAATCTACTGTCTTGTCTTTTTCCTTTCTGATTCAAACTGACCTGATGTGATATCTGTAGGAAGATAACCAGTCCTTGAATCTACACACAGTGTCAAATATTAATAGTAATTTTAAGAGCTGACATTTTCAGAGCACTTTGTGGTTTGCAAAGTGCTTTCTATGTGTTCTCATTTGAAACTCATGGCAACCTTATGAAGAGGATGCCATCATTATCCCAATTCTACAGATGTCTAGATACTCCCTTGTCCCTCAGAATTCCCTGCCCCCAATGCCTGGACTTTTCTCCTTTCTCATGTCTGATCTCTGACTCCCTTCAAGACTCAACTCAGGTGCCATCTCAGCAGAAGACGACTGGTACCCATACCATACTTATGTATGTGTGTGTTGTCTCTTCCATTATACTATAAATTTCCTGAGGGAAAGGACTACTTTTGCTTTTCTCTTTGGGTAATTGCTAATTGCTTAGTGCAATTCCTGGGGCATAATCCTTATGTAATACGTGTTTTTTGATTGATAGACTTAGAAGTGAGAGGGACTTTTGAGGTCATGTAGCCCAACTACTTTATTTTACCAATTAGTAAACTGAGGCAGAGAGAGATTAAGTGAATTGTCCATGGTCACACAGGTATTGAGCACCAGGGTCAGGATCTGAACTCAAATCCTCTGACTCCAGGGGTCAGTGCTGTTTCTCTGGATAGTATAAGTTTAGTCACTAATATACTGACTTTTCTTACGGCCAGATGACTTTTCTAGAAACCATGTTCTTATTCCTCCTTTGAGTTGGGTCAAGATCTCACAATCCCATCTAAAAGGTGTGTCATTTATCACACAGCTTCTCCTCTAACTGGGAATTAAATGTCTTCACTTTCATCCGAGTCACATAGCCTGTCCACCAGGGGGAACCAGAGAGGGAAGGAATACTTTGGCACATCAAGGCAAAGGGGTTTTGGAATTCACCACTGTCCACAGTTAGCAGAAGGCAGTTCACATTCCATCTCCGCGCAGCCCTGACTTGATTGTCCAGGGGCTGGTGATTTGGTTTGATCCCTTGTTCTCCTTCACTTTCTTCTCTTTCCTCACTTTGGGTTACTACCACTTTCTACCCAAAAATGGAAAAGAACAGAGAAAAAAAGAGGGAAACTCAAATTCCTCTATTTCATGGTTCTAGAGAAAGACTTAACGGGCAAAGAAGCTTGGAATATTCACCTAAAAAAGAATGGACTCTAATTATCTATGGCTACCACCTTGGTATAGGCTCCTGCCATCACGTGACTGCTCTGTCGCATTGATTTCTTTGCAAGTCTCCTTGCTCTGCATATGTTACCTTTTCAGACTTTTCTCCTACTTCTCTCATGGAGCAGTTCCCTCTTACAAGACTTGGGAAGGTTGTATTTCAACCTTGCTGTGCAGATGATTATCTCCTTGTTTTTCTTTCTGCTTGAATGCCTGCTTTGGGGAAATTATGTGGATCTTATTGAAAGAGCTAGATAACATAAATTCAAATCCCAGCTTTGCTACTTACTACAAGTTTGACCTTGGGCAAGTCCATCAGTTAGTCACCAAGCATTTTTTGAAGTACTAACTGTATCAGGTGCTGTGCTAAGCACTGGAGATAAAGAGGGGCAAAAAAATAGTCCCTGTCCTCAAGGAGCATCATTCCAATGGAGGAAGAAAGCATATAAATAACATACAAAGCATACTTTGTAAATGGACAGTAATATGAAAGACGTGGCTTTAGCAGCCAGGGACGGGGAGGGGAGTAGTTCTAGGAAAGACCTCCTTAATAAAGTGAACTTGAAGCTGTCTTGAAGGAAGTCAGGAAAACAGCAGAGGTGAAGGGGTAGAACATTTCTAGATAGAAGGCACCACTAGTACAAAGATATAAAGATGAGAGATGGAATGTCATATTCAAGAAACTGAAAGTATGCAGATGAATCAAACAGTGAATTGAGGGAGGCAAAAATTAAGAAGGCTGAAAAGATAGGAAGGGGCCAAGTCATGAAGAGCTTTAAATGACAGAGAGGAGCTTTTATTTGATCTTGGGGTTAATAGGGAATAGTTGGGAGCATTGAGCAGAGTAGTGACATGGTCAGATGTTTAGAAAAATTATCTGGACATCTAAGTGGAGGATAAATCTGAGTGAGGAGAGGCAAAGAGACTGTTCAGAAGGCTTTCTTGAAATAGTCCAAGTGAAAAACTGAAGGCCTGGACTAGTGCTGCTGCTATTTGAGAGAAGAGTAGATGTGTAGGGGAGTCTCAGGTGTGGAAATGATGAGACTTGACAATAGCTTGACTTTATGCGGTGAGTAAGAATGAAGTCTAGGAGGACACTTGAGTGACTAGGACAGGGGTGGGGAACATGTGGCCTTCTAGGTCCTCTGCTGTGGTCTTTTGATTTAGTCCAAGTTTTGCAGAACAGCTCTTTTTATGAAGGGCATTTGTTCTGTGAAGCTTGGATTTGGTCAAAGGGCACTACTTGAAGACCTAGAGGGCCACATGTGGCCTTGAGGCCACAGATTCTCCACCCCTAGACTAGGAGGATGGTGGTGCTCTTTATAACAACAGGAAATTTTGGAAGGAGGAAGGGTTGTGGGGGGGAAAGTCCCTTCTCTCAGGGACCCAGTGTCCTTATCTATAAAGTGAAAGGCTAGTATAAGACATCCCTTCTAGCTAGAAATCCTATGATCTTATGATATTGTCGCTGTATAAGAGAATGAAGGAAAGACCAGTTTCCTGGGCTCTGAATTCGACTGATCCTTCAAGGATAAGCTTTGTGTCGAAATGCTGATGAATAGTTGCTGAAGTGACATAGTCCTCCCTCCCTTGCCCTAGTAGCAGTGAGATTGGTCTGACCCACTACCTACGGAATCCATTTATTCTTATCTCCCCATCTGAAGATGGGAGCTTAACTGAAGCTCCTGCTATTACTCTTTCCCAGCAACTGAGGGACAGTTCTAAGGGAGATTCAGGAAAAAGAAACTGTTGGTACAAAGGAAAGGGTGCTAGATTTTAAGTCATGAGATCAGTGTCTGAATTCTACCTCTAAAACATACTAGTTGTGTTGCCTTAGGCAAGCCACTTAACCTGTCTAGGCCTCAGCTTTTCACTTGTAAAAAGAGAAGGTAAGACTGGATAGATGACCTCTAAGGGTCTTTCAGCTCTAAATCTATATTAGAAGCCTGTGTGTGTGTGTGTGTGTGTGTGTGTGTGTGTGTGTGTATTTGAGATAGGGTTTCCCAAACAGGAGAAATTTGTCATTTGTGCACCCAGGAAGCAATGTCAATAAGGCAGATATTTGGCTAAATGGTTTTAAAGTTCAGATATAAAATACATGGACTATGAATTATTTCTCTATAAACTTTTATGTTTTATTTTCATAGAAAAAATTTCTTTTCAATAATTCCAGTTTAGTACCCCACTGTCCAGGCACAACTAGGCTAAGACCACAGGGCCTGATGGCTCTTGCCAGTTCCTATCCTATAACTACTCTTCCAGCTTACCCTAGGTTCATTGCTGTAGACTTGCCTGTCTACTCAATAGAAGAACTAGTGTTGCAGGGCTCCAGTTCCACCCTCCCCTCTCATTTCTGAGGAATGGTCTTATTCTTGTCTCAACTATAAGGGGACCCAACAAGGGGAAGGAAAGAGAAGAATTTTTTAAAAAAAGGTACCCAGAGTACAAACATGAATCAGGTACAGGGCAGGCAACTTTTATCTCATACAGAAATAGAACACTAACCAATTTGAAATCATAGTATGATTACAATCTGCTGAGAGGCTAATATGCAAGCCTGGTTAGGATATTTGAAATCGGATTGCCTATTAGCTATTTCACCTTTAATCTACACTTAGTAAAGCTCGATCAATGTCAAGTGGACCGTTTTCTTTCTCTGTGAAACACTCTTTCCCTCTTGGCCAATCTGCTGCTGTTTCCGACACTATACCTGTTGCTATCACCAACAAAATTGCTTACGTAGCTAGTTGGGTAGCTGATACCCTGCTACTCAGATGCCTGGAAAAAGGTAAGATACCAACTGATTTTCCATCTCTCAAAGCCCTTTGCCAAAGGAAGGAAGACACAAACTGGAGGTGGCCTCCTTCCAGACACAGACCAGTCTAGGAGGCCATATGCTTACAGGCTGGCCTGGTGGGCTTAAGAATATTCTGTTGAGTAGCCTTCCAGAGCTCAGGGATCCTTGAGGTTAAGGGGTTTCCCTTTTAGTATATCTATGGAATTCCTTCTTACTCTAATTAAAAATACCTTCATGGCAGATAGGAAGCAGTAAGAGGATCTTCACTTTCCCTGAAGTAGAAAGGAGAATATCCATCATACACCTTTAAAGAGGTGCTACTCCAGTCTTATCTCTCTATTGAATAAGGGGGTATTTTCATGGCACTGCCAGTCTATATATGTATCTCTGAGTGTAGTGGGGGAGGGGAAGAATCATACATGGAGTAGTCCAATGTCAGAGTGATAATTCAAGGACCTAGAAATTGACTTTGTGGCCAGGCAGAGCCATAACTAGAAATTTTTGCACCAGGACAGTAGACACAAAATCTGCCCTCAAACTTTTAAAGTTAAATTCAATGAGTACAAGGGTACTGGGGCACCTTAAAGTTACTGTGGAGAGACCACCATAGAGAGGGAGAGAAGCTTGGAGTGGGGGAGGTAGACCAATGATTAGCTCTGAGGCTTCATAATTTCCTATTTAAACTAATTATTCTTGTTAACTAGGTAACAAGCTCAGTTATTTCCAGCTCCTGATCCAAAGCGAAGTGAGCAGAACCACAACAATGGATACAGTACCAGCAGTGATGTGTGATGATCAACTATGAATAACATCTGTCTTCAGCAACACTGTGAGCCAAAACTATTCCAAAGGACTCATGATGGAAATGTTCTTCACGTGTAGAGAAAGAACTGGTGGGATCTGAATGTAGACTGAAGCATGCTATTTTCACTTTCTTTATCTTTCTCACTAGTTTATTCCTTTTGGTCCATTCTTTCACAACATGACTATTATAGAGATATGTTTTACATGATTGCACATATAGAACTTATTTAAAATTCTTACCTTTATAGGGAGAGGGAGGGAGAAAATGTGGAACTCAAAACTTTTTGAATGAAAATTGAAAATTTATCTTTTCATGTCATTGGACAAAATAAAATACTATTTAAAACAAAGCAAAGCAAAATAATACAAAACAATAGAGTCGTGCTTTTTCTTGTATTCTCTAGAGCACGTAACCTACATAGCAGATACATAGTAAATCCTTATTAATTGGTTTACCAATTCAGGTTTTCAGTCCCTAGGACCATGAATGATACAAAACTGGCTTTATCTGAGAGGTATAGACAGGCCCAACACAGAACAGAAAAAGAAAATAAGATAGAAAGTCATTTAAGGTTATCTTTGGCAGTGATCTCACTTCCCTTTTCAGGACCACTTTTCTCGTCTTTGAATGATTCCACTCCAAGGACCCACTGTCCTCATGGAACTATTCTCTGTATGTCTACAGGTTCCCAGTGCAGCAGCACTCCTCCAACCATGTTTTACGTGCTATATCTTCTACTTTCCCTTCCCACAAAAAACTTAATAGTCCTTTTCCCCTTTCTCTCAGCATCCTTGTTTAATGAGATCTAGTGTGTTAATGACTTCCACATCTCTGTGCTTTATCAGGGGTTGTCAGTGTCTTAGTCACTGGATAGAACAATGCTACTAGATGGGGATATCAGGCACTAGGGAAAGCTTGTAGGGGAGATCCTTTGGATATAGAGAGTTTTGTGCCCTTTCAGTGATGTTGGGTAGACATTTGCCCACTCTTTCTATGAGTCCGCATGACTAACCCAAGGTAAAGACTAGGAGACACCTTATTCCAAAGCTGGTAGAGGAAAGTCAATTTACTTCATAATGTCCTGGATGGTGGATTAACCAGCTAGATTGACTTCTTGCTTTGACTTATCATTGAACCAGTTTCAATTAAAAGCATTAACAATGGGGGAATGGGGGGAGAGAGTGATGATTATGAGAGGAATGACGATATAGATAAAGTTGGGGATATTAGTAATGATGCTGATAAGGATGGCGCTGATTGCTACAGTGTTGTTGATAGTGCTGGTGATGATAATGGAAATGGCGATGTTGATACTGATACTGACGAGAGTGATGGAAGGATGTAAGACTGAGACTGATGAAGTTGGTCCGATGGTAATGGAGTAAGGGTGAAAAGAGAAATTCTTATGCTTATTATACAATTATTATTATATTGTATAATTATTATTATAATACTGGTAGTCATATTGTCTCTTCACCTAGCACTTTATTTCTCAGCATCTCCATTTTACTGGACATTTCTCCACCATGCCAACACTTTCTTCCATTGGTGAGTTCCTATCAGTGGCATTCATTTTAGGAATGGGCCCAGATTAGCCATGCTTCATTCCCCTCCTCCCTTTTCTTCAGACTTTTCAACTTCTCCACTTTTTCCCCTTGCTGTCTCCTCTTTTGATATATTGTATTCTCTCGATGGAATATAAACTCCCTGAGGACTGAGATTGTCTTGCTTTTTGCTTGGATTTTTAATTGCCAGTGCAAATTGTAGGTGCTTAATATACCTCTTGGTCTCTTAGCTTCCCAATAATTCATAAAATTAGAGCAAGGAAATACTGAATCCTGGGTCTTTGTAGTGCTAAGTGGTAATTTGAGAGGCATGTAATTCACTTAATTCTTGTCAAGAGCAGTAAACTAGTCAGATCAGATCTGAAACATCATTCTGTTTTGTCAAATCTCCACTTCTCTTTATGCAGTATAGATCCTGCCTTTGGGGAAAGTGTTTCATTGCTTTCAGAGTTGTTTTATGCCTTGGATTAAAGACCCATCTGGAGGGGCCTTTCCTCCTCTGTGCTCCTCAGGGTCTCTGAGATCCATATGGGTAAGCTAAATCTGAATCTATATGGATACAATTTTGACTCAGGCCTTGGCAGGAATGAATGTCACTTCCAGAAGGCCAAAGCTGTCTAACACAGAAGAGATGAAGGTGGAGATTTATGAAGTATTACGTTAACTTAACCACCTAGTTAAACTAGCTGCTTCAGACTGAAAGGTGGGAAAAAAGGGGGAAAAACACCACAACCCTAAGGCCATTATGATTTCATCCCTGTTAGGGCAAGAAATTAGACGGAGTGAATTTTAAAGGAGACATCTTCCCTCTTATTTACCTGTTTGCCTGTATGTTGTTTGAAGCCTGAAATACATCAGATAAATGCCATATTTTCATTTACCTATTCAAATTTTGTATCTTTTAAAAAATATTTTATTGTATCATCTTCCAAAATGCTCTACACTTAACCTTGACTTGTTTTTTTTAAAATTCTATTTTGATAGCTATCTTTCAATATCATTGGCTACTTTTGTATTTCATTTTAAGGGACAGTTAGGTGTCACAGTAGATAGAGTACAGGGCCTGGAGTCAGGAAGACTCATCTTTCTGAGTTCAAATCTGGCCTCAGATACTTACTAGTTGTGTGATGCTCATAGATCATTTAACTCTGTTTGCCTCAGGAAATGGCAAACCACTCTGGTATCTTTTCCAAGAAAACCCCAACTGGAGTCACAAAGAGTTGGACACAAGTGAAGAATGCCAACAAAAATTTCATTTTATGCTTTTACAAACATTCTGAGGGGTCCGTAGATTTCACCAGGCTATCCCCAAAGAGGTCTATGATACAAGAAAAGATTAAGAATGCTTTTTCTAGTGGTGTTTTCTAAAATCAACCCAAAGTCCTCCTACTTTCTTTGGAGGGAAGGAACAACCCTTTGTCATGCTCTTTGGATTGGGAAAGGGAATAAATGCACCCTCAGTGTCTCACCACAGAGCATATCAGCACACTGAGTCAATAGGGAATGTGATTGGGGAGGAACAGGAGCTGGGGGTCTCTGGTTCTAATGTAGAGGACTTGGAAGTGGGGATGAGGGCAAGTGGGGGTGGAGGGATCTTCCAGACACCAAGGAATTGCAGTGATGCCTGGCATTCAGTTTTCTCATCTGTGACAAATAAAACAGCCTTCATTTAAAATCTGTAATTACAGTCTGCATGTAATAATTAATGCAAGCTTGCTTTTTTAGTCACTCTCATAAATTCAACATATTCTTCCATTTATTTAACTGTTTCAGAGCCCAGATGTGGGAGATATGAGAAGAAGACTTCTATAAAAACTCCTTACTTGAGAGTGTTCTAGGTTTGAGTGTGGGGGGTAGTAGACACCCTATTTGTAACAGAGAGCTCCATGCCTCATTTGACACCACTTGACATTGATTTTCTAGAATTATGGCATTGAGAACAAAGCTTGTCCCATGAAATCACAGACTCACAGAGTTCAAAGGCACCTAAAAGTCCATCTAGTTCAACTCAGATCTGTAAAATACCCTCAATAACTCATTAGACAAGGGTGAATCCAGCCTTTGCACAAAGAACCCCCTAGTGAACCCCAGAAGTAGAAATTACAAGTTTAGATAATTCAAATTGACAGGAAGATTTTCCTGATATAGAGTTTAAACTTGCTCCCCTTTCCCCCACTTTCATGCCTTGTTCTTAGTTCTACCCTCTGGAACCAAGGAAAACTTGCCTAATCCCTCTTCTCTATTACAGTACTTCAAATACTTGAAGACAACAAGTTTTAGTCTTCTTTCTCCCTCTTAAACATGCCCAGTTCCTTCAGATTAATCTTCATATGATATATGAAAGCATTTCATTATTCTGGACAATCTCCTCTGGATGACCTAGATTATCAGTGTCTCCCTTAAATTCAAAGATCTTTAAATTCAGTACTAGCTTATTTTGATGCCAATTTCACTCTGTTGACTGATATTGATGCAGCAGTCACTATAACACTCAGCTCTCTTTCAGACTGATGTTTAGCCAGCCCTCCTGCATGCTAGACTTGTGAAGTTTATTTATTAAACCTAAGTATAAGACTTTTCATTCCTCCCTACTCAATTTCATCTTATTTTGGTTCAACCTACTGACTTGTTGAAATGGTTTTGTCCTCTCTCAAACTCAGAACGCATTCTCCCATTGCACCCACAGTATCCCTGTAGAGAGTAGACTGAGAATTAAAGGAGAATGACCATGAGTCACAAATGTAGAAAATGTTTGTGGACGCTGTAAGTCTTTCTCTCTTTGGAGAGTCCTTGCAAAGTCCATTTATTTCTCTTTCAGCTCCCTACTGGTGTTCAGGAATTGGTGCCTTTCCAGAAAGCAGAGCAAGCAGTTCTCTATCACAAAAGATCAAATATCTATGACTACTGCTATCCCCAGGGGACTGGGTTGAAGGAAGTGTGCAACAAGTATTTTCAGAGCTCAGAATGTTATTTTGTTTGTCTAGGGTTTTTTTTAGGTAATGTACATGAGGCATGATGATACCTCAAGGCCATGTTTTACCAGGAGCCCTCATTCTAATGGACCAGGGTACAAATCACACTTCATGGATATCAAGGATCTGTCTGATTCTATCTCCATCATAGTTGGTATCTGCACATCTCTAGAGGCAAAATGAACAGTTAAAGGGGCATTTGGATTTAAGCAATGAAGATGAACTGAGGAATTTGAAACAGAATTGTAGAGCCAGTTGTGGTCTCCATTGAGTCTAGATTTCCTGCATGAATTCAATACATTTGATGACATTTCAATAAAAAGCATACACTAGTCTCAAAAGATAGAGAGAAGATAAGACTGGGAAACATGGAGATTATTCACCAAAATGTGGCTCTGTCCTATAACAACAACATCTTTAGCTACATGCCAATCAGTATGTACATAGGTGATAAGGTAGGCAATATGAGTGGGTGGCCCAGGATAGGATGCTAGGTCAATTTTCTTACCAAATTCTGGTTGTTAAGTCCCTATATTCACCCTACCTCTCCCTCCCTTAGGATGTATTGAGCTGCTGAAACATCTTAGTTGTGGTCACAGGGCAAAATTGATAGACTGCCACACAAGAGTAAATGACAATGAACATTCCTGGGTTCTGTGACATCAGGTGACTGTGCCCAAAGAACAAAGGTTTTTAAAGTGAGTCTGAAGTTATTCATGTAATTTAAAAAATTATTGCAATAAATGATTTGTTAATTCTTTTTTTCCAGTGACTTTTAGTTTATTTATTTGTAAACAACTTTAATAGCTATATAAATGTCATTTGTTTATTTACTTATAGAATTATATTTATTTATTTATTTTTAAATTTTATTTTATTATTATTTTTTAATGCTTTACAATCACTACCATAAAATTAAGATTTTATCCCCCCCAAGCCTACTCCCCACTACCCCCCTCCTTCCCCACAACAGCATACAATTCTGTATAGGTTCTGATTTGTTAATTCTTTATGGAATAATAAAATGAATTTGGAGGGACAAAAGATCAAGAATATTAGGAGAATCAAAAAATGTAAAGGAAGGGGTAACAGCAGTACCAGATCTCAAAACACACTACAAAGCTGTAATCATCAAAAGAAGCAACATACAGAAGCAAACAAGCACAATAATCTAGTGTTTGGTAGACCTAAAGAACCCAGCTACTGGGGCAAGAATTCAATTTGAGAAAAACTTTGGGGAAACCTGGAAAGTAGTCTGACAGAAACTAAACACAGACCAACATCTCATGTTGTATCCAAGATAAATTCAAAATGGGTACTTGGTTTAGACATAAGGGTAAGAGCATAAGCAAAGTTGTGGAGCACAGAAGAAATTACCTATGGGTAGAAGAAAGATTTCTGATCAAACAAGAAATAGAGAGCTCCAAGGGAGGTAAATTGAATAATTTTAATTGCATAACATTAAAATGTTTGTGCACAAAGAAAACCAATGCAGCTAAAATTAGAAGAAAGGCAGGAAACTGGGGGGAAAGTTTTACAGCAAATTTCTCTAATAAGTGTCTAATTTCTCAAATATATAGGAAACTGAGTCAAATACATACAATTAAGAATCATTCACCAAATGATAAATGATCAAAGGATATGAACAGGAAACTTTCAGAAGAAGAAATCAAAGCTATCAAGTTATGCAGAAAAAATGTTCTACATCAATAATAATTAGAAAAATGCATATTAAAATAATTCTAAGGTACCACATCCCATCCATCAGATTAGTTAAGATGACAAGAAAGGAAAATGACAAATGCTGAAGTGAATGTGGGGAAAGTGGTACTTTCAAGCACTGTTGATAGAGCTGTGAACTGATCCACTCATTCTGGAAAGCAATTTGAAACTATGCCCCCAAAGCTTTTAAACTGTACATAACCTCTGAGCCAGCAATACCACTAGTAGTTCTATACTTCAAGAGATCAAATAAAAAAGGAAAGGACCTATGTGTAAAAAAATATTTATAGTAGCTCTTTTTATGTTGGCAAAGAATGGAAAACTGAGAGAATGTCCACCAATTAGGGAATGGCTGAACAACTTAGGATATATAGAATGTGATAGTACACTATTGTGTCATAAGAAATGATGAGCAAGCGGACTTCAGAAAAACCTGGAAAGATTTACATGAACTGATGCTGAGTGAAATGAGCAGAATCAGAAGAACATTGTACATAGTATCAGTAACATTATGAAATGACTAACTTTGATAGACTAAACTCTTCTCAGCAATGCAAGGATCTAAAACAACTCCAAAAGACTCATGATGGAAAATGCTACCTACATCCAGAAAAAGATCTATGGAGTCTGCATGCAGATCAAAGCATGTTATTTGCTTTGTTTTCTTCTTTCTTGTAGTTTCTCCCATTGGTTCTAATTCTTCTTTACAAGATGACTAATGTGAAAATATGATCAAGGTGAACGTACATGTATAATCTATATTAGATTGCACTCCCTCTTGGGAAGGGGAGGAGAAGCAGGGGAAAAAATTTAGAACTCAAAATCTTAGGGGAGAGAATGTTGAAAACTAAAAATAAATAAATTAATTTTTTAGAGTGATGAAAGAGAAGATTTCAGAAAAATCTGGCAAGACTTATATGAACTGATGCAAAGTGAAGTGAGCAAAACCAGGAGAACAATTGACACAGTGACAGCAGTATTTTAAAGATAATCAACTGTGAAAGATTTAGTAACTCTCAAAGGAGTCATGATAAAAAATACTATCCACCTCCAGGTAGAGAACTGATGGATTCAGAGTGTAAATTGAAGCAGATTTTTTCTCTTTCTTTTCCTTGTTTCCTCTATGACCAATGTGGACATTTGTTTTATATAACTTCATATTTGTAATGGGTTTTCTTTCTGTTTTATTTACTTTATAGGTTATAATTTATTATTATTTATGATGGATGTAGAAGGGGTGGTGGGAGGGAGGGAATTTGGAACTGAAAATAAAATAAAATTGATGGGATCATGGTATCATAGATTTAGAGTGGCAAGAACTAATGAGATTATCTAGTTCCACATTCCTCCCTTCCCCCAAACCCCAAACAAACCAACAACCTCCCACCATTCTACAGAGGAGGAAACTGAGATTCAAAGAAGTTGAGTGACTTGTCAAAAGTCACAGGTGTAGTAAGCAACCAAACCAGGAACTGATTCCTTTGATTCCATCTTCAACATTTTTGAGTTATCATATTGTGTATACAATGCATATACTTTTGTATATACAAATGCATATACAAAAATATATACATTGACAAACAAGCTGATGAATTTTTAAAAATCCTTTGCCATATCCCATATCCTAATTTTTCGTAGGAAAATGTGGTCACCACACTTACAGGACAGAGGCTAAAAGAGAGGTAAGTTAGAATTTCCCACACCTATCCCTAGAAGTTTAGGACACAGAATAAGATTTCACTGTGATGTCCACTTCCTGGGGAATGGTACAATCAAAAAAGGCAAACTAACCCTAGAGAAAAGTAAAAGAGTTTCTGGTTGATTGGAAAACATCTCTTTCTTTGTTGCTGTTTTGGTTGTTGGGTTTTTTTTAAAGGAAGGGTAGTAGGTGGGATGGGGAGCATTTCCCCAAATGTCGAAGCAAATAGATCTGAAGTAATCCCCCAAGACAGAACAAAATGCATGACTAATTATTCTTAAATGATTAAAAATAATTTAATGTTGATGTGCAATCAAACACAGTAGAAATGATTTCAACTTTCCTCAGAGAGAAAACACAGTAAAAAGCTACAAGGGTATTGATGTCTATTAAATATTTGCTTTTCTCTCTAGTCCACACTAGACAGAGTAATTTGCATTTGGCAGTAACCAGCTGCAATTACATTAGTCAATCCAAAAGCCCAACTTGCTCATACAAAATGCAAACAAATTAGTTAAAATGCTCTAATTAGTGGACTGTAAAAATACAAACTGAGGCTGGCATCCCGACATGTGTTACATAAGTATACTGTCACCAAACCCACTGAGAGGGCAGGAACAGAGGGGGCAATCTGTGCTTGACTTTGTTTTCCAAGAAACCAAGATAGACCCAAGAGAACCACTTAGTGACCCTTTCACACTCCTAACCCCTTCAAGGCCCTGTTGAACACTTGCTGTCTTCCACTAGCTAATCCTAGAACAAACTAGGTTCTGCTTGTCTTTATTAGACCTACCAACCAGCTAGTGTTGCATTGACTTGACTGATACTATCAAATCCAGTTGCTTTTTGTCTAGTATTATGTTATAAACTTTGATTCTGATCTTCTCTTTATGGGAACACTCTGACATTCATCTCTTATACCTTGCTTATGAATTTATTAAGTGTCTACTGTGCGCCTGGGCACTGTTCTAGGAGATACAGAGACAAAAATGAAACTGCCCTTACCCTTGAGGAATTTCTCTTCTTCTGGGGGGAAATCAAGACATACAAACAAGCAACTACAAAATAGATATAGATATAGATATAGATATGTAGATCAATACAATGTAATTTCAGGGGAGATGAATACACTAGCTACTGGGGGAGGGGAATCCGTATAGGCTTCATATAGGGAGTGGTAACTGACATACGAAATTGATTGTTTATTGTTGTTCATCCTTCATTCTCAAACAGGATCAATGACATCAGGAGGGTGATGTCTTGAATCAGAATCATAGATTTAGAGCTAGAAGGAATTGTAGAGGTCATGTAGGCCAATTTCCTTTATTTTATACATGAGGAACTATAGGCACCAAAGACATAGAGAGGTCATGTGACTTTCCTAGGTTACACAGCTAGTCAATGTTTGAGGTGGGATTTGAACACAGGTCTTCCTGATTCCAAGTCCAAATCTTTATTCTACTTTATTACTACTCCACACTACTTCAGAACCATGGTGGATAATATCTTCTAGTCTCCCTATACCCACTAGAAGTGTTGCCCTTGGTTTTTTATGCGCTTTAGTTTTGGTCTCCTTAGTCACCTCCCTCCCTTTAGCTCTGGCCCAAGCCCAAGTGCATTCTGACCAAAAGCAAATGTAAGCTATTATTCTGTTGAGATATCTTTGATCAAATACAGTCTATGTTTCAAAGCAATGGTCCTATATTCTCTTGGTCTCAGGACCTCTTGATATTCTTAAAAATTATTGAGACTCCCCAAAGAGCTTTTGTTTATTATATTTTTCAATATTTAACATAATAGAAATTGAAACACTTTAGTATTGTAAAAATAATTCTGACTTTACAGATATTCTGAAAGGATCTCAGGGATCCCCATGGATCTTTAAACCATATTTTGAAAACCACTGTTTTAGAGTTTGAGAACACAGGATCCTAGATCTACAGCTAGAAGAAAGCTCAGAGGTCCTCTAGTCTAACTCCTTCATTTTATAGAGGAGGAAAATGATCCCTCAGAGAAGAAATGACTGACCCAAGATCACACAGGGATGAAATGAAAAGGTCAGGATCCAAATCAGTTTTCTGATTCTAAATCCAGTATGCTATTCACTGAGTCACACCACCTCTCAATCACCTATCTGGGATCTGCTTGTCAATCAGAAAACATTTGAATTATACCATTAAGATATGGCTTTGGTATCTCTGATCCAAGAATCAGTTTCTGATTGGGGCTCCAAAGAATGATTGGGGAGGGAAGAGAGAGTTGTAGTAGTTAACTTTCCATGATAAGATCCACAAATAATCACCTACAGAAACAGACAGACAGAGAGAGAGAGAGAGAGAGAGAGAGAGAGAGAGAGAGAGAGAGAGAGAGAATTATGGTTATACATATGTGGCTATAAATATAGGTGGTAAATTAGTTTCTTATATATGGTTTCATATATATGTTTATGTATATCTGGTTTTACATATAGAAATATGTGTGTACATATATGCATATATGTGTATGTGTGTGTGTGTGTGTGTGTTTAGCAGAAGGTCCAGATTAGGGATGGGGAACCTGTGGCTTGAGGGCACAAGTTCCTCATCCCTGGTATAAATGTTGCCTTGCTGGGCACATGTAGAGTCATAGAAGGTTCAAACCAGAAAGGGCTTTGAAAATACTATTCAGTAGTTTCAGTCATATCTGACCCTTTCGACCCCATTTGAGGTTTTCTTGGCAAAGATACTACAGTGGTTTGCCATTTCCTGCTCCAGCTCATTTTACAGATGAGAAAACTGGCAAATCTGGTTAAGTAACTTGCCCAGGGTTACACAGTTAGTAAGTGTCTGAGGTGGGATTTGAACTCATGTCTTCCTGACTCCAGGCCCACACTCTATCCACTGTACCACTTAGCTGCACTCTGAAGGGGTCTTACAGATTCCTTAATCCAACTCTCATTTTGTAGATGAGAAAACTGAGGCCTAGAGATATAAAGCAAATTTTCCCAGGGTCACACAGTGCAGAGGTGCCTTGATAATCATCATGTTCTACATCTAAGGATCAAGGTCACTATTAGTAGTATGGAGGAACATTATGATATACTTGTTAATGAGGTAGTACCCTACAGGGCGCCCAAAGAAAGAGCCTAGAGTTTATTGCAACTAATAACATCTTGTAATTACTTACTCATATCATAAGGAGTGGAAGGAAATTATTCTCTTGTATAAGCAAACAGACCCAAGAAAGGAGTCTAATTAGTTAGCTTCAAAGTCACATAACAAATAAGAGGTAGATCCAAGATTAGGTGTCTTCCTGTCTAACCTATATGGCTCTTTGGTCTCATCATAATTATGTAAGTATTAATAATTGCTAATAGATTCCACGTAATACAGAGCAGTTGAAAAAGAGAAGGAGAGGTGAGTCATTTCAAGTAGCATGGTCTAAGGGCAAAAACGTAGGGGACCATCTCCCATCTCCTTACACAAATGGTCTCCAGAGTCGCAAAAAACTCCAGAGTTTTGCCTTGGGATACTGAATGGAGAAGGTACTCACAGAACTTGCAGTCCTTCAGTAACTAGAAAAATGGAGTTTAGCATATAGTGATAAGAATAATTTCTTACAATAGGAAGCTGATGGCAAGCTCCTCCCCTCCCCTTGCCCTCCCTCATGGTGATCTTCCCAGCAGTAGCTTTACGCTGGGGTCCCAGAATCTGGATTTTTAATTCCCACCCAAACTAATGCTCTTATTCAGTCTCCATCTTTTCGGGCTTCAGAAATGGGTGGGCCAATTTCTAAGAGGCCTGTCTATGGAGCTTAGCATAAAGACATTCAGGCTACTATTGCTCCCCCTCTCTCAGGAGCAAAGATAAATGGGACTGAGTCTTCTCTTTGATACCTCCAGGTACTTTCCTATTGCTTCAGGACAGATCACTAAGCCTGAGTCTCTGTTTCCTCATCAGTAACACAGAGAGAATAATGCCTGCGGTGCTCTATCTCCCAGGGTCATTGCAAAGGTCCAATAAAATAATGTACATAAATTAAACCGCAAATCTTCAGTCACTATATAAACATGGTGCTGGTAGTTATGCTTTGTTCTTGAAGAGGACCGTAATGATATCTCTATGTTTAAAGTCAAGTTTCAGTGTATCTGACTGTGGCTGATCAGACCAATATGAGCATGGAATGCTCTACCACAGGTCGAGCACAAATAATCTGTGTGAACATTGGGGATGGATACTCTAAATTTGTGCATCCCACATTTCCTTTGTGCTGTTTCAATTCTGCTTTGCTCATAGAGCACAGCACCTTCTCTGATGTGGGCAAGCCATGCTGAGCAGTCCTGTACCAGTGTCTCCTATGTCATACAATCAATTCTAAAATTCTTGAGAGAGACCTTGAGAGTATCCTTGTATCCCTTTTTCTGACCACCATGTGATTGTCTGCCCCATGTGAGTTCTCCATAAAATAGTCTTTTTGGCAAGCAGCATTCGAACAATATATAAACATAAGGTAATGATGATAATGATGATAAATAATCCCTGCCTAACCTTTTGGTGTTCTCTGTGTCCCAGGGACGTATAAACATAGATACACAGAGATAGCCACACAGATATTATTAGTCAGACTCCTTAGAACCGCATTATTTGCCCACAAAAGGCTCTCACCTGACTTTCATGCTTTCCCTTCCAAAACAATAATCTTTATAGCCACAGCATATGGACCAGTTTGCAAATTTCAGTCCAGAAAACAAGGCTCTCCCTACTTTACAAAAGCTATTTGATTTTCAAATGAGTATTTCTTTCTACTCTTCTCATTCCACATTGAAAAAAGTAAAAAGAAAAGGAAAACAAAATCCTCCTAACAATGATGCATAATCAAACAAAAGCACATTTCCACATGAGGCATGTTCAAAAACGTATGTCTTATTCTGCACCCTGAATCCATCACTTCTCATTAGAAGGTGGAAAGCCCACCTCATCACACTAGTCCTCTGAAGTTATGACGGGTCATTGTCTTGGTTAGAAATTTTTAATCATCCAAAGTTTTTTATCTTTACAATGTTGTTTTTTGTATAAATTGTTTTCTTGGTTCTGTTTACTTCATTCTGCATCAGTTCATATAAGTCTTCCCAGGTTTTTCTGAAACTAATCTTTCTGTCATTCCTTGCGGCATGATAGCATTTTATTACATTCCACACACCTTAATTTATTCAGTCAATTTCCATTGGTTGGGTACACTCTAGTTTCCAATTCTTTGTCCCTTAAAAAAAAAGAGTTGCTATCAATAGTATTGTACCTATAGGTCCTTCTCCTTTCTGGTTTCTTTACAGTGCCTACTTTTATATACTGCCTTCAGGTCGCTTTGAGGAGGTCAGAAACTACAGCCTTTGTTGGGCTGAATGTGATAGCAACTGCTGGCTCTCTACTTTCATAGTTTAATTGTCTTACCTGCCTGATTGTGGTAACAGAGCCTATGATAAACTGTGTGCCCATCATCAAGTAAGTTCAGAAAAGCTCAATATAAGGAGGTTGGCTACCAGGTGATAAACTTTGTGGACCAATAGCAACTGATCTACTAAGATACAGCAAGGTTGTAATCTTCATCAGGAGAGGGCTTGCACCTGTTCATGTATCTATTAAAGCAATAAGTAGGAATGAATGAATGAAATGAGTGAATAAATGAATGGAATGAGTGGAAAACCCCCAAATGAAGATTTTAGATATTATCAACACCAAAACACAGATTCTGCGAGGCACTCTGTGATGCTCCATGGTGCCATGGAGCACTAGGCCCAAAGTTAGAAAGTTGTCTGACCCTGGGCAAGTCACTTAACTTCTCAGTCTGTTTCAGTTTCCTCAAATATAAAATAGAGATAATAGTAACATCTACCTCCCAGGATTATTGCAAGGATCAAGTGAAATATTACTTGTAACTAGTGCTTAGCATGGTGTTTGGCATATAGTAGGCACTTAATAAATGTTTTTTCCCCTACCCTTGTTTTTTCAGTTTCTAAAACCTTTCTAGGACTATTCTATCAACAAAACTACAAAATGAAAGCAGTCATCCCTCTTTCCTTATTCTAGACATGTTCAGAGTCAGTTTGGTCTGGTAGAATGAGTTCTGGATTTGGAATCAGGGAATCTGGCTGGCTCCAAGCCCCTGTTTTGGAACTTTAGAACACATTTACATATATGTTCTTGGGCAAGTCACTAAACCTCTGTGGGATTCAATTCCTCTTCTTTAAAATGAAAGGTTTGGAGCTGATGACCTCTAGGGTCCTTTCTAGCTCCAAATCTCTGAAAACGTTCCAGGCAAACCCAGGAAAGATGGCTGCAACAACCACATATGTTTTACTGTGAAACTGTAAGCAGATTTCGATAAAGGGGAGAGGGAAATCCCACTCAAAGTTGAAAAGGGTAACAGAAAGAGGAAGTAGGGGTGGATGGGGTCTAAAAACAAACTTTGATGGTGTAACAATTTTTCCAAAGATACAATGGTTTCAAGTCATATCATATACAATGAAAAACAGCAGAACTGAAAAAGAGATTTTTGGCTACATGGTCGGTAAGATTGAATATGGAGAAACCCTTTATTAGTGTGGCTCAAAGGAATGTAAGTGAATCCCCCTGTCCAATCCAGATCAGGGTCTAGAAACAGAGGGGACCTAATTTTCTGCAGTAGTCCCTCAACCAATGTGGTCCTTTCACTTACTGCTGTGATTTGAATTGAAGAAGGTCCTAACTGTACTTACCATGATTTTCCGAGGGAAAGAAAATAACCTATTAAAGATGCTCATCCCATGTGGATAACCACTTCCAATGGCTCTCCATACCATAACCATCAATCCTGTATCCAAAGACTTTAACCAAATCTCAATGGTCAGTAATTAAATTTCTGCCACAGCTTTGTTTTATCACCTTGTTGACATAAAATAGGTGCTGCTGAGTAGTACATCAAGTTAATGACTTTCTTTTACATATTGATATTAGTACCTGGAGTGGGAACATTGCCTTTTCTGAATGCGATTACTATTCTTGAAATCTTATGCACAGGGAGAAAATTCTGTTTCTATAAATTGAACAAGAAGTTCTGAGAACTTATATCCCCAGTTCACATCCAGATACTAATGCATCTCATTTCCTTGGTTGTGATTCCCCTGAGTTATCTGTGTCATGCAGACCAGTCTTGCATGTCATGTTAACTATCTTTTGAAAAAAAAAGCTAGAAGTGTGCTTGTAACAGTGCCCTGAGCTAGGATACAAGGTAGGGAGCAGAACATGAAAAATTCATCACTGTTACATTTCAAGTTGCTTGGATATTTTAATTCCAATAGGAAAGAACCCATGTCAGCTAAAGATGGAGCTATAATTAAACTGATATGGCATTCACAATTGCCTCCAAACCCGCTCCGATTGTCATATGTTTCTTTTCCTCATCTTTAAACTATATGGAAATCAATTATCTCAGCAAACCAGCGGTAAGGATTGTATGCCAACCACTTACTCCTGAAGTGAATAAATTATTTGAAATTCATTATTGATGTGAACAACTCTCCAGATTGAAAGCCCCAGTTTATCTTGTGCTTAGGTTCATGGGAGATGTTAACATGTCCAGCCTTGGCCTCCATCAGAGATGCAAAGGGAGAAGTTGGAGGCAAAGGGCTAGGATTCTGAGGGGTGGGGAGGAGGAGTACAACCCCAATTAAATCCTGGCCACAGAGTGGTGACCACCTGACTAGCTTTTACATTAAGTGACAGATGTGCTCCCAATGTACTCCAGAGTGACAGCCACAGGGTAAAAGGGGGACATCTCAGCCTAAGAGTACCTCCTGTATATAGAGGATGTTAGCAACCTGGAGTGGTGATAGGCACTGGTGTGTACAGGATCTGAAATTGAGTTGATGTGATGTCATTTTGGCTCGACTCTAACCTGGTTATCTCTTGCCAAGACTTCATGTCTGATTAGTCAGCTTGGAGGGGACAGCAGGCTTTATCAGCCTCACTCCTCGACATTCCCGTCAACTTCGGAAATGTGGTTACGGAATTTAAGAGGAGGTGTCACATCTTCATATCAAATCCTTTTGTGTACCACCTCTGAGACTGGAGACTCCTTCGGGAAACATTAATGAAAGAGAAAATGAAGTTTCAGCTGGCTCTGACCTGGCAGTGGGTTTCATAAGGACCATCCTTCTGAGTTAGTGTCTTTGAGCAGGACAGACTTCTCCAGAGTTCTCCTGCAGCTACCAGGGTGAGGCTGGGTGACAATTGCCATTTGAGGTTATATCAAATAGCCATCCATTAGCACAAAGAACCCAAGAGCTCCACTCCAGCTGAGTGAGAGCTGTCTCACTGGAAGATTTGATATATATGTATATATAGAAATAAAAATGTTCAGGTAATCTTTGGACAAAGCAAACACCCTCTTTAAGTAGTACAAGCCCTAATAATTTTATGATGCCAACCTCATGGCCTCATAATAGGGATGCAGACTTACAGGGCTTTCCAGGGCCATGGATAGGCTAAGCTTCCCTCAAATCTGTCTAATGGCATGTGCAGTTGAAATAGTTGCCTCTTCTGAACACTCGGGACAAATAAATCTTTGCTAGAGAGAAAATATGTCAGGAGTGGTTGTCCCCTGACACTGTCCTGGGTCCTTGTTTATCCAGGGATGAGGCCTTTGTTCTGGCATTAACAATGCCTCCCTATAAGGTGGAGAAATATTCATTGCCTGCTGCTGCTGAGGATTTTGTTCTGTCATTCATGACTTTAACTTAACAAGGAATGAAATTACCTTGGCAACGTTGAATTCCTTGCTTTAATCAAGTATGAGTTTTTCACCTTATCCTGGGTACTTTTATCCCAGGGGTGCTTGTGTGTGTGTGTGTGTGTGTGTGTGTGTGTGTGTGTGTGTGTGTGTGTGTGTGTGTGTGAGAGAGAGAGAGAGAGAGAGAGAGAGAGAGAGAGAGAGAGAGAGAGAGAGAGAGAGAGAGAGAGAAGTGGAGGGGGGAGAGAGATGGATCCCTTTGGCAGTATGAACCCCTTCTCAGAATAATATATGCTGCCTATATTCACAACTAAAAGGAATGTTAAATTCAGTTAGAAGTTAGGGAAAATAAAGATGTGATTTTTTTTCCCCAGCCAAGTTCATGCTCCCCCTGAAATGTATCATTTCAACCCCTCAGAAGTCATTGGACCTTAGGTTAAAGCCCCCTGTTTTAGCCTGTTGTGTCCCATTGATGTCCCATTGACAGTGATTGATGAGTAATCACTAGCTCAGACATTTGAGCTCCACTCTTACACTTGGCCTTTAAAAGGGGTCTATAAGAAGTAACAATCCGGAATAGTGGACAGTGAGCCAATGGGAATCAGAAAAGATCTACCTTCAAATTCTGCTTCTGACACATGGTATATGACTCTTCCCAAGTCATTGAACCTCTCAACATTCTAGTTAACTCTCAAAGACTCTGAATGGCAGAAGAATGATCGCTCTGCACTGGTAAGAGAGGTATGTACTCCTTGCCTCCATTTTGTCACCATGATCCTACTCCTCACTTGCAACCAAACCTCTATCTTCACTAATCAACCCAAACAGTTCTCTCCCATCACATTTATGACCTCCTCTTTGTTAAATACGAGGTTGCCATTTCTGTACTTATTGTCCTTGAGCTATGTGTAGCATTTGATATTGTAGACAAATCCATATCTCCAGATCTCCTCCTGGTCTTGGCTTATCTGACAAGATCATGCTCTGATTCTTATCATCTCCACCCATTCCTTTGCTGGCTCCTCATGCTTTTCTCATCATCTATGTGTGTGCATCATCTAGGGTTCTATGCTAGGTCCTCTTCACTGAAATTCTTTCCCTTATGGGGGAAAGAATCTACTTTTAAAAAAGTTTTATTGATGCTCTCAAATGTGTACACATATACACACCAACACACACACACCCCAACACACACAAATACACGTATGCTGTCAATTTCCAATGACTCTGCCATGTGCCCCATGCCTGCCAATAGAACCTTATCTTATAATTAGATGTCAAAATTAAGCAAAAAAATCCACACATTGTTCATATGCCTCCTTACAGATCCATAGGCTATCATATCTCTGATGAAAAGCAGTAGGTATTCTTCCTCATCAATCCTCTGAAATCACAATTCCACTCACATCTATAACTTCAATGATAGCTACGTGGATGGTTCTCAAATCCATATTGCTACACCATAAATTCTCTCCAGATCCCCAGCACCATATTTCCAACTGTGTCCTGGTTATCTTCACATGGATCATCTGTAAACATCTCATACTACACATGTCCCAAACTGAACTAGTCTTGCCACCAAAAATCTGCCCCTTCCCTTGACATCTCCATTTCTTTAACGGCACCACCATTTCCCCAGTCACCTGAGCTTATAACTTGAAAGCTCTCTTTTATTCCTCTTTCCCTTACCCTGTACTCCATTCAATCGACAACATATCAACTTTTGGATTCCATAGTACTTTATATCTGTCCCTTCCTTTCCATCCTGCTACCAACCTAGTTGAGGACTTAGTTTTTTCTTACCTAAACTATTATAATTACCTCTTCTTGACCAATTTTTTTTGCCATCAGCCCATTTCCTTCCCAATCTATCTCTCACACTGTTGATTGTCTTGATGAACCTAATGCCTATGCCATTCCTCTGCTTTACTCAAAACCTTTACAAGACCATAGATTCAGAACTGGAAAGGACCTTGGAGGTCATCGAACAAAACCTCTTAATTCTACAGATGATAAAACTGAGACCCAAAGTCAGAAAGTTAAGTGAAGACCTAAGATTTGAACCCAATTACAAATTCAGTATTTTTCCTACTATATTCTACAGCTTCACTCCTTTAATGGCTCCCAACTGTCTATAAGATAAAGTATAAATTCCTGATTGTGCCATTCTAAGCCCTCTTCACTGTCTTGAATCTTACATTACAACTATTATTGTTCAGTTGTGTCTGACTCTTTGTGACCCCATTTTGGGGTTTTCTTGGCAAATATACTGGAGTGGTTTGCCATTTCCTTCTCCAGCTCATTTTACAGATAAGGATACTGAGGCAAACAGCGTTAAGTGACTTGCTTAGGGTCACACAGCTAGTATGTATCTGAGGTTGGATTTGAACTCAGGTCTTCCTGACTCCAGGCCCAGTACTTTATCTTCTGTGCTACCTACCTACCCAGTTCCAACTGTATCCCTAATATAATGATGATAATGATGATGGGATGGTGATGATGATTTTGCTAGCGCTCAAATAGAACTTTAAAGTTTGCAAAATATTTAAAAATATTATCTAATTTTATCTCACAACATCCCTGGGAGGTAAGTGCTAATATACTTGAACACATATGTATATGTATTTATCTCTATGTCTTCACATATGTAAAGTACTATATACCCTAAAAGTAGCATGAAATATTTCATACCACTCCCCTTTACACATTCAATGTTCTAGCCAAATTGGATTAGACTGTAGGAGCAGGATCATATAGAGGAAAGAACGCTGACTCTGGAATCACAAAGCCTGAGTTCTGCAAGATTTTACAAAATCCCCCTATTATAATTACAGTAGGGATTATTCCTCTCTTTTCCTCCACTCTCCTTATTAGCAGTGTTATCAGGGTATCTTCTTGTCACTCCTCCCCCACCCTACCCTCTCTTCCCTAAGGTTGAAGAAAAAGAGGTGGATGTCATTGGAATGTAGCATGTGCCTTCCCCAGTCCACCCTTGTCTCCCGTTAGAGTTTGCTCAGTCACCATTCCTGGTAACCACATGGAAGCTTGGGCTGGGGCCTTGCTTCTGTCATTGTATGACTCACTGCTGAGCAGCTCTTCTCTTCCTGCTTAGAGCATGCAAAGCTATTTTCTGCCTTCCTACCACTTGTGCCTCATCATTGGGTTGAGTCTAAATGATTGACTGTTGAGCCAGAACTCCATGAATATGCTAAAGGGGCAGTCAGTCCTTCTTGCAAGTACGAGGGAAAACGCCTCCATATTGTCTGTCATCTCTTGCTATTTAAGCATCTGTAACCACTCTGGCACCTGCAACCACAGTCTAGCAGGTAGGAGATGCCAAATTTGTAACCAAAGGCCTCCAAAGTGTTTTGTGTTCTCACAAGGCCCTCTACCAAAGGAAAAAAAGATACAGGCAAGATAGGTGCTTGTGGTTTAAAGCTGGGTCAAGGGAAAAAAACTTCCACTTGACCCTCCTGACAGCTCAAAGTGTGCCTTTGATGTCAGAAGGAAGAAGGGTTCTCAAGAGGCAGCCCACTTCTTTAGTATAACCATGTTTCAGCTCCACAATTAGGGGGACTCAACTCAGTGATGATTCATACATGGATTAATGGACAAGATGAGAGGCAATCACATAGATATTGTGGTTCTCTATTAAGCTCCAAGACTAATGGGGAATTATTCACTTGGAAGTTACTGCTCTGTGGCATTAGGGAGACAGGACTTCACGTATCTGAACGTGATTTTGGTGACTAACACTTACTTGGAAATGAGAGGGGGCAAACTTCTGTGACCCAAAAGTCAGTTCCATGAGCAGAGATCCCTCATCTGGCATGTTGTAGAATTTTGATAGAAAACTTGGAGGACTCACTAATGCCTTAGATGATGGTCATAAGATCACAGAAAACAGGGATAAATGTAAAGTGTTATACTTGGGTTAAAAAAAATCAACTTCCTAAGATGAGGAAAATGATCAGACAATAATACATGTGAAAAAGATCTGGACATTCCAGTGAGCTACATGCAATTTGAGTCAACAGCGTTACATGGAAGCCCAAACAAGTGAATGTGATCTTGGGTAGCACTGAGAGAAGTCCAGCTTCCTGGAACAAGAAGTCCCACTATACTCTTCCCTGGTCAGACCATCCCTGGAGTATTACTCTGTTGTGGAGACCACATTTGAAGAGAGATATTGACAAGTTATAGAGAATGCTCAAAAGAGGACTAGCCAGACAACTAAGGGCCATAAGTTCATGGCATATGAAGAAGCATCGAGAAATGAAGAAGTAAGGAGGACAGGAAAGCTGACTTCAAGTGTTGTCATATGGAGAAAATATTAGATTGATTCTCCTCTTGGTCTTGTAGAAGTAAGAGTAGTGGGTGGAAATTGGCAAGGGAAAAAATCAGTCTTAATATAAGGATAAAATTACTGCCAGATAACACTATAGCAAAATGGAATGGGCTGCATGTGTCAGGAGGCATGGCGATTGGTGCCTTTCTTTGATGGTGGGCAAGGTTGGATGACCACTGCTCAGGCATGTTGTTGAAGGAATTCTTTGTCTGGTATGGTTCAAAGTAGCTAACTTATGGAATCACTGCCCACTCTGAAATTCAGTGATTCTATGATGCAAGGAGAGCTGTTTTCCATCAAGGGATATCTTTAAGTATTCCCCTCTTCATGGCGCCCATAACAAAAATGGATTTTCTCTGGTAAAATATTATGGTTCCTAGAGAACTATGCTGTATACACCAGCCCAAGGAACTACAAGGAATGATACCAGATACTATCTGGGGAACAAAGTTGGAAGCTCCAGGGTGAGATGCCAATGGTCCCTGATCACTCCTGTTCAGAACTACCGCCTGAGGAACTGCTGAAAGATGCCTGCTGGGATATCTGCCTAGCTAGGATTGTAAGTGATTGAGACATTATACAGGTGTCAGAAAGGAGGGTTACTCATTTGGGTTTATTTTCCATGATTTGTTGTGGGTTGTGTCTGGTGTTATTTGACTTATCAATAAAACTGTTATTCTTTTGTGTTTTGTGAACTGTATTTCAAGGGGAGTTGATGCCTATATATTAGAAAACATATTTCCTAGATATTTTCGTTGGGGACTTCAAGACAGAAAAGTGAGAATTTCTCCAAAGAGTGTTTGGGCCCATGGGTCACATGAGAGTCTCTGACACAAGGATATTTTATTACCCAAGTGACTCAAATATATGGTATCAGTAATAGGCATAATTCCCACCAAAAAAGAGGACCATCCTTTTATAATGCCCCTTTCAGAGGGCTTATTCATTTTTTCTTTATTAATTTTCTATTGCCTAAAGCAAAACTGTGAAGCTTTTGTGTTATTTCTACCCTGATCACTCCAGCCAATGCCCTGCTCACAGTCTCTTGTTGAACCATGCCATACAGAAATACATCTACCACACCCAGTGTCCTCCTAGGCTCCCCTATCCTTTAACCCCAACTTTCATTGGCCTAAAGGCTTGACCAGCTCTGTTCCTGATGTGATTACACCTGTATTTGGGTGTCCTTTGCTCCATTGTCCTCAATGCCCCCCAGTTTTTGACTCTCATACCTCCTCTTTCAATGTTTTCTGTAAATAGTAAATAGTAACTGTTTCTCTTGGCCAAAAACTCTTCCTTTTCCAGTTTGATTTTTTTTCTGATTAAAGGGGCCATCCCTTGACTTACTTCTTCAAGAGGCCTATTCACTGAATGGGCATTACCTCACTCAAAGTGAGAACCTGAAAAGACCTTGGCCTAAAAGGGCCAGGGTCTCCAATTGCACCCTAGGCCAGAGAAGTCCAGCTTCCTGGAACAAGAAGTCCCACTATACTCTTCCCTGGTCAGACCATCCCTGGAGTATTACTCTGTTGTGGAGACCACATTTGAAGAGAGATATTGACAAGTTATAGAGAAGTCCAGCTTCCTGGAACAAGAAGATGACTCTGGAGGAGAAAATGAGGCAAGTGACCTTGCACAGCCCTCCCTCATTCAAATCCAAGTCAACTGCAAGTCATGTCATCATTCTCTGATGTCATGGTCCTCTTCGAGAACAAAGGACAAACACAACAGCAACAACTTTCCTGTATAGTCTCCCTCTCTCTATTGTCCATTCTCCAGGTACATATAATTTCATTCATTCCCTCAGGACTTTGCTCTCAACTAGTTGTAAGATATCTAAAAAGTGATCCCTACTAAGATGTTAGCTCCCAAAAGGAGTAGTGACGTCATTCCTCCCCAATCCAATCCCCATGAGTCCCATGCTAACAAGAGGCTTCTGACCATAGGACCCTTAAGACACAAAGGAATGAATTATGAATAATTAAGCTTGAGATAATGTTGTGCTTCATTGAAAGAGGCATTTGAGGAGAAAGGTGTTTTCTCAGCATTCCTAAAAAAATTTTTTTAGTTTCATTTCCCCAAAATTTTGAGTTCCAATTTTTCTCCCCATCTCTGCCCTCCCCCACCTGATAACACCTTGCATTCTGATTACCCTTTCCTTCAACGTGCCCTCCCTTCTATCACACCCCACCCTTCTCTTATCCCCATATGCTCTCTTTTCTTGTAAAGCAAGATAAATTTCTATATCCCATTACCTGTATTTCTTATTTCCCAGTTATATGCAACAATAATTCTCAACATTCATTTCTAAAACTTTGAATTCCAACTTCTCTCCCTCCCTTCCTCTCCTCTCATCCCCACTGAGAAGGCAAGCAATTCAATATAGGCTATATATGTGTCATTTTGAAAAAGACTTCCATAATAGTCACTTTGTGTAAGACTAACTATATTGTCCTCTATCCTACCCTGTCCCCCCTTTTTTCTATTCTCTCATTTGACCTTGTCCCTTCCCAAAAGTGTTTACTTCTAGTTACTCCCTTCTCCCATTTACCTTCCCTTCTATCATCCCCCTCACCCCACTTGTCCCCTTCTCCCCTACTTTCCTGTAGTGTAAGATAGATTTTCATACCAAATTTAGTGAGCATGTTATTCCCTCCTTAAGCCATATGTGAAGAGAGTAAGCTTCACTTTCCCCTCTCACCTCCTCCCTTTTCTCCTCCATTGAAAAAGATTTTTCTTATCTCTTTTATGAGTGATAATATGCCCAATTGCATTTTTCCCTTTCTCCTCCCAATATTTTCCTCTCTCACCCCTTAATTTTATTTTATTTTTTTATGGGTGTCATCTCTTCTGATTCAACTCAATCTGTACTCTGAGTGTGTGTGTGTGTGTGTGTGTGTGTGTGTGTGTGTGTGTGTATAATCCCTTCACCTACCCAAATACTGAGAAAAGTCTCAAAAGTTACAAATATTATCTTTCCATGTAGGAATGTAAACAGTTCAGCTTTAGAAAGTCCTTTATGATTTCTCTTTGCTGTTTACCTTTTCATGCTTCTCTTGATTCTTGTGTTTCAAAGTCAAATTTTCTATACAGTTCTGGTCTTTTCATCATGAATGCTTGAAAGTCCTCTATATCACTGAATGACCATTTTTTCCCTTGAAATATTATACTCAGTTTTGCTGGGTAGGTGATTCTTGGTTTTAATCCCAATTCCTTTGACTTCTGGAATATCCTATTCCAAGCCCTTTGATCCCTTAATGTAGAAGCTGCCAGATTTTGTGTTATCCTGATTGTATTTCCACAATACTCAAATTCTTTCTTTCTAGCTGCTTACAGTATTTTCTCCTGGACCTGGGAACTCTGAAATTTGGCCACAATATTCTTAGGAGTTTCTCTTTTTGGCTCTCTTTCAGGAGGTGATTGGTGGATTCTTTCAATACTTATTTTACCCTCTGGTTCTAGAATATCAGGGCAGTTTTCCTTGATAATTTCATGAAAGATGATGCCTAGGCTCTTTTTTTGATCATGACTTTCAGTTTGTCCCATAATTTTTAGATTGTCTCTCCTGGATCTATTTTTCAGGTCAGTTGTTTTTCCAATGAGGTATTTCCCATTATCTTCCATTTTTTAATTCTTTTGGTTTTGTTTTGTGATTTCTTGGTTTCTCATAAAGTCATTAACTTCCATCTGTTCCATTCTAATTTTGAAAGAACTATTTTGTTCAGTGAGCTTTTGAACCTCCTTTTCCATTTGGCTAATTCTGCTTTTTAAAGCCTTTTTCTCCTCATTGGCTTTTTGGACCTCTTTTTCCAATTGAGTTAGCCTATTTTTAAAGGTGTTATTTTCCTCAGCATTTTTTTGGTTCCGCTTTAGCAAGCTGCTGACTCACTTTTCAAGCTCTTCTATGACCTAAGCCCATTTCAAATTCATTTTGGAGGTACTGGAGGAAGAAGCCTTGACTTCCTCTGACAGTATGCATTGTTCTTCCTCATCTGAAAGGATGGAAGGAGATACCTGTTCACCAAGAAAGTAACCTTCTATGGTCTTATTTTTTTCCCCTTTTTTGGGCATTTTCCCAGCCAGTTACTTGACTTATGAATCCTTTGTCAAGATGAGGGTCCTAGTGCTCCTCATCTCCCCAGGACCATGCTCAGGACTGAGATTCAGATCAGCTGCTCAATTCCTCCGGGGGCTTTAAGCTGAGCTGCTGGGACAATGGACCCAGGCTGCTTCCGTGGCCACCATAGCCATCCGCCACCCACCACTGCTGCCGCCACCGCCTCTCCCACAACCTGGGACCAGTGCTGGGGGGACCTTGCTCCCCTCTTGCCCAGCTGGGAAAGCCATCCCACACTGACCTTTGAAGCTTTCTTTGTCCCTTGTGGGTTGAGGGATCTGAGACCCTTCCTGCTGGGGATTCTGCCCAGAAACCTATTCTGGTCCCGTTCCTTCCCTTGCTGCATGGCCAGGGCTGGGCTCCACTCTGCTCAGCATCCTGTGAGATAGACCTTTCCTATTGGCCTTCCAGGTTACCTTTGGCTGGAAATCTCTTTCACTCTGTCATTCTGTGGCTTCTGCTGCTCTAGAATTTGTTGAGAGTCATTTTTTGCAGGTATTTTGTGGGCTGTGGGGGAAGCGCTAGGGTATATATGTCTTTCTACTCCACCATCTTGGCCCATCCAACATTCCTAAAATTTTATGACAAATAGGTAGTGATCACCTACAAGAGGTAATGCATTCTATTTTTAGGAATTTCATCCTTATTGAAGTAGCTCATTTCAGTTATCAGGGGCAAAAACTATATGCTGAACATTAGAGAATGGTTTGCCATATTTATTTGGAAAATTAAAGACATTAAATATTTCAAATTAATAAGCATCTATTTTCTTCCCTCCCCCAGCCCCAGCACTCCCTCTAGTAGAAAAAAAAGGAAACCCTTCTGGTAAATACATAGTCAATCAAAACAAATTCCCACTTTGACAGGTCCAAAAAATGCATGACTCCTTCTGCAGCCCGATCCCATTATCTCTCTATCAGGAGATGGCTAGCGTGCTTCATCACTGGTTATCTGGAGTCATGGCTGGTTAGGGATTTTTACTTCATTAAACTACAAATACCTTACCCATCCACCAAATTTTCTAGATAAAGAAACTAAGGGTTCAAGAATGAGTGATTCAGAAAGTGCTTCAAGCTAAACTGGGGTAGACCCTCAACTATTAATGGATTTCCTTCTTCTTCCAGGACCAGCTTCTCTCTCTCTCCCCATTGAGTGTCTCCACTCAATTTCTCTTCTTTTTCTAAGTGAAGAAATGATCTTTCTAAACAGACATTTTAACAACATTTGACATTTACAATAAAACACATCATTCAAATACCTTTCCCTCCTTCATTAAAACATTATTCTGGGAACATCACTTTGCTATTATTAGCATTGATTTCTTTTTGAATCATTCCATGCACTTTACTTGTGATGACTTCAAACAATACTTTTGGTCAGACTTTTCTATAGACACCTACCAGATACTTCCTGCCAACCACTGAGCATAAACTGTGAAAGGGGATGAGAAACAGCTATTCTCCCTTTTCCCATCTCTCTCTTTTTTTAACTCAGAAATAATGACGATGATAAGACTTCAGTACTTTACAGTTGTGTAGCCTTTTATGCAATTTAAAGCACATTCATAGTTATTTCATTAGGATTTTACCCTCTCCTGTAAGGGGAGGTAGGGCAAGGATTAACAGAATTATAGAAATCTCAGGTTGGGAGGGATCTTAGTAGCCTAAATTCAATCCCAACAAGAATCCCTTTTAAAATATATTTAGCTATTGGGCATCTGACTTCTAGTAAGAGGAAACCTATTGCTTCTGGAAAAAGTTCATTGCATTGAAACAACTCTAAGTGTCAAGAGGTTTTTCCTAGACTAGCAAAGCTGACAGGTACCGAAGGGAGGGAGGTGCATTTTCTTTTGCACTCAATTTACAAAGAGTTATTAAATATCAACATGCAAAGCCCTAGGCTAGGCATTCAGAATTCAAAGAAAAATATGGTACAGTCCCTACTCCTAAGTATCTTATAGACTGTGGGTGGGGCAAGAAAGGGAAGAATACAAAATGGACATAGGTAAACATCCCAAGTACAATGGATGGGGCAAAAAAAGAAATTAAGACAAGATATCAAGAACACTTTATCCTGGGGAGATCACGGAATGCTCTATAGAGGAGGTGATTGCTAAGGGGAACTTGGAGAGTAGAAGGGAGGAGGCAAAGAAGAAGCATATGGACAATCTCCCAATCTGCAAATGCATGGAGGCTCAGGAAATGGTGAAGAAAGTTTGCAGGTTGGGAAAATATATAAAACTGGAAAGAGACTGAATGCAGGCTAGGAATGTATTGAAATGCCAAGATAAGGAGTAACTAAGAGCAGCTGAAGGCTTTTTGAGCAGGAATTATGATGTGCATTAGATATATGACTAGGAAACAATTAAAATATTCCAAATGAGGGGAGCCAAGATGGTGGAGTAGAAAGATACATATATGCTAGCTCTTACCCCACAGCCCATAAAATACCTGTAAAGAAGAACTCTCATCACATTCTAGAGCAGTAGAAGCCACTGAACAATGGAGTGGAGGAGATTTCTATCCCAAAGTGACCTGAAAGACTGACAGGAAAGGTCTGTTGCGCACGGGACGTGGAGCAGAGCCCAGGCCTGCCTTGGCCACGTGGCATCAAAAGGAGCAAATCTGAGCAGGCTTCAGGGACAGAATCTCCAGTGGCAGCTCAGATCCCTCAACCCACAGGCACCAAAGGTCAGAGAAAGGGTCTTTTTGGCTGGCTGAGAAGGGAGCAGGGTGTCCCCATAACTTGGGCCTCTCAGGTGGCAGCAGTAGAGGCAGCAGCAGTAGAGGCAGCAACTCCCAAAGCAGGCAGTAGCCTGCATCCATTGTTGAAGGTCTCATCGTAAACCCCCTGAGGGAACTGAGCTCTGTGCGGTAGCCCTGCCCCCACCTGAGCAGCTGATCTTAATCTCACACTGAATAGCAGCCCTGCCCCTGCCTAAAGCCCCTGAGAGTTTGGAGCAGCTCATTTGAATCTCAGCCCCCAGTGCTGGCTTGGCAGAACTGGAGGCCAGGTAGTTGTGGAGAGGAAACTCAGAAGTCAAGTAACTGGCTGGGAAAATGCCCAAAAAAGGGGAAAAAAATAAGACCATACTTTCTCGGAGAACTGGTGTCTCCCTCCATCCTTTTGGTTGAGGAAGAACAAAACATACTGTCAGAGGAAGTCAAGGCCTCTGCCTCCAAAAGGAACTTAAAATGGGTTCAGGCAATAGAAGACCTTAAAAAACAAGTTAGCAGCTTACTAAAGGAGAACCAAAAAAATGCTGAGGAAAATAACAGCTTTAAAATGAGGCTAACTCAATTGGAAAAATAGGTCCAAAAAGCCAATGAGGAGAAGGAGGTTTTAAAGAGCAGAATTAGCCAAATGAAGGAGAAGGCTCAAAAGCTCACTGAACAAAATGATTCATTGAAAGAGAGAATTGAGTTCAGGGAAATGAATGACTATGAGTTAAACCAAGTAGTTAGTAAACAAAACTAAAAATTTGAAGAAATAGAAGATAATGTGAAACATCTCATTGGAAAAACAACTGACCTGGAAAATAGATTCAGGAGAAACAATTTAAAAAGTTATGGGACTACCTGAAAGCCATGATCAAAAAAAGAGCCTAGACATTATCTTTCATGAAATTATCAAGGAAAACTGCCCTGATGTTCTAGAATCAGAGGGCAAAATAAATACTGAAAGAATCCACCAATCACCTTCTAAAAGAGACCCAAAAAAAGAAACTCCTAGGAATATTGTGGTCAAATTTCAGAGTTCCCAGATCAAGGAGAAAATACTGCATGCAGCTAGAAAGAAAGAATTTGAGTATTGTGGAAATACAATCAGGATAACACAAAATCTGGCAGCTTCTACATTAAGGGATCAAAGGGCTTGGAATGGGATATTTCAGAGGTCAAAGGAACTGGGATTGAAACCAAGAATCATCTACCCAGCAAATGTGAGTATAATACTTCAAGGGAATAAGTGGTCATTCAATGATATAGAGGACTTTCAATCATTCATACTGAGGAAAAGACCAGATCTGTATAGAAAATTTGACTTCCCAAGACAAGAATCAAGAGAAGCATGAAAAAGTAAACAGCAAAGAAAAATCATAAAAGACTCTCTAAAGCTGAACTGTTTACATTACTACATGGAAAGAAAACATTTATAACTCTTGAATCTTTTCTCAGTATTTGGGTAGTTGGAGAGATTGTACATACACACACACACACACACATATAGATAGAGAGTACAGAGTGTGTTGAATCAGAAGAGATGATATCCCCACACAAAAAAAAAATAAAATAAAAATTAAGGGGTGAAGGAGGAAAATACTGGGAAGAGAAAGGGAGAAATGGAATGGGGCAATCTATAACTCATAAAAGAGATAAGAAAAATCTTGTTCAATGGAGGAGAAAATGGAGAAGGGGAGAGGGGGAAAATGAAGCTACTCTCTCCACATGTGGCTGAAGGAGGGAATAACATGCTCACTAAATTTGATATGAAAATTTATATCACATCACAGGAAAGTAGGAGAGGAGATAACAAGTGGGGTGAGGGGAATGTTAGAAGGGAAAGCGAATGGGAGAAGGGAGTTACTAGAAATAAACACTTTCAAGAAGGGACAAGGTCAATTGTGGGGGAAAGAATAAGGGGGGATAGAGTAGGACAGAGGGCAATATAATTAGTATAGCACAACATGATTATTATGGAAGTCTTTTGCAAACCAACACATATTTAGTCTGTATTGAATTGCTTACCTTCTCAGTGGGTCTGGGGAGGGAGGTGGAAGGGAGAGAAGTTGGAATTCAAAGTATTAGCAACAAATGTTGAGAATTTTTATTGCATATAATCGAGAAATAATAAATACAGGGAATGGGGTATAGAAATTTATCTTGCCCTACAAGAAAAGAGAGAAGGTGGGGATAAGGGAAGGGTGGGGTATGATAGAAGGGAGGGTACATTGAGGGAAGGAGTAATCAGAATGCAAGGTATTAGGAAGCAGGGGGAGGGGAGTGATGGGGAAAAAACTGGACATGTTACAAAGTGAGGTAAAAGCAATTAGTATTAAAACAATTGACTGAATTAATTACTGAGAATAAATCAATGACATCTTTAGTTTGGGGGAAAGAATTTTAGTCTAAATTTCCTCGAGGAAGGTAACCTTGGGTAAAATTTGGCATTGATGGAAAAGTTAAGGTTTTAATGGTAAATTTGATTTTATGATTGCTATTTAATCAGGAACTAGAACATGTATACAAAGGCATGTAAGCCACTTAAGACTTGCCTCAAAAGATGTTCCTTAGCCAAAGTGAAATTATAACCATATTTGAAACGCGGTTATTGGAACCTGCCATTTTTATATGCTATGGGACTATTAAGTGACTGTTCTTCTGAATCTAACTCCAGTTATGGATAGCAAGAAAGGCGATCTGAGCCTCTAATCCATGATGCTAGTAAGCCTGTGAGATGCTGGTATGAACTGAATAAGGTGATCTCATGGGAAGGGTGGAAAAGCGGCTGTTCAGCCAGGGCTGAGGTAGGATTCTCCTGACTCAATTTCCCCACTGACGCCTGGTAGACTTTAAGCCTGACTGAATGCAAGTGGACAACCTAAACCTGCCTGGAACTGACATGAAGTTGGGGAGATATTATATCCCTGCAATGTCCCTACTCTTGGTGGCAATTTCCTATATATAGTCAAAGGGTTTGTAAGCTTAATACCAGATCTATTAAATTATAGACTACTGGTAGGGGAACATCCAAGTTAAGTCTAAAATTAAGCTATTAGGCATAGGACTTTAGACCAACAACAAGTTAGGGTCCTTTAATTTTTAGTAATACTGTGGAGACAATTAGGTCAAGAGCTTGTGAACTTAGCAACATAAATATTGTTTGTGTCTCAGTTGGTTAATGTTTTTAAAAAATCTTTTGTGGTCCATATTGTAAATGCTTTAAAAAGAAGTGTCACCTGACCAAAAGTTTGAATTGTTTTATCTGTTATAAACTGTGTTAAAAATGAAAAAATAAATAAATTAATTAATTAAATATTCCAAATGAGAAATAACAAGATCCCCAACTAGGCAGGTAATAGTGTGGGGGTTCAAGAAATGTTTGTTGAATGACTAATATGGAAATGTGTTTTACATGATTGCACACATATAACATAACATATTGTTTACCATCTTAGGAAGGGGGAGGTAAAGGAGGGAGAGAGAAAATTTGGAGCTCAATTTAAAAAATGAATGTTAAAATTCATCTTTACATGTCATTGGAAAAAATTAAAATACTATTTAAAAAAGAAGAGACCATGTAGCCCAACACATTTTTAAGGTAAGAAAATGAGGCTTAACTCATGGACATCATACTGTAAGGATGGCAAAGAGCAGTGGGGAGATATGAGTGAAGAGGGATTTTGCAAGTACAGGTTAGCAGAGGTCGGAAAAGGATGTGTGAGAAAGGATTCTGGATTCCTCACATTTGAGAGACATTAAGGTTGTTGTATATGGATAGTCAGTCAATAAACATTAAGTCCCTGTCATTTGCCAGTCACTGTGTTAAGTATTCTCTATCTACTGACCTTCCTGACTTCCTTTAAGTCCCAACCAAAATCCTACCTTCTACTGGAAGCCTTCCCTAATCCCTCTTAATCCCAGTGCTTTCCCTATTTTAATTATTTCCTATTTATCTTGTATTATAGCTTGCTTTGTATATATTTGTTTTCATGTTTCCTCCCCATTAGATAAGCTCCTTGAGGATGTAGACAGTCTTTTGTCTCTTTTTGTATCCCCAGTACTGGAGGCACATAGTAGGCACTTAATAAATGTTTACTGACCTAAGGATCTATGGTCCCACTTTTGGGTTTGGAGATATTTGCAATACTATATGTTATACATCCATCCCATCCTAGGAAAGGGGCATAGGACTGGACATTACTTGACCTCTCCTTTTCTTGCCATTGTGTGTCAATTCAGTTCCCCAAGGGGTACTTCTCCCAGGCCTGTATAGACACACAACCCTACATATAGCTTCATGTTTGAGGACAGAGATTAAAGCAAGGTCTAATTGTCCATCTGCGTCTTGAAATTTTGCCTGAGGTGCTAAGTTTGTTCTCCACTTTTTTCAATTTTCATTTTGGATTTCTTGGTGTCCATGGAAGAGACCAACTAGATGCTACCTTTATTTCATTCTTTTGGATCTTCACTTTGAGATCTTTTGACCTTTTGGTTACTCATGATCTTGTTGGGGGATGGTCTGTCATGTATCGTATATAGGCTTACATGGCTCTGGCAAGATTTCTTTTTTTATGGAGGATGGTACCTTTCAGGAAATTGTGACTTCATTGGTGCTAAAACCAATGGTGGTCAAATTTTCTCTAGCAATGCTGATCAGCAACTTGTTTTTAATTTGTAGTCTTAGAGCAGGGGTGGAGGGAAGAGGTCTTAACTATAGTCTTTGAATCTGGATCAGAAAAAATTACATTTTTTAAAGTTTTCACTAACCTTTGATTGCCTTTGTAGTCCTATGTATTTTATTTTTAAATTGTATTTTAATTTAAAAACATTATTCTGAGAAGGGTCCAGAGACTTCACAGACTTTCCTGAGGTCTATGACAAAAAAAGATAAAGCTGTGTTTTAGAAAGCTACCTAAGGCACAGAGAGGTCAAGTGACTTGCCCTTGGTCATAAGAGAAGTATGTATAAGGTATAGGACATGAACTTAGCTCTTCTTGACTGTAAGCTAGGTCCTCTAGCCATGATGCCATAATGCCTTGCCCTTTCAATGATGTAGTCATAAGATGATTTTTCATATGAGTTCATTATCACCTGTTTAGGGGAGACCATGAAGAGAAAATTCCTTATTCCATGAGAAGAATCCAAAAATCATCCATAGGATGTGGCCAATTCTCCCTACCCCAGTGAGGTGGCAAAGTGTACAGACTGCTAGGCCTAGAATCAAGAAGTTCAAAGACAGCTTCAGACTCTTAGTAGCTATGTAACCCTGGCCAAGTCACTTAAGCTCTACCTGCTCCAGTTTCCTCATCTGTAAAATGGAAATGATAATAGCACCTATCTCATAGGATTATTGTGAGGATCAATTGAGATATTTGTAAAGTGCTTAACACAGTGCCTGACACATAGCATGTTCTTAAAAATGTTTCTGTCCTCATCTCTCTTCCTTTCTCTTCCCTTCCCTTCCTTCCTCCCACCCTCCCTTCCTTTCTTTCTTCCTCCACACTGACAGTAAATTACTTAACTTGAAAAGGCTATAAGCCAAGACTAAAGTGGAGGGAAAGTGGGTACATGATTTTTTTTCCCCTGCAAATGCTTGTGCACTCAATGCAGCCTCTGAGACTGAGATGCAGCAGAATATGGATTGATTCTCTTCCACTTGTGCTAATTTTGGCCTAACAATTACCACACAGGTTCTCTAGCAGCTAACACTATACCATTCATACATGGAACCATATTGAATGCTGTGGATAAGTTCACTCATCTTGGCAGTACATGTTCCAGAGCTAGCACATAGATGATAAAGTTGACATATGCATTGCCAGAGTTAGCTCAGTATTTGGGAGGTTCCAAAGGAAAGTATGGGAGAGAAGAGTTATTAGACTGCCTACCAAACTGAAGTTCTATAGAACCATTATGCTGACCTCATTATTGTATGATTGTGAAACCTGAACAGTATATCAAAGGCATGTTAGGAAACAGAATCATTTCCATTTGAATTGTCTTGGAATGATTCTGAAGATTGCCTGGCAAAATGAGAAACTGGACACTGAGGTCCTTTCTTGAGCTGAACTGGTAAGCATTCAAACTCTACTGCAGAGAGTAGATGGGCTGGTCACATTGTTCAAATGCCAAATATACATTTGTCTGAAAGACTATTTTACAGAGAACTCACATAAGGCAAGTGCTCACATGGAGATCATAAGAAGTGATACAAGGACATTTTCAAGGTCTCTCTGAAGAAATTTGGAATTAGTTTTCTGACATGAGAGACACTGGCAAAGAATTACCCAGCATGGTGTACCCACATCAGAGAAGGTGATGTGCTCTATGAATAAAGCAGATGTACAGTAGCTCAAAAGAAACATGGAATTTAGAGACATTTCCACTCCATGGGTTCATATGAATTATTTGCATCTGACTTGTGGTAGAGATGTCTGATCTCATATTGATTTGATCTTCCATAGTAGGACACACTGTACCTTGATTCCAACACAGTGATGTCATTTTGGTCTTCTTCAACAATGTCTGATTTTCCTTATCAATTAATAGGAATACTAATACCTACGCTTAGTATCTCAAAGAATTGTTGTAGGGGTAAAATACTACCATGTATATAATATGCTTTATAAGCTAAAATTTTCTTCGATTATTATTGATATTTTTATCATCATTATTATTTCTAGTGTCTGTCATTATCATTGCTGTTGTTTTTAAACGTGAAACAGCCTTTCCACATCCAGAGTCACTGGAGGTCATTTACCCACCTTGGTCAGATGACCACAGTGAGGAGGACTTTGAAATTTCAGTGGATTCTTTCAACTTTTACAAGTATTTCATTGTGGCTACATGAATATGGATGAACTTTAACTGACAAAGGTCTTCAGTTCACATTAGAATTATAGGGATGCTTGGAAATGATCCTTTAAGTTGCTTAATATCATATTAAGATAGGATATTTGCCAGCAATGCCTGCTCCACCATTTACTCTGTACTCAACAAAATATTCATTAATAATACCCAGTAAGATGATTTAATGCCATTCTCTGAGTTTTCACAGTGGGGGAAATATAGTCAGGGTCAATGGTCTAAAATCAGATCAGTTAAATATTCAAAGTCTTGGCGTTTGACCCTAGCTGGAATCATCCTGCCCTCTGAACGTAAGGCTCTTAAAATAAAAGTTACCCTTGCAAGATGTCCAGGGCTTCCTTGTTTGGGCTTGAGGAAATTAGAAACACCATTCTTGTGGTATTTCAGGATCCCCCCTTCCTGTCCTGCCTCCAAAGGAGGAAGTTCAGAGAGGGCCAAAGGTTCAGAACAGAGACTCACTGTTTATAAACCAACCTGCAAGCCTGCTACCACCCTACCTCACCCTTAGCGTGTTTCTGCAGTTGACATGGTTCATACCCTGCCCTGACCCCAGGTCCTTTCTCATTGTTTTCCCAATGGGGAACCTTCCATCCTTCCTAAGAAAAGCCTATCCAGGAAAATTTCACATCCTGATTCGAGATTTCATCATGTCTCTGAGTTATAATAATAATAATATTTTGCTTTTACATAACACCCAATATTTTCCAAAGTCCTTTCTCATTCATCATCTCATAGTATTATAATGTAAATGTTGGAGATGACTTCAGATAGCACATGTCTAGTCTAACCCCCTGGTTTTACTGACAAACAATAAATGACTTTCTCCGTGCCACACAGGTAGTAAATAGCAGAGCCATCATATTTATTATCTCATTTAATTCTCTGAATAATCTAGTGATATCATCAGGGTGGGTGCTGCTACCCCTATTTCATATAAAGGCAAATATATGCAGAGAAAGTAAATGATTTGCCCAAAATTACAATGCAGTGTTAGTGGTGGTTTAAATCTCCCAGGGCAGGGATCTTACTCTAAGTTATACTATAGAAATGTATGCCGTTGGTACTTCTGTGATTTGCAGCCAAATTAGAGTTTCTGACATTCAACATTATTCTTCCACTGACCTTGGAGCTTCAAACACCATAAGACTCTGTCATAGAACTGATAAATCCCTAGGCCTGGCAACATTCTTACTCCCTTACATTGGTTCTACCTAATCAACCAGTCAATGAGCATTTATGAAAGACATACAGCATGATAGGCACTGTGCTTGGCATGCAAAAACAAAAATACAATAATGCCTGCCTTCAAGAAACTTGCTTTCTATTGGGGAATACAACATTGTATACAACCTTTTCTAAATTAAATAAAAGGCAATTTTGTAAAGGAGACATTGGAAGCCAGGGGAATCTGGAAAGGCATTCTAAATGAATAAATATATAATTGTATATATAATGTGTTATAAATATACGCCCCTATCTATAGCTAAATCTACATATCTATTTATTGATTTATTTATATGTTTGTATTCATATCTAAATCTATTATCTATCATCAGCATCTGAGATCAGTTTGGAAAGAAACTAGATTTTAAGGGGCAGAAATGGGAAGTAATGTATTCCAGGCATGGGGGAATCCAAATGGCAATAGTAGATGGAATATCATGTATGAAGAAGAGCAAGAAGGATGGTTTGACTCCTGACCAAGAGAAGGGGAGCGATGTGGAATAAAGTTGGAAAGAGAGTTTGGAGAAAGGATTCGAAGGGCTTTAAATGCTAACCAGAGGGGTTTGTATTTGTTCCTTGAGGGATTATGGATCCAATGGAGTTTATTGAGAGACGTGATCAGACCTGAGTTTTACGAATATTACTCTGGCAGTCTTTTGCCTGACTGTCCTCTCCATCACTTCCCCCCTGCCCCTCCCTGTCTGTCCATCACTTTCTTTTTCTCCATCTTCAATATGTGCCTGAAGGAAGAAAAACTGATCAGTTAGCAGATCCTGCAAAGCCTCAGTGGTCATCAGTCCCTGCTTCCTGACCAAGCCAATTTTTTTCTTGTTAAACAATTCTCTTTTTTTCATCATGAACTTAATAAACATCCACAAATACAAACATTTCAAGATGGAAAGAAAAACAACCAAAAAAGGGATTGTATATTAAATTGTGGACTTCTAGTATGTACAGTTTGGCTTTTCTCACTATTTCTTTTTGTAAATTCAGATTTAATATAGCTGTTCTCAACTGTTCTACTTTTCTCTGTCCTCTTCTGTATTTCTTTCTGCTTAATTTATTTTAAAATTGATTCCTTGAAACTCTTTTCTTTCTTTTTTTGTGCATCATTATTCAATGTCCTAAATTCCTTCCCCAAAGAAAATGAAAGCCCTCCCTTATAATAAAAAATAAAATAAAAACAAACATTGTGTATCTGATTTTGCACCTATCTCTATTGCCTCTATGCCAAGAGACAGGAACCATATTTTATTGCAATTCTCCTATGGTTGTTAGGTCATTGAGTTGGTTGGTCATAGTTCTAGTCTTTCACAATTGTTTTTCTTTGCAATATTGTAGTCATTGTACAGGCTAATTTACTTACTTGGGCCCAAGGGCAAAGGCCTTTCTTTCTTCCAATACTTCCTTTCTTCGTGGCTAGCTCATCTGGGTTCTCCAACCCCCTCTCCTAAAGAGAAAGGCCAAACACTCTCTCACTTGTGACATTTACCTACTCCACCCCCAACTCTGAGAAGAGAAAGCCCTGGACAGTGGAGTCTAGGAGGATTGCTGCTGATCTATGGCCAATAAAGCCCTCTTTGCTCTTGGCTTAATGGAGATCCCATTGAGTGAAAGGAAACTAAATATTTACTTAGCCACCCAGCCAGCCCAGGGGGGAGGCTAAGGGATTAATTCTTGAAGAGACAGAGGATGGGGGAATGGGGTGGGGGAAGGTAGTCGTTGCCCAGGGAAAGATTAGGTCCTCATGTCAGCACCTGCTTGGTTTAGAAGAAACTTAGGAAATAAAGCGTTTTGTCCCTCTTCTGAATTCCCAACAACCACTTAAGAAATTCTACTCTAAAGGTCTTGAAAGTAGAAGGAAACTCAACTTCAACTTTTAGAGGAAAGGCATGTTGCTGGGGACAAAGTTGAGCAATACATTGCGAAAACCACAGCTTCTCTGGGACTTGGTTTCCTGAAGTGTAAATTGAGAAGGTTAAACTAGATGATTCCTTCCAGCTCTAAATCCTTTGTTTTTAAGAAAAGACAAAAATTCTGGCTGAGGAGCTGAAATCTCCTTTGCTGCATCTTGAGGCTTCTTACCTTGGCTGTACCTCCAGAATCATCCTAAGAAATGTCGGCATCTGTCTCCTCAGCTCAACTTGATGGGCGATTGTCCCCTTCATCTGTGAGACTTTCAGCAGGCAAAGAGGGTGAGGTGTTCAGGAATAGTATTACGTTTGACCTGGAGTTGCCAGATGTAGGTTGGGATTTGCATCTTGAATTTCTCCTCATATTTTAAAGCTTAACTTAAAATGTTACCACCCTCTCTAAGAAGTCTTCCTTGATCATCCTAACATACCATAGACTCTTCCTTCAGTCTCCTATAACATTTATTACTGGCACCACACATTTGGCATTTATCATTTTGTTGTCTCATCTGTTGGTCAGTCTCATCTGACTCTTGGTGACTCCATTGTCCATTGCACACCAGGTCCATCTATCCTCTACTTTCTCTTGAAGTCTGTCCAAGCTCATGCTTGTGGTTTCCATGACACTATCCATTTCATCTTCTACTATTCCCTGTTCCTTTTGTCTTTAATCTTTCCTGATCTCAAGTTCTTTTCCAATGAGTCCTGTCTTATGTGGTCAAATTATTTAAGCTTCATTATTTGATCTTCCAGTAAATTTTACAGTTCAGTCATTTCACCCACGTCTGACTCTTTGTGACAACATTTGAAGTTTTCTTGGCAATGATACTGGAGTGATTTGCCATTTACTTCTCTAGACCATTTTACAGAAGAGGAAACTGAGACAAAAAAAGGTTAAGTGATTGCTCAGGGTCACATAACTAGTAAGTATCTGAGGTCAGATTTGAACTCAGGGAAATTAGTCTTCCTGACTCCAGACCCAGCATTCTATTCACTGTGCCACCTAGAATTGTCTGAATTAGTCTATTTAAGTACTGACAAATTTGATCTCCTTACTGTCCAGGGGTCTCTCAAAAGTCTTGAGCACCACAATTTGAAAGTGTCAACTCTGTGGTGCTCAGCTTTCCTTATAGTCCAACTCTCATGGCCATACATTGCTACCGGAAAGATCACACACTCCTTTATTGTTAACTGTTGATGTGGTTCATGTGGCAAAGTTTAGCCTCCTGTATAGTTGTCAGCTTATAAGACAAGGACTGTCCTTTGCTGGCTTATCATCCATATCATGCCACGTAACTTTGGGGATCCCCAATGTTCTTCTCTTGGTCTTCTTTTCTTCTTGCTTTATACTTAATAATCTCATCAACTCCCATGATGATCCACTCTGTGTAGACAATTCACACCTATATATCCAGCTTCAATTACCTAGCGGATGTTTTAAACTGGATTTCTAGAGACATCTCAAAGTCAACATGCTTCAAAACAACAATTTTCTTTCTCCCCATATTCTTTGCTCTTCTAGAGTTCCCTATTTCTAATGAAGGCAATATTATCTTTCCAGTCTCTCAGGTTTGTGACTTTGGCATTACCCTGTACTCCTTCTGCTTCTTCATCCCATATATCCAATTAGTTGGCCACTTGTTTTTACTTCCCCAGAAGTGAGCACATTTAGCTATTTCTTTCCATTCACACAACTCCCACCTTAGTTGAAGCCCTTATCCCTTCTTGCCTAAAGTACTGCAACAGGTCCTTAATTGTTCTCCTTCCTCAAGTCTCACCCCTCTCCTGTTCATCCTGTTGAAATAATTTTCCTTAAGCATAAATCGGACCTTGTGACTCTCCTGCTCAATTAACTCCAGTGGCTTCTAGAAGTACATATGAACTCTTCTGCTTAACTTTTTAAATCCTTCCCAATTTGACCTCAATCTCCCTTTCCCATCTATTGGACATTATTGTCCTTCTCATATTCAGATTCAGCTAAACTGGCCTTCTCTCTATTCCACATGAACAGCATTCAAATTCCTCTCTCTGTGCCTTTGTCCCACATACCTGGAATGCCTCCTTGCCTTTACTTCAGAGTCCTTTCTTTCCTTAAGACACAGACAAAACACCATCTTGTACGTGACATCTTTCCCAATGGGCTAGTGATGGCAATGACCTCTCTCCTAAACTCCCTTGATTTTTACTGCTTTTCATTTTTCACTTCATATTTATTCTGTATATATTTATATGTCAACTGGTCTTACCACTAGAATGTAAGTTCTTTGTAAATAGGAATTGACTTATTCTTTGTTCTCATAATTCCAGTGCTTAACACAGTTTGTGTGCTTAACACATAGTGGGTCCACAATGAATGCTTATTGATTGATTCTATCTCATACAATATCTAACATTATGTTCTTCACTAAGTGAAGGATGCTATGGCTTTAGTCTGTACCTTAGACTTCACTGACTCACAGACCGTTTCTTGGGCACCAACAACTTCCAAGGCCAGCTCAGGAGATCTTTGGCCTCAGGACTTTTTCACTTTGTAGACTCTGCTAGATTTTTCTGATCCTTAAATCCCCTCTTGAGGATCTAAGTCTCTTGGACCTTCCTGACCTTGAAGCAGTCATGGCTCCATGAATTCAGAGATCTGTTACTCCTGAATTATCATCAGTTCTGCTTCATCAACTAGCAATACTTCCAGATACACTTTCCTCCTCTTTATCTCTGTGAATTCCAAATCACAAGTACATATTATAGGCTTTATTTATAAGGAAATCAAAAAGATCATCTTACATTTCTTTGTGATTTGATACTGATTTTGATTTTTGCTTTATCTAATCAATGACAGTAGAGCCCATATTTAATTCCAAAATGATTCCAATATCAGTAAACGGTAGTATCCTAGTCAACCAAAAGAACTATTAACAAAAATTAAAAAGTGGTTTGTTGGAAAATACATTTAGACTAGTATCTCATACCCTATGCTACTGTAAATTCCAAATGGATGAATAATCTAAATACCAAAAGTTATATAAAGTCCCAAAATTGGAAGATTTTTTTTAGGTACAAGTATAAGGGAGATCAGACATATGGGATCAAAGAGATGATACATAACAAAATGGGCAATATTAAATGTATAAAACTTAAATGGTTTTGAAAACATAAAATAATGGAGCCAGAATGAGAAAATATGAACTGAGAAAAACTTTTTTTTGCTTCAAACATCTGACAAACATCTGGCATCTAAAATCTAGAGAGAGCATACATAAACTTTTGTAAGCTTAATGCCCTATATAAATGTTGACTCTTAAAATACGAATCTATAAAGCAAGTAGATTAAAGATATAATCAATAGTTTTCAAACAAGAGAGGCAAACATTCCATGGCTATCTGAAAACTTGTTCAAAATTACTAATAATTATAGAAATGCAAATCAAAGCAATTCTGAGGCATTCCTCAGACATCAAATTGGCAAATAAATATGTGTGGGGGAGTCAGTGTTAGAGAGAACTGTGGCACTAATTCACCACCTCGGTTGATATGAATTGATTCAGCAGTGCTAGGGAAAAAATTGGAATTATTCAAAGAAGGTCATTAAATTGTTTGTACTTTTAATCCAAGGATGTCACAACTTGATTGCTTTCTAACCTAAGAAGGGCAATGACAGAAAGAAAGTTATCTTGTACCAGGATATTTATGGCAGCACTATTTGTCATAGCAAAAGGTTAGAAATACATTATATGTCCAGTGATCATGGAATGGCTAAAAAATGTGATATACGATGTGTGTAATGGAACGTTATTGTACCATTAAGGAATGATGACCATGAAGAATCCAAAGAAACACAGCAGTATTTGTTTGAAGCAATACAGAGCGAAGAAAATAGAACCAAAAGAACAGTTGCTATTATTTGTCCTTCATTTTTGAAGGGACCAATGACACCATCACAGCTGATGTCTTGACTTGTGCATGAATTGGGTTTAAGTGAGACAGAGTTGCACAAAGTCATCAGTCTCACTCTCTCTTCCAGATTCATTGAAGTGTCATGGCAAGACAAAAGTCGGGATCTCTGGCGATGGACCAAAATACATTAGATAATTTTGGCACCTTTGATGTCTGACCAAGTTTTAAGTGCTCCACAGTTGCCGTCATGATTATTGGAACAAATTCTTTTCATCCATCCATTCTGCCAGGAGAAGTCTTCACATGCTTGGAATAGACAGCCCTACCTGAACTCATGGATGAGTCTGTGGACTGCCAGTTACCCTCAAAGAACAGTAATAATAATAGAAAGCAAAGAACTTTTTTTTTCAAAATTTTAAATAAATATTATTTTATCCTCACAACAACTTTAGGAGGTAAGTGCTATTATTATTCTCATTTCACAAATGAGGAAACCTAGGGAAATAGTGATTAAGAACCTTGTCCAAGGTGGAACAGCTACTAAGTATTTGAGGCTGAATTTGAACTCAGGTCTTCCTAACTCCAGCTCTAACACTCTATTCACTGTGCCACCAGCTGCCTAGCAGCCAAGATAACTACAACAGGTACAAATTAAGACAAGAAAGCTCATGTCCAACGAGCTGATTCTAGATTATTAAGGTTAAAGCTCTCCTCTTGCTTTCTTGTTTCCAAAAAAGCAAAAGCTACAAAAAAGAGTACCATGTATTTTAGTGAGATGGTGCTACAGGGGTTGCTCATTGAGAAACAATAGATATGTCAATAAAAGCTAAAGAAAAAGAAAAAACAAAATATGGTCCATTTCTTTTTCTTTATTTTTGGTTTCTTTTCTTTCTTTTTTGTGATATTCTTTATTGTGTACTATACCTAGCACCTTTCAATCTCCTGGTTAAATGGAAAGTCATGGAAGGCAATGGCAGGAGAACTCTAAAATATATACATATTTGCCAAACATATGTTTATTTTCTCTTCTCCACAAAGTCTTTATCAGAATAGTTCATATATAGATGATATCAATAAAAATGTGACAAAGAGAATAGGCAGCCTTTCACTAATGATTTCTGCAACAGGCCATATTTCTTCGGCAGCTGACAAAAAGTTATAGATAATACACGATCCCACTATGTTTATTATTTATTGACGTTTTAAAAATTGATTTGGTAGAGGAAAAATGAAGCCTTAAAGATTCTACTCCAATGTGTTATCACTTATCCATATATTATCATTTTAAGATTCCTTGATATATAGAACTAGAGAGGTAATTTCGCTCAATAATCCTCAGATCACTAATATCAAAAAGAAGGAAATATAAACTCATCAAAGGTTTTGGTCACTGTCATAGGGAATCCCTTGAGTAAAGTCCAAATGGAAGAGGGATACTTTTTAATTAAATGGTGACTTTCTAAAGATGTTCCTATTTTCACATAACATTGTATTGATTACATCAAGCCCCAGAATACAAGACTTCCTTAACAAGATCCAGGGACACTCATTCTACAGAGGGCAAGTTAAATGATGAAGATTGCCTGTTGTCCACACTCTGATATTCAGCTGAATAAACTGTTCATTGAGTTGGGCATGTTGTAGTGAAAATTCCTTTTGGATATGGTTTTGCCTAGAAGGCCACTTCAAACTAAAATTATGTGATTTTGAGAATTAGGCCATTGTGGAAAGATGTTGTCAGTCAAACAAGAATCCCTTCCACTATCTTCTTGACAAAAGGTAATCTGGCTCCTATTTGAAAATATGGCATAATGCACAGGACACTGGATTTGGAGCTAGGAAAGCCAAGGTTCAAATCCTGACTACAACATTGGCTTGTGATATTTGGCAAGTTATATAACTTCTCTGTGCTTCAGTTAACTCAGCTGGAAAATGAGGTTAGACTTGATCACATGTAGAGTCCTTTCCAGCTTTAAATTTATGATCTATGATCTCCTGTGAAAGGGAACCCATCACATCCTGCAATAGATCATTCTCTGGGATTTTTTAATTATTAGGAAGTTTTCCCTTATACTAAGTCAAAGGCTGCCTTTCTCCAATTTGCAACTCTTATTACTAGTTCTATCCTATGAGTTTGAGCTGAACAAGTCAAATCTCTCATATGGCCACCCTTCACATACTTGAAGATAGCTGTCATATCTTTCTTAGATCTTCTAAACTCTACGTGAGACATTCCCAGTATTTTTCAAGTATTCCTAATATCAACAACAACAACAATAACAGTAGTAGTAGTAGTAGTAGTAGTAGTAGTAGTAGTAGTAGTAGTAGTAGTAGTAGTAGTAGTAGTAGTAGTAGTGGTGGTGGTGGTGGTGGTGGTGGTGGTGGTGGTGGTAGTGGTGGTGGTAGTAGTAGCAGCAGCAGTAGATACATTTTTATAGCATTTTAAAGTTTGCAAAGTGCTATGCATATACCATGGCATCCAATTTTAGAGTTGTTCTCAGCTTATTAATCAGTTAACAAGCATTTATTAAACACCTACTGTATGCCAGACTAAGCATTGGTATATGTTAGGGTATTCCCTTCCACATGCACACAGTTATTTCTTGATTGTAGGCATCAATAAAGGAAAGAAATAGTATGTATTCCCAAATAAGAACATAATGTGAAACCACGGATTTCTCCCGGGGTGCTGATGTGGGACCTCTCTATTCTTCCTCTATTCTCTTCCACTTGATGATCTTATCAGTTCCCATGGTTCCAATGATCATCTTTGTGCAGATCACTCTTAGATCTAATTATCTACCCCTAACCTCTCTCCCAACCTCCAGTTTTGCATCTCCAAATGCCTATTAGACAGCTTGACCTGGATATCTTGTAGATATCTTAAACTCAATATGTTCAAAACTTCCTATCTCTCAACTCTCCCCTTTCCTAAATTTCCTATTACTGTTGAAGGTACCACCATGCTCACAACCTAAGTGTCATTCTTGGCTCCTCACTCCTCTCACTCTTATTATCATGATCAAGTCTCATTAATTATCACTACATAACATCTTTTTGTAACACCTCCTTTCTCCTCTGACACTGCCACCAATCTGGTGTAGACTCTTATCCTCTTCTTTTCTCACTCCTTGACTGTTGCAGTAACCTGTTAGCTGATCTCCCTGCCTCAAGTCTCTCATTGCAATCCAAACTTCAGCCAGTGTCAAATGGATCTTCCCAAAATGCAGGCCTGGCCATATCTCCTCACACTTTAATAGGCTTCAGTTGCTCCCTGTGACCTACAGAATCACATTTACAATAGTCTTCCTTCCTAACCTGGTGGAAAGCTCTCTTACCCTCTCCCACATATTTTGAAATCCAGCTTCCTAGCTAATCCTTGAACATGACATTCCGTCTCCTATACCTGGAATTTCTCCCTCCTTATAGCTACCTCCTGGTTTCCTTCAAGTCTCACCTAGTCCCATTTCTGTAAGAATCCTTTCCCAATTCTTCTTAATCTCACTGCCATCCCTCTGACACTTCTCCCAATTTATTTTGTCTACTACTCCTGCATAGTTACTTGCACATTATCTCCCTCGTTGGACTGAGAGCTTCTTGAGAGTTTATTGCCTTTCATTAGATTCCCAGTGCTTACTATAGTGCCTGGCACATAGTAGATACTTAATAGTTGACTGACTTTCTATGTGCCCCTGAAATTATATATTTATGTATGTGTGTATGTGTGCATATATATATATATGTATGTATGTAGAGAGAGAGAGAGAGAGGGACAGGAGAGATGCACAGGAGAGAGAGAGAGAGAGAGAGAGAGAGAGAGAGAGAGAGAGAGAGAGAGAGAGAGAGAGAGAGAGAGAAAGAGAGAGAGACAGGAGAGATGCACAGGAGAGAGAGAGAGAGAGAGACAGAGAGAGAGAGAGGGACAGGGAGATGCACAGGAGAGAGAGAGAGAGAGAGAGAGAGAGAGAGAGAGAGAGAGAATTAACAATTATTGAGCAATTTTTTTTTATATACAGCACACTGGTTTTCCTGGTCATGTGATTATAGATCATAAAGCTAAAATAGACCTTAGCGATCACCTAGTCCAACCTCCTCATGTTGTGTATGAGAAACTTGAGGCTCAGAGGCCACTTGGGCTTGTGTGCCCAAGTTCACACAGCTAATAAGTAGCAGAGCTTGGATTTGAACCTAAGTTGTCTAATTCCAGATCAAGTATTCTTTTGGCCACACCATTATGTGTTTTTTTGCTAATATGAAATGAATCTGTTTTCCCTAAGTAAATCTGGCAAATAGTAAGCTCTATATACATGTTAGCTACAATAATAATAATAATATATTATTAAATATTAAATAATAATAAGTTATTATTTTTATCTGACTGGAAGATAGTATATAGTGATAACCTTTGAGGTCCTGGGTACAGTAGAGAGAAGCTAACCTGGGAAGGAAGTTTCATTACATCATAATAATATTTTACATCTGAATGGCACTTTACAGTTTACAAAGTACTTTCCCATCAAATGACTCATTCCAAATAAAAATAATTTTAAAAGAATTGTTACTTCCTAAGGTCTCTCAGTAGGATTGAAAAACCAGTAGAATGCTGGGTAATAGTTTGATTCTCATAATAACTTTATGAAGTAAACAAGGGAATTAATATTACTCCTATTTTAGAGATGAAGAAACTGAGTCATAAAAGAGGTTATCCAGGATTACACCGTTAGTAAATGGCAGAGCTGGTACCTGAAATCAGGTCTTCTGACTCATGGCCCAGTTCTGTTTCCAGTACACTGCCCTATTGCAGAACATCTAAGAAGCAGAGAATTAATAGAACAATACACTTTTAGAACAGACTTCAGAGATAATAATCAATTCATTGATTGTTTGCCAGAAAATGAAAACATTTTGTTAGGTCCGATGTCTGCCTGTCCCAGTTGATACACCTGACAAACAAAAAATAGTGGAAAGAAGTCTTTGGCAACAGAATATACCCCCGTCACCTAGAATCTGGCTCGGGAATTCTGGACTGAGGCTTTCCAGTTGGGGAATTCATAGCATTTGTACGTGCACTGACTTCCATGCCCCAGCTGCCTCCTCATCCATGCATGCCTGTGCCAGCTGTTTGCCAGGAGAGACCTGCCTCCTGTGAAAATCTAGAACGGAGAGCAATGTGGCTAATAGTTGGGGGACCCAAGTATATCTATGTAGCCCCCTAGAATCATTTACACTTAAAATGAGTTCCCCCATTTTATTCAAATCCTGCCGTTGTTTCAAGTGCTAATATTATGTATTGTCTTTTTTATATTTAATGTGGTTACAGTTGTATGAATAGATCAGTATGATATAAGTGATATTTAGTAACCGATAATTACTACATGTTAGCCATCTGCTATTCCCGAGGGTTTCACCAAACCCTTTCATAAAAGCAAAATGATACTTTGCAGCCAAATTATATAACATTAACGGAATATTTTATATGCGAAATGCTGTATTTCTTTACTTTTCATTCAACTGAAAATGTACACAGTCAGTAACAAGCCATTTCAGCTGCATATTTATCCAAAACATTTCAGAGGCAAAAAATGTCAAGAGAGAAAAATAACAGTTCAGCCACATGAGGGCTAGAAATACACATTAGAAAACGGGTCCTCATTACAATATTAAATGAAGGTCCAATTAAGCCTGCTACACACAGGGTGGGTCTACACCTGGCAGGGGAAGTTAGGGACCAAATGCCTTGCCCTTAGCTTCTGGCACACCTGTACCATATAAACCAACATCTTAAACCATGAAAAATAACAACTGCCCCTGAACTAATATAGATCATTCTAGCTATTTCCCAAACATGGCTTTTTGGAAAGGGCTCCATTGTTCAAGCCTGGACATAGAATCCCTTTGGGGAAGCAGTCTATTGACCTTGATCATCCTCTTCTGCTGTTCTCACAAACCTGGAACTTCAGACAAGGCAAGTTAAATGAAATTGGCAAGGAATGGGAGCCAGGCCTACAAAAGTCTCAGTACCCAACAGTATATTTGCAGTGAATTTAGGTCCAAACAATGGGAAAGAGGCAGGAGCCCAGTAGTTATTTAATAGACATGTATCAAGCTCTTACTTCATGCATAGTCTTTTGTAGTAAGAACCAAGTGTCTAACCTCTGAGAAATTTGGTGCTAACATCATAGAACCTCAGAGTTGGAAGATAATTAGGTGGTGTGGTAGTTGGAAGTCCTGGACTTGGAATCAGGAAGATCTGAGTTCAAATCCTGCCTCACACATTTACTCTCTATGTGTTCCTGGGCAAGTCATTTAACCTCTCTCAGCCTCAGTTTCCTCATTTGTAAAATGTGGGTAACAAGAACGCCTACTTCACAGGGCTATTGTGAGGACCAAAATGAAATAACATGAGCATTTTGCAAACTTTAAAGCACCATATAAATATCACCATCGTCTTCATCATCATCATCATCACCATAATTCACTTATATGAAGCATGAATTCCTGGCGCAACATCTCTGGAAAGAAGCTATCTAACTTCTGCTTGAATTCCTCCAATAATGGTGTCTTCTAATGGCAACCCAATAGATTTTAAGACAATTCCAATTATTTAAAATTAAATATTTATTTAAATAACTATTTAAATTTATTTAAATAGTTATTTACAATTAAAATATTTAAAAATTCTTTCATGTACACTGATACTTCAGAAGTTCTGTGGTTTCGTTAGCATGCATACTCATTTCATTGATGACAACTGTAACCCTTTCATGCCTTGTCTTCTTGCTTGAGTCTGGTCCATTTTCCATTCATATTTCATAGAGCCTCTCTCCAATGGAATAGATGTTTTCCTCTTATTCTTCCCAAATCACAAGAATACCAATGTAATCAAGAAAAACATCTGCTATACTTCCTTGCTGATGAATTTCATCACTCAGGAAGTAAAGTAAAAGGACTTAATTATGATAGACAAAGCTGTTGAACTGGATGTAATGGAAATCTTGGAAAAAGGTGACTTCTGTTCCTTTTAGGTTCATGGAGTGGAAAGGAAGAGTGGTTTCCATCAGATATGTTCTCTCCATACTTGAATTTCTTAAAAATGGTAGGTACAGTCCTACCTTCTGAGATTCTTAAAGGAAAGATTAATCAAAAAACAACCTCCCAGGTTGTTGTGAGGACCAAATGAAGCAGCATTTTTAGCACTTAACTTAGTTCCTGACACATAGGAGACATTTAATAAATATTTATTCCCTTCTCTTCCCCTCCCAACCCCAAAACAGAAAATATTTTTAAAAGACTTTGATTTCTTCCTTTGTGGTTTTCTACAAGAAGTAATTTAGACAGTTTAACATGTTCTTGCTTCTACAACTAATAGCAATAAGATATTATCCTAGAATGTTAATTTCCTCCTCTTTCCAACTCCTTTTTTCTTTTAATTCATTCTCTTTCTCTCCATATGTCATTTTCTTTCCTGTTTCTGTCACTGCATTTGATCCTCCCCATCCAAATCTTACCCAGCCTTGAAGGCCCAGCCCATCTTATCCTATATAAAGCCTTCATCCACTATTTTATCCCACATTTATCTCTTCTTTCACTGGATTTCCATAGCAGAAACATAGTTGAGCTAATACTAACTATAAGAAACATAGATTTTTAGATATAAAAGAAACTTTAGAAATTTGATAATACACCCATTTGTCAGATGAGAAAAATAGTGCCTAGAGAGGTACCATGATTTGGGTAAAGTCACATAGAAATCCAATGGCAAAGCTGAAACTAGAACCCAGATACAGGCTCCTAGATGCCCCGCCCCCCCCTCCCTCCCGCCAGGGGTCTTGCTTTCCATACCATGTAACCTGTTAAAATAGGAAACTTCCAAATGATCACTGACTATACTCCCAGTGAACCCCACCCTATCTCATCTTGTCTTGCCTATCCTTCTTCTCTGAAGTTTGGTGACTCAAGACCTTTCTCCAACTTAATTTATCTTGAAGGATTTATATAAGGATATGTTTTGTGCCTACCTGCACAAGTTACAATTGCTAGTTATGGCTCTACTGGTTTTTGACCTTGCTCTGTTACTCTCTCAGCCAATGTAGGTCTCTGGCTGAAGATGGGGTGCAAACCTGACAGTGGGGCTGTCAGGATTAAGCTGAAGTATTTGAATTTATTACTTTAGATATCATGTTTTGGTACAGCATGTAGGTGGGAAGCCGGCTTTTTTTCCCAATCTTTTTCCAATTACATAAAAAATAATTTCTAATATTCTTTTTAAAAATTTTGAATTCTAAATTCTCTTTCTTCTTCCCTTCTCTTGAGAAAGCAAGTGATTTGATACAGGTTATACACGGGCAGTCATGAAAAACATATTTGCATATTGGTTATGTTGTGAAAGAAAACACTGAACAAAAAAGAAACACAAGAAAAATAATGTTGTTTTTTTTTTTTAGTTTGCTTCTATCTACATTCAGGCTCCATCAGTTCTTTCTCTGAAGGTGAAGAATATTTTTCATCATAAGTCCTTTGGAATTGTCTTAGATCTTTGCATCGCTGAGAATAGGTAAGTCATTCACAGTTGACCGTAGTACAATATTGCTGTTACTACATACAATATTCTCCTGGTTCTACTCACTTCACTTTGCATCATTTCATGCATAGTTTTATAGAGAATAACAAGAAGCATTTGAGTCCTAGACTAAGATGACCCCTTGACCCTTGCCCAGATACCAAGATGGCTTCAGGACCTTGTGGTAATAAGCCTCGTGTGGTAATAAACCAAGTAGCAGGTCACTTGGAAAGGACCCTAAATTTGCAGAAAAATGGAAGAGCAAATCATTTCCATCCAAGCATAAAATGGCACTAGAGTGAAGAAGCCTGGTATCTATTCAATGAGACAGCTGTAGGCAAAAGGATTTATTTATAATATTATTATTTGGTAGAAAGGAACTTACCATGGCTGAATGTAAAAAGTATTTTTTTTGATAAGTTAAAGAGATTAAGAAAAATCAGGCAGATTTTGACAGAGAATGGTGTGTAAACGAGAAGTGTTATCAGTGAGAATCTGGCAGCAGCTCCATTTTGTTATGGTGAAAAATATCAGTATTATTTACTAAGAAGATTAGGGTTGAATTGGAAGAGAGGCTGGTTGTTGTGTGCAGATTGAGATAAGATAAGGATTTTACCTTCTATGTGCGAGCCAAATGCAATACACAGAGGGCTGTTATCTCCAGCACTGGCAAGCAGAGGGATATTAAGATGTACATTGTAATTACTAGTGGCAAGAGCAAATTTCATAGCGACTATTTTAAACCTTAATAAAACGCCGGCCTTTAATTATACAGCTTTGAAATATTTTTCTTAGTTAATTGCAACAGAGAAAATAAAATCAACCCTACATTTGAAACTGACTCTCGAAAGAGGGAAAGCAGACCAGCCCAGTGAACCAGCTCTATTTTCCTGGAGTAGATACATTATTAGCCATTTCAGCCATTCCCTTAGCATTTTCCTCATTCTCTTCAGTCAGTGGGGAGAAAGAACAGGGGTAGCTAAATCTTCCTGGAGAGAATGTGATCCCCAAATAAGTCACATACTCTTTCTTTTTAAAAGTGGAAGCTTGGTTGTGGGCATATGGATGCTTTTTTTAAAAGGTGAGAATAAAGAAGTGGAGCCATGGACACCCCCAATACTAACAGAGCCCCACAGAATGAAGATCCTTCCATTCCCATGGCTCTCCCCACTATGCTAATAGACTGAGAGTACACTACCTACTAGGATAGGTAGCAGGTAGGTGGTGCTAGAGATATTATTCTCTCTTATTCTAGATCTATAGAAACCATTCATCTGAAGTCATCATCTTCCTGCCCTCTAGCTCAATCAATCAGTCAATCACAAGAGCATAGATTTAGAACTAGAAGAGGCCGTAAAGGTCATCTGGTCCAACCCCCTCCTTCTACAGATGAGGAAACTGAGGACTGGGGATGTTAAATGACATACCTGAGATTACATAGGTTGTAAGCATCAGAACTAGGATTTCAATTCAGGTCTTCTGACTCCAAGGCTCCAGAGCCATATTACACTGTCTCACAATAAGCATTTCTAAAGCACATCACTATATATAAGGTTCTGTGCTAAGTACTGCTTATACAAAGACAACAGCAACACTGTCCTGAGCTGCAAAAAACTTATCTCCTAACTTGGGAAATAGCAAGTATACATGTACTCATATACACCCATGTATGTGTGTATGTGTGTATATACATAGATTTATAAGCATATAGAGAAAACACACATCAAGTGAATACAAGGTGGTTTTGGAAGAGACAAGTACTAACAGGAACAAGCATCAGGAAATTCTTTGTGTAGAAAGTGGCATTTCAGTTGAATTTGAAGGAAACCAGAGATTCCAAGGGAGTGGAAGTGAAGAGGGACAATGTTTCAGGCAAAGAGGACAGATAGTACAAAGGAACAGATAGAGATATATGTAAGGAACTAGTTCTTCCTCATCTCTGCCTCCTAGCTTCCTTCAAGTGCTGACTAAAATCTTACTCTCTATAGGAAACTTTTCCCAATATCTTTTAATCCAAATACCCTTCCTTTGTTGATCATTTCCTTTCTATCATGTATAGGACTGATTTGTGTGTAATTTCTGTATATCATATCCCCCATTAGATTATTAACTCCTCCAAGGCAGGGACCGTATTTACCTCTTTTTGATTCCCAAATGCTTAGCACAGTGTTTGGCACGTTTGTTATTGTTTTGTCATTTTTTGGTCACGTCCCACCCTTTGTGACTCCATTTGGCATTTTCTTGGCAAAGAAATTGGAGTAGTTTGCCGTTTCCTTCTCCAATTTGGCACATAAAAGGAGCTTAATAAATGTTTATTGATTGACTGACCAACAAGCATGCTGACATGACTGGACAAAAGAGTAATATATAAGGAGACCAGAAAGAAGGAAAGGGGCCAGGTTGTAAAGGGTTTTAAGTGCCAATGAGTCTATACTTTGATCTCCATTTTAGTTATTTGCACAAAAATTCTCCAAGTTGCTCAGGTTAGAAATTCTGGAAGTCTTTTTGACTCCCCCATGTTCATAATAGTCAGTCCATAAATTCTTTCTAATCTTCTCTAATAATACTTAACATCTTGCATCTTGGGATATTCACATAACCTCAGTCTTGTCATCTATAAACTAGAGATAATAGCATGTCTTGCCTACAGGACTGTTGTGAGGAACAAGTGAAGGAACAGATTTCAAGTGCTTTGTAAGGTATGATAAGCCTCTCTTTAAGATCTGTCTAGTTGGTTTTCACCAGTGAAAACCAAGACCTTCTCTGAGGCCTTGGTCCTCAAACACATGAGGAAGAAGATAGGTCATATATTTGGGAAAAACTTTATTTTTTTAACATTATGTTGCAATACTGGTGGTAATTGGGTAGTGAGGAAGAAATCAACAATAGATTGGCCTACAACTCCCTGCTTTGTGTTGAAGTCAGGAGCCTTGCTCAGGTATCAGCTTTAAGGAAAGCATTTTGGGAATTATGTGTTGTTGCTTTTTTTATTTTCTAGTCTTAAGTCTATCCAGTGACCATGGAATGTACTCTCCTCACTCTCTGCGTATTAGCAAAAAAGGATATTTTTATTGATGAGTGTGGGTCACAGTTAAGGAGGTGATTTTGAGGGTTGGTTATCCATCAATTAGCTCATTTCTTTGAGCTTAGTACTCAGTGAAAGAGTGTGAGATTGAAACAGTTTTTTTTGCATTTAGTCTTGTTTATCAAAATTCTGTCTACTTCATCCCAGCTTACTTCTCTCTCTTACAAGCTTAGATTGTTCAAGTGTTAGCTTCTCTGTTTCTCATTTGGTACGCAGGATACTCTCTGCACAGTATTCTGATATACTTCTTGTGGAAGACTCATTGAGCAATGCTATCCAAAATTGGGCTGGCATTAGTGGGCCTATCCTCTGGATTCCAGAACTTCATTTTTGTCTATAGAGATAGACAAGCACTGAACCCTAGAAGATGAATTAGTTTTTAAATCCTTTCCCGTTCTTGAGACATTAATTTTACTTCCTTTGCTTCCATGGCCATATTAGGTTGCCTGTGTCTTGAATATACCTTTTTCAAGGAGGAATAGGTGCTGTAATTTGTCAAAAACTTTTTCTGCACCCATTGAGATAATCATGTGGTTTCTGTTAGTTTTGTTGTTGATATGATCAATAATGCTGACAGTTCTCCCAATATTGAACCAGCCCTGCATTCCTGGTATAAATCCGACCTCATTGTAATGTACTGTTCTTGTGATAAGTTGCTATATTCTTTTTGCTAATATCTTATTTAAAATTTTTGCATTTATATTCATTAGACAAATTGGTTTATAATTTTCTTTCTCTATTTTGCCTCCTCCTGGTTTAGGTATCAGAACCATATTTGTATCATTAAAAGAATTTAGTAGGACTCCTTCTTCACCAGTTTTCCCAAGTAGTCTACACAGTATTGGAATTAACTGTTCTTTAAATGTTTGATAGAATTCACTTGTAAATCCATCTGGCCCTGAAGAATTTTTCCTCGGGAGTTCATTGATGGCTTGTTCAATTTCTTTTTCTGAGATGGGGTTATTTAAGTATTCAACTTCCTCTTCTGTTAATTTGGGCAATTTAAATTTTTAAAAATATTCTTCCATCTCATTTAGATTGTCAAAATTATGGGCATGCAGTTGGGCAGTGTAATTTCTAATTAATGTATGAATTTCCTCCTCAGTGGAGGTGAGTTCACTCTTTTCATTTTTGATATTGGTAATTTGGTTTTCTTCTTTCTTTTTTTAAATAAAATTGAACAAAGGTTTATCAATTTTTTTTCATAAAACCAACTCTTAGTTTTACTTATTAGTTCAATAGTTTTCTTAATTTCAATTTTATTAATCTCTCCCTTGGTTTTCAGTATTTCTAATTTGGTATTTACTTGGAGATTTTCAATTTGTTTTTTTTCTAGCTTTTTCAGCTGCATGCCCAATTCATTGATCTCTTCTTTTTCTATTTTATTCATGTAGTCACTCAAAGATATAATAAAACTTCCTCTAAGAACTGCTTTTGCAGTATCCTATAAGATTTGGTAGGTTGTCTCATTATTGTCATTCTCTTGAATGAAGTTGTTGATTATTTCTGTGATTTGTTGTTTAATCCACTCAGTCTTTAGGATTAGATTATTTAGTTTCCAGTTAATTTTTGTTGTATCGTTCCATGATCTTTTATTACATAGAATTTTTATTGCATTATGATCTGAGAAGGATGTATGGACTATTTCTGCCTTTCTTCACTGGATTGTGAGGTTTTTATACCCTAGTACATCGTCAGTTTTTGTATATGTGCCATGTACAGCTGAGAAAAAGATGTATTCCTTTCTATCCCCATTCAATTTTCTACAGAGATCTATCATATCTACCTTATCCAGAGTTTTATTCAGATCCTTAACTTCTTTCTGATTTATTTTGATGTTATATTTATCAAGTTCAGAGAGGGGGAGGTTGAGGTTCCCCACTAGTATAGTTTTACTGTCTATTTCTTTCTGTAACTCCCTTAACTTCTCTAGGAATTTACCACTTGGAGCATATATGTTTAGTAATGATATTGCTTCGTTGTCTATGATGCCTTTTAGCAGGATATAATTTCCTTCCTTATCTCTTTTGATTAGATCTATTTCTGTTTTTGCTTTGTCTGAGACTAGGATTGCTACCCCTGCTTTTTTTTATGTAAGCTGAAATACACTATATTCTGCTTCAACCTTTTACCTTTACCCTGTGTATATCCCCCTATTTCCAATATGTTTCTTGTAAACAACATATTGTTGGATTATGGTTTTTAATCCATTCTGCTATCCATCTCCATTTTATGGGAGAGTTCATCCCATTCACATTCAGAGTTATGATTATTATCTGTCTTTCCCTCCATCCTTTTTCCCCCCATTTATGATTTTAGCTCTCCTTTCTCCTTGCCCTCCACAATAGAGTTTTCATTTTTGACCACCACCTCCCTCAGTCTTTCCTCACCTCTTTTAGCCCCTCTTTAACTCCCCTTTTCCCTTACTACTTTTTCCCTCCATTTTAGCCTCCCTTTACTTTTCTTTCCCCTTTCCCTTCCTACTGCCTACAGAGCTAGTTAGATTTCTATACTTAACCCAGTTTGTTTTTCTCTCCTTGAACCAAATCAGATGCGAGTAAATCTCAATGCTCATCTCCCTTCCCTCTTTCCCTCTACTGTAATATATTTTCTGCCTCTTCCTGTAATGTAATTTATCTTTTCTGCCTCCTCCTTTTCACATCTCCTGTTACAATCTCTTTGCACCCTTAAACCACATTTTTATCATCCCATCATTCACTTTATACCCACTCCCTCTATCTATATATATATATATCCCTTTTATATATCATAATAAATATACAGTTCTCAATATAAACAAGTATCATCTTCCCTTATAGGGATGTAAACAGTTTGCCCATATTGGATAACAAGGTTTTTTTCCCTGTTTACCTTTTTATGCTTCTCTTGAGATTTGTGTTTAAAGATCGAATTTTCTATTGAGCTCTGGCCTTTTCATCAGGAAGGTCTGGAAATCCCTTATTTCATTGAATGTCCATCTCCTTGCCTGAAATATTATGCTCAATTTTGCTGGGTAATTGATCCTTGGTTGTAGTCCCAGCGTCTTTGCCTTGTGGAATATTATATTCCAATCCCTCTGATCTTTTAATGTAGAAGCTTCAAGGTCCTGTGTGATCCTGGCTATAGCTCTACAATATTTGAATTGTTTCTTTCTGACTGCCTGCAGCATTTTCTCCTACACTTGATAGTTCTGGAATTTGGCTATGATATTTCTTCTTGTTTTTAGTTTGGGATCCCTTTCAGGAGGTGAACGGTGGATTCCTTAGATGAATATTTTGCCCTCTGGATCTAGGACTTCTGGGCAGTTTTCCTTGATGATTTCTTGGAAGATATTGTACAGGCTCTTTTATTCATCATGTCTTTCTGGTATACCAATAATTCTTAGATTTTTCTCTTCTGGATCCATATTCTAGGTCAGTTGTCTTTCCAATGAGATATTTTACATTTTCTTCTGTCTTTTCATTCTTTAGATTCTGTTTGACTGATTCTTGATGTCTCATAGAGTCATTAGCTTCTACTTGCTCAATTCTAATTTTTATCAAATTGTTTTCTTCAGTTAACTTTTGCATCTCCTTTTCCATCTATCCAAATGTTCTTTTTAAGGCATTATTTTCTCCAGTTAGTTTTTGTACTTTCTTTTCCATTTGTCCAATTTTCCTTTAAAATTCTTCCCTTATTTCTTTTTTCATATTTTTAAAATCCTTGGTCAATTTTTCTTCTGCTTCCCCAATTTGGCTTTTAAAATTCTTCTTGAGCCCTTCCAAGAATGCTCTTTGGGCCTGAGACCAGTTCATATTCCCTTCTGAAGTTTCAGATGGGAGTACAGTCTCAATGTTGCCCTCTTTGGTATTTGTGTTCTGGTCCTTGTCCACACAGAAAGAGTCTATGGTCTTTTCTTTTCTGGTTTGCTTCTTGCTCATGATGAGTGCCCTTTTCCTGGCTGTGAAAGTGAATCTCTGCATTTGGGGTTCAGGGGGCTCTGTCCTACCATTCTTGTGTTTAATTCTGGAGGCTTGTGTATTGCAACCTCTGGTTCCTTCAGATGGAAGACAAAATGCTGTAGCTTAGCTGGTGCTGAGCTGGTTGATGTGTCAAAGTGGAGGCCAGGTGAAGTCTTTCTGAGTTTCCTGGAATTACCTTGGAGCTAGCTGCATTAAGTGTGGGGGGCGGGGGTCTGGTCACAGAAGGTCTCCTCTCCTGAGCACAGCAAGGCTCAGTGGTTGGTGAACCCAGATTGCACTAGTGTCTTCCTTATTCCCCTGCCTGTGTTGAGGCACACCTGGGGTTCTGGTGTTGACAATTGCAGGCTCTACCTCCCTGGGTCTCAGGCTCTCCTCCTGCTTCACTTAGATGGAGCTGTCTGGGACAGCTCTGGTCCTGCACTGGCTCCCCTCAGCCACAGCAAGAGGGACTCCCTTTGCTATTTTCCTAGCCTCATGGGCTAACAGACTGCCCCTTCAGCTGATCCCACTGTTCCAGGATTTTTCCTGGGGAAATATTCTATGAGTTATTCAAGGTCAAGAAGGGAAGGTGTAGAGCATTTACAAATCACTCTGCCATCTTGGCTCCTGGAAGTTCAAGTAGGTGACTTACAGAATTTAATATGTGGGCTGATAGTCTCAGGAGCAGCTGCTGCAGTTACCTGGGGTTCTGCAGTTCTCTCTTGCTTACTTCCACTGGACTCCTGTCCTATCTGATATGTTTGAGATTCTGCAGTGCAGCTGCTATTTCAGATCTCTTGGGGCTTCCTGCTCGGCTTTGCTATGGTGGGGTCTGTGCTGGTACAACCTGTGCCCTGTGCGCTCCTCCAGCTCCATGCAACAGATCCTTCCCCTTGACCTTCCAATCTGTCCTGAGTTGGAAATCTGCCCCACCCTGTTTCCTATTGGATTCTGCCACTCTAAAATTTGTTCAGATTCTCTTTTTAGAGGTATCTGAAGGAGTTTGTCTTAGAGCTTAGGTGAGTAGTTGTTCTCACTCTGCCATCTTGACTCCACCCCTTAAAAGAAAATTCTTATAGTTTCCCATATTCAAAAGGAAGTAATCCTCAGCCAGCAAGAATCACTAATGGTTATCTTAGTCACTATCTTTTCTTTATTTTGGTACTTCAGTAGCTGAAATGGGATATCACAGATGTGGGTACTCTCTTCCATATCATAACCCATCCATGCTTTCCTATCCAATGTGACTCTTATCTGCACTTCTTATTTGAAATTTTTTGCTAGTTAATTGGAACAGACAAGATGAAAGTTGGCACTATATTTGAAACTGACTCTCAAAAATGGGAAAATGGATCAGCCCAGTGCACCAACTCTGTTCTAATGGAGCAAAGCTCTATTAACTACTGCAGGCACCAACACTTTCCTCATTCTCTTCATTCACTGGAGAGAAATAACAAGAGGGACTAAATCTTTCTGGATAGATTAGATCTCTTAAATAAGCTACACATGTTTTACTTCTAAAAGTGAAGACTTGGTTGGGAGTGTATGAATGATAAAGCAAGGAGATGAGAAAGGTGAAATTAAATATCTCCAACTTAATCTCCTTAAGGGGTTCCAATTTCTAATAATGCCTCATTGACAGGTATATGTTGAATGTGCACTATGTAGTTACTCCTCAGAGTAGGAGAAACTCTACCACGTGCAAAGGAAATATAAGATATGGTTCCTGCCTTCAAAGAGCTTATAGACAAGAAAGGAAGTGAAGCCAATGCAGATGAAATATTTACTAAATGACAGCATAGACTTGAGTGTAAAATAACCTGGTTCAAAGCATAAGTGAGTAAAAAGGGAGAAAAAATCTGTACTATTTGGAAGTTCTTTTAAGTCCCTCCTGATGCTGTTTAAGCTTTTGTTGGCCTGCTCCCAACCCTCTTACAGGCCTATGGGCCAGAAAGAATTTTACCAGTCCATGGTAAGTTGTATCACAGCTTCATGTAGGCTAATAGAGCTCAGATTGGCTGAGCCAGGAAAAAGAAGGGTGGCCAAATAGGCAAGATCCACAAGGACCTTTTGTTCTTAAAACCTCCATGAGAATTCTGAAGGACTCTTGCTGAAAAATACTATCTATTTCCAGAGAGAAAATGATGAAGTCTAACACAGATTGAAGCATAATTTTTTCACTTTCTTTTTCTCACTTTTCTCTTTCCGCATTGATAATATGGAAATGTTTTCATGATTTCACATGGAAAATTGATATCATATTGCTTGCCTTTTCAATGAGTGGAGGGAGGGGGGAGAGAATTTGGAACTCAATTTTTAAAAATTGTACATTGAAATAAAATAAATAATAATTTAAAAAAACAAAACAAAAATTCTCCATGAGAGAATGTTCTGTGTGACTTACAGTCATGGCCCCTCATTTTCCAAACTTCTCCCCCTCTTCCTTGGCCCTCCCAATTTAATCTACCATTTATTTTGTCTACTACAGATTCAAGGCAATCCCAAGACGCATACACAAAGAACACTAGCCATACCAGATTTATGATGAAAGGACTGATGCCACTCCATGTCAGCAGGTTAAGAGGGTCATGCTAGAGGATCACCTTCCCCTCCCCTTCAACTATGAAGTCCCAAGAAACAGACTTAGAGCTTTGGTCTTGCTGACATTTACATAATGCTTTACGTTCATACTCTATTCTGGTGTTCTAGTGTGATGGGATAAAAAATCCACCAATTAGCTGTGGGGAAGGCACTTTTACCTCACCTCCATTAATTTTTTTTTAAATTTATTTATTTAAGTTTTCAACATTCATTTCCACAAAATTTTGAGTTCCAAATTTTCTCCCCATTTCTCCCCTCCCCCCACCCCAAAATATTGAGCATTCTAATTACCCCATCACCATTCTGCCCTCCCTTCTAATATCCCTCCCTTCCCTTGTCCCCATCTTCTCTTTTGTCCTGTAGGGCCAGATAACTTTCTATACCCCATTACCTGTATTTCTTATTTCCTAGTAGCAAGAACACTACTCGACAGTTGTTCCTAAAACTTTGAATTCCAACTTCTCTTCATCCCTCCCTCCCTACCCATTCCCTTTGGGAAGGCAAGCAATTCAATATAGGCCAAATCTGTGTAGTTTTGCAAATGACTTCCATAATAGTCATGTTGTGTAAGACTAACTATATTTCCCTCCATCCTATCCTGACCCCCATTGCTTCTATTCTCTCTTTGGATCCTGCCCCTCCCCAAGAGTGTTGACTTCAAATTGCTCCCTCCTCCCATTACCCTCCCTTCTATCATCCCCCCACCCTGCTTATCCCCTTCTCCCCCACTTTCCTGTATTGTAAGATAGGTTTTCATACCAAAATGAGTGTGTATTTTATTCCTTCCTTTAGTCGAATGTGATGAGAGCAAACTTCATGTTTTTCTCTCACCTCCCCTCTTTTTCCCTCCACTAAAAGGTCTTTTGCTTGCCTCTTTTATGAGAGATAATTTGCCCCATTCCATTTCTCCCTTTCTCCTCCCAATATATTCCTCTCTCACCCCTTAATTTCATTTTTTTAGATATGATCCCATCCTATTCAACTCACCCTGTGCTCAGTGTGTGTGTGTATGAGTGTGCACACATATTCTTCCCTCCTTGAACCAATTCCTATGAGACTGAAGTTCAAGCATTGCCCATCACTCCACTATTTCCCTCTCCACTATAAAACTTCTTCCTTTCATGCCTCTATTAGGTGAGGAAAATTTCCATATTCTACCATTCCTTTTCCTCTTCTCCCACTGAGTCCCTTTTTCTTACCTCATTTTTTTGGACATCATTACAACATAGTTTACTCATATTCATGCCCTCTGTCTATGTAGATTTCTTCTAACTGTCCTAATAATGATAACTCTTAGGAGTTACATGTATCATCTTCCCACATAGGAATGCAAATAGTTTAACCATTTCAAGTCCCTTATGGTTACTCTTTTATATTTACATCTTTATTCTTCACTTGAGTCACATGTTTGAATATCAAATTTTCCATTCAACTCTGGTCTTTCCATCAGGAGTATATGAAAGTCCTCTACTTCATTAAATATACTTTTTCCCCCTGAAAGATTATCCTCAGTTTTGCTGGGCAGGTTATTCTTCTTTGTAGTCCTAGCTTCTTTGCCTTCCAGAATATCATATTCTGTCCTTCAATGTGAAAGCTGCTAAATCTTATGTGGTCCTGTGGTTTCACTATATTTGAATTGTTCCTTTTTGGTTGCTTGCAATGCATTGTTTCTTTCTGGATGCATTTTCTCCTTGATCTGAGCACTCTGGAATTTGCAATATTCCTGGGAGTTTACATTTTGAGATCTTCCAGGAGGTCATTTGTGGGTTCATTCAATTTCTATTTTTCAGAATTTCTACATCTAAGATATCAAGATAGTTTCCCTGTATAATTTCTAGAAATTTCTTGAAATGACATCATATGGCTAGGCTCATCAATGTCTAGGTTGTTTTGTTTTGTTTTGTTTTGTTTTGTTTGGTCATGGCTTTCAGGTAGTCTAATAATTTTTAAACTATCTCTCCTTAATCTATTTTCCAAGTTGTATTTCTGATGAGACATTTTACATTTTCTTCTTTTTTTTTCTTTTTTTATTTTGTAATGTTTAACAATCACTGCCATACAATTGTGATTTTATCCCCCCCACCTACCCCCCACTCCCCCCCTCCCTCCCCACGACTGCATACAATTCTGTATAGATTCTACATATACTTTCCTATTGAGTATATTTTCACTATAGTCATGCTATGTAGTCAGAGTAAGATAAATGAAAGAAATTGTATAACAAATCAGAATATGATACACAAACACATACACATACACAAACATGATCTGCTACAATATGTGAGTGACTTCCATATTTCTCTCTCTGAGTGTGGCAGGCATTTTGCCTTGAGATCCTCCATTGGGATTTTTTTTTTTTTTGGTAAGAAGTTCTTGTGTTATTACAAAATTCCAAGTCTACCAGAAAAAACTCTCACACACTGTGGTTGTTGCTGTGCATAAAGTTCTCCTGGTTCTGCTCCTTTCACTCAGCATCAGGTCATATAAGTCCTTCCAGGCCTCTCTGAAGTCTTCTTGTTCATCATTTCTTATGGCACAATAGTACTCCATTACATTCATATACCATAATTTATTCAGCCATTCCCCAATTGATGGACATCCCCTTGACTTCCAGTTTTTGGCAACTACATAGAGTGCTGCTATAAATATTTTTGTACATGTGGGACCCTTTCCCATTTTTATGATCTCTTGGGGATATAGTCCTAGTAGCGATATTGCTGGGTCAAAGGGTATGCACATTTTTGTAGCCCTTTGGGCATAGTTCCAAATTGCTCTCCAGAATGGTTGGATGCGCTCGCAGCTCCACCAACAATGAATTAGTGTTCCAACTTCCCCACATCCTCTCCAGCATTTATCATTTTCTTGTTCTGTCATGTTTGCCAATCTTATAGGTGTGATGTGGTACCTCAGAGTTGTTTTGATTTGCATCTCTCTAACCAATAGTGATTTAGAGCATTTTTTCATATGATTATAGATAGCCTTAACCTCTTCCTCTGAAAATTGCCTGTTCATATCCTTTGACCATTTATCAATTGGGGAATGACTTGTATGATTATACATTTGGATCAGTTCTCTATATATTCTAGAAATGAGGCCTTTATCCCTGAACTTAGCTGTAAAAATTCTTTCCCAATTTACTACATCCTTCCGGATTTTGGTTGCATTGGGTTTGGTTGTGCAAAAACTTCTCAGTTTAATGTAATCAAAGTTTTCCATTTTGCATTTCATAATGCATTCTATCTCTCCTTTAGTAAAGAATTCTTCCCTTCTCCATAGATCTGATAAATACACTATTCCTTGCTTCTCCAGTTTATTCATGGTATCAATCTTTATACCTAAATCATGTACCCATTTGGACTTTATTCTTGTGTACGGTGTCAGGTATGGGTCTATGCCTAATTTCCGCCACACTGTTATCCAGTTTTCCCAGCAATTTTTGTCAAACAATGAGTTCTTATCCCAGAAGCTGGGGTCCTTGGGTTTATCAAACAGAAGGTTGCTATATTCCTTGCCTACTGCATCTTGAGTGCCAAGTCTATTCCACTTGTCTACCTCTCTGTTTCTTAGCCAATACCAAGTGGTTTTGATAATTGCTGCTTTATAGTACAGTTTGAGGTCTGGTAGCGCTAGGCCACCTTCCCAAGCATTTCTTTTCATTAGTCCCTTTGATATTCTGGACCTTTTGCTTTTCCAAATGAATTTTGATATTATTTTGTCCAGCTCTAGAAAGTAATTGTCTGATAGTTTAATTGGTATGGCACTAAATAAGTATATTAATTTGGGTAGAATTGTCATTTTTATTGTTTCTTGATGTCTCATGGAAGCACTAGTTTCCACTTGCCCAAATCTATTTTTTTAAATTTATTTCAGTTTCCAACATTTACTTACACAAAATTTTTGAATTTTAAATTTTCTCCCTATCTCCCCACTCTCCCACCCCAGGGCAGCATGTATTCTGATTACCCTTTCCTCCAGTCTGCTTTCCCTTCTATCACTCCCCCCATTCCCTTCCCTTCTATTTTCCTGTATGGTAAGATAGATTTCTATACCCCATTGCCTATATATCTTATTTCCTAGCTGCATGTAAAGACAACTTTTAACACTAATTTTTAAAGCTTTGATTTCCATGTTCTCTCCCCTTTCCTCTTCCCATCCACCCTCATTGAGAAGGCAAGCAATTCAATATAGGTTATATTTGTGTAGTCATGAAAAACACTTCCATAACGGTTATATTGTGAAAGACTAACTATATTTCCCTCTATCTTGTCCTGTTCTCCATTTATTCTGTTCTCTCCTTTGATTGTCCCTTTACCAAAGTGTTTGCTTCTGATTACCTCTTCTCCCAATCTGCCTTCCCTTCTATTATTCCCCCCTCTCTTATCCCCTTCCCCCCTACTTTTCTGTATGGTAAAATAAACTTCCATACCCAGTTGATTGTGTGTGTTATTCCCTCCTGAAGCCAAATATGATGAAAAGAAGTCACACTCATTCCCTCTCATCTTCCCCTTCTTCCCCTCCATTGTAAAAACTCTTTCTTGCCTATTTTATGTTACATGATTTACTGCATTCTACTTCTCCCCTTCTCTTTCTCCTATTACATTCTTCTCAACACTTAATTTTATTTTTTAGATATTATCCCTTCATATTAAGCTCACCTTGTCCCATCTGTCTCTGTCTCTGTCTGTCTGTCTCTCTATACATATATACATATATACACATACATATGTATATATGCATTTATATATTACTTCCAACTATCCTAATACTGAGAAAGGTCTCATGAGTTACAAATATCCTCCTTCCATGTAGGAATGTAAACAGTTCAATTTTAATAAATCTCTTATGGCTTCTCTTTTCTGTTTACCTTTTCTTGTTTTTTTTTTATTTTTGTATTTGAAAGTAAAATTTTTTATTCAACTCTGGTTTTTTCAACAAGAATGCTTGGAAGTCCTCTATGTCATTGAAGTTCCATTTTTCCCCCTGAAGCATGATACTCAGTTTTGCCGGGTAAGTGAGTCTTGGTTTTAATCCTATCTCCTTTGACCTCTGGAATATCATATTATAAGCCCTCTGATCCCTTAGTGTAGAAACTGCTAAATCTTGTGTTATCCTTACTGTATTTCCACTATACTTGAATTGTTTCTTTCTAGCTGCTTGGAATATTTTCTTCTTGACCTGGCAACTCTGGAATTTGGCTACAATATTCCTAGTTCTGCTTTTGGGATTTCTTTCAGAAGGTGATCTGTGGATTTTTTCCATTTCTATTTTATCCCTTGGTTCTAGAATATCAAGGCAGTTTTCTTTTATAATTTCTTGAAAGATAATGTCTAGGCTCTTTGTTTAATCATGGCTTTCAGGCAGTCTAATAATTTTTAAATTATCTCTCCTGGATCTATTTTCCAGGGCAGTAGTTTTACCAATGAGATTCTTCACTTGTCTTCTGTTTTTTTTCATTCTTTTGGTTTTGTTTTATAATTTCTTGATTTCTTATAAAGTTATTAGCTTCTATTTGATCCATACTAATTTTGAAGGAGTTATTTTCTTCAGTGAGCTTTTGGACCTCTTTTTCCACTTGACCCATTCTGCTTTTTAAGGCATTCTTCTCCTCATTGGTTTTTTGGACTCTTTTGCCATTTGGGTTAGTCTAATTTTAAAGCTGCTATTGTCTTCAGAACTTTTTTGGGTTTCCTTTAGCATGCTGCTGACTCATTTTTCATGATTTCCTTTCATCACTCATTTCTCTTCCAAATTTTTGCTATACTTCTCTTATTTGATTTTATAAATCATTTTTGAGCTCTTCCATGGCCTGAGACCAATTCATAGTTTTCTTGGAGGCTTTGGATGCAGGAGCTTTGGCTTTGTTTTTTTCTGATTCTATGTTTTGATCTTCCTCATCACCAATGACATAAGAAAGCACCTCTTCACTAAGAAACTAAAAATCTATAGTCTGTTTCTTTCCCCCCCATCCCCATTTGTTCATTTTCCCAGCCAATTGCTTGACTTTTTATCTCTTTGTTAAAGTGGAGTGCTCCAGAAGCAGCCTCTGCTTCAGAAGTAGCTGCCACCACCTTGAGGTTGGGGCTGGGACCAGACCATGCTCCCTTCTCAGCCAGGTAAGAGATCTTTCCCACTGGCCTTTGAAGCTGTCTTTGGCATTTGTGGGTTGAGAAGTCTGCAAACCACAGTACCCACCAGCAATTCAGTCTCTTAAGACCTGCTCCAGCTGTGTCCACACCTGTTGTGACCTGTGTCGAACTGTAATGGTAATTTAAATGAGAAGATCTTTTCCATTCGTTAATAAGCCCATGTGACTTGCTTAAATCACATGGAAGCCTAAGTCACATGTGGTGGGAGGAGCTTGCTGAATAGTGGAATAGGAAGGGTGGAGCAGAACTGGAAGGAAGTTCATGAGAGCAGTTAGGGCAGAGGGAGGAGAGGACACAGCCAAGCTGGCATAGCTAGGTTAGTGAGTGTTTGTTTGTAGGAAGGCTTCTGCATGGGGGTGGGGTAGGGGAGAGACTTGGGAATGGCTTTGTCTCCTGCAGTGCTAATGTGTATTGACTTCTTGGTTACTGTGATGGATTTGGCTTTCTGGTTTGGGGATTTGACTTTCTGGTGTCTGAATGAATGTTTTCCTTCTGCCTTCTATATGGAGAGTCTGTTATACTTTGTGATTCAGAATTATAATAGCATATTCATAGTCACCCTCAGTGCTGTGAATATTGGGTTAGCAACACACCTTCTGTCCATCTTCCAGATTGTCTTAAACTGGAATTTGCTTCAGTCTGTAATTTTTGTGGCTTCCACTGCTCTAGAATTTGTTTAGAGTTATCTTTTTTACAGTTTTCTAAGGGGTTTTGGGGGAGAACTCTAGCAGGTCCTGCTTCTATTCCACCATCTTGGCACTGCCTCCCCCCAAAAATCTGATTTTTAAGGAATTATTTTCTTCAGTGAGCTTTTGTACCTCTTTTTCCATTTGGCATATCTTGCTTTTTAAGTTCTTCAGCAAATTTTTGTGCTTCTTTTACCATTAGGCCAATTACGTTTTTTAAGGTGTTTGTTTCTTCAGTATTTTTGAATGCTTTTTAACTCTTTTCATAATTTTCTTACATCACTGTTATTTCCTTTCCCAATTTTTCCTCCACCATTTTTCTCTCTTCTTTTAACTCTTGTAGGAATTCTTGTTAGACTTGGATACATTTATAATTTTTCTTTGAGGCATTTCTTGTAGCTGTTTTTACATTATTGTCTTCTTATGAGTTTATGTCATGATCTTTCCTGTTACTGTATTAGCTTTTTATGGTCAAATTCTTTTTGTTGTTGTTTGCTTATTTTTTTCCTAGCTTATTTCTTGACTTTGAACTTTATGTTAAAGTTAAGTTTTGCTCACCTGATTGTGAGGAGTCATTGCCCCAAGCTTCCAACTTTATTTTGCTGTTGTTTTCAGAGGTAGTTCTGAGGATCTACAAATTTTCAGTGCTCCCAAGATGCTCTGATCTGGGGAGAGGTGAGGACATTGGTCTTCTGGTCTGCATTCTAGTTTTTATCTAGGAAAGGCCCCTGTTTTTTTGTATCCCACAAGCGCTACCATTTTCTTTGACTTTGGTATTATGATCATGGCCCCTCTTCCATTTTAAACAATGAGAAGCACTCCTCTCCACTCAGGAACTGCTACGTAGAATTGCTTATGGGCTTAAGAATTGCTAATCAGTACCAGCTACACTCAGTGCCAGCAAATAGTCTTCTATAATCTTTCTGACCAGCAATCCAATACCCCTTACACACACACACACACACACACACACACACACACACACACACACACACACACACCTACTGTCTCTAGTCTGAGAGCTCTCAAAGATACACTGTTGCCATTGTTGCAGCCACTTCCAAGGTCCACCATTGGTATTGCTGCTGCATGTGCTCTAGGACAGAGACCACCTGAGAGTCACAGACCTTTGCTATTGACATCCTAAATTGTTTTAGTCTGTAAAATAATCTCATACTGACCTTTCACTAGCTCTGTCACTTCAAAATTTGATTTGAGGAGTTATTTTTAAGATGTTTGGAGGGAAATGTTGGGAGAGCTCAGCTGGGTTGCTGCCTCTACTCCACCATCTTGGCTTTGCCCCCTCACCTCTGTTTGAAAAACTGAGTCAATTGTGTGTATATCAACTACTGCATAGGATTTATTGTAAGGAAAGAGTTTACTAAAGTTTAACAGATTTTTGAAGTGTGTACTTATTATAGAATATATACACATACATACATAAAATATATTTTTTTAATCGGACTTATGATCTTACCAACAAAGGGACTCCTAGTAAAGAATTTCCTCTAGATTAGTTCCTTTTCTGCAGCTTATAGTCTCAAGAGGATTTTCTAGGGGCATTGAAAGAGTAAATGACTCACTCTGGGTCACACATGTGTTAGAAGTGGGATTTGAACTCAGATCTTTCTGACTTAAACACCAATTCTATCCAGTAAGCCATACTCTCTCAACTAAAATGTCTTTATTTGTGCCTATGTATTTTCATGCGTGTGTGTGTGTGTGTGTGTGTGTACTTCATCTCACCCATATGCATTTGTAAACAATCTCATCACTTCCATCATCCTTATTCCTAGTCTTCCATGTGGTTGACAATAACAGCAGCTTTGCAAACCAGGTTTGAAGGGAACCACTCACGCCCAGTTCCTAACAGTACACTGTGTGTAGGGCTGCCCAGTCCAAATTCAGAGCTGTCCCCTGCAGTAGCTTGTCCCTTTAGTCCATTAGCAGCAGTTGGAAGGAACGTGCTCCCAGTCGCAGAGCTCAGAGATTGAATCCTGTGTGCTTTGTCTCTCCCGTTGGCTGCAGCTGGCCCTGGGGTTTGAACCTTTGTGGGTGCTGGCTGGTGTGGGGGAGGGCAGGCAGGAAGAGTGCGGCCTCACTGTTCCAGACGTGATTAATGCTCTGATACTATCTTGATGGCTTTAGGAGACACCCCTGTGTGGACTGGGATGCTACTGGTTGACATAAAAATGATACATTTTTTCAATCTATTTCATGGTGGCAGTAATTCAGACAAGGAAATGTCTTTGCCTTCTACCGGAGCTTTCTGCCGTTAAGAAGAAAAAAAAAATCACAGGATATTATGGGAAGAATTTTCCACAGAACTTAATACATTAGTAACTAGGAGCTCAGAAAATGAAACACTCTCTAAATTTCTGATATTGAACATATGGCCTTTTCCCCCTCCAGAGCAGTAACGATTATCTCCCCTCCAGAAGCCACCGAGCCAATGTGTGCTATGTTGAGGTAGAAAACAGCTGGGTGAAGCATTTTAAAAAAACAAATATTGTTTTTTAAATGTTACACTGTTCTTCTGATTTTTCTTCAAAGAACAGACATATCCCTTGGTTTTCTTGATCTATTGTCTATTTTCTCAGCCTACCTGAACCTTCAGAAAGGATGGAATCAAGCCAAGGGCTCAGATCACAGCGAGAGGTTATACAATACTTTCTTCCTACCCAGCCCTAATTCTTAAATGTTCCCCAATTCCCTATATGATAACTAGCTCAACATGGCCCAATATCTCCTGCTCCAACTCTTGCCCTGTTATTTTCCCAGCTGAAGCAAAGTCAGAAAATAAAATGTTAATTTATCCCCCCATTTCAATTACCCAACCAACAAGGATTTATTAAGTGCTTATTATGTGGAGACAGAATATAAATACAAAAGTGAGCCAGTCTCTGCCCTCAAGAAGTTTACCTTCCTCTCAACCACCAAAGACTGAGGAGTGAGTCTGTCCTGAGGTCTGATATGAATGATAAGCAAAACTGAGCAAAACTGGGATTTAAAGAAAACTGTCATCATATTTGATGTTGTGGTCAATATCTATTTAAGTTCTGATATATCAAGGACACAACAATCAATCAACCAATAAAAACATTTATTAAGTACCTACTGCGTGTAGGACACTATGCTAAGCTCTAAGAAGGGTGTGAAAAGAAGTAAAAGAGGTGCCTGCCCAATGAAGGAGTTTACAAAGGCTTGGAGGTCAGAAGGAACTCCTCAAAAATTGGAGCAGAATCTTGAGGAAGTAAACTTGGACACTTAACACATAGACCTACACATGACCCCTGGTAGTACAACACATTTTACACACTTAGAGAACCATCAACTAAGTCTTGACTCTGCTCTAACATCAATGTTTCTAAAACTAGAGACTGTCACAACTCCTTAAAGGTTACAGAGAAGTTGAGAGAAAGAGGATATTGGAGATGCAGTTTACCTAATAACTGTTTGATGATAGGGGTTCCTAGGTGGTTAGCACAATACCATTCTCTAATTCCTTATTATACTGTGACTGTCAAGTCAAAACTGTACTAAGTATTGACTAAGGATGTTCAACAATGATTTCCTCTTGCCTACAAGATCAAACCTAAACTTAATCTGTCATTTAAGGTCATCCAACTGGTCATACTCTATTTAACCTTGAGTGCCATCCCTCCTTCTCCCTCCACCCTCCCCTAAAATTAACCAAGTTATTTTCCTTGTCATAACCAACACACGTCATACTCATCCTGACCTCAATATCTTGACTCACGTTATCTCCATGACAGAATTGCCACCCTCAGTCATTCCTAAGTAGACAAAGCCTTCCAATTCTTAATGGCCTAGTTCAAGTATCAATGCTTCCATAAGATATCCCCCAAATGCTCCTAGGCACAATGATCTCCTTTATCCTAATCTTCTACCAGGCTTATTATCTGCACTACTTATCTTAGAATGCCTATATACTATTTTCTGTTGTCATATAAGTAGCCAGTGGGTATCTTATCTGATCAGCAGGAACTATGGCTCCAATATATCCACAGCATCCAGTATAGGACTGGGGACATAGTAGACAGCATAATGATAACAATACAATAAGCCCTTTACAAATACAGACTCATTTGATCCTCACAATAAACCTGGGAGTTAGATGTTATTATTATGACCATTTTGTAGATAAGGAAACTGAGGCAGGCATAAACTAAATAATTTGTCAAGTGTGACACAAGTAGTAAGTATATGAGGTCAGATTTGGGCTCAAGTCTTCCTCACTCAAGGTTCAATGCTCTATCCTTTGCACCACCCGGCTGCCACTTAATAAGGACTTGTTGAACACATGAAGAAGTAAATGGAGTTATTGTGTACTTACTACGTGTAAAACAACATGCTAGGCATTCAGGGGAATTCAGATAACTTGAATTCTTTGGATCAAAAGAAGAGATGTTATTTTCCCTTCATATATTGAAAGTAAGTAGAGTCTTCAATGGAATAGCTAAGCATCATGCTTGAAGCTATTTCTTCAAGGAAAACTACATCTATCCAGAATAGTCTTCAACTGACTACAAGAAATCCTATAACCTCCAAAAACAAAAGCTCTAGAAAATTAAATCTATCAAGGAATCGAGGGTCCATGCCCCCAGTCTAAAGTGATTAAGGACCAAGAGCAACCTTAGAGTGAAGCTTACTGGCTTTGCATCCTCCACCCAATTGGTTTGCACTCTCCAATTCCTACCCTCCATGGCCAGAGACTCTGCTTCAGAGAAATGGGGCCCTTTGCATTTTCAGGGGGTAGGGAGATAATTGACAACTCTAAGTCAATTCCTTTTAGAAGTCATGCCTCAGCTCTAAGGCTTTCTTGCCCCATTGGGTATCTGCTCATTCCCCTTCCAACCACCCAAGTGTTCAGGGAGCATCACAAGGGAACAGAGCAATTTGTTGATCGTTCCATTCTGACTGCAGTGAAGGCTCTGCATTGTTCTCCTGAGAGCTCATGCTTATCAGCTATTGTTTTGCTTCTGAAAAAGAAAAAGGAAAGGAAGACTGTGATGGGAGTGATTGACTGAGCTAGTACAGATTCTTTCTGAGCCAGGAAAGTTAATCTAACAGCTTATTCACAGGAGTTCTTCAGGATAATGAAGTAAACACACACTCCACCAAAGCTGCAGTATCTCATGGGGGAGAGTAGGGAGGGGGAGAATAAAAGCCAACTGTGATTGTTAATGCCCATGATTCAATGGCTATAGGTCTGGCCAAGCAGATTCAGGTCTTAAGGGAAACTATGAGAACACAAGAAATGAAGGAGGAAAGGGGATGGGGATTAGAACCAGGGGCATTACTGAGTTTATGTTTCTTTTTTCTTTTTAAAAGTTTTATTGATGTCATTTAAAAAAATTACAGTCACTTTCAAATGATCTCCCCCTAAATTGTAACAAATAAGGACATCCAACCCCCCAAAATAACAATAAACACATTAGTCATGTCCACAAATGTATATTTTATTTCACATCTAGAGTTCACCACTTCTCTGTCAAGAGGAGAGAGGAATCTTTCACCATTAATGCTCTGAAGGCATGAGTACTAATTGTATTGATCAGAGTTATGATCAGAGTTCTTTCAGTATTATTTCTTTTTACATTATTGTCAGGCTAATGTTCCTCTGAGATCCATAATATATGAAAGATAAGAAGGCTAGAGGCTGTCATACAAGATAAGAATTTGTGGCTCCTGATATAAAAGCCATAAGGAAGAAAAGCTTCTTGAAGGTAAGAGTGGTATCTCACACTTTTCGTGAATATCCAGCAAAGCCTAGCATAGACTTATAACGGGATCGAAGAAATTGGAGTGTTTAGCCTAGGGAAGGCTTAGGAGTAACATGATTACTATCTTTAAGGAATTGAAGAGTTGTCATATGCCAGAGGAATTTAAATGTTCTACTTGGCCCCAAAGGACAAACCTACAGCTAATGGATGGAAAGTATATTAAAGTAAATTTTATCCCACTCTAATGAATAACTTCCTATCAGTGCAGTTATGCACTGACACAGTATGATTTTTTCATAGTGCCATCAGTGTTCTCTATGATGATTGAACTGATGGAGAGCTGTCCAAAAATGAAATAGGCTTTGCTGGTAAGGAATGAGTTTTCTATTACCACCAGCGTTCAAGAGGAAGTGGGATGACTACTTGTAAGTACTAAAGAGGGGATCCAAGATTCAAGTAGAGAGCTAGACTGTATGTTCTTTAAAGACCCTGAAATTCTATGCTTCTGCAAATGAAACAGGTATTCATTCTGGTGAAGCAGCTAAGAAGCATTTAAAATGAGATATATTCAACAAAGTTTCATCTTGCCTCAGCTCAGTACCATGCCTTGAACTTAGTAGGTGCTTAGTAAATGCTTGTTGACTGACAGAATAAAACAAAAGAAAATAGGAAAAAATGTGCAGTATCACAAATTGAAGCAAAACATAAGGTGGTTTTCTGACAGTGAGGAAAAGTGAGAAAGTTAGATGGTACAGCATATAAAATGCTGGACTTGGAGTCAGGAAGACCTGAGCTCAAATCCTGACTTAAACACTTACTAGCTGTGTGACCCTGAGCAAATCACTTAACTGCAGTCTGCCTCAGTTTCCTCATCTGTAAAATGAGGATAACAATAAAACCTACCTGTCAGAGTTGTCATGAGGATCAAATAAGATATTTGTAATTGGTTTTACAAAGCTTAAAGCAATATAGAAATGTTAGCTATATAAAACCTGGAATTGGGTGAACAAGGGAGGTTGAATCTCTTTCTCAGAAGACCTTTACAAACCAGGATAAGGCAAATACTAATATCCCCATTTTTAAGATAAGAAAATTTAGGTTCAAAAAATAAACCTGGAATGAGGTACCCAGTGGAGGGCCACAGGATTCTGTCCTTGGTCTTGTACTGGTTAACATTTTTCAATGACAGATGAAGGCATAGATGGCATGATGATTAAATTTGTGGATAATATAAAACTGGAAAAGAGAAATTGTTGTATGACAGAACTGAGATCCAAAATGATCTTGATAAATGGAAAGAGTGATCTAAAATTAATGCATATTAATGTAAAATCCTACATGGTTTAAAAAATCAACTGTACAAGTCAGAATGGGGAAAAATAATTGGGAGTTTTAGGGAGACTGAAAGTTTAATTAGAGTCTGAAGTATAATGTTGCAGCCAAAAAACTTACTATGATGTTACGTAGCATTAGTATGGAACAATACAGTCCTTTTATGCTGAGTCCTGGGTGTTTTTCCCCTGGAATGTCTTATTCTGAGCACCACATTGATATAGTCCTGGGGTGATGAAGAGACTTTAAATCATGCCATCAAAATATCAATTGGAAGGGCTGGGGATGCTAGGTCCATGGATAAAAATTTCTGGAACATATGAATCCTTCAAGTATTAGAAGAATTGTTATGTAAGAAAGAGATTGAATTTAACTCTTAGGTCCCAGGTGGTAGACTAGGAATAATGAGTAAATGCAATGAGTAAAAATTACAAGAAAGCACATTTTAGTTCAATGTAAAAAAAATTTCTAAATAATCTAGATTCATAGGACTATGGTCTCCAAAGAATTACACTAGGGGATCACTCAAAGGACATGGAGAGGGGAATGGTGGAAATAAGTAGACTACAGCACATTGCCATGCAAGAATGTACCAGAGAAGCAACATAAAAGATGCTATCAGAGGCAGATGACTGAAAAAAGTAGACTGATCATGTAACAGGCATAATAAATAGCTGAGAAACAGCTTGTGTTACTGGTATCTGTGAAATATCGGGGAAACTAGAAGAAGACCTTCAGCAAGCTGAAGGAACCCTAGGTGCAGAGTTTATGGCTGAAAAGGAATGGATAGCTTGTGATCTGAAATGTTATAGGTACTACCCAAATCAATGAGATCATGGATTCATGGAAGGAATGAAGTGAGACTCTCCCAAAAATGGAAAGGGGTGAATTCTCTTTTGAATTCTTCAAGTAAAAGTTAAATGCCTAACTGTTGGGGAAGCTTAAGATTGGATTTATGCTTAGGTAGAGGTTAGATCTAGGATTCCTCCTAATGATGCCTCAACCCTGATTCCCCACTTTCTGAACAGCTAAGAGGTAGTCCTGCATTGAGTTAAGGTGATGAACTTTATGGGCACCACAAATACTATCTCAAACACACAGATTTTGTAATGGAAATGGATAAATGGAACAATATATTCTAGAAAGAGACTTTCCATTACACATCATTTTCTTTTTTTTTAACTCTAATTTATTTATGTTTAGTTTTCAACATTCATTTCCACAAGATTTTTAGTTCCAAATTTTCTCCCCATCTCTCTCCTCTACCCACCCCCAAACAGCAAGAATTTCAATTACCCTTTTCCCCAATCTGCCATCCATTCTATCACACCCCTCTCTTCTCTTATCCTTATCCTCTCTATTTTCTTGGAGGACAAGACAGATTTCTATGCCCCATTGCCTGTATATCTTATTTCCCAGTTGTACATAAAAACAATTTCTAACATTTGTTTTTAAAACTTCGAGTTCTAACTTCTCTCCCTTCCCCCCTCCCCACCAATCCCCACTGAGAGGGCAAGCAATTTGATATATGCTATACATGTGTAGTTATGCAAAAGACTTCCATAAAAGTCATGTCGTGGAAGATTAACTCTATTTTCCTCCCATCCTATCCTGCCTCCCATTTATTCTAGTTTCTTTTTTGACCTCAAAAGTATTTACTTCCAATTACACTCTCCTCCCATTTGTCCCCCACTTCCTGCTTATTCCCTTCTCTCCTACTTTCCTGTAGTGTAAGAGTTTCATAGCAAATTGAATGTGCATGTTATTACCTCCTTAATCCAAATGTGATGAGAGCAAGGTTAACTTTTTCCCTCTCACCTCCTCTCCCTTCCCTTCCATTGAAAAAGCTTTTTCTTGCCTCTTTTATGTAAGAGATAATTTGCCCCATTATATTTTTCCCTTTCTCCTCCCAATATGTTCCTCTCTCATCCCTTAATTTTATTTTTTTAGATATCACCCCTTCCTATTCAACTCACCCTGTGTCCTCTCTATATATGTATATAGTCCCTTCAACTACCCTAGTACTGAAAAAAGTCTCAAGAGTTATGAATATTACCTTCCCATATAGGAATGTAAACAGTTCCACTTTAGTAATCCCTTATGATTTCTCTTTCCTGTTTACCTTTTCATGCTTCTCTTGATTCTTGTGTTTGAAAGTCAAATTTTCTATTCAGCTCTGGTCTTTTCATCAAGAATGTTTGAAAGTCCTCTACTTCATTGAATGATTATTTTTTCCCCTGAAGTATTATTCTCAGTTTTGCTGGGCAGGTGATTCTTGGTTTTAATCCTAGCTCCTTTGACTTGTGGAATATCATATTCCAAGCCCTCTGATCCCTTAATGTAGAAGCTGCAAGATCTTGAGTTATTCTGATTGCATTTCCACAATACTCAAGTTGTTTCTTTCTGGCTGCTTGCAATATTTTCTCCTTGACCTGGGAGATCTGGGATTTGACTACAATATTCCTAGGAGTTTTCCTTTTGGGGTCTCTTTCAGGAGGTGATCGGTGGATTCTTTCAGTATTTATTTTACCCTCTGATTCTAGAATATCAGGGCAGTTTTCCTTGATAATTTCTTGAAAGATTATGTCAAGGCTCTTTTTTGATCATGGTTTTCAGGCAGTATCATAACTTTTAAATTGTCTCTCCTGGATCTATTTTCCAGGTCAGTTGTTTTTCCAATCAGATATTTCACATTATCTGCTATTTTTTCATTCTTTTGGCTTTGTTTTATAATTTCTTGATTTTTTCATAAAGTCATTAGCCTCCATCTGCTCCATTCTAATTTTTAAGGAATTGTTTTCTTCAGTGAGGTTTTGGATCTCCTTTTCTATCTGGCCAATTCTTCTCTTCATTGGCTTTTTGGATTTCTTTGCCATTTGGGTTAGTCTATTTTTTAAAGTGTTATTTTCTTCAGCATTTTTTGGGGTCTCCTTTAGCAAGTAGTTGACTCGTTTTTCATAACTTTCTTGCATCACTCTCATTTGTCTTCCCAATTTTTGCTCTACTTCTCTTACTTGATTTTCAAAATCCTTTCTGAGCTCTTCCATGGCCTGAGACCAATTCAATTTTTCTTGGAGGCTTTGGATGGAGGAGCTTTGACTTCGTTGTCTTCTGTTTGCATGTTTTGGTCTTCCTTGTCACCAAAGTAAGATTCTATAGTTTGATTCTCTTTTCTGTTTTTGCTCATTTCTGCAGTCATTTACTTGACTTTTGAGCTCTTTGTCAAGATAGTTCTCTGCTTCCAGTGGGTGGGGGTTGTACTGTCAGCTGCTCGATTCCCCCACAACCTGTGGGCCTAGAGCTCCAGAAGAATTTGCTGTCTCTGCCTCTGCTGCTGCTGTGGTTGTTGTAGGTTCCTCCTCCCTCAACCCCCTCTGCAGCCCTGGGATTGGGGCCAGACCACTCCACTTTCCCACACTGGTCACACAGGCTTTTTCCACTGACCTTCCAATTTGTCCTTATCGTTTTGGGGTCCTGAATTCTGGAAACTGCCACAAGTGCAAGAGATGCAGTTTCTTCAAAGTCTGCTCAGGTCCTGTCTGTGCCAGTGCAGCCCACGCTGGACTGACCCCAGCATGGTGCAACAGATGCATCCCGGCAACCTTCCAGCCTGTCTTGGGCTGGAGAATTGCTTCACTCCATCATTCTGTGGGTTCTGCAGCTCCAGAATTTGTTTAGAGCCATTTTACAGGTATTTGGCTGGGCTTGGAGGCAGCACTCTAAAAAGTACATACTGTTCCTCTGCCATTTTGGCTCTGCCTCCATTACACATGGTTTCCACAATTGAACTTTTACATTCTTTTTAGTGTCACATGAAGGTCTTATTTACTCAATGATCCTTATCAAGTACCTACTATGTGTGGGTAATACAAGAAAATAAAGACATACTCCTTGGTCTCCATGAGCTTATAAATTTGTTGAGAAAAATAACTAGCATATATAAAACAAAGAAAAATGGTCAGTAAAAAATGTGCTACACAACATAGACAGTACAGCAGGACCAGTTAACTTCAAAATTAATTAAAACTAATTTGGGCTCCCCCTGGGAAAAAGATGGAAATTTACAATATAGATAGAATTGATTATCATTTAATCTAGACAACAGATGAGAAGGATAACAAAAGGGGAGGCAGACTTTAGAAGAGTTTTCAGGCATTTGAAGATTTATCATATATATTTTATCCATGTCCACTGAAAATTTGAAAAGAAAATAGTTTACAGAAGTTCCAGGAAAATTTACCTCTTCTCTAGCCCAGTAAGATGGGCTGCTTTCTACTGGGCATGGAAGTCCCTGTGAAGCTTTGATCTTCCTTAAGACGAGACAATGTGAATAATGATGGACACAATTAATTTGGATCAGTTGTCCATTCTGACTTGTGCAGTTGTCCATAATAACAGGAACCCCTTTCTCCACACTTCTCCTGAACTTCCTCTGAAACTGTGGCCTGCTATGAAATTTCAGTGGCTCAAGTGCTGCTGTCTTTCTCTAGGAAATGCATCTAAATTATAACCCTTGTGCCCCTTCTACTCGTAAGATTCCATATTTAGAATACCCTGGTCTTCTGACTTAGAATTATATCAGAAGTTTGTTTCTGGTAAATTTCCAAAAGTCTTTCTAAGGATATATAGCTCTCCTTTGAAATTAACACCTCAAAGGACTTCTCTCTTGGCAATTTACAGAATTCCCATAGATATTGATCTTTAATCCAAATATTTGTTGATCACCTATTATGTGTGCACCTAACCCTGCAATAGGGATTATGGGGGTACATGAGGTTTGTGGAGTCAAAGGATTTGGGTTTGAATATCAAGTTGGTTACTTGGTACCTGTGTGGTCTTAAGCAATACACCCCATCTCTTTGGGTCTCAGTTTCCTCATCTCTATCATGAGCATATTGAATTAAATGATGATCAAGTTTCCTTCCAGTTATGATACCATGCAAATGGACAGTCCTTACTCTTGAGGAGACTTACATAGTTAGAAAGATAGGACTTGTATGCACAAAACCATTAGAAAGCAAAATGCAAAACAATTCAACCAGGGTCTCGATCTTGTGCCATACAACACATGGATTCCAAGAAGGGAGCTATTTGGTGCAGGGTTGCATAGTAAGGGAAATTTCAAGGGACTTAAATTGGGATTTGTCGGCACTGGGGTGTTTTCTCTGTACTTTGCTACATGAGTTGAGATTTCAAAGTTTTTCTCCTACTCTGTGCCCAGCACTTCCTTCTCCCAGAAATCCTGGGACACCTGCTTATAATCATTTGTGTTTCTTTACAATATTGAGGTCAGAGGTATAGCTTCTCTGATAGATAATGGCAGTCAGTTAAGACTAGCAAAAAGCTATTTTGCTTGATGTATTAGCGCCCTATTTTAGAATAATCCTACTACCTTGATTCTTTAGTATTTACAATTTCTGTAAGTACCGATTACATTTTCCAAGTCAAAGTGGGGTAAAATTAGTGCATTGTATCCTGTTGTTGACGCTTTCTGGAATACTCAGTCTTACATGTTTGAACAATGCCATCCCCATGTAATTTTAAAAGGTAAGAGCTTGATTCTTTGAAAAACACTTAGACGGACAGAGTATTTTACATATATCTCACAAAGGGAAAATGTGTTACGAGGGTATTGGGGCTCATCCAATTGAAGAACAAAATCTACTGAATAGCGGATTATGGGTCTAATTCAGCTAGCCTGATGCTGTCAGAGAGAAGGGGGATAATGGCCTTTGCCCGTGGACAGGGTGGTAGTTTTTGGCAGGGAGGGGACATGGGATGGGGGGGGGGAGGTTTTGAAGGGACGTAGGGATGCTCTTGAGCCAATCCACAGCTGTAATAACCCCACCTGTTCCCAGTTTTGCCTCTAGTCATTGCCAGTGAGGGGCTCTGATGATTTTCAGATAACATGGTTTTGGAGGCTGTCTGTCTTCAATGTCTTCCCTCTCTCTTTCTCATCCTTCACACAGCTGGCATAATAATCTTCCTAATGCACCTATATGATCACATCACTCCCTTGTTCAAAAAATACCAGTGGCTCCTGACTGCCTATACTATAAAATATAAGCTACTTAGCCTAGAATTCACAGCTGGTTACATTTTGGCTACAACCTACCTTTCAAGCTTATTTTATAGTAGGCAAGCAACAGTTGAGCCAAAGCAGTTCCCCAATCTTATCCTGCTTCCAAGTCCAGAGCAAACTCCCTTCACTTCTACTACAGAGATCTTCACCACCCAGCTCAGGTGCTGCCTTCTCCCTGAAGTCCTCCCTTATCCCTCCCCCTCCTTCCAGAAAGTGGAGGATTTTGACTGAACCTCTCCTTTAAGCTTAACACATTCTGCATTGTAGAATAGGTATTTGCACACCATTCGATGGTAAACTTCCTGAAGGTAAGGGTTTCCACCTATATATCCCCCAGAGATCCTAAATTCTTGTTCAGTTGAACTGTAATTTATCACTTCCATGAAATAAATTTTTTAATTCACTGTTGAGCTTTGTAGTACTTATTGTAAATGCTAGAGGAGTTCAGAAAAAAGCTGGAGCAGTCAGTCCGGGAAGAGATAGGGCATAAGCTGGGACTTGAAGGAGACATGGTATAGTAGCTTTCTGGACAGCAACTCTGCTAGCAAGCACCTGCATTGTACTACGGGGAATTGGTGGAGAACTGAGAAGAGATCATATATATGTGAATATATATGTGTGTATATATATATATATATATATATATATATATATATATATATATACACATAGAGAGAGAAATACATATGTGTATGTATGTATATATATATATGTGTGTGTGTATGTGTGTGTATAAGCGGGGTGTGTGAATACTCATTTGTAACACCAAAGTCATCCACTGTATCTGGAGTCATTGCCAGTCATTTTTGTCTTTTGTCTTGCTACTGCACTTTGATGACTCTGGAAGAAAGAGTGAGGCTGATGACTTGGTGCAGCTGCCTCACTTAAATCCAATCCAAGCAAGTCAGGACATTACTTCATGATGTCATTGATCCTCTTGGAAACAAAGGATGAACAACAAACGTGTATGTGTGTGTGTGTGTGTGTGTGTGTGTGTGTGTGTGTGTGTGTGTGTGTGTGTATGCATACACATGCATATAAGATAATGCAAGCAGCACATAATTTGTTCCTATACTGCACATGAATCTCTGTACATACATATTAGAGCTAACGTTCAATAAGAAGCTAGTCCATACAGTGATTAACACTGTAGGCATTTAACAAATGTTGAATGAATAGGACCAGAGATTTAGAGCTCATTGGAATGTTAATGATCATCTAGGGCAAACTCTTCTTGTTACAGATAAGGAAACTAGAGGCCTACAGACACTTAGTAGTAAGTAGCAGAGCTATGATTTATATACCCAATCCTGTAAATCCAAACCAAGCGTCGTTCCACCATATCTCTCTCTCTCCCTTCTTGTAATGTGAGATGTTTAAGTGTCTAAGGCAGGCAATAAAGACAATCAGAAATATCATTATCCTCCAAAGGAGATATTTCTTTTTTCCATGAACATTAGACAACCCTGTAATCTAATTTTGGATACAAAGGTTGTTATTGAACATTAGTCATAATGTATGAATGTATGTGTGTGAATATGAACATATGTATGATAGCAATTGCATGTTAGACTGGGAAATTCTAGATTATCATATCTACTAAAAAGGAACAGGGTTTTGAGTGTCAGCACCACATTGTAATCTCATGCTGAATTTTCCTATCTTCAGATCCTCAGTTTACAGCTTGGAGAGCTGGCCTCCTCTCAGCTACCAGTGGGCTGAATCTCCATCCTACTGAAAGAGAATCCTGTTGTCAGTGCCTCTAGAACTAATGCCAGAGAGGCAGAAACCATGGGTGCCTGACTAGCTCAACAGGTTTGCAACTACTCTATTGAGACTGTGAGGAAGAGATCCAAAGAAGCTTTGTCTGTTAAAAATACGAAGCAGAAAGAATGAATTATGCGGGAGTTAGCGCCAGAAATTGGCAGATCCTAGAGGAGCAGGTGCCTCCCCAACACTTCAAGAGAAGATCAAGAACCAGCAGACAATGGAACATACATTTTTAGACATGGACAATACAGGAATTTGTTTTGCCTGACTGTGCATATTTGTTAAACAAAGGTTTTGAAAAGGGGGGACAAGAGCAAAAGAAAATAAACTCTTGACTGTGGGGAAAAAACTAGTAATTAAAAAAAGAACCAGCTGACAGAAACTGGCAACTGTTTTCTTTTCAAATTACCATTACATATAAGGTCATGGTGTAAGGAAGCTGAAACCAAAATTGCAATTCTTTAGGTTTCTCTAAAATTTAGGATCAAAAATTCCTGAGAATGAGTTCCTCTTTTATGTCATCTCTTATGATGACAGCTTCAGCTCTAATGATAGCACTCAGGACTCACTTTCAAGACTATTATAATTTTAATGAGGTTTTTTTTTTCATTGTCCCCTCAACTACAAACCAAACCTGCTCTCTCTAAAGTTACTAATGATTTCTTAATTGTCAGATCTGAAGGCCTTTTCTCAATCCTCACCTTCTCAATTCTCATCTTTCTCCCCTTGATACTAGGCTTCTGTGACCTTACTTTCTTTTGGTTCTCCTCCTTCCTATTAGACCATTTCTTCTCAGTCTCTTCTGCTGGATTTTCATATGGGTTATATCCTCTGACAATGAGTAGTCCACAAGGGTCTATCTTGAACCCCTTCTACTTTCCCTCTATATTATTTCACCTGATGGTCTCATCAGTACTGTGAATTCAATTATCATTTGTGTGCTAATAATTCTTAAATCTACTTAACAGCCCTAACCTCTCTGCTAACTTCTAGTTTAACATCTCCAGTTGTCTACTGGACAACTCAAAATGAATGCTCCACAGACAACTTAAGTTCAACATGCCTCAGACAGAGCTCATCTGTCCCCCACAAGCCCTCCCTCACTTCCAAATCTCTTTATTACTTTCAAGGACACCACTACCCTCCCCACCACTGAAACTTACAACATAGGTGTCATTCTCAACTCCTCTCTTCTTTTCCCTTCCCATATCAAATCTGTTACCAAGGCCTGTTGATTTTACCTTCATTAACATCTCTCCTATTTTACTACTCTGCTCTGTCTCCACAACCACCCTTATGCTTCTTTTATAACAAATAAACAGAGAGTTCCCCTGAAAAGCAGGGGTCAGTTGGTAAGATTTGGGTCCACAGGTAGGCAGTTTTTTTTCCAGAAGTGATATCAGTACAGACTCTCCAGAATAGAAGAAGAATTGAAATGCCTCCTCATTTACCTTCACATGTGAGATGGTAATTATGGCCATGATAAAAACTGATCTATAAATACATTTTTGGCTCCAAATCCAGTGGGTTGGCATTTATCAGTATGGGTAAATTTAATTTTATTCAATAAATGTGTTCATGAAAAGTTATATAAGTAAAATACTATTTTACATGCATGGAGGACTTCACGGGTAGTAGTATATTGGTAACTATTTAACAGCAAGCTTTCACAAAAAATCACAGGCACAACACACTTTTAAATTTAATTTGCATTATTAACATTTTCTCATCACTCTAAGTCTAAATAATCTTCAAAATGATCAATCAAGCCCTGTAAATTCTCACACTGAAAATTTCACAACTGACTCCAGAACCCTGATTGTCGGTCAGGGGAGGAGTATTGAGAAGATATCGTTCATATTAATCATAACCTTAATTTTTCTTTCCCTCTCTCAGATAAGTCAGTAGGGAGGGGTCTGGCTAATTACCCAGCTAACTTTGAAGTCAAGCTATGTGGGCTGAGACAAAAACTCAATCAAGCTTGGCACAGATTGTGAAATTTGCCAGTAGGATCAAATCAGGTGGGCAGAAACAGGGTGGAGTCAATTGAATACAGAATAAATCCTGGGAACCAGATAGTATTCTAATTGATAAAGTGGAGAAATCTAGCTGAAAAGAATATCTAGCTGATTGTAATGCCAACTAGTTAATTAAGGTGATAGTGCAAAACAAGAAATTTATATTTTTGTATATAGCTGATGAGGAAATTTGTTTTAATTGACTATGCATATTTGTTACCAGAAATTTATTTGTCTTTTCTCTCCCTTTCTTTTTTCCCCCAATGGGGTAGGAGGCAGGAGGGATAGAAAATATATTTTTATTAATTTATTTGAAAACATTTTTTAAAAAGAGAAGTTGGAGGGGGTGTGCTACAGATGTGGAATGTGGAAAGTAAAATAGCATTTTCAGGTGAGGTCACTATTATTTTGCTATGAGATACTTCTCTTGTAGTAGGGATAATCTGCAAATATTTGCAAATGTAAAAACAAAACTCATGAATAAAAATATTTTTAAAAAATTAAATATTTTTGCATGTACTTTTGATTGCCTGTTGTTGTTCAGTCATTTCAGTGATGTCCAACTCTTCATAACCCCATTTGAGTTTTTCTTGGCAAAGATACTAGGGTGGTTTGCCATTTCCTTCTCCAGCTCATTTTACAGATAAGGAAACTAAGGCAAATAGGGTTAAGTTACTTGCCCAGAGCCATATAGTTATTAAGTGTCTGAGGTTGGATTTGAACTCAAGAAGATGAGTCCTCCTGACTCCAAGACCAGGACTTTATCCACTGTGCCCCATAGCTGCCCCCATATTTAACTATAGCCCTGTGTTAATATTTTTGTAACAACAGTAATAGCTAACATGGAAATGACACTTTGGTGTTTTCAAAGCAATTTATGTAGATTATCTTGCTTGGCCCTTACTACAACTTGGTGATTGTTGTCATCTCCATCTTATAGAAGAATCTGAAGTTCAGATAGGATGTGCTATAGAGTTATTAAGTGTCTTGCCTCCAAGACCAGCGCTCTTTCCATCACATCATGCTGTCTCTCTTTTAGGTTTATTTTGTTGTTTCTCAATAAGCCTCTAGAATAAGAACATTTGGTTTCATAAGAGTATGTGGCAGAGGGTAGGCAGCAAAGACAGGAGTAAGAGTTTGCAGTTATAAGTCTCTTCTGTTGACAGTAATCTGAATGTTCAGGGCAGATCATCTGAGTAACAGAACACAGAGCTTCAGTCTAGACAAAGTCTGGAATCCAATGCTACAGTAAAGATAATAGCAAGAAACAGTGCTTGGCAGTCTTCCTTTTGGGAGGGATATAGAATTAAGCTGATTTCCTAGGAAATAGAAGAGTTGGGACCAGATGGGCTTCTCAGGCCACATTAAGTAAAGAGTCATTTTGAAGTAACCCTTTCTTTAATGGGAATCAACAATACCATCTCCCTGCCACCACTCCATCCTCCAATCGATCTGTTTTGTGATTTTTGGATTTTCTTCAGATGCCTCGTACATGGCAGGTGCTCAAATACTTGCTAAATTTAATTGAACTGAATTAATTCAGGGGCTACCCATTTAAAAATATGGGCACTCTTGAGTTCAATTGTATCTTTATGCAAATGACTCTCAGATTATATAGTCAACTCTACATTCTTTCCTTGGGTCTAGTCCTGCATTACCAACTGCCTATTGGATATTCTGAACTGTAATCCCATAGGCATGTTCAAAACAGAATTCATTATCTTTCTCCCCAAACCCACCTCTCTTCTGAATTTCTTTATTACCATCTAGGGCACTGCTCTCCTTTCAGTCATGCAGTTTCATAATCTCAGTAACATCCTTGACTCTCCACTCACACTCTCAGCATATAGTCAGACATTGTCATTTCTATCTCCACAGCATCCATCATATGTGGCCCCTTTTTTTCACTCACACAGCCATGATCCTAGTTCAGGCTCTTATCACCTCTTTTCTAGACCTCCTAATCAGTCTCCCTATCTCAAGTCTCTCCCCATGCCAATCCATTCTTCACTCAGATGACAAACTGATTTTTCTAAAACACAATTCTGACCATGCCACTCTCTCTTCATCCCCCGTCAAATTCCAATGGTTCCCTATTACCAAAAGATAACCAAAAACTCCTTTGGTGAGCATTTAACCTCTTCACAACCTGGCCCCCTTTCCCCTTTCTATCCTTCTTATACATCACCTTTTATGTCCACCTCTCACCCAGTTCTCACCTATGGTTCCAAGAAGCTGTAGCATATGAAATGATCATAACTTGGCGGATGGGCTAAACCAGGTTGAGGGTAACTGACAAGCCTCAAACCAGTCAGGGAGTTAGGGGGATGTCTACTTCAAGCATATGAAGACTTCTCCTGGTGGAATGGGTAGATGAGAACAATTTCTTCTAATTCCCAAGAAGGAGGTTGAAGCAGGTGTTATGGAGTGTTTAGAACTTAGGCAGATGTCAAAGATACTGCATCCTGGACCATCAGCAGCAGTCTTGAATTGATGACTGTAGAAGAGAGGGTGAGGCTGACAACTTTGTGCAACTCTGCCTCACTTAAACCCAATTCACGTGTAAGTCAAAACATTACCTTGTGATGCTAGTGTTCTTCGAAAATGAAGGACAATACACACACACACATACACACACACATACACACACACTCTGTGATCAAATCAACTTGTTTTTTCTCAAAAGTAACTCTCCATCTCCTTTTCTCTTTTTCTTATAGTAGTATTCCCTATGTCTGACATAATCCTCCTTTCACATTTGCCTTTTAGAATTCTTATCTTCCTTCAAGTCACTGCTCAAGAACCACTCTTTGCAGGGGGCCTTTCTGGTCCCCTCACTGCTAGGGCCTTCACCTCTAATATTATCATCTGTCTACACTGAATGTTTCTCATATACACCCTCATAAGTACATGTTGTCTCCCTTATTAAAATATAATCTACTTGAGGGTAGGGACTGTTTTTTGCTTTTTCTTCCCAGCTCTGGCTTTTATCACAGTACCTGGCATAGAGTAAACTCTTAATAAATTCTTACTGATTGATTGATTGCAGAGCATGAATGATATGTTTCAGGAAAGACAAAAGCCGCCCTCACTATTCATTATCCTCCAAACCACAGGCATTGAGAGGTTATACTTGGACCTAGTGCCTAGAGCTATATTCCAGAGAAACATAACTGAAATATAAACAGGGTCATTAATCCGTATTTAAGGATCCTTGTGGGCTACATATTGACTTAGTTTTAAAAATGTAGCATCATCTATGTTTTAGTGTATTTTTGCTTCTTTTGTTAAATATTTCCCAATTACATTTTAATCCCACAAGAATGTTGTTGGCCTACTCTGGCCCATGAGCTGCATGTCTGATACCTCTGTTGTAGACCACGAGGCCTTCAGCATTCATTCAGGTTTTCTTCAAATTATCATGCATCCCCCAGACAAACCATTCATTCCCAAACTCATTGGCCATTTACAGAGGCACCAATAAAGGGCCCCATCCCTTCAAATACCTCATTTGCCTGCTCTGTTGATTCCTGAAATTCTTTTAGCATGGGATAAAACTCTTCATTCAACAAGGAGAAGTCAAGCTTACAATATAAACAAACTTCTGGGAGAGGGAACACAGTAACTTACCCTAAGGTGTAACTAACTGACCTTTAAGTCTTTCCTTAAATTAAGTTTTGATTAGGAGAAGGATAAGGAGGAAAAAGGGGGAAACTCTATTGACTTATTTTCAAACTACAATCCTGAAATACTAAGTAGTTTTTGACTTGGCTAAAACAAAATATATCATTCAGGCTAGGAAAATGGCATGCTAATTTCTCTTTTTGAGGAAAAGTACTGGACTTGTTATACTTTTTGATCAGTCCTAGTCATATATATTTACCAACCAACTCCACTCCTCTTTCCAAAAACTCAGTCAAGTTTACTTACTTAATAAAATGGGATATTCTGTCTATGTTCAATTGTCCAGCAGGAGGATGAAGTATTTATTAAGCATTCACCATATGCCAGGCACTATGCAAAGTGGATGCAAATACAAGATGGGACCTATTTTCAAGGTGTTTACATTCTAATGGGGAAGACAAAAGATAAAGTAGAAAAGTGAGCATGAGAGTTGCTAGTGGGGAGGTGGAGGAGTCCAGAGAGTGAGTTGAGCTGGGAGTGAAGTAAGCATGGCAGGTACCCCTAATGAAATGGTGACCCCAGACAAAGACTCACCAATCAGGAGAGGAAATATCAAATGGATTTGTGATTCTTTCAAAGTGATGCCCATTTCCCTTGTGATGACTTGGGAGGAATTCTATTTAGGCAGAGAATTTTAGACGGTTTCTATCTAAAGTCTGATAACCTACAGAGATGATATCAGAAAAGTGGCCTTTTAAGTGGGACACTTTCTCAGCTGTAATACAGAGTAACAAGAGGTAGGTAGAAATACTCTGGTTACTCAACCAAAATCATTCTTAAATGGTCCTTGAAATCTACATGCTAATGTAACACCTATTCCAAAGCCCAATAGATTGGGCCTCCTTATTGGCAGAGATGAATGCCCTGTCCTGTATAAGAGGCAGAGAAGAGTTGGCAAGAGATGAGAGATTTAATTCTCAGACAGTCCAATCCCCTCTTTGAGGACTCTTTGAGCCGGAGTTCTCTTTTTGGACTCTCCAAGTAAGAGTTTTTTCATGTAGTATTAAGTTAACTTCCAGCTTCGAGAGAAAAGATGGAAGAGATCAACCCCACTTCAGGATGCTGAAGGAAAAGACAGGGGAGATGGGAGAGAAGTGAACAGTTTCAATCATGTTTGTATTCCCAGCTTGTTACTTGAGAGATTTTGGAGAGTTTCCTCATGGGTGGGATCCCAGATACTCTCCCTTGGTTAATCTGAGTTATGTAGCTCCCAATGAGAGAGTCTTCACTTCATGTTGTCTGGTATATATTCTCCTACGCATACCTTCTCTGATTTCTGTTTTGCTGTAATTTGAATAAATGGGCTTCTCTGACATTCTCTATGTGTGTTCACTGAGGAACTGGCATTTGGTGGGAAGGGGATCAAGTCTTCAATACAGAGCTTGAGGTCTCCCTTCCCACCAGAAATGACAAAGCAATCAAAAGTTGGATGGAACCTGATCATATCCCTTATATGAACAATAATAGTTAAAGGGAGCAGATGAACTTCCAGCCTGGTACCCCTTTCTCTCTGAAGAGAGCAGGGTAGTAGCCTCCATTCCAACTTCCTACTTCCCCCCCTGGAAGGAATGAAAGTCTCCCTTGGAGAAGGATGGAGGGGAGAAGAGACTAGAGATGTCTATTCTGCTTCCCTTGGAGACATACAAGGACAGGTCCTCTCACTATACATGTGGACCTCACTGCACATATGAGGCCTGCTCCATCACTTTCTCCTTACACTTCTATACACAGAATAACGCATTCTTGGAGCTGGAAAGCCTTCTGAAACAATCTAAACCTTCATATGAATTTCCTCTACAATATACTTAACAAATAGTTATCTAGCCCTTGTTTCAAAACCACCAACAAAGGGGAACCCATTGCCTCCCTGGGGTCTCCTTCTACTTTTGGACAGCTTTAATTATTAAGAAATGTTTTAGTATATCAAAATAAAATTTGTATTTATGCATCTTCTATCCATTATTCCTAGTTCTGATCTCTAAGGCTAAGTAGAAACCTAATCCCTCTTTCATATGATAGACCTTCAAATACTTGAAGGCAGAAATCACATGCTCCCTAAATCTTATCTTCTCCAAGATAGATTTCATTCAGTTAATCATAACATGGCATGATCTTGAGGCCCTTCACTCTTCTGGTTGCCTCCTTCCAGACAATCTCCAACTCATCAATGTCCTTGGTAAAATGTGGCACCCAGAACTGAATATGATACTCAACACATGGTCTCATAAGGGCAGAATACAATGTCCTAGCCCTGGACATCATGCTTCTCCATGTAGTCTAAAACAGAATTGGGTTCTTTTGAATGTCATATCATGTTATCACCTCATGGAAAGTTGCAGTCTTCTAAAATCCTAAGATCTTTTTTTTTCCTTCAAATGAATGGCAATTTAGTCATGCCTCTTATATTATATATTTGTGAAATTGATTTTTGAATCCTTTTGCATTCCTGTCTTCTTCCATATTATTTTTCATCCTATTAGAATCAACTCATTGTTTTAGCCTACCAAGATCTTTATAAATCCTGCCTGTCGTTGAATATGTTGGCTGTCAGCTCTAGCTTTGGAAGTTTGATTAGTATACTACTCCACATCTTTTATTCAAGTCATCCATAAAAATTTTTTAAAACAATTCAGGGTCGAAGAGAGATCCTTAGGATGCTCCACCAGAGACATCTTTCCAAGTTAAGACCCAATTATTAATGACGTCTCTTTGGGTCCAGTCATTCAATTAGTTCCAAATCCACCTAACTTATACTATTGTCTAGTTCATATCTGTCCATCTTGTCCACTAGAATAAGCTGAATGACCCTGTCAAATATTTGATTAAAATCCACATAAACATATCAGCAATATTCCCCTGACCTGTCAGATCAGTACCCTAGTCAATAAAAGAAATATAGTTAGTTTGGCATATCCTGTTCATGATGCAGTCATGCTGGTTCTTTGATTACTGCTTCCTTTTCTAAGTGTTTACAAACCATCCCTTCAATGACAAAGCTACACTCATTGACCTATAGTATGAAGACTCAGTTCTTTTCCCTTTTAGGAAAGCAGCAATATTAACCTTTTTCAACCTTAAAATACCTCTCTTGTTCTGCCCAGTTATTGAAAGATCAGTGACAGTTGCTTAGTAATTACATCTACCAGTTCTTTTCAGTATCTGGGGATGTAATTCATCTGAGTTTGGCAAGTTGAATTCATCAAGGGCAGCTAAGTGCTCCCTTACTATTTCCCTATTTATCTTGGGTATCAACTCTATTAGCCATTTTTTGTTCTGTCCTTTCCAGTCCAAAGATCATTTTCTTTGGCATGGAAAACAGAAGCAAGGTAACCATTGATCACTTTTGCCTTGTCTCAATTGTTGAACATCACTGTCATACCCATCTCGAGCAGTAATCTAAGTCTCTCTTTGATCTTTCTTTTTTTCTACCAGATAGCCTTAAAAAAACAAAACCTTTTTTGTTGTTTTAGCTTTCCTTACCAGCATTAGCACATTGTGAGCATTAACACTCTTCACACTATTATACAGGACACTATTATACAGGATTGTCCCTTGCTTTTATATTCATGTACGTCCAAGTTGTTTGATTACTAGTATTACTGTCTCTTTAGATAACTCCCCCATTTTTTCCACAATGGAATTTTTTTGTTGTTGTCCTCAGAATTTCAGTCTTGAGAGCTTGTCTCCTATTATAGAATTTTAAACCATGCATTCTCATCTGTCTGTTCTCTGAGCCCTTTGAAATCTACTTGGTCAGACTCTAGAATACGTGTCAGATTCTGCCCAGCTTTCTTCTCTTTTTGTCACAAATGATAAGATAATGTGGTCATTCCCCACCCCCAGCCCCCAAGATAGAAAACAGTTCCTTTTTGCTGGTAAGAAAACAATCCAAAATAAAGGTTCTTTTTATTGGTTCCTCTATATTTGTAAGGAAGAAACTACTATTAAGACAAGTTGAGTAGTTATTAGCTGCTCTGCTTTAGGGGAGAATGACAGCTGTCATATATCTCTGGATAGTGGAAGGCCTCCATCACTTCTCTATGCTTGTTCTGTGTTGTTTCCCAAAATCCTCAACTATTTCATTTCTGTCCAGGGGGTCAGCTTTATATGTCAGTGAAAATATCAGTATTTCTGTTGCTGCCTACCTTCATCTTCAACCAAATATTCTCCACCATGCTTCCCACCTCTGATCGCTGGATTTTATCAAATGGATACATTTTCTTATATAATGCTACTCTGCCCATTTTTTAAAGAGTCTATTCTGTTCCTTTTAAATATGGTATGCCCAGAGAGAACCATATTTCAGTCATAAGTCTTATCCTACCAAACCCCTAAGTTCAAATCTGACCTCAGACACTTAAGTAGCTTGTATACTTAGTTTCTTCATCTGTAAAATGAGTTAGAGAAGGAAATGGAAAACTATTCCAGTATCTTTGCCAAGAAAAGCCCAAATAGGGTCATGGAGAGTTGGACACAACCGAAATGAAACAACAATGTGATATAATAACATATTAGTATAATAATAAATGTTTGTTGAATGGGAGGGAACATCTATAGCAACTAGTGAATAAAATTCTGGTCTTGGAATCAGGAAGTGAAGGGACCAGCTGTCAAGATCTTAGTTTTTTTTTTTATGTGAAGCTTCAAATCAGCTTTAAACTCTCCTCTTTCATCTTCATTAACAGACTTATTAATTCTTCATTTTCTGCCATCAGAGTGATGTTATCTGCATATCTGAGGTTGTTGATATTTTTCCTGGCAACCTTAATTCCGGCTTTTGATTCATCTAACCTGGCATTTCACATGATGTACTCTGCATATAAGTTAAATAAATAAAGTGGCAATATACAGCTTTGTCCTGCTCCTTTCCCAATCTTAAATCCAACTGTTATTCCATGATCATTTCTAATTGTTGCTTCTTGGCCCTCATACAGGTTCCTCAAGAGACAAATAAGATTATCTGTTACTCCCATCTCTTTTGAGAACTTGCCACATTTTGTTGTGATCCACACAGTCAAAGGTTTTATTGTAGTCAGTTAAGCAGAAGCAGATGTTTTTCTAGAACTCTCTTGCTTTCTCCATAATCCCGTAAATGTTGGCAATTTGGTTTCTAGTTCCTTTGCCTCTTTGAAAACCAACCTTCTCTTCTGGTAAGTCTCAGTTCATATATTACTGAAGGCTAGCTTGCAGAATTGCAAGCATAACCTTGCGTGACCTTGTGTGAAATGAACCTAATTGTTTGGTAATTTGAACTTTCCTTTTCATTGCTCTTCTTTAGGATTGGGACATCAAATGATCTTTTCCAATCCAGTGGCCACTATTGAATCTTCCAAATTTGCTGACATATTGAGTACATCACAAACATCAGCTTTATAATTCCTAGTGTGATTCACCTCAAAAGTTCTCACCTCCTGGGTTCAGGTTCCAACTGGGAGTTAAACTTTTGACACAACTGCAGGCTTCAATTTCCCAGGAGAATTTAAGCTCCTTGAAGATGGATAGTGCCTACTTGGTTTTGCTTTTATATATGCATAGTCTAGCAAAGGGTCCTGCCCCTCATAGATACTTGAAGATTATTTATTGGCTTGCATTAAATTAAATTCCTTACAATTACAAGAATATTTTTAATATCATATAAGCATTATGTATCAAGGCTGCCAGAAGCCTCAAATATAACACATCAACTCCAGAGATTGTAAAGTGGTCAAATGTGGAAGATGGACTCTTTGGAAGCTAGGTGGCACAGTGCATAGAGTGCTAGGCCTGGGGTCAGGAAGGCCTGAGTTCAAATCCAGACCCATAGACTTATTAGCTATGTGACACTATCCCTTAAACCTCTATTTGCCTAAAGTATAAAATAAGGATAACAATAGCACCTACTTCCCAAGGTTGTTGTAACGATCAGATGAGATAATATTTGTAATGCATTTAGCACAATGCCTAGCACATAGTAAGTGCTATAAAGTATAAAAACTGGTTATTGTTACTGTTGTCATTGCTACTCTGTCCTCTAAATTAAATTCAAGAAACATTAATTATCTACCACATGTAAGACACTATCTATTAGACATTAGGCATGTGAGGATGAAATGACAGTCCCAAGTTTAAAAGAGTTGATTGAAGGATCAGAATATACAAAAAATAAATGTAACAAATGGCAGAACACAAGAAGAACAAAGGACAGTTACAAAGGTAGCCTGTTAAAAAACCAAGGTCAATCAGTCATGGACATTGACCTTGCAGACGGAAGACCTGGAATCTAGTCCCCAGTTCCACTCTGGACTTGTGTGATCTTGGGACCCTACTAGGTGGTATGCTGGAAAGAATGCGGGGCATGAAGGGAGGAACATTTTCAGCCAAATCCAGCCTCAGACACTTACTAGGTGCGTGACCTAGGGCAAGTCATGTCACCTCTGTTTGACTTACTTTCTTCAACCGTAAAATAAAAATAAGAATAGCATCTATTTCACAGAGTTGATGTGAGGATCAAATGACAGAATATTTGTGAAGCACTTAGTCAAACTTAATAGCTAACATTTACATAGTGTTTACAATGTGACAAGCACTGTGCTAAGCATTTTTTACAGTTATTATCTCATTTCATCCTCACAATAACCCTGGGAGGTAGGTACTAGTATCTGCATTTTACAGATGAAGAAACTGAGGCAAACAGAGGTTAAGTGACTTGCCTAGGGTCACATAGATAGTAAATAGAGACTGGATTTGACCTCACGTTTTCCTCACTGCAGACTCTGTCCATTGTGACACCTAGCTGCCCCACCTTGCTTAACACATGCGTTGCACACAGTGCACACTATATAAATACTGATTTCCTTCTCTCCCTTTTCTCCCTTCTCTGAGCTGCCATCTACCCATCTGTAAAACAGCAAGAATAAAAATCCCCATTTTGCCTATCTGCTTCACAATTTTGATATTTAGGGTCTAATGAGATAATGGATAGGAAAGCTCTTTGAAAAACATCAAGGGCCATGCACATGCAAAGGTATAATTATTATATTTGCAAAATCCAGAAGTGGGTTGTTGTGTAGACTAAAGCTTTGGCTAACTGAGGTAATTGATTATTTTTATTGCGGTATAGACACAGCCTTAGCTGGGGCTTATTTTTGAGTCAGTATAAGCAACATATTGTTTTCAGGCAACTGGGTGTCAGCTACCTCATATTCTCCAGTATATAAATGTTAGTGTCTGCCGACACAGCCCCATGCATTGGATTGGACTCCAACCCACAGAAAGTACAGAATGGAGAACGTATTCTGATTTTATCTCAGGGGTGGGGGAGAAGCTTGTATAATTTCAGTATAATCTGGGGGGAGGGGAGATAGCAGATTAAAAAATGTAATGGAAGATTTGCTTACATTTCCTAGAATGATAATTAAATTTATTTATAGTTATGGTAAGTTTGGGGAAGGGAAAAAAAGCAATTTAAACCCAGAGTTTTCACAGAGCCACTGCAAATGGCTTGCTTTAGCTTTGCCTTGGAAGGTTAACAGAATGTCAGGGAGGTTGGAGTGAAGAGTATATGATAAGTGACAAGTGTTAACATGGCAAATCATGTATTTAAAATTACTCCAGGCTTTATCAAATGTTTCTTCTTGAAAATAAACTATCCTGGAAGGAAAGGTTAACCAGCAAAAGAGTATTACACTACAGTTTCTATGGTGGCTAAGGGAGGAGAATTTGTGATAAATACCGATTTATTATAATAATAATACTAGTAATTATTATAACTAATGCTGCTTGCTACTGTTTTAATGATGGGGAAATAAAACATTCCAAACTTAAATTTCACCAGGAAGAAAACAAATCTGCCCCCCCCCCCCACCAAATGCTATCATTCCTGCTCAATGCTCCTTCTCTGTCCCATATTTAATAGGAAGACTCCCCTCCCATCCTCCCTGTGGGGAAGAAAGAAGCTTTGTATTAGTCATATCACAAAAGTTCTTAAGGAGGTGTTCATGGAAGGGCTAATTAAAAAGTAATAACTGGTATTCACACAGCCCTAATCATTCATGAAGGATTGTTAGGAATCCAAAAGATTCCTTAAACCCCCTTCGATCGTGTACATTCATAATCATAGTATGTTAGAGCTCAAAAGGGCCTTTAGAGTCCAGTCAATTCATCCATAAACAGTCATTTATTAAGTATCTGTTGGGTGTCAGGGTTCTGTAGTCCCTTCATTTCATAGATGAGAAAAATTTGTACCTGGAGATAAGCTAAGTAAGATAGTTACAGGATTGCTCTAAATTGTCTCCATCTTTGCCAAGACCGTACCATAACCTATTCCAAGGAAGCAATAGATTGGAGCAAAGTAAGAATATATTACAGATTTACTACATTTTTGACCTTGAAAGAAATTTAGAGGTAATCTGGTTCAACCAACCCATATAACAGATTGCACAAAATGAGGCCAAAAGGGTTTTAAGCAGTCAGGAACAGAACCTAGTTTAAATATATAACTGGACAGGTCTTTCCAATTGCGTGTGAATTTGATTACCCTCTCCCCTTGCTCTCATCTCCTTCATGTTTGTGACTAGAGGTCCCTGAAATAACTCAAGAGAAGGTTCAGTATTCAGCATTAATTTTGGAACCCAAAGTGGGGCACTCTTGTCTTATCTAGACCGAGATATAGAACTCCAAGGATGGGGCAGGGAAGGTTTAATGGGAAGATCATACGTTGGGTATGAATTAGTAATTTGAATTAGGAATTCTGATTCTATCACTAACTTGCTACGATGTATTGTGAGTCATTTAGCCATTTTGTAGCTTCCTTCCTTCCTTGTTGGCTCCTCACCCTGTTTTTGACCCCTGGGTGTGAGTATTGTCCAAGGATCTCCCCCTGGTTTTCTTCTCTTTTCTCTCTACACTCTCCTTTGACCATTTCATTCATTCCCATTACTTCAACTGCTTAGTCTATTTAGATTATCTTATCTCTAATTGTGATTTCTAGATTCATATTATTTCATAATATTCATATTTATATTTCTACCAGCACCAAGATGTTCCTCATCACCTCTAAGTCAACATTTTCAAACCCAGAGTTAATATCTTTTCCCCTTAGCCTGCATGTAGTAGGTATTACATAAATTTTAGCTATTACCATCATCATCATTTTACCTCACTGGGCCTCAGTTTCCTAATTTGTAAAATAAAGGGACTCAACGAGGTGATCTTTAAGTTCTAACTTTCTGCAAACCTATTGATCTATTCTGGACTTTTACAGTCTTCCGTCAGAAAGCATATATTATTGGTTGAAGGAGCTGGGTATGCATTCTGGAGAAAAGATGACTAAGAATCTGTCTTCAAGTATTTGAAGGGCTGACTAATGGAACAGAAATGAGACTCATTTAGCTTGACCCCAGCAGGCAGAACCCAGAACAATGTGTTATGGTTATTAAGAAGTAAATTTGATGTTTGATGTCAGGAAAAACTTCCAAACAATGACAATGATGCAAAGGTGAAACAGGCTGCCTCCAGAGGTGATGTTTTCATCCTTCTTGTAGGTGGTAGGTAGTAGAACCCAAACGATCACTTCTCTGCCATGTTACAACAGGGATTCCTTTTCTGTATGAGCCTCACTCTCAGAATCTGTGATTTTCATGGTTCTGAGCTACTACCTTCATTTCTTCAGATACATGCCATTGGGACTAAACTCTTCTAGATGAGAGGAAGAAGCAAGCAGCTTGTTATACTTACGTGCCTTTCTGGTGCATGCTTTTTGGGAGGGAGTTAGTCTAGAGGGCTCTCTCATTTTATCACAGATTTTCAAGCCTGGGTCATGGCAATAGAACAGAGGCATAGGGAGCCCTGGCTATTGGGGAGCTGTATTCAGGACCTTTATCTTGTAATGAATACCTGATTTGAGGATTAAATTGTATACAGTGTTAGAGAAAATTAACAGTGATGCCATTCGTGGATACAGGAAAACTGACAAAGGGAAGAGGAAAACTAAAAATTTGGTTTTGTCGTGTAAAAGTAATAGTAATTATAGTCATTTGGGAGAGCTGATTACCATTTATGGCTAATTACCATGCAGTACAATAATGATTATGCATATCATTAATAAGTATTAGATCAATTTTGTTTTAAGTTGTATTTAATTACAACACTAAAACTCTCGTCCTTGGGTTTGAATCTTCTCTTGGTCCTGCAGCTGTTTGCTCATGATTTAAAAAAAAAAAAAACTTGAAATACTATTAAGAGAATTGCTGTTTTTAGGTGTAGATAGTTAAACTATGTTTTCTGCTTCAGATGGATTTGAAGTGGGAGGAGGGGGGAAGAAGCCTGAAAGTACAGTATTCAGAGAAACATTATATAGATTCCACCTACCCCCCTACTTCCCACTCCCTCCACATAAATGTATTATCAAATCTTCAGTGGAAAGCATCCTCTTCCTTTCAGACCACATTTGTTCCCCCTCCCAATTCCATACAAGGGTTGCTTGGGTAGGGCCATAGAATTACAGGTGATCTTTAAGGCCCCTTTCAGTTCTAACTTTCTGCAAGCCTATTGATCTATTTTGGACTTTTAAGTCAGAAAGTATCTATTATTGGTTGAAGAAGCTGGGCATATGTATTCTGGAGAAAAGATGGCTAAGGGTCTATCTTCAAGTATTTGAAGGGTTGACTCATGGAAGAGAAATGAGACTCATTTAGTTTGGCCCCAGCGGGCAGAGTCCAGAGCCTCTGAGGAAATCCCCAATCTCTCCAGCCTCCTGCTTGAAACATTCACACACTCTGATCCCACATTCTGAGGGCTGAAATGCAAAGAACACTTAGCCATTTTCTGCGTCAGAGTCATAATTAGGGTGAGGTACTTGGGGTTTTGTCCCAGAGTGCCATAGTTTAGAAAACATAATAAATTAATGTAAACTAATGATTCTTAAAGATTGTACAATTTAAAAATTTGTTTCATATACTTTTTGATCACACTTTGTTTCAGTACCTTATACACAATATAGCCTAATGTATTAGCAAGAAAAGTTAAGGAAGCTATCATGTTATGAGGATTCCTGGTCCTTTCACACACTCCCTGGCTCAGCAGGTAAGTCTGTTCCTCATCTAGATCCTTCCAATTTGCCCCACGCAATGAGTCTAGCATGAATTTGAAGCCCTGTAGCAGCCCCACAGTGTCCCAGCATCTTTTTCCCAATGGGGCTAATGTCTCAGAATCTTCCTTCTGCTCAAATGAATTTATCTTAATTCCTTCTAGCATTATTTCCTCTTTGGTAATTTTTTTAAGTGCTGCTTGTCTCAGGTGCCAAAATAAAACATATGTCTCTGAACTACTTGCTCACCCTTTTCCTGCCCCAGGGGTCGCCAGGGGAAAGTCATAGGGTGTTCCCACAGGGAGGGCACAGAAATGCAAGTAAGTTATAGGGACTCCTGGTGACAAAAAAGGCATGGATGTTTTAAAATATGAGAGATATGAAGCAAATCATGTAGTAGCAAAAAGTTGTCATGCAGCCTTTCATAGGCTTGTTTCCGTCTTTTGTCTACAATGCACTCCCCTTTCACTTTCCCAGGACCCTACCCCTTTGGATATTTTTATCTCTTCTCCCCACCCAAAAGATAGAGGTGAGGGTAACTGTGACCACCTTTTAGGGGCAAAGGATGGAAATAGGTCTGGGTTCCCTGGGATAGCCTGATCTACAACTTCCCCAACCATCATAGGAGAAACAGAAAATTCAAACTATTGAAATACACTGTTGGCTTAACTAGGAATATTTTTATGGAAACTCTGCCCTTTTGGATTGCAGAAAACTCTGCCCAGTTAGAAAAGAATCTGCCATTCTACAGGGGGCCATCTCTGGCAGAAAAACGTGCCTTCAGCTACAGCTAGCTGCTTGCTTTTTTCAAACAACAACAGCAACAACAGTAACATAAAAATTTGCACAAATACAAAAGCCTTTAAAACATTACCTCCTGGAAATAATATACACACAGCTTGGGGGCCTATATGGTAAGCAAGTCAAATTCCTCTCAGGTACACATTGTCTTTGGAACCTAAGTGAAGAATTCTTTCTTAGAAGAAAATCCTTTTTACCCAAATGAATTTTCAGCAAGACAAAGTAGAAACAGTGCTGGAGGAAATTATTTTAAAAAAGAAGTATTGGACCTGGATTTAGTAAATTGGGATCCTAACCCACCTCATTTCCTCACTAGCTATGGGATCATAGGCAAATTTCTGAACCTCCCTACAAGTCAATTCAACAACATTTATTAAGCACTTTATGTACCAGGCACCACACCCACTAAGCACTTGGAATAAAGAGACCAAGTCAAAAGATACTCCTGCTGCCAAGAAACTTCCTAATAGAGGAAGACTATTTACAAAAAGGAACTGTGTGGGGACAGATGGAGGGGTCTTCCTGGGTGAAAAGGTTGCAGGAAAGAGTGTGAAAAAGCCATGGAGGATCAGTAGAGAAATTGGTAAAGGAGTAAAGGAATGAGCATGGTTGGCCTGGGCACCTCTTCAAAATGAAAGTTCTGGGAAGAACTAACCAGTGAAAGGAGGAGGCCTCAGTTTCTTCATGTGTAAAATGGTGATAACACCAAACTCACAGGATTATTGTGAGGATCAGATGATAACATATATACATACATACACATACCTGTGTGTGTGTGTATAGTGAGTGTGTCTAGATGTATATATACATATATATGTAGATACATGTTGTTGCCCTTCGTTCTTGAAGCATGACCGATGACATCAAGAGAGTGACTTCTTGATGAGTGTGTTAATTGGATTTGAGTGAGGCAGAGCTGTACAAAGTTATCAGCCTCACTGTCTCCCCAGAGTCATCAGAGTCCAGTGGTAAGACAAAGGTCAAGACAACTGATGATGGCCCAAGATGCAATGGGTGACGTTGACCTTTCTAAATTAAAGTCTTTCCCAGGTCTCAGTTTGTCTGAGGCCACACTCATTTAATGACTAATGGGCTAAGTAAGAGTTGAATGTGTATGCATGCACATGTGTATACATATATGTGTGTATGTGTATATACATTTAATATGTATACATGTGTGTGCATGTGTGTGTACATATATATATATTTAGGGGGAGAGAGAGAGAGAGAGAGAGAGACAGAGAGAGATTTAAATGTGAGCTATTATTATTATAGTGGAAAGGATATAGGACTTGGAGTTGAGACTTGGATTTGAATCCCTCCTCAGAAATTCAATTGATGTGGAATGCTAGGCAAGTCAGTTACTCTCTCTCGGTGATTCAAGTGCTTTATCTATAAAATGGGAATAACAATATTTGAAAAATATTGAAATGCATCACACATATGTGAGCTACTATTGTTACTCCAGCAGTCTTTATTAAGTGCCTTTCATGGAATAAACAGTCCATTTACAAAAACAAAAACAAAACACTTTTTTTCCTTTGGAGAATTTTGTAGTAGAAAGAGTCCCGGGCTGGGAATCAGGGCACTGGAAGTCTAGCCTCAGACCAATTGTGTAACCTTAGGAAAGTCACATCACTACGGTCAGTTCCCTCACTTGTAAAAAGGAGGATCTCTGATTTTGTCTCCAGTCTCTGGTGACTCAGACTCAAGTCCCAGACACAGTATAAGTCAGGGAGTGGGTTGAGTCAGTTGGGCCACCAACCATCCAGGTTCCTGTTACCTCGAGCAATAGACCAGATTCCCAGGCTATGGTCCAGCTTTCCCACTGTACTCCCTCACCATGAACACCTAAGACAGGAGGAAGACTTATTCAAACATACACAACAAACACCCACGTTACTTTTCTTTTCCTCCTTTTCTTTACAGACAAAAAGCAGCATTCCAGGGCCATTGTGTTTTTGAGATATCTCCCAAGTCAATTTGTCAGTCTCATTTTCAGATGATGCAGCTACTTATCTCACATGACTAGGCCCATAGAAAGGTCTCCAAATAGGAGAGGCAGCAATACGGACTGTGGCGAGCAAAGGGCATGTTGTTGGAAGGGTTCCTGAAAAACAGTCTTCGTGTCGGGAACTTTTCTGAACGGGTGGACAAGCCTCGACTTAAAATGTCTAGTTTACCTAGACTGCCAGCTCCTCCTCCCTCAGACCCCCCTCCATTTTTATATTGCTCTGAGGTTAATAGCCATGTCGTGTGGGGTCATAGAAGACATCTGTGTCTCAGATAATATGCTTACGGTGATTACCACACATAATTGACTGACCTTCCCTCATTCTTTTCCTGCTGCAGGCCGGGGCTGATAGGGTGAGACTCTCTACAAGAGTTTATTTTCCATCACACTCCATTGTGCTGCTGAGCAAATATTTTAGCAAGCTTTGAATGAATCACCTTTTCAAGCTCTAGGTTTTCAGAGTTAAAATACGAAGCTGTGACCAGTCTAATAATATTAGATTTTAAATCAGCTTTGGGCAATCCTACTTATAGCTCATCTATGGGGACCCAGGAAAATCAGGTTTGGGGTATAAACATCACAGTATCTTTTTTTTTTCTGTAGAACTCCCAAACTTTCCCCTTTTCGCTCTTCCCCTTCTTTACCTCCTTCTTGGAGGGTCTTTATTATGTCTCCCTGCCGTGCCTACACATCTAGAATAAGAGAAGAATGACCACCCGTTTGCAGAAAAGACACAAAGAACTCAGGGGGTGCTGTCATTGGAAGGTGGGTCACATCCCATCACTTTCACATATCCATGCACCAATGTCGTCCCCATGTCCACCTCCTAGTCCCCATCCAAGGGCTTTAGACTTTCTGAGTTTCTTTTTATACTCATGGGCTCATTCAACCATTATGAGCCTGTCACTGAAGGAACAACTAAGTTCTTTCTCTTCATCTCCTTATGGGATCCTGCACATAGTATAAGACTGTAGGATCATAGATTGAGTATGAGTGGGAGGATCATCAGTTTAAAGCTGGAAAAGACCTCAGAGGTCATACAATCAAATCCTTTATTTTACAGAAAAGAAAATCAGGCCTAGAGAAATAGAATGACTTGCCAAAAGTCATATAGGTAGAATTGGAACTAGAATCTCCTGACTCCAAATTCAGGTCCCTTTGAATTATATACCATGCTGCCTTTCTTAGATACCCAATAAATTTTTTGTTGAATGAATAAGTGAATGAATGAATAAATGAATGAATGCCAGGCCTCAGAGGGTAAGTGTAAAACTAGAAAAGAGAAATAAAAAAAGAAATCCCTAAAGAAAAATGTAACATTAAGATTTTTTAACTTTTTAATAATGTTTTACCCTAACTCCATTCAATCTATCTAGCAATTAATCTATCAATCTTCACATAATACACTCCCACAGGAAATTCAGTTACATTCCTCTGTGCTGGGTTCCACTGTGAATTACTAACATGTTAATACCTGGAATTTCCATGCTCTTTGGATCATAGGTTTAGAGATGCAAGGGACCCCAGAGGTCAATCTGATCTAACCCCTCAATTTTATAGGTGTGGAAACAGGACTGAAAAGATTATGTGACTTGCCCAAGGTTACACAGATAGTAGGCATCAATTTCCCTACCTAGAGATGTCTCTAGAGAAGTTTTGATGCTCTCCCCTAGGACAAGGATGCTACTCCTTGAACTCCGTGAAGAAGCTACGTGTCTATGCTCCATCCTTAACTTTTTAATCAAGGTCTGCCTACAAATAGCAAAGCCTCATTCAGGTTTCCAGGTTTACCTACACTCTAAGTGGAAAGGTTTCCATCAAACACAGACTTTCTTCATTTCAATGACAGGCAGGGAAATCAACTAGCTCTCTGGATGGTGCCAACAAGAAAGTTTTCAGTGATGGCTCATCCTGTGAATATGGCTTCAGAGACATGTGTGACTTTCATTTGTGCCATATCCTAATCTGCGCTAATCTGAGTTCTAACTGCCACTTAGAGAAAACCACCTGGAATTGTTACCATCATCAACATTGAACATAACTCATCTAGAAATGATGGGGGGAGGGGAATACGGGGAGCAATGTTGCAACTGCTTAACAGAAAAATTATACATATTCTAAACATATGGGTGATCTTTAGAAAATCTCAGCATCACTTCATAATTATGTACTACAAGTTTTAATTAACTAAAGCTCTGAAAATCATAATGCCTTATTAAAATGCAATTAATCCTTTGATTAAAAAACAAAAAGCACAAGTATTTACAACAAAAACACAAGTAGAATAATTACAAATATCATGTACCCATTTCTTTTATTTGGGTGTCACTTATGATGTCGCCGGCTCCCTTCATTAATTCAAATACACACATTATCTCACATCCACAGCAGCTTGAGTGACAGTGGCCACCAAACACACAGCACTATATCCTATTGATTTCGGCAAATCCTGAACAATGCCATTTGCATGCTTGTTTCTGTAATAATAAAGATATGCCATTCAGAATTAAAGCCTGGCCAGACTAGTGGCAACTAATTGTGTTGTGTGTAATGAGTGCAATTTCAATTTGATATAACCCTCAGCTTTTCTTGCAGCACTCGCTAAGTACTTTCAAGTCTTTGTGGGGAAATAATTGATTTTTTTGTGCTGTGGGCACAAGAAAATTATTATGATCTTTTGAATAATGCCAAAGAAAAGACCATGAATGATTTAAATTGGTATATGAAGAAGGCTTCACTGTGGATTGCAGTTTGACTGACATCCTACTAATATAGTATCTAGATTAGCAGTTTTTAAGGAGGAAGCTAATATAAAACTGGTAAAACAGAAAACATTGCTACCAGGTGTTGTTGGGTTATTTTATTTTTTTTTATTTGTTATCCAGTGAGGGCCAACATTCTGTGGTTTATGTTAGACAAACTTTACGCCATTACATAATTGCCCCAGACTCTTTTCTTCCATGGCCCTTGTATTGGAGGGTATGTTGAGACTGATAAATCACACATTTGACATGGGCAGATACAAGAGTGCTGAGCTGAGGTTATCAGAGCTGCTACGATCCATTGGACAGGCCTACCACCGCCACGGGCAGATACCGGAATCCATCTCCAAAAGGAAAGTTAACATTGGCTTCCGACATTCAACTCTAGAGAGAAAACAAAAGTGGTGAGAGAGATAGGAAGTGGGGTGCTTTATTTGGGGGGTCCTAAATCAGCCCAATAGCTACCCTACCTGATATATACTGCCCATTCTTAGAATAATTATGGCCCAAGGCCAGCAGAAGAACCACATTTCCCTCTTACATGTATAGACACTACAAGACAGCTCCCCTCCTCACCTCATCATCTCTTGGCAAGCACAACCTCTGCAACTGTCCCCAGTGCAAGTAACCTCAACTTCTCGCATTAATTGTCTCCTTAGAGCCTTCCCCTATGTGGCAGCAGCTAGACCTTTAATGAAGGGAAATAAGCACCTTAGGAGGATGGATCACCAATTCAAAACACAATTCCACCTTAAAATGCATCCACCTTCCAAATCTCATTCTTCAGAGGAGGGAGTGTTGTTAATTTAGTTGGTCATAACTAAATAGTTTCTAATCTGGAGCAGGAGTCTGCTGAGAATATTGGACAGTTTAAAGGTTAATCACCATCGCCTGGTTACACAAGTGAGGCAGAACTAATTCCTCCAAAGGCAAATGGCTTGCAGTTTTATCAGCAGTGCAGATTAGAAGTGTTAATATACAGAACAGAATGGACGCTTAAGGGCCGGTTTTCCCTTATCGGCAAACTTTGCAACAGAACTCAGCTCCTGCACAACCTCTGCACTTCCTATAATAAGGCCCCTTATTTTGCCTCTCAAGCAGAACTATCAAACAATCCTGCCCAAACCACTGCCACCAAAATCAGGGTATTACAGACCACGGCTAATTGGAAGATCACTATAATGAAGTAAAAGATAAAATACTTTGGCTGTTGGCCTAAAATGTGGATCAACACAACATAGGAAGCTATCTTGCTATGTCACATTCTGAGAGATTTACATAAACAATAAACTCAATCCAACTGCCCCCAAAATACGCCTTTGTTTACAGTAAATGCAACCTCAAGTCCTCCAGTGGAGACGGAGAGAGGCACTTTACGTAGGCAATATGATTAGGCCAGCAGATTTGCAGCCTTGAAGGAGAGCAAAGGCTACATTTATTCCACCATCCCATCCACCCCCACCTCTTGCAATCAGTACTGAGAAAAATGACTTTTAATGGTCTCTGGGCTTCCTGTATCATAGATATTTAAATATTCGGTCCACTCAATATGCTAACATGCCACACACCAGCCACACACAGCTCTAAATTGACTTATGCACATCTGCTCAGGGTTGCAGGTGTTTTCCAAAGGAGAAGGAAATCAAGAGGGAAGGGAGAATAGGGGGGGCGATGGGATAGGGGACCCAGAAATGGAATGAGCTATTTCCCAACGAATTTGACTGGCTGAGGATCTTTTTCTAAATGAAAGTAGGGGCTAGAGGCAGAGGATGATGGGGGTAGGGTAGGGAAGGAAAATTATTTTTAAATTTAGAACAGAAAATTCAGAGAAGACCTGGCCAAACCAGGCTGTCCTCCAGAATGATTTCTTGGTAGGAATTTTCCTGTGTTGTATAGAATACCAAAGAGTCCAAGTACATAGATAAGAGCAGCCAATAACAGGTTTGTTTAGGAGTAATATTCTGGGTCAAATTGCACGGGATCATAGATTTAGAGATTGTTGAGAACATAGAGATCATTGCATGCAAACCTTTTAGTTTATATGTGAGCTAACCAAGGTCTAGAGAGATTAAGTGACTTACCCAAGATGGTGTATGTACTGAGCTGAGCCAGGATTCAAATCCAGGTCTCCTGACTCAAAATCCAATGTACTTTTCCCTACACTGTGCTTCCTCATCCTCCAGACACAGAGGGTAAAGATAATATTAATCTTTCTTTGTTAATCACACCTATAGATAATACGAATTAGAGCTGGCAGGGGACCTTAGGAAACATCTTTTCCAGGGTCCACATTTTGCACATTTGCTCTTTCTCAGACAGTGCTCAGCAGAACCCAGTTCCCATTTGCTGCTCATTCTCCTTAGCTTTTTAGCCTTATTTTCCCATGGAGTCTCTAGCAGTTGGTTTTTCCTGAGACTCATAGCCAGAGAGGTGGGGTTATAACTTCCTTTGCCATTCACTCAATGTGCAGTTTCCTTAAGGCTGTGGGCTGAATCATACACTTCTGTGGGGCAAAGCGAATAAGTCTATTTCCTCCTCCTCCTCAAGCAATCAATCAATAAATATTAATTAAGTACCTACTATGTGCCAGCTACTGTGCAAAGTGTTGGGAGCCCTTGAAATACATGAACACAGTCACCATGTTTCCCCTTCTCCCTTTCTGGTGAAACATTTCCATTTCTTTCAATCAAGGAACTCAAGGTCCTTCACCATACTGTTTGTCTTTTTCTAGACACTTTTCAGCTTATCAATGTCCTTTTTAAACTGTGACACATGGAACTGAATGCAGGGAGGTCTGATGAAAGTGGGTCATGGAGGAACCATCCCATCTATACATCTAGAAACCATAACTCTCTTGATGTAGTCCAGAATTTCATGTTTTGGACTGTCATATCAAACTCCCCACTCAAACTGAGTTTGATATCCACTAAAACTCCCAGAACTTTTCCAGATAAATTTCTGTTTCACTATGTCTCTCCTAATTTACATTCATGAAGTTGATTTTTAAAAAATCCAAGTATAAGAATTTATATGATTCCCAATGGAAAGTAAACTCCTTGAGGGCAAGAATTATGTTGCATTTATCTTTGTGCCTCTTAGCCACAATCCTGTGGATTTTATCATTACTCCCACCCCAATAGAATGTAATCTCATTGAAGGCAGGGCCTCTTTTTTTGTTCTTGTTCACAATGCATAGTAGAGGACCTTCCACATTGTAGGTCATAATAAAGGTTAGTTGAATTGAACACATAAGAAATAGCACAAAACAGAGAAGAAACATTTCCTACACCCTAAGGAACTAAAAGTCAAATTTACAAATTGTAGATGTTAAGAAATAAAAGCAATCTTACAGATAATTAAGTTCAGCCCCTTCATTTTAATAATGAACCAAATGGTCCCTACTTGGTTGAGCTGCTCAGTGACACAGCTGAACCAGGGAGGAAGCTTGGTATAATAGATCACTGGATGAGGAGTCAGGGGACATAAATTTGAAACCTGACTTTGTCACTTACTACCTGTGTGACCTGGAGCAAGTGTCTGTATTTTTCTGGTCTTCTTTATCTGTAATATGAATGGGTTGGAGTAGATGGCCTCTGATTTTCCTTTTAGCTCTAAATCTCTTATCTTATGGACCTGAATGACTTCTAGATGACGCAGTGCCATCTAGATAAAGTGCCAAGCCTGGAATCAGGAAAACAAATCTAGTATCAGATATTTACTAGCTATTTGACCCTGGGTAAGCCACATAACTCTGTTTGCCTCAGTTTCTTCATCTGTAAAATGAGCTGGAGAGGGAAATGGCAAACCACTCCAGTATTTTTGCAAAGAAAACCCCAAATGGGATCACAAAGAGTTGAACACAATTGAAATGACTGAAAGCAACAATCCATGGACCTGAAGTTCAATCTAGTGGTCTCCTACTGCCTTCTACTGCTAATTCACCTGTAGTCTGTCACATCAGGATAAGGAAGTCAGGGAAAGACTCTTAGACTTTTTATGCTACTGATGGCTTCACTTTCTAAAGAAAAACTGCTCCCTGTACGAGACTGTAGTAGGGAAGGGTGGAGACTCAGAGTATGTTGGACAGCAGAGAGGAGGGAGGGTGTAAATGAGATGAAGAAGAGCTAAGTATACAGGAAAATCCACTTACGGGATAATTGAGGGTTAGGCTAAGAGACCAGCCTAATATAGCCAATATCCAGGACCAGGCTCCAAGGCAGAATACTTCAGGAACTTCTGCACATTGACAAGAGAAATGGTCTGTCTGAGAATTTAATCTAGCATCACCTACAGAAGCACACAGACATGGAATTATGCAATTTCTTTCTTGCAACCCAGTGTGGATAGGAAGTGCTGTCAGCATGTTCTATATTTGCTGTCCTCAATGTCCTGTGGATTTTCTCAGAACTTTGACATTGATTACTTTAGGTCCTTTTCATGTTTTAAATTTAAGCCCTATGATAGAAAAGGAAAATAACAAATGCTAGAGGGGATGTGAAAAAATTGGAACAATAATGCACTGTTGTTGGAGCTGTATACCAGTCCAACCATTCTGGAGAACAATTTGGAACTATACTCAAATTGCTGTAAAAGTGTGCATACCCTTTAACCCAACAATACTACTACTAGGGCTATATCCCAGAACTCAAAGAAAAGGGAAAAGGACCTATTTGCAGAAAAATATTTATAGCAGCTCTTTTAGTGGAGACAAATAATTGGAAATTAAAGGGATCAACATCAATTAGGAAAAGATTGAACAAGTTGTAGCATATGATTGTGATGGAACGCTATTGTGCTGGCAAAAAATTAGAAATTGAGGGAATGTCCATCAATTAAGGAATGGCTGAACAAGTTGTGGCATATGATTGTGATGGAATACTATTGTGTTACAAGAAATGACAAGCAGGATGATTTCAGAAAAACCTAGGAAGACTTTTATAAACTCATGCAAAGGGAAGGACGATCAGCTATGAAAGACTAAGCTACTCTGCTCAAGATGATGATCCAAGACAATTACAAAGGACCTATGATGAAAACATCTTAAGAGAGAGAACTGATAAACTCTGAATACAAACTAAAGAATATTTTTTTTACCTTTTAATTTTTCTTATTTTTGCCTGTGTTTTCTTTTGCAACTTGACTAATATGGAAATACGTTTTATATGACTTCACATCTCTAATTGCTTTCAAATTTCTTGTCTTCTCAAAGAGGAGAAAGGAGGAAGAGAATTTGGAACTCAAAATTTTAAAAAAATGATTTAAAAAATTTTATGTGTAATTGAGAAATATTTAACAAAATAAATAAAAATATTTTAAAAGAATCTCAAAAATGCTAATTTCATGCAAAAAAATAAGTTCAAGTGCTAAGATTTCTTCCTTTGTTGGACAGGGAGTTAAAGGGGGGTGGTCAGGTAGGAGAGCATGAGGGACATCATTGAGACCTTGGACATAATCACTTGCTGCTATATCTTGTTACCTGAAATCTATAAATCTGCTAGGTAAGAAAAGATCATTGTTTCTTCCCACATCCCACTGGGGAAAGGGAACATAAGGCAGATTATCACTGCTCAAGGAAGAAAGGAGAGAAGCATGATTAAATACCCAAATGTATCTGTGATTTCATCTATTGAGATGTAGATTGCAATCTATCCATGCCCATCTATTTCACTTGACTGTCATCCACAATCTCCCAAAAGCTTGCCACTGCGGATCCACCCAACTCACTGGAGCCTTCTTCAATTTCTCCTAATGTCATTATAGAACCAGCAGAAAACCTGATTATACTACATTCTCACAAAATAATCAGCCTTTGTTCTCTTTTGGTATACATTTCCTTGTTGACATTCTTTACTATTGCTCTTCAGAATTAAAAACATTTTTTTTAAAAAAATCATAAAAGTTAGTATTCATTTTTAATGTATTTTAAATGCATTTTTAAATATTGCTTTAAGGTTTGCAAAATGTTTTACAAATATTATGTATTTTAATCTTCACAATAACCCAGGATGTAGGTGCTATTATTATTCCCATTTTATAGATGAGAAAACTATTAGAGGTTGGATGACATGCCTAGTTGCAAAGCTAGTAAATGTCTAAGTATGCTTTTGAACTCAAGTCTTCCTAACTCCAGGTCCAACATACTCCACTATGTCCCTAGCTGCCTTTGGTCCCTCACTGGATGTGTGTTGCAGATGTTCACACCTACAGTGTGCCTCTCTATAACATTCTGTGTGGTGCTCATCTTTAGTTATTCAGAGAAAATGGGGTTCTACACCTCACTGTCAAACAGCAACACCAGCAAAAAACTTGTGTTGAAGATGAGCCTTCAGGGCAGAGTCAAAATGGTGATATAGAAGCAGAGATCTGCTAGAGCTCTCCCCCCACACCCCTCAAAAAACTTGTTAAAAATGACTCTAAACAAATTATAGAGCAGTAGAAGCCACAAAAGGACAGACTGAAGTCAATTGCAGCCCAAGACAATCTGGAAGATCAACAGAAAGGACCTATCACACTGGGTTAGGAGAGGAGTACAGTTCGACATGGGCCACAATGGGCACAGACAGAACTGGAGCAGGTCTTAGGGCAATGAATTGCTGGTGGTGGCTGTTGTTTCCAGACTTCTCAACCCACAAATTCCAAATACAGTTTTGAAGGTTAATTGGAAGAGTCTCTCACCTCGCTGAGAGGGGAGTATGGTCTGGTTCCAGCCCCAGACTTGGCCCCTGAACCAGGGTGGCAGTAGTCACTGCTGAAGCAGAGGCTGTTTCTGGAACTCTACACTTAAAAAAGAGCTCAAAAGTCAAATAATTGGCTGGGGAAAATGAGCAAATGGGGGGCAGGGAAGAAACAGACTATAGATTCTTACTTTTTCAGTGAAGAGATATTCTCTTACGCTGTTGGTAATGAGGAAAATCAAAACATACAACCAGAAGAAGACAACAAAGCCAAAGCTCCTGCATCCAAAACCTCCAATAAAAGTATGAATTGGTCTTAGGTCATGAAAGAGCTCAAAAAGGATTTTGAAAATCAAGTATGAGAAGTAGAGGAATGCCAAGCCTAGAGGCCTGTATTGGGCTACCCGAGTCTTCCTTACCTCACCTCCCGAGGTCTTCGGCTGGCCACGCCGGATGCACGTATGAGAGAAAGGACGTTCCAGAGTCAAACAGGGGTTGAGCTTTATTACAGGGTTTCGGTTACAAGTGCAGGGGGTCTTCTTTCTTAGGACGAAGAGGGGGAGATTTCCTAAGGAGGCTAAGCTTAAGGGATTGGAAGTAGAAGTACAAGCGGGGAGAGAGGGGGAGGGGAGAGAGGAAAGAAAAGAAGCGGAGCCCTACTTTTCTCTTTGGCTCCACATGTGCTAAGAGAGCTTTTAGGCTTCCTCAATCCTACTTAATCTTCAGCCACACAGTTTGCATCTCAATACCGTGCTGTTAGGTAACTAGGTGTGCTCCAATCCGGGACGACCTCGAGGGCAGGGAGACTCCACCCATCAGGTATCTCCGGGGGAGAGGCGGAAATACCCGAGCTAGCCGAGCTAGCTCAGTCTGACCTTCTCGAACCCCCGCTGTTCATGGAGGGCCTCGTAAGACTCTAAGATTTAGAAGTCCCACTTTTACCTGCCCGAGACTGTCCACACGGAATTGAGCTTCCAGTCCCAACAGAGGAAAAATATGGAAGAGAAATGAGAGTGATGAAAGAAAATCATGAAAAATGAGTCAGCAGCTTGCTAAAGGAAACAATAAAAAATACTGAAGAAAATAAGACCTGTAAAATTAGACTAACCCAAAGAGCAAAAAATGGTACAAAAAGTCAACGAGGAGAAGAATGCCTCAAAAAGCAGAATGGGCCAAATGGAAAAGGAGGTCCAAAAGCTCTCTGAAGAAAATAATTTCTTAAAAATTAGAATGAAGCAAATGGAAGTTAATGACTTTATAAAAAATCAGTAAATTATAAAACAAATCCAAAAGAATGAAAAAAAAGAAGACAATGTGAAGTATCTCATTGGAAAAACAACTGACCTGGAAAATAGATCCAGGAGAGATCATTTAAAAATTGTTGGACTACCTGAAAGTCATCATCAAAAAAAAAAGCCTAGACATCATCTTTCAAGAAATTATCAAGGAAACTTGCCCTGATATTCTAGAGCCAGAGAGTAAAATAGAAATGGAAAGAATCCATCAATCACCTCCTGAAAGAAATCCCAAAAGGAAACTCCTAGGAATATTACAGCCAAATTCCAAAGTTTCCAGGTCAAGGAGAAAATATTACAAGCAACCAGAAAGAAGGAATTCAAGTATTGTGGAAACACAATCAGAATAACAAGATTTAGTAGCTTCTACACTTAGGAATTAGAGGGCTTGGAATATGATATTCCAGAGGTCAACGGAGATAGGATTAAAACCAAGAATCACATACCCAGCAAAACTGGGTATCATGCTTCAGGGGAAAAAATAGAGTACTTCCAAGCATTCTTGTTGAAAAGACTAGAGCTGAATCGAAAATTTTACTTTTAAATACAAGAATCAAGAGAAGCATGAAAAGGTAAATAAGAAAGAGAAACCATAAGCACTTATTAAAGTTGAACTGTTTACATTCCTACATGGAAAGATGATATTTGTAACTCATGAGACCTTTCTCAGAATTAGGATAATTGGAGGGAATATGTTTGTGTATGTGTATGTATATGTATGGAGAGAGACAAAGAGAGAGGGAGGGAGAGACAGAGGGCACATTGACAGGTTGAGCTGAATATGAAGGGATAATATCTAAAAAAGAAAATTAAGTGTTGAGATGAATGTACTAAGAGAAAGAAAGGGAGAGGTAGACTGTAGTAAATCATCTCACATAAAAGAGACAAGATAGAACTTGTACAATAGAAGGGAAGAAGGGGAAGATGAGAGGGAATAAGTGAGCCTTCCTTTGGATTTGGCTTTAGGAGGGAATAACACATACACTCAAATAGGTATGGAAATTTATCTTACCCTACAGGAAAGCAGGGGGAAGAGTATAATGAAAGAGATGGCAGATTGGGGGAAGGGGAAATAAGAAGTAAACACTTTGGTAGAGGGACAGGTCAAAGGAGAGAACAGAATAAATGGAGGGCAGGACAAGGATAGAGGGAAATATAGTTAGTCTTTCACAACATGATTGTTATGGAAGTGTTTTGCATGACTACATATGTATAAACTATATCGATTTGCTTTCCTTCTCAATGAGAGTGGATGGGGAGAGGGGAAGGGAGAGAATGTGAAACTCAAAGCTTTAAAAATGAATGTTAAAAATTGTTTTTGCCTGCAACTAGGAAATGAGATATATGAGCAATGGGTATAGAAATCTATCTTGCCCTACAGGAAAATAGAAGGGAAGGAGATGGCAGGGAGGGTGATAGAAGGGAGAGCAGATTGGAGGAAAGGGTAATTATAATACAAACTGTCCTAGGGTAGGGGATGGGAGAGTTGGGGAGAAAATTTGAAATTCAAAGTTTTGTGAAAGTAAATGTTGAAAACTGAAAATAATTTTTTTAAAAAAGAAAGACGAGCCTTTGATATTATGGGAAGATTGGGATCATTAAAAGTTAACAATCCATTTTCTTTCTCATTTTCAATTTTGAATCTTGCTCATCGTCTATCTGTACTGTCTATATGGCTCCATTCAAATAAATTTTGAAATCTGAGTAGTCAATATTCTTTATACAATTTTCAATCTTTCCTGTGTAGATGGAAAGATTAAAGTCCTTTGAATGATTACAGATTTCTTCCCAGAGGATCTGCAGTTTCTTGGGGCTTTAAGGAATTAATATAACCTTATTCTCCAAACAGGAACATCTGGAAGACCTCTACACACAGGAAACCTCTCTTTGATCTGGAATCTATTCTGGTTCTTCTCTATCCCATTGATGAATATGTCTGGATAATGAATAACTCCCTGTTTTATGCCTTGGTCCTCCCTTAAGACCCAAATACTTTCTATTGGCTATGAGATATATACATGCATATCTTGCCATAGACATAGTTATATACATATATCTATCTCTAAATACACATTGTTTATAAATGCATACCATCACATAGATGTATACAGATATGTATATCTATAAATGTCTCTCTATGTGACACAGACATATGTATATAGATATATGTAGTATATATCTGGAAGTATATACACATGTATGTATAGAAAGATTTATGTAAACATATCAATTTCCATATACAGATCTATAGACATAACTATTTCCAACTCATACGCCTTCATTCATTTGCCTTTCTCAGTGTCTAGCCCTAATCCTGACCTGGCTCCATTTTGACATCAGAATGTCTAGAAAGTACACATTTTCTACTTTATCATGGAGATTTCAATGTTAGCAGATATATGTTGTCCTCTAGAATGCTGAGCCCATTGTTTTGCTTCCATTTTGAATCACTCTGAATCACACAATCTGAGTTGCAAGTATCCTCAGAAACCAATCTAGTTTTTTGACTTGTGTTCTTCAGGGAGACATGTAATCTTTATGTTGTCTCTATGCTTATTTTTTTCAATATCAACGTGTGTTGTCTAAATAGAGACCATGTATTTTTTATAATTATTGCTTTTTCTTTCTCTTCTTCCAGCTTATCCTTTACTTCTACATATTTGTATTACCAGTAAGTTTCTCTCTCTCTCTTTTGGAGAAATTCACCACTATGGATTCAAGTTTTTCTATTCTATCAATTATTTCTGCTGTATAGCACAGAAGTTCTGCTTTCATGATTTTTATTTCTCTCTTGAACCATTGGGGAACATCTAACTGTGGTCTCATGCTCTCTTGGGAATCCCTAGGGACCCTGGCCTTATCAGATGTTGATGTGGTTTCCTTTGTCTTATAATATTTATTCAGAGATGATTAGACTCTTTTAGATGTCTTTGTAGCCCTCTTCCCTTCTGCATTAATATCTTCCTTTTTTATTTATCTCCTTGTACACAAAGACCTTAATTAAGTTTTCTTATTCTCTATATCTTTGGAAATTTCATTCTTTCCCCTCTTATAGTCCCCTGATTCTCAATTTCTGACTCCTTTCCCTTTGATTGAAGATCTGGACCTCAAAACTATCTTAGCTTCCTCCCACATTGACAAATTCATTTTTCATCAGCCTCAGTTACTGCCCCAAGTGACTTCTGGAGGCAGACAAAGTTGGCCATAGTTGGATGTCAGTTACCTTTCCTTCACATCTGGTGCAACCTCCCCCCACATATACACATATTGGCACTGTATCTTTGTTCCTTCCTTTATTCTCTGCCTGAGTGCTATAGTAATGTAATGTGTTGCCACAGTAGCCAGAGCGTTTCCATTTTCCTATACCTCCACCTCCTTCATAAGAGGTGGGGAGGGTTGGGGTCAATGTTATCTCATTTGATCCTCACAATAACCCTGTGAGGTAGGTGCTGTTAATATCCCCACTTTCCAGTTGAGGAAACTGAGGCAAAGAAAGTTTAAGTGACTTGCCCAGGATCACACAGCTAGGAAGTATTTGAGGCCAGATTTCAACTCTGGTCTTCCTGACTCCAGGCCTAGTTCTCTATCCATTAGGCCACTTGGTTGCCTAAATAATGAGTTGAGGGCATTCTGGCAGAAACTATAGAGGCAGCAAGTGGTTCTGGATCCCAAAGTGAAAACCCATGGGACAGATTGTACCAGCTTGTCAAAGTAGAGGGACTGGTGGGGAAGGGTGTCGTTAGACTTCTTGACTCAGAGACTTCACCCTTGCACATAATTATGTTGGGGAGTTTTGAGAGTTCATAAGTGTTGGGGAAAATGTCTAGTTCTCCAACCTGTCCATCAAGTGACTCCCAGAGACCATTCCAGCTTAACATGCACCTGATCAAGAGTCTCCTCTGCATCATATCCAGCAAGTGGCTATCTAACCTTTTCTTGAAGACTTCAGTGAAAGAAAACCCATCACCTCCCAAGAAAGACTACTTTACTCTTCTTAATAAATAAGATTTTCTTTACAATCAACCTCAATTTGCTTCTTTGAAGTTTCTACCTATTTCTGTGGGACCAAGCAGACCAAGTCATCCTCTCTCCACGTGACAGCTCTTAAAAACTTTGAAGACAGATATCCTATCTGCCCAAATCTTCTCTTCTCTAACCTAAATATCTAGTTTATTCAACTGATCTTTTCAAGAAGGCACCTAGGATCTTGTTGATGTATGTACACCCTTCAACAGTGTAACTACTCAGTAACCCATAGGAGACCGTATCCCCAAACTGTGAAGCAGCTATAGACCAGCAACTCCACAATTCATTTCTTCACTTTAAAAACGCACATAACAAAATATGTTTTTCCTATTCCCTAGTAATAATGGTAGGTATTATTATCATTAGTATCATTATTATTAATAATGAGGTATTATTATAATAATACCTCACATGTGGGGCACTAGGCTGGTAGTAGAAAACATTAGTTTTGGTTTTGGTTTGGCCAGTAACTAATTTTATAATCTTAGTCAAGTCATTCAACTTCTTTGGGCATCAAGTTCCCCATAGTATTCCCACTGGGACTATTTCCCCAACTCCTACTCAAAGGGACTGGCCAGGTCCCCAGAAGTCAATGCCCACTACTCTTCCTTTAGGGTTGTCTATTTGCATTGCTTGTCCCAGCTACCTATACTATTGGATAAGCTCCACTGGGCATCCATTCTTATGAATTTTAGAATCTGAGCAGTTAACATTTCCTTATACAATTTGTCAGATTTTCTGTGCAGATAGACAGGTTAAAGTCCTTTGAGTGATTACAGATTACTTCCAGGAGGATCTGCAGTGTCTTGGGGCTTGATGCAATCAGTATAACCTCCTTCCCAAGATGGAAGACCTTGCTACCCACAGGGAATTTCTCCTTGACCTGGAACATATTCTGGCTCTCCTCTATTATATTGATGAATATTTCTCGTAAACTCCTAACTCCCTGTTCTATGCCTTGTTCCTTCTTTAAGATGACAATAATTTCTATTGTCTGTGAGATATATGATCAGAAAAATAGACAATGTGTGCTTACACACACACACACACACACATTCAGCTGTTAATTCAAACATCTGTGTTGTTTTCTTGTTCTACGGGAAGTTAAATTACTGGTTTCACTTTTCATCTGGACATTGTACTATCACATAGACATGTAGACAGACACACACACACATATGTATATACATACATCAGTATGCATGTATGTGTGTACTGGAAACAAGTAGACATTTTCTCCAATATTTATGAACTTTCAAAACTTCCCAATATAATTATGTGCAAAGGCAAAGTATCTGAGCCAAGAAGTCTAATGAGCTAACAAGCTGATGAATTCACAGGAGAGAAGGCCTCTGACCTCTATCAGTTTCCTCATCTATAAAATGGGCATAATAATAGCACCTACCACCCAGGGTTGTTGTGAAGATCAAAAGATAATATTTGTAAAGCATTTTGCAATGAAGGATAAGTTGGAAGAAGAGAAACTAAAAGCAATAATGTTTATAAAAACACCGTCTCTATAAAAGCAACACAAATTGATTTGGAAAAAAAGATACAGAGACAACTTAAAGACTGCATGTCTCCCTAAAGAACACAAATGAAAAAATTGGAATGGTTTCTGAGGGTCCTTGCAATTCATACAGTGTGATTCAGACTGACTCAAAATGGAAGGGAAATGGTGGGCCCAGTACTCTGAAAGCCAACAGATATTTCTGCTAACAAAGCCCATAGAGTGAACGTAACTCTTGGACTTCCACAAGGTCACTGAATTATCTATCATAGAGTACAAAATGTATACCTTCTAGACAACCTGATGTCAGATGGAGCCACGTCAGGGTCAGGGCTAGATACAGAGAAATGCATTTTCTCCAGTATTTGTACTCTCATGGACAGATTTCATGAGGTCCATGAACTTGGATGGAATATAAAATTACATCTTTATTTTCACTAACATCTAACTGAAATTTAGCATTTCCTTCTACTTCTGAATATAGACAACAGCATTATTCTGAGAAAAGCTCCATAGATTTCACCAGACTGCCATCAAAGGGGTCCGTAATATAAATAAGGTGAAGAATGCCCCAGTCTTGGGGCTTAAGCCTCTGTTGCTTCCTTTATGGCAAGTTAAAAAGCAAGCTGCCCATATCCATCCCCACTACTTCCCACAACCTCCCTGGCTGAGTGTCCCATTGCCCTCTGTAAGGGTCCAGATGAAAAGGTTCTGAACTTCTGAAAGTAGGAGCTCACACTTGGGATTCAAGAGTATTCCCGTGAACTGTCAAATGGGAGGCGAAGCTGGGCAGCTTCCCTGGAGGGCCTGAACCTAGGAAGACGTCCTCACAGCAACCTGCTCCATCCTCAGCTGGCTTCCTGTGAAAGGACTATTGGAAGTTTGGAGTTTCATTATCAGCAAGTTCAAAGAAAGGAAATATGTTAAATCACCCAGCAGGCTGCGGAGCTAATCACAGACCACAGGAGCTGCAAAAAAAGCACCGCAGCTCCAAAAAGCAAATGGCCCCCACTGTTCGGTTGATCTAGTTTTCTCTTTATTCCCTGCTTGCTTATCTAGTTTCTCCAAAGACAGCGTCTCTCCCTGGACTATGAATGGAATAGCTTCCCAGAATATTGTGTCCTGATGCATATGCAGCATATTGGTGAGAACTTTAGTCCTCAAGGCCCTTCACAGAAGAGGTGGAGATGATTTATGGGAGTATGGATTTCCAATCCAGCCTCCTCTCAGCTCTCTTTGACTCTCCATACATTACTCTTCTACACTTAATTCATTAATCTCTCCCCTTCCACTTGCCGATCCGATTACTTTCAGATATAATATGCTTTTTGCTCTTTTATGTACTACCGACTACCTATTTGATATTATGATACTTGGGTTACTTTTGCATTTGTAAGAGGAAATGTGAAGGAGACCTATCAGGAAGTCTGCATGAATCCTTTCCACCTGCCAGGTTCTCTCTCTCTCTCTCTCTCTCTCTGTCTGTCTCTCTCTCTCTCTCTCTCTGTCTGTCTCTCTCTCTGTCTGTCTCTCTCTCTCTCTCTCTCTCTCTCCCTCTCTCTCTCCCCCTCCCCCTCCCCCTCTCCCTCTCCCTCTCTCTCTCTCTCTCCCTCTCTCTCTCCCTCTCTCTCTTTCTCTGTGTGTGTCTCTCATTGTCTCTCCATCTCTGTCTCTCTGTCTTAGTCTTTGTCTCATATACATGGTTATAGTAGCAGAAAGACAATTAACAATCAGGAAAGTTTTAGGCCTCTTGTTTGTTGGTCAGATTCTCATGATAGGAGGCAGAATATTGGAGTGGATAGAAAGACATCTAAGTCCAGATGACATGGGTTAAAGTTCTGCCTCTAATACTCCTGGATGTGTGACCAGTAATTTAACCTCTTGGCACCTCCAGGTCATTCTCTAAAACTATAAATTGCAGATTAGCACTCACTTTTATCTAAAAAAAGAGTTTCCTCATTTGGAGTTCCTTACACAGATAAGATATTTCATAACAGATGAAGAGAGAGGGGTAAAAATCTTCATTATGGAGAAGCATAGAAAGAATAGAAACCAGATCAGGATATCCCTCTTTAGCTATCACCTCTGTGTGCCCTTCCCCTCCCAGTCCCACCTTCCACCTTCAATAACTATGTTACCTACTTTGGTGTCTCTTTTCCTCTAGAATGAGGTTTGTAAAAGAGAGGAGCAAAGCTGCTTAAGGGACCATTACAACTAGGAGCTAGAAGGCAAATTGCTTATGTTACTATAGCCAAATACTTTCCTGTCTAGGATTATCGATTTGTCCTCATAATCTCTCTGTAAGATACAAAAGGACAAAACTACTAACACTATTTTACTACAGTGGGGAAACTGAGGCAATGGTCTTGACTGTCATTAAGAGACAAGGATTAAAATTCCAGTTCTATCTCACAAAGAGATTACGAGGACAAAGAGATTTTATGGATAGGTCCATCTATGGTCTTGTAGATAGTATTGGCCATAAAACCTGAGCTCTAGTCCTGGTTCTGCTACTAATTGGCTAACTAGCTTTGGTATTCACAGCTTATCGCTACCCTCTGTCCCTCTGATTAGAGGGAGGAGTCATGAACTCCAAAGCTCAACAAAGGTACTTCTTCATTTCCCATCTGATTACACTACTTTGGGACTTCTCTGCCTGTTCCACCATGTCCCTGTGTTGGGTACTCTTCCCTACTACCCCACTTTTCAACTTTCTTTTTCTGTGCTGTCTTCCCCCATCAAACTGTAAGCTTCTTATAAGACAGGAACTATCCTTTCCGTATTTGTATCATTAGTACCTTGCATAGTCATTTAGCACATAGCAGTCACTTAAAAAATATGTATTCACTGACTGAGGCTATGTGACTTCAGGCACATTGTTCCACATCTCTGCATTTCATTAATTGCACCTGTAGAGATTCCTTCCCTTCCATATTTCACTGGAATAGCATGAGAACCCAAATAATTATGCACACATATACATACGTCTATATGGACATGTATATATATATACATATATGCATATGTGGGTGTGTGTATATACACATGAGGATACATACAAAATATAATATAAATTACATCATATATGTATGTATATATGTATATACATAAGCTATATGAGTTCTTGGAGATCTTTATTAAGACGGTGCTGCTAAGAACCAGTGTCATCATTATTGTTCATTATTCTCATATGGGAGCCAACAACTAAGCGAAAATTAGCAGTTTCCAATTTAAGGGTCACCCCCATGAACTGTATATATCTTGCCCTTTCAGAGCTCCAAAAAGAGTTCTTTCTTTCATCCATGTATGTAGTTCCCAAATACTCATCCACCTTTACCCTTGAAGATCAGTTCTCATGCCTGCAAGCTTGAGTTTTTCCTTTCCTTCTTTCCCCATCTCTCATGCACATCCTAAGCAGTCCCATTTGTCAACCCCATGTCAGCTATTCCTCGGACAGGAAACCTAGAATTACCCTGTTTTAGGAATTAACCCGAACTAGGGTCCTAGTAAACCAGGGCAATATTTTCCAAGTACCTCCTGTATGAATACATGAACCACATTTGGCTGAGGAAAATGCAATATGTGTGTGATGTATTGGACAGTGCTGCACCATACTTGGGAGTCAGGAAGACTTAGTGTGCATCTTTTACCCGACCCTTCTTCTGGGACTATAGACAAGTCACTCAATCTGTTGGAATTTCAGCTTCTCCATCTGTGAAAAAGGGACAATAATACTTGATATGTACTTGGCCCAATGCTATTTATCATGTTTATCAATGAGTAAGTGTAACAGCAAGGAGGACCTGCTGTACAGGTTCTTAGATCTGCTTTTCTGAAAGGAAAGCAACTTTTGAGGGGTCAACAATCACTTTAATCAAGCACATATATTAGTTCATGAGGAAAAATAAGCACCCTGTACTTCAGAGAAAATACAGAGAAATGAAGACCAACAGACAAGTCTTCCAGCTGTCTGACCATTACGTACATACATAGTTACCAGAGAGAGAAACACCAACATGTGGGTTTTCAAAGCTGCGGGCTCCTTAGCAGCTACCCAGAGTCTCATCTAGCAAAACAAATACTTCCAATGAGTAAACCCCAAAACAAAACCTCACCTCAGAGTATATATATACTTTTCAGAGCCAGAGGGCATCACAACCCTTAGGAATCAGTGCCTCATTAGAAATTAACAAAAGGTGTTGGCCTTCCTACAAAACAAATCTCCCCTAATCAAGCTTCCCTTAATGTGCAGGCCCATTAATGGGTGGGAAAGATCTTTAATTCTCTTTAACATAATTAACATTACAGTAACATAAAGATATAAGTGACATACTTATATACATCAAATTTGCAGATGATATACAGCTAAGACAGATAGAAGCTACTGGGTGGCATAGTCAATAAAATCCTGAACCTGGATTCAAGAAGACTTGAGGTCAAATCCAGACTCAGATGGGTACTTGCTAGGTGACCCAAGCCACTTAACTTCTGTCTGTATCAGGTCTTTAATCTATAAAATGGGGATAAAATAACACCTATCTTCCAAGGTTGTTGTAAGGATCAAATAATATTTGTAAAGTGCTTCGTAAATTGGAGTACTGTATGAATTGGTTGTTGATGATAATGATGATAGGACTCAAATAGATCTTAATGGGCTAAAACACCTGGTATATTCCATCAAAAATAATTTTAATAGAGATAAATGTAAGATTTCACAGTTGGGTTCAAAAAAAATCAATTTCACAAGTTCTAAATGAGGGTGAAATGGACAGACAGAAGTTTGCCTTAAGATACTTGGGAGCTCTAGGGGACTGAAGTTTCAGTATGAGTCATCTGTATGATGGCAGCTAAGAAAGTCAATGTAATCTTAGGCCATGTTAAGGAAGGCATACTTTCCAAGCCTAGGGGAAGAGATTGTCCTTCTGGTCTCTTCCCTGCTCAGGCCACATCTGAAGTATCATGTCCAGTTGTGGGTATTACAGTTTTGAAAGGACATTAAGAATCTGATGAAGGAGGAGGGCAGAGGAGGGCTACCAGGTTGAGGAATTCATGGTATATTAAGTTCAGTTAAAGGAACTGGGGATGCCTAGAAGAGACAGAGGAAGAATGTAATGGTTGTCTTCAAACATCAGAAGGACTGGCATATATATGGGAAAAAAAATTCAACATTTTCTGTGGGGCGCCAGAGAGCAGAATTAGGAACAATGAGTGAACCTTAGAGAGGTATACTAAGGATTGATATCAGGAAAAAAAATGTTAGTGAAAGCCATGCTAAAGTAGAACAGACTGCCTTGGGACATAGAAGACAATACTCTCTTGCAACAAATTTTCAAGCAAAGATTATATGCTCACAAATCAGGTAGGAAGAATCCTCAGGTGCAGTGTGTCCTACACTGCCTTTGAGGTCCTATCCAAGTGGGTGATGCTGTGAGTCCATACTGCTATTAGATTCAAATAAGTTAATACATGTAAAGCATTTTGTAAATCTTAAAGTACCAGATAAATACTGACTATTGATAACACCTCTGAGATTATAATGTAAGGCCAAGAGAAAGCAGGATCTGATATACAAAGATTCAATTTGCTCAAAACACTTCAGTTACACATTCAGAATGACATGATTTAATGACTGACTGCTGTTTTCCTTCCTACCACACTACCAACTTGAGCTAAATGGGAGATTGTGGGTAATGGGAAAGGTGGGATAGAGAGGGGATCACTGCCAAAGGGACAGGCCATTTACTAGCCCACAAGAGGATTACTAGTCCAGTGAGACGATTAATCCTAACAGTAAATGATGTAAAAATCATCGCTAGTTGGAACATGTGCTACTTTTCTTCAATTCCTTCCTTAGGGAGGAAAACCTTTAACTGTTGTTGTTCAGTCATGTCCAACTCTCAATGACCCCATGTGGGATTTTCTTAGAATGGTTTGCCATTTCCTTCTCCAGCTCATTTTACAGATGAGGAAATTGAGGAAAACAAGGTTAAATGACTTGCCCAGGGTCAGACAACTGATAAATATCTGAGGCTGCATTTGAACTCATAAAGATGAATTTTCCCTGACTCCAGGCCTGACCAATAGCTGCCCCACATCTTTTATAGGATATCTTAAATCTGTTGACAAATCTTTTTCTTTCTAGCTTCCCAACATCTCTCACATGTGACCCCATTTCTCCTCTCCTGCAGCCACTGCCTTAATTTCAAGCCCTTATCACTTCTTATTTGAACTATTACAATAGTCTTTTAATTGGTCTTCCTGCTCCAAAGTCTCTTCTCTACTCCAATCCACCCTCCACTTAGATGCCAAAGACTTTCCTAAAGCATAGGTATAACTATGTCCGTCCCCCGCCACACACACACCTCAATAAACTCCAACACTTCTCTATTACCTGATGGATCAAAAAGAAATTCCCTTCTTTGATATTAAAAGCTATTCACAACCCAATTCACTTTCCCTTTTTCCAATCTTATATAGTATTCCCCTTCATGCACTCTGTGGTTGCCTTCTCCTTTCTTCCCCTTCCACTAGGAGAGTGTCTTCTGGACAAGGTCCTGTTATCCTAGATTACTCCACAGGCACATAGTAGAGCTTCCTCAAAGGTCTCAGACCTTGGGAGATAGTATTTTGTATCACAGCACAAGAAAGAGGACAAGATTACCACTAAGTCAATTTAACCTGCCTCTAGTTGCCATAACTGGAACAGCTAAATGGCTGGGAAGTGAAATTGTAAAAGAGATGGGACTGTGGAACCTAGAGAAGATAAGGAAGGAAATTTAATAAAAGTAAAACACTAGTATAAGAAAGGTTACCACAAGGAGAATCTTGATTCATTGTTTTCCATTCACTGAGGTTCCAAACCAGAGGAAACAAGTTCAAGGTGTAAGAAAGACCTGGGTTCATTAGGAAGAACAGCTTGAGGCTGAGGACAGGATAATGGAACAGGCCTCTCAAAGATTAATCTCTCTGCTCTAGGGCATTTAAGGATTAGGGCACGGCTTCCCATCTCTCCCAATATGGGCAGGTTGATAGAGCAGATGCTGTGGGCAGAGTCAGATCATTGAGGGGTTAATCAGTGAGAGGTAGATAAGGTAAAAGGTTGGATATGGCTACAGAAAGACTTGGATCCATAGCCTACCTCTGACTTTTGGCTGTGCAATAACGGGTGATAAGGTCAGTGGAGCCATACGGGTTGTCCTGAGGCTCAAATGATGATGTATATGACAGACTTTGCAAACATTTATATCAATATCCATTATGATTACTAATCCTTTAAGGTTTTCAATCACCCAGCAAATATTTCTTGAGCACATACTGTGATTGATTTAATGCTAGCCCTGAAAAATACCAAGAAATATGTCTTCAGTACCTGACCTCAGGGACTTTATAATCTAACTTGAAGATAAGACATAGAAATCTGAAAAGTTAAGTAAAAGTGCAAGGCAGTGAATGGGCCCAGTTGATGAATGATTAAAAACTCAGAGGCAGGAAAGATATCTATGTATTGGGATGGTCAAGAAAGGTTTTCCCAAGAAGTAGGACCTGAAATGGTCCCTGAGTCTTGAAATCTCAGAACTGGAAGATATATCAGAAGCCACCAAGCCCAAACTATATATATCCTGAGCAGGATTCTTCCCTACAACATGTCTAAGACCCATTCATCCTGCATTCATTTCAATATCTCAAGAGAAAGGGATCTCATTAGCAAGATGTCTCATTCCTCTTCAGGGCTGCCCTAATTGATGTAAGAAACAACTTCATAAAGCGCACAAATCAACCTCTGCAACTTTCTACCAATGCCTAAATCATGACCTCTGGGGATAAGCAAAATGAACCTAATTCCTCTATCTATGACAGCCGTAGACATTTGAAAATAGTAATCATGGTTGCCCTTGGGTCTCTTGTCTTCTAAGACCTGGGCAGAGGAGAGGGAGGGCAGAGGCCCTACTCAGGCCCAGGCTGAGGAAAGGATTATTGATAAATAATTGGAAAATTGGTATATTACTCTTCCCCCTGACTCCTCAGTTCCCTGAAGTTTCTTGACCTTACACATCTCTACTTTCAAAACAATAAGTAGGATTCAGATATTCCAGGTGAAAAGAGTATAAGCAAAGTCCCAGAAGCTGGAATGTTCTGGTATACAGGAGACAATGAGTAGACCAATTTGGCTGGAGCAGAGTTGGTACCGAGACATAAAGAGAGAGATAAGGTAGTTTGGAAGCAAATCTTGGAGAGCTTCGAATGAAGGGCTGAGATTTTGGACTTAATTCTCTAGATAATAAATTCTCAAATCAACCTGATCAGCTGAATTCACTTCAGGTGATCTGTCGCAGTGGCCTTCATATGAAAAACTGCTTTTTAGAAGAGGATGGTGCAGAATAAATTTGGGTGGTTATTCCAGTTTCATTCCCATTGACAGGATATTCCTCCTTTTAGCTAACAAAGGGGGATGCCCCCAGCACTGTGTATTTTTCTGACCTAAGAAACGAATATGATTTTTCTTTCACTCCTGAGCAAACCAATGTCTCTGGGTTGTGGTGAGCCTGTTTGTTCTCTAGCCACCGAGTTTTATAATTTTGCAACCTACTGTGATTTCTGGCCTATTGATTATTGGGCTCTCTCCACCCTGAGCAACCTTAATCTTTTCTTAATTGCCTTAATGGCTTGTACAGCTTCTCTTTTGTGCCTTCCCCCACAAAAGCTAGTGCTACAAAGCTTTTGTATTTTAACTACATTTCCAAACAGAAGACTCTGCTACTGAGGGAAAGGGGAATTCTCTGTCTTTTCTTTGTTTTTTCTTTTACTTTGTTTCTTTCACCATCAATCAGTCAGGCACACATTTATGAAGCACTAACAATGTGCCAGGCGCATTGGGCTTACTGGGCTAAGCTCTGGAGATATTCTGCCCTCAAAGAGCTTACATTTTATTGAAGGAGATAACATGTCACTTAACTAGGTATATTCAAGATATATGCAGAACAAACAGATAGAAGATATTCTTAGAGGCGAAAGCTGTGGCATACAGGGAGACCAGAGGAGGCAAGAACTCTCTTGAAGAAAGGTTGGGATGCTAAGAGATGGAGATGACAAGGGGGACCGATTCTACATGAGGGACACCCAGTATTTTTCAGGATGATGGCATCAAAGTCTGGGCTAGAAGCAGAACTTGCAGTCTTGGGGGTGCTGTCACTCCCAAGGTTCTTGGGCTCACCTCACCATCAATGGAAGTTGGTTAGCAGCTAGGGTTAGTGGTGACGAAAGGGTGTCCTTCTCCACAGTGACTGTGATCCTCATGCATGACCGTGAGCTCTGGTTGGAAGTAGGCCTGGTGATCTAGGGAGCACTGCTCTTCTCAAAGCTCTTTAGTTCAGGGTCACGCATCATCTCCGATGGAGTCTGAGGGGAGGGGATTGTGGTGGTTTGATTTGCCTGGCACATGATGCCTCCTAATAAGAGAGGAATCATTAAAGTTTAGTGAATAAAGTGCTAGACCTAGAATCTGAAAATCCCACTTCAGATACTTACAATCTAATATGGCCATGGGAAAGCAGCTTAAGCACTCAATTTCCTCATCTGCAAAATGGAATATGCCATGCCTACTAAACATAAATGTCCCCCAAAGCTTTGTCCTGGACCCTCTTCTCTCTTCCTTTTAAACTTTCTCACTTGATAATCTCATCAGCTCCCATAAATTCACTGTCATCTCTGTGATAATTGAGGCAGCTAATGGCAGGATGGATAGACCTCTGGGCTTGTGGTCACAAAAACCCGAGTTCAAATCTGGCCTCAGATACTTACTAGCTGAATGTCCATGGGTAAGTCACTTAATCTCTGCCTACCTCAGTTTCCTCAACTATAAATTGGGAATAATAATACAGTAGAACCTCAGTTAACCTGGTTTACATATGCTTCACTGGAAAAGGAAAATTTTTTTGCAAAATTTGTTTTGCAGGACAAACAAAAACTTAGAGTACAAACATCATGTTTGGACTTGAATGGTTTGCTAAAGGATGACCCTCAACTAGGATAACTTTGGGTTTTTTTGCTTTAATCACTTCTTAAAAGTACAATTCCAAATCAAAGCAACTATCTTTTAAAAGTTCTACCCCCTTAAAAAAAGTCAAAAACAAGTGTTGATAGATTCCTAGTTAGAAGCAAATGTAAAGGAAAAAAAATCAGTGAGTCAAAAGATGAAAATGATTCTAAAAAACGAAAAATAAGTGATGGCAGTAATGTTAGTCTTACTTTTAATGAAAGTAGTATGCTACAGAGAACACTCCTGACGTTGAAAGCCCTGATATTCTCATAGAAGGAAATTCTCCTTCCAAGCAATACCCTTCCTCTTCCACTGCCCTCTCCTCTCTCTCATGCCAGTTGCAACTCTTCTCAAAGGTAAAGTGCAGGTTAATTTATTTTATTTTCAGTTTGTATTGTGTACTAATCATTGCTATTGTATTTCAAGCACATTAGGGACAAAAAAACTTACTTTAAATTATAAATAATTATTTTTATATGAATATTTTTGGGCATGTGGTACCGATCATCTGACTTTACATTATTTCCTATGGGAACATTCCCTTTGCATTACGATCAGAATCTTGGAACGAATTAAATTCGTAAACCGAGGTTCTACTCTATCTCCTTCCTCCCAGAGATGTTGTGAAGATCAAATGAGATGATATTTGTAAAGCATATGACACAATGCCTGGTATATAATAAGTCCTTAATAAATGTCTTTTCCTTCCTTCTATGCAGATATTTCTCAGATCTATATTTCTAGCCCGAGTCTCTCTTCTGACCTCCAGTCTGGGCATCACCAACTGCCTAACAGACATTTTGAACTGAATGTTACTTAAGCATCTCAAACTTAACATGTCCAAAGGAGAATTCTTATCTTTTCCCTCAATCCCTTCCCTCTTCCCTACTTCCAATCAATATTGCTTCATTCATGAATTGATATTTCAAAAAGTGAAATATAGGAAAAAATAGAAAATAGGAAGGATGGGAAAACATCTGCAAATTCAATAATATTGAAATAGAATGGAGATGAGCTTCAAGCTTTATACTTGAGAAGCCCTCCCCTCAGAAGGGTAGAGCTCGGAACTGGTTAGAAAGGTGGGATAGTCTCAGATAGGGTCAGATAGCCTCCTATACCATCATATAAGGACATATTGTTAGCCAATGTTGCTATTTTCATTACAACAAAGGAGGTTGTAGGGAATGGGGTAGGTAGAAGTTCTATATCAGGAAATGACTGTGGTATAAAGAAAAAAAAGATACCAAAAAATTTTAAATAGTTAGAGAAGTTTGTCTTCCATACTCCCCAACTTGGCTTTCTCTACATTTCACTCCATGAAAGAGCACTGCATTTGGAATAAAGAGACAAAGGCTGAAATTCCAGTTCTGATATTTACTAGTTCTTCAATCCTGGGCCAGCTCCTTAACCTCTCAGGGTCCAGTTTCTTCATCTGTAAAATGGGGATTGTAGGGTTAGATCTGGAAAGTACCAAAGGTAGAACTGTTACCTGATACAGCTCCCTAATTTCATAGATGAAGGAATTGAGATCCAGAGAAGTGAAACAGCATCCCCAAAGTTCTATAGATAGTAAGCAGTACAGCAAAGGTTTAGATCTGCCTTACAGTAACTCACACCTGATAACATTTGTATCACTCTTTCAAATTTTTATAAGTTTATTGTGAAGAAAACATATAAAACAAGATGCAATATAAATATGAATTATTGTTACTGAGATACAGCTTGGAAGAGTGGATAGAGAGCGGGCCTTTAAGTCTTCTAGAACAGGGTTTAAAATCCATCTTCTGACATGTTAAAGTTCAAACTATAGCCCATTCCCAAATCAAGTTCATAAGATAATAGATTTAGAACTATAGAGAATCTCAGAAGCCATCTATTCCAATCCCCTCATTTTATAGTTGAGGAAACTGAGACTCAGAATGGTTAAGTGACTTGCTCAAAATCTCATAGGTAGCAAGCAGAGGTGGAATTTGAACTCAAGTCCTCTGTCTCCAGAGCCAATTTCTTATTATCACAGCACTTTATGGTCTTCATCTGCTTTGCTGGAAGGTGTTTCCAAACTAATAGTGGCCTACATAGATGAATGCATGGGTCCATCTCCAACGTCTCCTACCCCCTTCTGGTGTCTAGTATCTGCAAGCTTTTCTGTGTCTGTCCTCCTATAGTACAACGTGCTAATGAACTAAATCACACTGAGGTTCCAAGACATTCAGCGTTTTTCCCCAAAAAAGGAGATTTGGTTCTTAGAGAGAAGCCTGTAGAGGGCAATATCAAACTCAAAAGGATGAATCTAATGTCATCATCCATTCCTCACTTCTCATATCCAATGTGTTGCAAAGTCCTGTCATTTCTAATTCCATAATATCTTTTGGATATGGTCCCTTCTCTGCCATCACTCAGGTGCAGGCCCTCACCACCTTACACCTGAACTATTGCAATAGCCTGTTGGTGGGTCTCCCTGACTCAAGTCTCTTCCTACTCTGGTAGGATCTTTCTTAATTGATCTTTCTGAAGCATAGGTCTTACCACCCTCTCTCAATAAACTCCACTGGTACCCTATTACCTCTAGGATGAAATAAAATCCTCCATTCAGCTTTAAAAGTATTTTATAACTTGCTTCCTTCTTACCTTTCCAAGCTCACCTGTAAAGTGGAAATTGTAATAGTGTCTTACAATCAAATCAGATATTTGTAAAGGGCTTAATGCAGTACCTGGCACATAGTAGGCACTTAATAAGTGCTTCTTCCCTTCCCCTTCTTATACCTTATCCAATAACCCCTGGCCCTTAAGTACTCTGTGATTCAATGACATTGGCCTCCTTGCTGTTTCTTGAATGTTTCCTGACTTTGAGTCTTTTTATTGGCTGTCCCTCATGCATGAACTCTCTTCCTCCTCATTTCTGACTTCCTCCTTCCCCAGCTTCCTTCAAGTCTCAGCTAAATTCTCACTTTCTGCAAGAAGTCTTTCCTGGTCCTCATTCACCTTTCCTCTGAGGTCTTACTCAATTTATCCAGCAAACATCTCCTAGGTACATAGTTGTTTGCACATCATCTCCCCTGTTAGACTGTGAATTCCTTGAGAGCTGGGACTAATTAAAGGTTTTCACTTTGTTATTCTCTGTTCTTTGCTTTCTGCCTTTCTTTATAACCCCAATGCTTAGCCCTATGCAGGGTACATAGTAGGCATTAATAAATTTTTATTGATTGATAGGGATGCTTGCTAAATGCTTGCTGACTTAGAATTTTGAGCAGGAGAGCAGCAGTCTATTGGAACGGATATTTCTGAGTGGAGAGAAAGGTGACTTCTGATGGTCCTCATAGACAATCATCGGTAACATGCAAGATTTCATTGTGAATTTCTGGAGCATTCTCAAGAAGCAAGATGTTGTAGTGACAAGAGCCTTGCATTTGCAGTCAGAGGAGACTTGGGTTCAAGCCCTGCCCCTTAAACTTCCCAGTTGTGTGAACATAAGGAAGTCATTAACTTCTCAGTTTTTTTACCTGTAAGACTGGTATACAGGAAATGAGAATTGAGAGCTCCACTCAGGCAACTTGGTGATACACCTATATGACCTTGGGCAAGTCATTTAACTTCCTGTTGCCCTAGACAACTCTCTAAGACTACCAATGGCTCAACAGTTCTCCATATACGTTGGGACAGGGAGCTTCCTCACCAGAGTTCTTTAAGCCAATGATGTCATGGGCCAAGACCAAAAATAAAATGAAAAAAAAAAATTTGTTGTGATGCTTACTCCATAGAATTGTTGTAAAAAAAATACTTTGCAATCTGTAAAGTGCTATATAAAGGTCACCAGTGATTATTTTTAAGAGAATGTTTATATTTTCTGGTCTTTATTTGGTGGGAAAGGAGGAATTAAGTTGCTAGTTAGGACAAATGAAGGCGACATTTAAAAATATTTTTTCTCTCCCTCTTCCCTTAGTACCTTCAGTCTTAATGCTTAGTTCACTCTTGATGCTTCCTGATTTTCTTTAAATGGGTCCATGTTTATAGGATGAGCAGCTGAGCTGAATATTTGCTGAGCTGAAATGGTTGAATTAAAAGTTAACAATGGGGATAAGGGTAGAAGTGTAACATTTTCAAATGAGGAAACTGAGAATCAGAATGGCCTCAACTGGGCTCAGAGACCTACCCAACATCACACACAGGTAGTAAATACATTAGTCAGGATGGGAGCCCAGGGCATCTGACTCTAAATCTGGTGTTCTAAAGAGAACATTCAATTCTAGAGACCAAGAGAAGGCTATGTGCTCCAGCATTAGAGCAAGTTATTATTTTTCAACAACATTTTACTTTTTCCCAATTGTATGTAAAACATTTTAAATTTTTATTTAAAATAACATTTTTCCCAACTACATGTAAAGACTATTTTAACATTTTTTTTTCAAAACTTTAAGTTCCAAATTTTTCCAGGTTTTCCAAGTTTCCAAATTTTCTCTCTCTTTCTCTTACTTCCTCCCTCCCTAAGATAGATGGTAAGCAATTTGACATAGATTATACATTTGCAATCATGAAATCATGTTTTATTAGTCATCTTGCAAAAGAAAACACAGACTGAAAAAACATTTTAAAATAAAGTGAAAAAATAGTATGGTTCGATTTGCATTCAGACTCCTTCAGTTCTTGCTCTGGAGATGGATAGCATTTTTCATCATGAGTCCTTTGGAATTGTCTTGGATCACTGTCTTGCTGAGAAGAGCTACATCTATCAAAGCCGATCATTATACAATATTGGTGTTACTGTGTGCAATGTTCTGGTTCTGCTTACTTCACTCACTATCAGTTCATGTAAGTCCAGGTCTTTCTGAAATTATCCTGCTTGTCATTTCTTATAACACAATAGTATTCCATGACAACCACACACAACTTGTTTAGTTATTCTCCAATGGATGGACATCCCTTCAATATTCAATTCTTTGCCACCACAAAAAATAGCTTCTGTAAATAACTTTGTTCAAATAGATCCTTTTCCTTTTTTTTAAATCTCTTTGGGATATAAACTTAGTAGTGGTATTGCTGGGCCAAAAGGCATGCACAGTTTTATAGCCTTTTGAGCATAGCTCCAGAACGATTGGATCACTTCACAATTCTTCCAAGAGTACATTAGTGTCCAAGTTTTCCAACATCTCTTCCAACATTTGTCACTTTCCTTTTCTGTCATATTAACCAGTCTGATAGATGTGAGGTGGTAGATCAGAGTTGTTTTAATTTGCATTTCTTTTATCAGTGATTTAGAGCATTTTTAAAAATATGACTATATTCATCTGAAATCTCCTCTAAGACTTTAAGATCTGGTCTTCTCCAGCCTCATTTATTCTCTGCTTTTTTCTCCTCTTACCCCACCATTTAGGGAGGTTTTCTCCCTACTCCTTTTGCAGACAGCCTTGAATAGAGCAGATTTTACAGAGGTCAGTTCAGTGGAGAAGGGCTTTGGACTTCCAGTTGCTGCAACCTAGATCATGTGGCCTTGGATCATAGTGAAAAATGATCAATTGCACTACTATTTCCCCTCTCCAGCCCCAACCCTAACCCTCCCACCTCCAAACATATGCCTTGTGCTGTTTCTATGGCAACAGGAAGCATTGCTGTAATTTTACACCTAAAAAATGCATACCACCCCAAGGAGCACAACACCCAGATTTCATTACAAGTTTCTCCTCTGGTCATACATGCATATATTGTGTATTAGATGGTGCACATTATCTAAGTCAATGGCCTTAGAGCCGAATTCGATCTTTTACTCCAGGGACATCAATGTTATATGATATGTAATTCATTTGTCATTGTTTTTAGCAGTTTCACTTTGGATATAGAGTGACTATTAAGTCACTTCACTCTGAATATCTACTACTACATTACAGACAGGTGGAAATCTTTGATTTTAATTGGTGGAGGGAATTCTAAAATTACAGATCCCTGACATATTAATATGGTGCTTTTGACCAGATTAAATTACATGCATACATGATAAACTGAAAAAACTTTAAAAAGTACTTTTTAAAATATAGACTTTTAGCTTTGAGAATATTTTCAGATACATGCAAGCAGAACTCAAGCCAAAAGTTTGGACTTAGAGAAATGATCATTCTTTAAGGAGGGGTTAGTAGGGAAGGGGGTATCTTTAAATATTCCACACATGAATAATAGCCAATTATAAGATTATACAAGGGAACCAGCATGAGTGGTTCCCCTCTGGCCATCATCACATTGAGACAACAAGCAGAAAGCACCAACTGGGAGGTGAGGCCCAGGCTAAGGGAGAATTGAAAATGGGAGCCTGAGCTGTAGAGTAGTACATGATTCCACAGCTGGACCTCTGCCTATCCTTCCATTCCATCTACAACAGGATTCTGTGGTTAGATTGTGCAATACCTTTTTCTTTTTTTTCACTACTGGGGATACTTGAAAAAGTATCCCTGAAGTTATCCCCCAAACCATGAGTCTGGCAAACTGGACATATCCTCTCAATAATCCCACCATCTTTTCCTGCTCCTATTACCAGGCAAAGCATGTAACTGATACCCACTACAAGAAACATATGTGTTGATGCCCCCCTCTACCTTATTTTGATGACTCCATAAAGCTTATCAGTGTGGTTATTCCATTTACAATCTCTCACCCTCACAAGCAAAACTTATGGCTTTCCATAAGTCCCCCAAAGAAGGTTTACCAAACATACCGGAAGCCTTTCCCCTAGGTTTTCTAACATTTTAAGGGTATCACTGCAGCACTTGGGATGTTTGTCTTTTATTTCTCATGTATTACATGACTGAACCACTTCCTTTAATGAGCATACACTTCTTGGATCAAAACTTTTACCTCATTTCTTGAGAACATGTCATCACTGGTAACATATTACATTGTACTTGCACAATAGGACAAAATGGGCCTGGAATCAGGAATCCCAAGTTCAAATTCAACCTCAGATTCTTACTAGCTGTGTGACCCTGGGCAAGATTTAATCTTCGTCTGCCTCAGTTTCCTCGACTGTATAATGAGAATAAAATATTAACTACGTCACAGGGTTGTTGTGAAGATAAAGTGAGATAGCATTTGCAAGGTGCTCAGCATATAGTATGCCCTTAATGATTGCTTCCTTTTTTCCTTACTGCTCACTGTGCATCTTTCCAGTACTCTGTGGGTCACTTATACTCCCCTGATTTGAAAACCAACCTCCCAAGAAAGGAAAAGGAGATGTAAGTACCACAAAATTTTACTTAGCCATATTGCCCAGTTTCTTTTGGAGCCATTAAGGAAGACCAGGGATATTTTAGGTGTGTTCCTAAATTTCTGAGACTGATGTTGTGGAAAGCAATAATGACCTTTCCTAAACCATCTTTTGGTACCCTCCATAAGATCCATGGGCTGAATTCAAGACAATGGTAATAGTATTTAAGTTTTTTATTAATTGAGGCAATTTGTTTGGACCCAATAAACAATCAAACCAATCTCAGGCAAAACATAGATCTTTCCCCTGCCCTTAAATGGTGAATTGGTCAATTATTAACAAGGAGAAATGTGTCCTTTGGTGGGATGGTAGATACTAACGTCAGCTCTAGCATTCAATCAGAATTCTGTTTTCTCTTCATTTTGTTTTTATTGTCATCATTCTAGCCATGGCTTCTATCATTCTTGGGGTTCTTCCATCTTTGTTTTGCATCACTTCACAAAAGTTTTCAGAAGTTTTTCTGAATTCTTTCTATTTGCTATTCTTTGTCATTCAGCAGCAGTCTATTGAATTTGCATTGCATTTATAAACCATGATTTTCCCAGTTCTTCCCCAAAATTTGGGCGTGGATTTTGTTTCCAGCTTTTTCACAAATAGTTTTCAGGATGGTTTAAATTCTGGTTAATTCCCTACTGTTTGGCTTTAAAAGGATGTAGGCACTTCTAAGAAGGCCTCTCTCTACCTGTTCCCCTACTGTAGTGGCAGGCCCTCGGAGTCATCATGTCTTGGCCCAACCCTCTCTTCATCACTCCTAACACCTCCTTGTTTATTGGATGGCTGGAGGGGAACCTGACTTGTCAGTCCTTTTATATAATCTGATAATTGATCATGACCTCAAGATGAAATAACCTGAGCCCCTCATCTAATTAACTCCTTCTAGTGAAATGGTTATTTCTTTTTTCAGTGACAGGCTGGGGCTTGGGGACAATTTCATCAGTGGGAATTGTGGCTGTGGCTTCTCCACACCATCGACACCTGTCTAGGCGATACAAGTTTCAGAGTTTTCTGTACTATGTTTCAGTCACAGCCCTTTACTTTTTGAAAGTTCCTGGATTTTAAGATGAAACCAAAGGCAATGAGCTCCCTGAGATATAGCCCAAATAAACTGCCTTTAAGTTGGGTAAATGTGTTTTAAGAATCCCTCTCAAGGGGAGATCTTGATTGGCAACAGGTGTAAGCTGCGATCTTAAGACTTCTTTAAAAAATTAAGTTTTCTTTCAATTAAAAATCATTTTTTTCTTTTCCCTTCCCCACCCACCCCACTGGAAAAGAAAAAAAAAAGATGAGCAAAGCCCAAATAAAAAAGTATGCAGTCAAGCAAAACAAATTTCCTTATTGGTCACACTCAACAAGCATGTCTCATTCTATGCCCTGAGTCTTATGACAGAGCGGTCCTCTCTGTCAGGAGGTAAGTATTAGGCTTAATCATCAGTGATCTCACAGAATTCTAAGAGAAATTCCATTTTCTATCTCAGATGGGAGACAAAGCTTCCAAAAAGCAGCCCAAACTAGAGTGGTATCAACATAAATGCTGGTTCCCAAGCAAACATTTCAGAAAGGGCCCACTTAGCTGTTAACTGCCAATTAAGATAAACAACTCTTCAGCAGAGAGGGCCTCCCCCCCCCTTCAACCCCTTACCTTTTCATGGATGTGTATTTTGAATTTCGTGGATGTGTACTTGAATAATCACAGTGTTTTCCCATCCTTGATCTCATTTATTCACCCCCCAGGAGGTAGGGATAGGCAAAGATTATTCTCCCCATTTCACCAACAAGAAAATCAGATCCCATAGAAGGGGCAAGGGACTTGTTGGACACCTATGCTCAAAAGTCAGCTTTTCCACAACTACACTTGAATTTAAAATGAATCATGTGATATCCCTGTTCCTCCTGCCTTCCACGATTGTTTACAGGGTCCAGAAATTTCAAAAAATGCCTTTGAACTACTTTCTTTTTCTCTTTCCCTCAGACCATGCCTTCCTTTACCTCTCTCAATGGCTCCAGTTCACTTCTTTTCTTCAAACGCCCTTGGATAGCAGCCTCTGCCTTCTCTCCCCCCTCAACCTGGTGGCCTTTCATCAGCACAGCTGCTTATAAGTCTGAAAAGCTAATGTTTTAAAAATCCCCAAATCATCAGACGCATAAGTAATTACACCCTGGCAAGATTAATTTAGGTGAGTTAGGAAAGCAGCAGGGGGTATTATAATTCAGTACTTCGGAGGATAACCAAGTGAGTAAACACCAAATGAAAGAAAGATTCTCATTTCCTCTCTTGGCTCTTTCAGGGAAAGCCCAATTGGAGCGCCCAGCATCTGATAAACATGGCAAACGCATTGCTCTCCCTGCCCCCAAAGTCCCTTTACCCACAGAGGTCTAGTTAGGACCCAAGAGCTAGAAGCAACTGACCCTTCCCCTCTTGGTCCTCATCACTGTGTTACAGATCTCTCTCTCTATCCAGAAGCCATCTCTATCAAATATTTTTCATTTCTGATCTGGTTGACCAATAGTTGAGAAGGGCCTCTAAAATGGGTTTAATGATCTGAGCAAGAAGGAACCAAAACGTTTCAATAACTGTTCATTCCAAAAGAACTTCCATAAAATTTTACACAATTATCTCTAAGTATTTGAGACTTGCCAATAAGGGAGAATTTTCAGAGAGTTCCCCAGAATTAATTAATGGTACAGTTGAAAGGCATCTTAGAGATTATCTAATCTAAGGAGTCTTAATACTTTTTTGGGTTGTGTCCCTTTGGGGACAGCCTATGGGTCCTTTCTCATAATAGTGTTTTTACATGCATGATAGTGTTTTTACATGCATAAAATAAAATATACAGACTACAGTGGAAACCAGTGAAATTAAGATAATTATCAACCTGAAGTAATCTCTGTAGAGTTTTAAGCGTAGACTGAATCTTTTCAAATACGGATTCATTTTTCCAAGGGGAGTGAGGTGCAGGGAGATAACCAATATTTTTATTTTCAAGAAAAAGCAAAGAAGTTATAAATATTACTCTGGCCGAAAAATAAAAACATAAATAAGGTATGCTCTGTTTCACACCTGTAACCTACCACCTTAAGAGGTGGTTAAGAGGTGGGATGTATGTTTTACCATTACTGGTCACTGTGATCAGAGTTCCGAAGTCTTTCAATGTTACTTTACTTTATTTGATTCTGAGAAATATGCACATTATTCTCCTGGTTCTACTTCCATCATTCAACTTCAGTCCATACAAGTCTTCCTAAGTTTCTTTGAATTCTTCATATTTGTCAATTGTTATGGTACAATAATATTCCATTATATTTCTATACCACAATTGTTTAGCTATTCCACAAGTGATGGGTACCATATTTCCCTCAGGCCTTTTCTATTATAAAAGTGCTACTCTAAATAAGGGACTGGATCTGTGGTGTAGAGAACATCTGGATGAGGAAGCTCCCTCTTCCAATGCAGGCTAGCACCTTCTCTAAAACTTATAATCCTAGACAGTAGTATAGAGTACTGAGAGTTTAAAGTGACTTACCTAGGATCACACAACCAGCATTTGTCCAAGGCAGGACTTGAACCCAGATCCTTCTGGTTCTATGCCACACTGCTATAAATACTTCTGTCTATACGAAATCTTATTCTCTATCTTTGACTTTCTTGGGGTATATGCATGTCACTCATTGCTCTATCAAATGGCCCATTTAGTGACTTTTAAAATTAAAATTCCAAATTGTTTCCTAGAATGATTGAACAAATTCACAAGTACATTAGTACATTTGTCCTCCCACTGCCCTTCAGATGTCATCTTTTTTAATCTGATAGGTGTGAAGTGAAACCCCAGAGATCAGTAAATCTATCAATAAACATATCAGGCACTGAGATAACTGCTGGGGATACAAAGATAACTGCAAAATAGATCCTGAGTTGAGGAAGACTACATTCTGATGGTAAAACAATATGTATTTATGTGACTACACAGAATATATGTATGTGTATGTATATATATATATGTATACATATATATATATATGTAACGCAGTTTTAGGAGGGAGCATCTTAACATCTGGGGACATCTGAAAAGGATTCCCATAGAAAAGTGATGTTTGCCAAGATATGGTCAAAATGGGCGCATGACTTAAAGGATGATACCATAAACAAATGAGGAGAGCATGGAATAGTTTACCTGTCAAATCTATGGATAAGAGAAGAATTTAAGACCAAACAAAATATGGAGAGTATTATGAAATGTAAAATGGGTAATTTTGATTATGTGAAGCTAAGAAGGTTTTACACAAACAAAATAAATGCAACCAAATTTAGAAGGAAAGCAGAAAACTGGAGGAAAATTTTTTTGGCAAGTATCTCTGATAAAGACATCATTTCCCAAATATACAGAGAACTGAGTTAAATTTATAAGAATATGTCATTCTCCAACTGATAAATGGTCAAAGGCAGGTTTTAGAAGAAGAAATCCAAGTTAACTATAGTCATATGAAAAAATGCTCTAAATCACTGATTAGAGAAATGTAAATAAAAACAACTCTGAGGTACTACCTCACACCTATCAGATTGGTTAATATGGCAGAAAAAGAAAATGATAAATGTTGGAGGAGATGTGAGAAAACTGGGACACTGCTGCACTGCTGTTGGAGTTGTAAACTGATCCACCAATTCTGGAGGGCAATTTGGAACTATGACCAAAGGGCTATAAAATTGTGCATACCCTTTCATCCAGCTATACCACTACTAAGGCTATGTGTGGGATGGCTCAGGTCCCTACATAAATCAATTACTCAGAGGCCTCTCAAGTGATGACAGAAAAGTGATTTATTCGATTCTCGAGAAGAGGGGCTTACCTGTAGGAGTAGGAAAGCCGAAGACAAAGAACAGGACAGTGATTTTATATAGACCCTAACGCAAGTCCCTCCTCCCCCCACTGACCATGATCCTCATTAGCTGAGAATATGGTCTTACATTCTAGACACGAAATCTAACCAATCCCTTTTGAAATGAAGACATCGAGGAATTATGTAAGTTTTGTCCAATCATTGAGACCCTAATACACTACACAGTTTTATATCCTTATATGGAACTATTCTGTTCTAAAAATATTGTAACCTTGAGCCTTTAGGCCTTACCTCACCCCTGGGAGAAAAATTACAATCTGAGGAGTCTTCACTAAGTCTATCCCACTCAGCTATATCCCAAAAAGATTTTTAAAAAAGAAAGAAAGGGAAAAGAACATATTAGTACAAAACTATTTATAGGAGCCCTTTTTGTAACAGCTAAGAATTGGAAAGTGAAGGGATGTCCATCAACTGGGGAAGGCTGAGCAAGTTGCGGCGATGGAACATTACTGTGCTATAAGAAATGACAAGTAGGATTATTTCAGAAAAATCTGGAAAGATTTAAATGAATCGATAAAAAGTGAAGCAGAACCAGAACATTGTACACAATATTGTACAGCAATATTATGTGATAAACAACTGTGAAGGACTTAGCTATTCCTAGCAATACAATGATTCAAGATAATCCCAAGTCTGAATATAGATTGAAGCACACTAATTTTTTCCTTCCTTCTTTCCTCTCTCTCTCTGTCTCTCTCTCTCTGTCTCTCTGTCTCTCTGTCTGTCTCTCTGTCTCTCTCTGTCTCTCTGTCTCTGTCTCTGTCTCTGTCTCTCTCTCTCTCTCAGTTTTCTTTCACAAAATCACTGGTATGGAAATGTTTTACATGTTTGCAGAGGTATAATCTATATCAGAATGCTTGCCATGTCAAAGATGGATGAGGGGAGAGAGGGAGGAATAGAATTTGGAACTCAAAACTTTATAAAAATGTTTAAAAATGTTTTTAAATGTAATTGGGAAAAAATAAAATATTATTTTAAAAAAATGTGTTGTTTGAGCTGAGTCTTGAAGGAAAGTAGAGAGACTGGGAGGTAGAAATTTGGGAGGAAGTACATCCTAGATGTGAAAGACAGTTATTGTAAAGGTATACCAATGGGAGAGGGAATATCGTGTGTATAGAACAGCAAGTAGGCTGCCATGACTTCACCACACAATGTGAGTAGGAGAGTAATGTGTGAGAAAACTGGAAAAGTAAGGAGAGGCCAGGTTGTTAATACTTTCAAATGACAGTTTATATTCGATGATAGAGTTACTAGGGAGCCACTGTTGTTTATTGAGTGGCAGTGGTTATGAGGGTGGTATGATCATACCTACATGTAGGGAAATCACTTTGGTTGTGGTATGGGGAGAATTTTAAGATAAAGAATTACAATATAATGATGATTACATGAAGGCTAACATTTATAGAGTATTTTAACGTTGGCAAAGCATTTTACCAATGGTATCTCATTTGAGTCTTACAACAATCCTACATGGCTGGTATACAACTTATCATGCCCATTTTATAGAAGGGGATACTGAGTCAGAGAGGGATTAAGTGACTTGCCCAGAGTCACACATAGCTACCAAGTGTCTGAACCAGAATTCAAACTTAAGCCTTCAAGACTTCAAGTCAAGTGCTCTATCTGCTACTCTACCTGCCATCTAGTAGAAGATTGTTGCCAATAGTCCGGAGATGTTTTGATTTACCTTTCTTGTATTAATAGTGATTATTCTCCTCTGACTAAGGACTTCAGAGAACTCTAGGATTCATTTCTTCTTTTGAAAATAGACTATTCATATCTTTTTTATTATAAATCTATTGGGGAATGACTCTTGTTACCCATCTCACTCAGAAGAATTTGCATTTTATCATTTTTCATTTCTAACTTTTATTTTCAGTTCCAAATTCCTCTTCCTCTCACCTCTTTCTCAACAACTGAGAAAGCAAGAGATATGATACCCATTTTACATAAAAAAATCATGAAAAACACTTCCTTATTAACTATAGTATTAAAAAAGGGAAACAAGGAAAATAAGTTCAGAAAAAAAATATGCTTCTCTCTCTACTCAGAATTCATCAATTTTCTCTCTGGAAATGGGTAGCATTTTTCATCATAAATCCTTTAGAATTGTGGATCATTGTATTGATCACAGCTGCAAGTCTTTCACAGTTGATAATTGTTACAATATTGTTGTTACTGTTTACAATATTCTTTTGGTTCAGCTCACTGCACTTTGCATCAACTCATACGTCTTCCCAGGTTTTTTTTAAACCATCCTCATCATTTCTTACAGCACAATAGTAATCTGTTCAGTTATTTCTCAATTGATGGACATCCCCCACTTTCACATTCTTTGCCACCACAAAAAGATCTGCCATAAATATCAAAAAAATAATGCCGTAAACATACATCCTTTCTCTTTGATCTCTTTGGGGTATAGACTTAGTAGCAGTATTTCTGGGTCAAAGAGGATGTACCATTTTATAACTCTTTAGCATAGTTGCAAATTATTTTCCAGAATGTTTGGACTCGTTCACAACTCCCATCAACAATGCATTAGTGTACCTATTTTTCCATATCTGCTCCAGTATTTGTCATTTTCCTTTCCAGTCATCTCAGTAAATTTAATGAAGATGAGGTGATACCTCAAAGTTGTTTTAATTTGCATTTCTCACATTGCTAATGATTTAGATCATTTTTCCATAGACTCTTGATAGCTTTGCTTTCTTCTTCAGAAAATGGCCTGTTCATATTCTTTGACCATTTATCAATTATAGAATGGGTTTTAGTATCTTTTTTTTATAAATTTGGATCAATTCTCTATATATTTGAGAAAGAAGACCTTTATCAGAGAAATTTGCTATAAAATCCCCTCTCTCTGCTTCCTTTTTAAGGGCTGCATTAATTTTGTTTGTGTAGAACCTTTAAACGTAATAAAAGTTATTCATTATTGCTGGGGTTGGAAGCTCAATTCCATGTGGACAGTCTCGGGCGGGTAAAGGTGGGAACTTCTAAATCTTAGAGTTCTCACGAGGCCCCCCCAGGAAACGACTGGGAATCGAGGTGAACCGAGCTATCTCGTGTATTTCCGCCTCTTCCCGTGAGAAACGTGATGGGAGAGAGCTCTCCCCGCCCTCAAGATTGTCCCGGATCTGGGCACACCTAACAGCACGGTATTCAGATGCAAACTATACGCCTGGAGAGCTTAAGTAGGATCAGGAAAGCCTGAAAGTTCTCTTGGGCGGAGGGGCTCGGAGCGGTGAGGACAACAAGGCTCCGCTTTTCCTCTCTCTTCTCTCCCCTCCCCCTCTCTCCCTACTTATACTTCTACTTCCAATCTCTTATTGTAAGATCTTTGCCTCCTTGGGAGATTCTTCGCTCCCTCCTAAGGAAGAATTCCCCTGCACTTGTAACTAGACCCTGAAATAAAGCTCAACCCTTGTTCGACTCTGGAACGTCCTTTCTCTCATACGAGCATCCGGTTTGGCCAACCGAAGACCTCCAATAGAGGTAAGGGAAGACTCGGGTAGCCCTCAGGCCTCTAGGCCTGGCACATTATACCTCCCATAATCCATTCTCTCTCTTATTTAGTCATGAACTCTTCTCCTATTCATATATCTGTCAGGTAATTTTTTTCCAAGCTCCCTTCATTTGCTTATGACATCATCCTTTATATCAGATGCCCATTTAGAGCTTATCTTGGTATGTGGTGTGAGATATTGGTCTATGCCTATTTTCTGCCAGACTACTTTCTAGTTATCTTAGAAATTTTTGCCAAACAGTGAGTTTTTGCCCCAATAGCTGGAATATTTAAGTTTATCAAACACTAGATTACTGTGATTATTTGCTTCTATATATTATGTGCCTAATCCATTCCATTGATCAATCACTCTATTTATTATCTAGTATCAAATTGTTTTGATGATTATGACTTTGTAATATCATTTGAATCTGGTTCTGCTAGGCTGCCTTCCTTCAGTTTTTTTCATTGATTCTCTTGATATTCTGGACCTTTGGTTCTTCCAGGTGAATTTTGTTATTGTTTTCTAGCTCCATTAAATAATTTTTCGATAGCTTGATTGGTATAGCACTGAATAAGTAAATTAAGGAGTGTTGTTATTTTTATTATATTGGATCAGCCTACCAATGAACTACTGCCATTTTTATAATCATTTATATTTGTCTTAAATTGTATGAAGAGTATTTCATAATTGTGTTCATATAAACCCCGTGTGTGTGTGTGTGTGTATGTGTGTGTGTGTGTGTGTGTGTGTGTGTGTGTGTGTGTGTGTGTGTGTGTCTTGGCAGGTAGACTTCCAGGTATCTTATACTATCTGCTGTTATTTAAGTGGAATTCTCTTCCTGTCTCTTCCCATTGGATTTTATTGTTGTTGTTTGTCTTTCCTTCTGAAAGAAGACCATGACATCAGGGATACAAGTAAATTGTATTTAAGTGAGGGAGGGCTGTGCCAAGTCAACAGCCTCACTTTCACCTCTGGAGCCATTTGGGTCCAGAAAAGAATGGGTGGAGATGGCCCTGGATGCAGCAAGAGACCTTGGCCTTTTTAAGCTAAGATCTTTAACAGGTCTCAGTTTGACTGAGGCAATGCCCATTCAGTGACTAAGTGGGGCTTGGCCTGGAACCTATTGTTGGCCAGTCAATGAGAGCCAGAGTGATTTGGGTTTAAGTTATAGTCCTTAAGAAAAAACATGTTTCAGAGACCAAAATTTACATTTCTTTTGGGTAGAGCACCCACAAGTGAGAATATGATACTCTATGTGGACAGAGGGAAAAGGAAGGAAGGAAGGAAGGAAGGAAGGAAGGAAGGAAGGAAGGAAGGAAGGAAGAAAGGAAGGAAGGAAGGAAGGAAGGAAGGAAGGAAGGGAGGGAGGGAGGGAGGGAGGGAGGGAGGGAGGGAGGAAGGAAGGAAGGAAGGAAGGAAGGAAGGAAGGAAAGAAAGGAGGGAGGGAGGGAGGAAGGAAGGGAGGGAGGGAGGTGTTCAACTGGCCAATTCCAGTTGGGTTCACAGTTGTTTGTCCTTCATTCTTGAAGAGGACCATGACATCAAAGAGGTGATGCCATGATATACAAGTGGGTTTTGTTTGGTAATATGTGGAAATGCTGATGACTTATGTGGTTTTATTTTATATCCTGAAACTTTGCTAAAATTGTTAATTATTTTGATTAGGTTTTTTTTTTTTTGGTTAATTCTCTAGAGTTCTTTCAGCATAACATATTATTAGCAAAGAGTGATAGTTTGGTTTCCTTGTTACCTATACTTATTTCTTCAATTTCCTTTTTCTTATCTTACTGCTATAACTAGCATTTCTAGTACAATAGTGATTAATAATGATGATAATGGACATTCTTGCTTTATGCTGATCTTACTGGGAAGTAATCTAGCTTATTCCCATTACAGATAATGCTTGCTCTTGATTTCAGATAGATACTACTTATTGTTTCAAGAAAAAGCTGATTTTTGTCTTATGCTTTCCAGTGTTTTAAATAGGAATGAGTGTTGTAAATTGTAAAAAGCTTTTTCTGTATCCATTGATATAATCACATGATTTTTTTGTTATTGATATGCTCAATTTTTCTAGTATTGTTTTCCTAATATTAAACCAGTCCTGCATGTCTGATATAAATCCAACCTGGTCTTTGTGATATATTACTGTAATTTCCTTGTTAGTATTTTATTTAACATTTTTTACAACAATATTTATTGGGGAAATTGGACTATAGTTTTCTTGCTCAATTTTTGCTCTCTCCACTTGTAATTACATTTCAAAAGAGGACTATATAAAAGGTTAAATTCACTGGATGTAAAGACACTATCAAAGAGAAAAAAGAAGACATGGTACAGACAAATCCTAGGTAAATTCTATCAAATGTTTAAAGAACAATTAATGTTTATGCATCACTCTCAAAAAAACTGAGAAAAATACTCTATCAAATTCCTTTTATAAGACAAATGTAATCCTATAATTAAACTGCAGAAGGATAAATTAAAGAAAAGGAAATAAAGACCATGATCATTAATGATTTTTTATATATAAAAACATTAAGTAAAATCCTAACAGAAACTACACTAATATATACAGAAAATGATCTACTATTATTAAGTTGGATTTATACCAAGGATATCAGGATGGTTCAACATTACAAAAATAATTATCATAATTAATCAAATTAAGATTAAATATACCCCTAAGCCACATAAAGATTATATCAACAGATGTAGAAAAAGTCTTTGACAAACCATAACATTCATTGATGCTAAAAAAAAAATCTAAAAGTATAGACAGAAAAGTTATTATTTAAAAGGAAAAAAATATTTCTCTATATCAAAACCTATAATTAATTGCAATAGAGAAATACTAGAAATGTTTCCAATAAATATGAGTAAAGTAAGGATGCCCCTTTTCTCTACTATTACTTGACATAGTTTTAGAAATGTTAGGCATAGTAACCAAATGAGAGGAAAAAATGAAAGACATAAATAGAAAAGGAGACAAAACTATTTCTGCTTGCTGATGTTGCAAAGATTTATTTAGAAAGCTCCAGAGAATTAGTAAACAAGTTAATTGTGATAATGAATCGCTTCAGTAAAGTAGCAAGATGCAAAAAAGTACACAAAAATCAACAGTGTTTTTATATAGCAATAACAAAACATGGAAAAACAGAAAGGGAAATCCCATTCAAAATAACTACAATGCAGAAAATATTTGGAAGTCAATCTGCCCAGGTACAGTCATGCTTTATATAGATATAGTTACAAAACATGTGTTAAAGAAACATTTAAATAATGAGAATAGTCAGTGCTTGTGGTTGGATCACATCAATAGAATAACAAATAATAACACCCAAATTAATTTACAGATCTAGAACTATACTAATATACTTCATGAAAACAGATGAGGCCTTATGTTAATATGGATATCACCCTGAACTTGGAGTCAGGAGGACCTCTGAAATCTTAAATAACACCTCAAATACTTAATGTGTGACCGAAAACAAGTTACTTAAGATCTCTCGGTCTCAGTTTCATCATATGCAAAATGAGAGAGTTGAACTTGATAACCTCTAACATTCTTTTTGTCTCTAAAACTATGATCTAATAATGATGGTAACAACAAAATTCACTTGTAGGAATAAAAATTCTAGAATTTCTAGGATAATAATAGAAAAGGGGAAATGAAGAGGGAATAGTATTCCTAGACCTCAAATTATATGATTAAAGGCCAGTCATCACAACTATTTGGTACTGGTTTAAAAACAGAAAAGTAGACTAGGGAAAAAGATTAGATAAGAAAGTCAGGGAAAAATGGAATTCAATAACACATTCTTCAATAAATTAAAGAACCTGAATTACTTGTGAAAGAGCTCTTCACATGATAAAAGCTATTAGAAAATTGGAAGCAACTTGGAAAATAATTAGTTTAAGACCAGCATTTTACACCACATATCACAGTGGTCTCAAGAAGCTTATATCACAATATTAAGATCAAAAGTCATTCTCCAGTGGCTAAATGGTCAAATGATATGAATAAACAGTTCTGAAAAGAAGAACTATGGATTATAAATAACCATATGAAATATTGCTTCAAACACCCAATCAAAATTCTGGTAGCTATTACCTACCTACCTCCAGGACATTTCCCTTCTTTTCTCAATGAGTTTAATGCCTGCTCACAGTCTTTCTCCCCACCTCAATCTCTGCCTTTATTCTAAGGAAATTCAAGACACAGACTGATAATCTGTCAAATGCCCTAACTTTATATTTTCTCAACTTAGTCTTTCATCTGACCTGCTCTATCACACTTGAACTACAAAGATACCCCTGATCTTGCCATTACCTACAACTGCACTGCTTTCATGTTTATAAACTCTGAAATGTCCTTATCTGATCACAGTGTGATGTTATTCCACTTCTCCCTCTGCCTTACAACCCAAAATCCTGTTCTTTGTCCATATCTTGTCTAATACTTTGACCTTTGAGTTTTTTCCCAGGCCATCACCTGTGCACTAACTACAGTCCCCTTCTCCATCTTGTATCCTTGGTTAACCAGTTCACTTTAACACTGTACTTTTCTCTTGACTCCCTTTCCCCTATTCCTGCCCTGTCAGGCCTCAGTCATGGATTACTTATATCATCTATTGCCTCTTACTCACTCACTACTGAACAAAACGAGAAAACCATGAAGCCATGCTCACTGTATCTATATAAGTTTATGCTTCATAATTTCAAATGGCGTTTCACTTTGGCAAAGCAATTCTTTTATACCACCCTAATTAGCTCACTGTCTCATTCTTCTTACTCTTCTCCTCGATGTCCTCCTTCACCTCTGCCTCATTTGAAGAGGTAGCCCTTCTTGTTAACAATACCTACCTTTACACAGGCACAAGTCATCCCATTCCATCCTTTTATCTTCAACAGATTGATCCTTCTATCACCACTACTCTCTCACTTATATTTAATCTCTCCCTTTCTGTCTACTGGCTGTTTCCCTCCTCCTCAAAAACATGCCCACATTCTCTCCCATGCTCAAAAAACCCCAGCTTAATCCATCCATTCCCACTATCATCCCATCTCTTTCCTTCTTATTGTGTCTAAACTACTTGAGAAAACTTTCTATGATAAATGCCTCCATTTCCTTTCTTCTCACTTTGCTATCTTTCTAAAATCTGACTTATGATCTCATCATTCAACTGCTCTCCCAAAGTTACCAATGATTTCTTAATTATCAAATTAATGAGATAAATGCAAATGAAAACAACTGAGATTTTATTTCATGCCCTGCAAATTTAAAAATATGATAAAAGGTGGAAATAGTCAACACTGGACCAGGCACACTAAAATATTGCTTATGGTGAATTGGTCTAACCATTCTGGAAAGCAATTTGTAATTATATGTTTTTTTAAAAGTTACTAAATTGGTTATATCCTTTGACCCAGATTCCTCTGCTAAGCATATCACCAAGGAGGGTGCAGACAAAAGAAAGGTCTTGTGTAGACCAACATATTTATGGTAGCAAAGAACTGGAAACAAAGTAGATATTCATTGCCTAAGGACAGCCTAAACAAACTATTGTGCATAAACATAATGAATTGATACCATACTACACAAAATGATGAATAAGAAGGACTCAGAGAACCATGGGAACACTTACATGACGTGATGCAGAATGAACAAGCAGAACCTAGAGAACAAAATAATGACAACAACGTAAAGGGAAAGAACAAAGAAAAACAGAATAAAACTGAATATTGTATAATTACAATGATGAAGCTTTGCTGTAGAGAGGAGAAAATGCAGAGCTGGAAGACTGGAGGAAAGGTAGGCATGGCAGTAAACACACTTTAAGACTTGGCTGATATGTTAATGAGCTTAACTGAACTGCGTTTTCTCCCTTTTCTTATTCTTTGTTACAAGGAATGGTTTGCTGGGTAGGGGAGACAAGAGGGATGGATATATTCAGAAATGAAAGCGATATACGAACAAAAGAGCTTTAGAAATTTAGATAATTATTTTAAAAGGGTAATTAATTAAAAGTCAAAGAAAAGAATTCAATTAAATTCAGAAAACAGTTATCAAGACATCTAGTACCTGCACTGCACTGTGGTAGGTACTAGAGATATGATGATAACTCATACAAAGATGGTCCTTGCCTTTATGGGACTTCCACTCTAATACGAAAGCTCCCAAAATATTATATATTATAGGATATATTTTATAGGTATGTAAGTATGTATATATATACATACATACACACACACACACACACACACACACATATATATGATAAGCTAGTCGTGAGATATTTAGTGGCCTGGGTCCCCTTCCCTGTGCTCCTGAATCATATAAGCAACTCAAGAAACATTTATTCAGCATTTACTATGTGCCAGGAATTATGTTAAGTACTGGGAATACGAATATAGGTAGAAATAAAGAGCACCATTCCTCAAAGAGTTCATATTCTAATGGGTTCTGGTTGGGAAAGATGACATATTGAAAAGACAACATATTGAAGATGAAAAGGGAGGTAGGGGATGAAGGTACTGAGAGTCCGTATTGGAGCCTAAAGAGTACTGAAGACGTGAATCATCTAAAAGTCCTTATTAAAATGAAGGCTCTGGGAAGAATGATGAAGACAAGGCCACAGGAGGGATGGTACGACCAATGTGTGAAATTCAGGGGTGAAGTGAAGAGATTTCTGTGGCTTTGTAGAGAAAGTCTGGAGAAGAACCAAGAGTGAAGCATAAAGAGGATTGCAGGTAAGGTTCTTTCTGTCTGTCTGTCTGTCTCTCTCTGTCTCTCACCCTTCTTCCCTCTATCTGTCTCTCTCTCTACATATATCATATAAATATGTAATACATATGTATATATATTTACACAATTTCACTCTTGAATATGAGTTCACTCTTGGATACGGATCATATATATCATACATATGATCTAATATATGTGTTATTAGATCTGAACTAGTTTACCCAGAAAACATGGCTAATATGTATATATATTATATGCATGTTTATTATTTGTAACACAATATGCACATATGCATACATGTATACACACATATATGATATGTTACATATTGATAAATACATCATTCAATAGTTATTACAATGTGTAATATGTATTATATACATATATCTATTACGTAAATGTACATGTACACATATAGTTATGTGTACAACTATGTATATATGTATATGCATAGGTACATATTCATACACATATACTACATATACATGTTAGCCATATTGCCTCTATAAATATCATATATATACATATATTTTTTAATGTGTGTTTGAACCAGGTTTACTGTGTAAACAAGTATTCATTTAATAACTAGGACTTAGAAGAAACCAAAATAAGTTAAGATTTTAATACTTTAGTGAACTATGATCTCCTTTATATCTATAGGTAAAAGTTGGTCAAAGCTAGCAAGGTTGCCGCTAGCCTGAGATGGTTGTCTCCTCTTAATGGGACCCATTTTAGATATTAAAAACACAGATGTATTTTCTACAGCTCTGGCACTAATTCCGAAAAAAAAAGAGGAACAGGAAATTTCAAGTGTACATTTCTTATTCACACCTCCCAAAACCTACAGGCTGATCTCTTTTGCTAAGTAGAGGGAATCTAGGAGAGCTTGTATTCCCCTAGGATTTGTCCATATTTCTTAACTTCCTGTCTGCCATGTTTATATGACGGAGTCTTAGAATACTACTGCCTCCAAAGACTTGAAAACGAATAAAACCCAGAAGGCAATGGAGAGTCACATGGTGGGGGTGAATAGGGAGCAGCATACTGGAAACAAGGAATTTTAAAGACCTAGAGTAAAGATCATTACCAAAGAAATATATGAGTGAAAAGTGTGATGGATGGGTCATATGGCAAAGTTGAGACTGTATCATACAATCACGGATTTCAAGCTAGAAGTTACCTTGGAGGTTCATCTAATCCTAACCTTTATTTACAGATAAGGAAATGGAAGCTCAGAGAGATTCAGTGACTTGCCAAGGTCATATCAGTAGTAAAAAGCCTAGCCAAGATTGAAACTTTGGGCCACCAACTCCAAATCTAGGACTCTTTCCACTGCACCATCCCTTCCCTTAACAATTAATGTTGAGGTGGTGAGCTCTACTGCTCCACTCTAAAAGTCAAGAGAAAACAAAGAATGCCCCCAGTACATTGGGTAACCTCCTCCATCCCTACCATAGGTTGGCATAGACAGGAGTTGCTCAGAATAAGCAGGCATGCATAGTTTGTAATCTGTATCACCAAAGGGAATATACATATGAATGGGCTCACAGAACTTTTGCTATTTGAGTATGTCTACTAACATTGTAGCTGACTGGTACCCTTATTCTTCTCTCTGAATCTTTCTTGGATTTCTCCTAGGAGGGCAACAATAGTGAGAAGAGATCAGAATACAGAGGATTTTTAGAATTGAAAGTGATTTTAAAGGTCATCATATTCTCCATTTTCCAGATGAAGAAACTGAGGCCTAGAGATGTTGAGTGACTAGCTAAAAGAAACTTAGAGGACAAGCGGCATAGCCAGAATTTGGACCCGAATCTGGCTATGAAGCTAGAATTCTTTCCATAGACCTTCTTAAGGAAAGGTTCAAAGTACAAGTTCAACTGTAGCACATGATCCTAAAATACAGGCAAAATTGTGTCTTCCCTAGCCTTTCACCCTTTTCTCTTTCTCCATATCCATTCCTCTGGCTGTCATGTTGTTTCCATGTTTCCTCCCATCAAAATATCTTCCAAAATACCTGAAAATCAGTCATTTTTACTCTGACGATTTTTACTCTTTTTTACATGAATTACTGTGTTCCCTCTCCCAAGGGCATTTGTCTTATAAACTTTGACTTTCCACGTGGAATAGAAGACTTTGTTCCCTGTTAAAGGAGGGTCAGGCATGGAGGACAACTTGGGATGGAAAGGAAGAGAGCCTTTGAGTGAGAGCCTATCATCCATTGGCAATCTTTCATCCTCTCTTTACCTTTCAATAAGCATCCCAAGCAACGGACAGCTGCGATCATCTTTCTGCATCCTTTTCCTTAATTTAGTAACGATGCAGTGATGAGCTCTATAGAAGGATGGCTATTGAACATTAGAAAACAAAGTAACAACAGTAAAAAACACAATTCTCAGTAACACTACCATATAAAATGAGAATGGAGGAAAATTTTAATTAGCTATGGGGACCCCAATCATCTTTTTCATTTTAGAAACACCCAATACTGTGACACATTTCATGTATTAACTGCTGGTTCTAGGCTGATGGTAAATTGCAATCATTTTTTTCAGACAATATCTGTGAGCTTGAAATGGCAGCAAAACACAATTTTCAAAACAGTCAAACCTACAAATAGCATTCATCGAATTTCAGGCTATTTCGGTTCTGGATGCCACCTTCCTAGTGTAAGAAATTACTTCCCAGCAACTCACACATAACAACAGTCACTTCCTCTGGTGCTCCAGGAATTGTAAACTTGATACCAAATATTCCTATTATTTGGATGGAACCGTAGGAAGAAACTTCTACTCTTCAGCTCATCACTGTTACCTACAAGGTGCTCAGCATATATCTGTTGAATATTTATATTTTTTCCAAATTTTAGACACATTTAGGCTCTCTTTCCACCTCCCAAACAAAGAAGTAAGCCTGCTGCAGCCCTCCATAGCAATCAAAATAAGAAGTTAGTTTGGAGGAAAAATGTCTGTCATAAAAAGGGAGGATCATTTTTAGTAATTATGAATCTTAAATCCTTATTCATTTGAATCTTTAAAAAATTTTGAAATGCATTTTGGCTACACGGTTTTAATCCTGGCTTCATAATTTTGCATCTAAATGACACTAAATTGACATTTCAGTATCATAAAAGTCCACCAGAAACATCTCTAAATGCCACAGTAAGCCTACGTCTGTTAGGTTATCGTGACTCACTTTAAACAGCCAAAGAACATGAAAAGTCCCACAGAAAATTCAACAAAGACATCTGAATGCACTCATGTGTGGCTAGGGTCCATCAAAGCTGAGGTGACTCAAATATGTGTGAATGTAAGTTCAAGAAACTTGAAGACTTAACTATGGGGAAACAATAGAATTACTTCATGAAAAGCTATTCCCCCAATTTTTTGTCCAAATGCATTAGGCCTATGATGTTGCTAGTGGAGACATCCTCAGTAGCACCTCTGTTAGCATTGTAGAAAGTTAAAATTACGTTTGTTATAATCAGCATTTAATACTAAAATCAACAATTGCATCCTAAAGTTTACGATGACTATCATGTATTTCATATGTGTCTTCTCTCTGCTAGAGTATTGTGAGCCCTTAAAATTAGGGTCTATGTCTTATACAATTTTATATCACCTTCAGTTGACACCACAGTGCCTTATGCATAATTGGTGCTTAGTAAATATTTATTGAATGAATATCACTGTTAAATAACTTACCCACAAAGACTTGACTTGTGAATTCCCAGCTGGAAGAGATTACAATTAAACAGCAGACTGCAGAGGCCAAGAAAGTAATCTAATGGCTTTTTTTCTAATGTTTACCATAATGTATTATCACTTATTTAAGATGAGATTCAGTTGTAAGATGCAAAACCATAAAAGACCCTTAAACTACTTCTTATATGAGTGCAGGAAGTTCTGCTTTCAAAATCTAGGTCCAGTAGAATTTCCAACAATATTTGTGCAGACAAGTGGAAATATTTATAACATAAAGAGTGCCCTAGAGAGAAGATGTTTTCACCAAGAGTTACCCAGAATCCTATCTGGCAGTTCTTGATTACCATCCTAAATAGTATCAAGGTAAATGATGGGAAAATGTCCTTAGAATGGTTTGGACTCTAAAGTGAAATAAAACCAGGACTGATGCTTGGAATATTTTAGGCTCTGAAGTGAAATAAAACCAGGACTGACACTTGGAATATTTTCCCATCAGAGAAATGTTTCAGGAGAAAAGGCAGTCAGACAGATTTCATTCTAGTTACCTTCCACCAAGTTTACTCACTGTCCCTAAATTCAGTGCAATAATATTGAGAGCATCAAACTTCAGAAAATTTGACTAAAATGAGAAGCTACTTTTTTTTGTTAATGGAGTGATGAAAGAAAGAGAAAGGAATGAAAGAAGGAAGGAAGAGGAAGAAGGAAACAAAGAAAAAATAAAGGTTTTAAAATCCTAATTCAAAAGGAATGAAATTATAAAGTGACTGTTCTTGGGAAGTATGAACCAAAAGTACTATTTTCTCTCCTGGTTTTTGATTTAACAATTTTTTTCTACTAATATGCCTTTCTGATAGTAACTCTATGGAAAGATATTTATATGTACATATACATCCCAAGATCAAGCATGAAGTTTTTAGAAATATTTGGTTAACTGTACTACCTGCAGATGATTCCGGATTTTTGAGCCAATGTTATCCAGTATAATGTGGGACAAAAAGGAACATGAAATTCTTCTTTGTGTCTCACTGGCCTTCATGCTTCATGAAACATCTCAATGTGACAGCTTAGGAAACTCTCTCTCTCTCTTTATTTCTCTCTCTCTCTCTCTCTCTTTCCTGGACTGACTTCATTGTCCTTCAAAAGAAAATGTAAATGCTCATCTCCTCATTAGTCCACTCTGGCTGGACATCTTACTTAATAATTTGGGAGCTTCTCATTTCCCATCTAACTTCTCAGACTCTTGTCTGATTGTTCTTCTAACTTCTGAAAAAAAGCAATTTCACAAATCTCATATATAGGAGTTTCCAAAACAAAGAATATTTTATTTTATGAATAAAAAGAAATCCAGGCAAAATCCATTGAGAAGTCTGATAAATGACACTGGCTTACTTTAGAATCATTTTAAATGCAACTAAGGGCCACAATCGCGTTTTTAGAGAAAATAATATAGAATAACTTTTACTGAATAAGTCTGTTAAAATAAGTGAAGGACCAGGATAGTACCTTGATCATTTCAATTCATTTTGCTATTACAGTGAGGTGGGCAGGAATGATCTGAGACTACAGATGACCAAAAATCTTGTGTAAATATTTCATTCTCAAAGAAAAAAAGCTACACCATCATTATAATATCTCAAGGAGAAACAAATTTGCATTTACATTCTGAACATCTTCTTACCAAGTAAGCAATTCTTTTACAATCTAAAATTAAAACTGTTTTTCACACACCAACATCAACTCTAAATCCCAAAGTGTCTTCTCAAAATGCCTCCATGGGATCAGCTGTTTAAAAAATAATTCCATGTACCTAAATCATTACCAATCTATTTATTTTCTTTGGACGGGTGGCTTGAGGGAGGGAGAGGTAGGGAGAGCAGGTGAATTTCTACTCAACATGGAATCCTATCATGCAAATTAGAGGGGGGAGGTGTTCTGATTCTCCGGCTATCTGCTGCCAAGCATATTTCTCACCTTTACTGCAGTCCTGAGCTAACCAGAAAGAAAAAAAAATAAGTGGAAGCAGCTGAGATGATGGATTATTGACTCCATCAAAAGTAAACACAGAAATCTTTCCTCAAAGCCTGCCCAGTGAGAACACAAGGGACCTGAGAAGCGACTGGATCTTTTTTTTGCATACTGAACTGTCGGCATAACCCTCTGCATCCTAGAAGTCAGATAGCACAACAGGCATGGATCCTCCACTCCCAGCAACTCCACGTCCAGCCCCACAAAATAAAATGGACAAACCGAGAAGCATGCCAAGTTCTGGGGGACATGAGACTGCGCATCAAGTATGTAAACACACCTGACCGCCTTGGAAACTTCTCCCGCACTTTTTGGCTCTTGGAGAGGGACGGAAATCTTCTTAACAAATACCTGTGACAGATAGGGAGACATTTCAATTTGCAAACAAAAAAACACTCAGTACAGAACAGAAGCATGTGTGGGAAGGGGAAAATTTTATATTATTATGATCTTTAGTATTATTTTAAAGAAATCTAAGCTAGGCTGGTCAGATTGCCAACGAGGCAGTGGCATTAGGCTCTGTGGGGAAGGGCAGGGTCATGAGGTACCACCTTTATTTCTCTTCACCAGATCATACTTCAAGCCAAGGGTCCTGCTACCGTTAGAGGGGGCAGCTGACCTGCCCTAGGGCCCCTGATTGCTGGGCACGCACACACAAGAGAGAGATTCACACGCTCCCACTGTGGACAGGCCCATAGTCAGAAGGCAGCAGCCAGCCTCCTCCTGCAGCCTCCCCAACCAGGACGAGGTGACGGCTTGGGCGGGTGAGAGAATAGAAGGGAAGGGGTAGAAGGCCTTCCCCTTCCTCATTTTCTCCTTCCTTCCTTCCCTCCCTCCCTCATTTTCTCTCTCCTTTTCTCCCTCCTTCCCTCCTCCGGGCTCCTGGGAGAGAGAACGGGGGATGGTCTTCTCACTACCTATGTGGTGCTTGTCTTCACTCCCACCTGCTCCGCGGCAGGGAGCCCTGGCCCACCCTCGGGGAGGGGGGCTGGCCAGTAACGTCCCAGGGAAATCGTCGATCATCCCTCGTGCAAATAATAAACATCTTTGACTTGTGGTGCACGTTAAGCTCATTTAATGGGGCGACGCCTACATGTAAATAGGCTCGCAGGAGCCAGGCCCCCGAACTCCACCTGTATCAACAACAATGCCCCCACACACAATTCTCTTACCTTAATGAACTTAATCTCTAATTTCACAGCTTGGCCCTGGGCACTCAGCCTCCTAACAAAGGAGTCGGAGCCTGCTTGAGTCCCCCGATCCCCACCCCCCTCAAGCCACCTTCCCCCAACAGCTGTGGAAACTTTAGCCACGACAAAGATTTTTGCCCCTTGTGGAACTGTCAAAAGCAATAAATATTTTTCTCTCTTTTTTTTCCATCATTAGCCCCTCCTAAGAATGGCTCCCTATTGTCCACTGTAATTCCCAGAGCTCTCTGGGCAGGGGCGCCATTGTGGACAATGAATTCTGAAGTGCTAACAATCCCCCCGTCCGCCCAAGCAGCTCCCCTCTTCTCCGGGGCGGAACCGTGAGGAATGTGCCGGTCTGCCAGGGCCCGCTCGGCTAAAAGAGCACTTGTTTTTTAACACTGGTCTTTGAGAAGGATGCTCAAGTTAGAGCATTGTGGCCACTGTAAATAGATGCACTCACCAGAATAGAGCTTCTTCATTCTTAATTAGGGAAGTAACTCGAGAAAGACAGAATGTCACTTGCTAGGCTGGACCCATTGTCAGGCTGGTCCCTGCCCCCACAATGTGAGGTAATTGGAGTTGTACCTTTTAGAAAGCTGCTAATTTCACATAGGAAGTGCTAACAAGACCTTTCTGGGCCATGTTTTCCTTCTTCCTTTTTAAGGAAGTTACAGACCTTCAGCAGTGGGAATAGCCGGGCCCTGGCCTAGAGGAGGAAGCAGCAGTAATGAACCACTTCAGCACTGGGTTAGCAAAAGAAGGCCTCATTCTGGAGGCCTGAGAAGACTAATAGCAACAAAAGGTTCTGTTTAAGCTTGTTATCCGGGACATTCTTACAGCCTACACAGCTTTCCTTGCAATGACCCTCTCCAGACAAGTGCATCAAGTTTGAGCAAATAGAAACACGCAACTTTCAAGGCTTGGAGTTAGAGTTTTCTTTACAAAAGCAAGTTATATAATGTAAGCTGCAATTAGCACGGGACAGAATGAGGAGATTTGGGCAGGAAAGCTCTGCTAACAAAAGACAGAAATGAGTAGACTAAGTAACAGTTAAATATCGGCTTTAGATAACAAGTTGAAAAGACTTTTTAAAGGCATATACCAATATGAAAATAAAATGGTTTCGCTTTAGACCCTGCTCTAACTAAAGTGTGGCCTTTTAAATCACTGAACTGATTAATCTTACTAATTTTAAATTATCCAAAGAGAATGGATCAGAGAGGGAAAAACACATACACCCAAATAAAAGGCTCTAACGGCTTTTAAGCCTGGTGATTTCATCAAAATGTCTGTAGGAATTACATAAAAAAAAATTCAAGCAATAATGAAAGAAATTGCTACTTATTGTATGAAAAGTCTGCAAAAGCTTTTTATAGATTTGAAATGCAGAAGTTATATAAACTGCACAGTAAAAAGAATTAGAAATTGACCTTTACAGATCAGGGACTAAAATTAACAGTCTTCAAGGAAAAAAAATCCCTGTTCACAATGGCTTTTAAAGTCATTTTTCTACATTCATTTATCTAATAACCATGCCAAGGTTAGGGTAAACAATGAACAGTATGTTTTCACATTTTCCACCTTTTGTGTCCTCCGTATGAATTTCTAAAACACTTAAGAGAATAGATACATAAACCTTCGACCTTCAAATGAGCTTTTTGATACTCTCAACATTTTGAATAAAAAGGTCAGAAAATAGAACCACTTTTATGCAGTAATGAATTCCATTCTGTTGGGTAAACAAAGCTAAATTTTAAAACAGAGACCTGACATTTGTATAGCTCAAGAAGCTATTTGTTGGGGGGGTGCCGGATGTCAGAGAGGGTTGAGGGGGAATGGCGTGGAATGTCACTGCTTTACCCTAGACTCAATAATGACCAGGTCTACAATTCACATAAGCAGAAGCCAAATATACTTGGTCTTATTCAACAGAGAAAGCCATCATTTTTAAGACAACGACAACAACTACAACAAAATTGCCCAATTTTTATGACTTTTTTTCCCCTATGGACAATTGATCTATCATACAAAAAAAGGGGCCAGTTCCTCCATTATGGAGCTAACTCTTATTGACAGGAGCTACAAGGGCCTCCAAAAGTTACTCCAATTTCCGCCGACCTTTTGTCTATCAGTTGTCCTCTCTGAAAGGCCCAGTTAGGTATTGTTGCAAAAAAAAGTCTTCATCCACATTTATTCTCCTCTAATTCATACTCTGCATTGTCAAGTTTTGCTATTCAGGGGCTGATTGGACAACAGCACTGACAATGGGCAAGTGATTAGTCTCTCAGCATGGGCTTGGATTGTGGGTATAAACCTAGGGATAGGGCTTGAATTCACTGGGGCATTCAGCTTCCTCCCAGTGCCTCTGGTTTCTGATATTTTATGCATCCTTTGCTACAGGTAATGCATTCCTTCATACCGGGAAACCGAATCCTTATAATTAGTCCGCACAGTAGTGTGCATGCTACCCCCCTCCCAGAAAGTCGGGTCTGCAGGGGCCCAGGAGACATAGCAAGCTTTTTCTTTCTTTCTTTCTTTCCTTTTTTTTTTCTCCATGAGCTCAGTTTGAGAAAGCTCAAGCACTGGGTCGCTTCACTCTCACAGTAGCCAAGGCACCACAACTTAGTTCCTCCCTCCTCCCTCTTCTCTAACAGAAAACTTTCCTGTACAGCTCTGTCAGCCTGTCTGAAGCTGGAAATGTGTATGTAGAGGTTATCGAGAGGAGAGGCGGGCAAGGGGAAAATGATGGCAGTTTACTCCACTTAACCCTTGGCAAACCAATCAGTCAGGTTCTAGAATGCAGCAGAAATGTTCACTCCTTCCTGGTGCCTACTTTTCCCTCCCAGCCAAATTTGTCATACCCACGAACTCCATTTATTATCACAACTAACATTTGCTTGCCTTATGTTCTTCTAAACTATGGCAGCTGAGTTGGTTGTTAAGTGTACAGATGTCAGTCTGGTGTTTTACATGTCAGTAACTTGAATTAATTTACATTTATTTTCCTATTGTTTTATATCATTTTATGACAATGTGCTGCATAATATAATTTAAATCTTTAATGTACAACTAATTCTCTACCATTAATTTGTCAACATGATTACTGGATATGCCACCAGGAAAAGTAGGCTGGCTTGAAATATGTACCAGACATTCCTGTGTTTTTAAGGAGGTTTACACTCAAAATGACAAAAATTTACCTTTTTTTTCTTGGACTGTCTATAATTTTATGAAAACTACAATTTTAACGTGATTTCACTTAAACTGAAGAATTCCAAAGATCACTTTGGAATAAAACACAACCCCTCTCCAACAATATTAGTCAGCATTGAGTTAGAACTCTGGAAATGAGAATTAGAAATGAGAAAATGTCAAGGACATTCCCGGAGAGGATTCTCTTCCAACAAGGATCTGGTAGTTAATGGGTAAGTTAAAACAGACAGTGTAAGAGGCAGGGAAGGATACACCACCAATGAAGAGATCAAAAGGTGTGGGTGGGTGTTTTTCCCGACAACTAGGAAATGTGGCGCTCCAAGATGCTCCGAGTTTCCTTGGCAGCGCCGCTGCTGTTCTCTGGCAGAGAGCTAGAGATGCATAGACAGCCGGGTGCTGACCGAAGGACCACAGCGAACAGCTGGACCCAGAGCATCCCTCCTACCGCCTGCCCGGGAGCCCTGGCCGGCAGACCCAAGCAGAGAATCTCGGCCTGCGGCCGGCCCTCGGCACCGAACTTTCAGAACGCCTTCATCCTCCAGCCCGGGGAGGACACGCTCAGAGCAGCCCCCGCCTCCTCGACAAAACCCGGGAGTTCGCTCCATTAAAAAAGTCCCGTGAACCTTATTAAAAATTCAAATAGAAAAATTAAGATATTCCGAGCAAAAGAAGTGTTTAGACAAAAGCTGTCTGCTTCCATTTCCCCGCTAAGCGAGCAGCCTGCCTGCTCTACAGAGTGACGGTAGATTCCATAAATTAACAGAAAATCCCTCTTCTCCAGAGCCCAAGTTATCTCTCCGTTGCCTGCAGCCCTGATTTAGAAGGAGAAACCCATTTGTTTACTGTTTTAATTAATGCTCCTTTTCAACAGGAGAGGAGGGGAAGGAAAATGGAGAGACTCAATGATAAACAGGTGTAGCTGGGATGCCATGTATTGGGGGATCAGCCGGGGCTCGCAGCAGCTCCATCAGGCTTGACTGGGCATGACCCTGCCAGCGAAAAAGGTAGATGGGCCCAGTTGGAAGCTCAGTAGGTGAGCATTATTTTAACTGCTAGCCTGTGATTGGAAAGGCTTAGAGGGACAATCAGCACTTCTGATGTTTTTTTTTCCAGAATGCATTCTGATTCTCTCCCTTTGCTGAACTGTTAAGAAGTAGACCTTGACGATATAGGTCACAGGCTTTTTCTTCCTTTCCTACAACCCTCACAGCAAAATGAAAAAGAAAGAAAAAATTCATGGTAGAAACCTGGCCCCTGCCTCATTACTGGGGACCAAGTCCCCCCTCCTCTCCAAGGCATCCTCTTTATTCATTTAGGTTGTTAATGGAAATATCTGGGTTGGAGCAGTCTTGTGGTCTGAGTGGATCTGTGACTTTTCAGAGGACAGGAAACATTGGAAGGACAGCACATAAAATTCACAATTTCCAGTGAATTTTAAAAACATAACTAAAAACCCTTCCCAGAAGGGAAAAAAAGGTTTCCATAAAGTGTATTGCTTTAATTTCAAATTAATAACCCAGGTATTTGCTGAAAGATGCCTATAAGAAAAAAATCTTAAAATCACCAGATATCCTACGGGAGACTATTTATTTTATGCTTCAAACTAATAAATCATCTTTGTTTGATGCATTTCACTTGAGTTGGTATTCCTTTAAAAATTGAACCAAAACGAGAACAGTATCTATTAGCATTGTCAGTGGCAGAAAGAGGGGAAAGGCCTGCGACACAAGCAAACCTCCAAACCACCACCTGATCCTCATCTTTGAGAAAGGGGGTCTCTTTAACTTTATGAGGTCTCCCACCCTCACTAGCTATGTAACACAAGGCAAGTAACTTTAATTCTATCTACCTCAGTTTTCTTAACTGTAAAATGGAGGTAAGATCTCCGGGGGTTGTTGTGAGGATCAAATGGGATAATATTTGTAAAGAACTTAGCACAGTGCCTGGTAGTAGTAGGTATTTAAAATTGTTTGTTTCCTTCCTTCCTTCCTTTTGCTGAGCTCAGTTTCCTTATCTGTAAAATGGGGATAATACTTGTCTGTACCTACCTCACAGGGTTGTTGTATGTCTCAAATTTGATAACGCATGTAAAATATTTTGTAAATGTCAGTTATTATGATTATAACTATCTGCAAAGACAGATGTTCTTAGCTACCTAGAAAGGCATGCTTTGAAAATGCTCATATAATATAATGACTTTCATTGTAGTAAGGTTTACAAAGCACTTTTTTAAAAAAGCCTTTGAAATAGGTAGTGGTATTATATTCATTTTACAGATAAAAAATTCAAGGCTTAGAAAGGTAAAGTAATTTTCCCCAAGGTCATGCTACCAATTAAGTGTCAGAGTCCTGAATTAAACCTGGGTGCCCTGACACCAAGTCCAGCCTCTTTCTGTCCCATCATATTTCCTTATATGAATGCCCAGTGTATGCATCAGTTCAACAGTAGGTACATTTGGCAGAGGGCAGGGAGATTTACTCCCAGTTTTTCCATGAATTCACTTCACCGTGTGATCAGTTTCCTTGTCTGTCCAATGGGGATATTGAAGCCTCTCCTACCTCTACAATGGTGCCAAAATGATGAGAGGATCTCATGAGATGCTCCTGGGAGGCTGCTTTGGAGTAAGTCTGACTTAAGCATTAAGGGATGATTATTATTGAAGCAAGTGTCCTTCATGGTCACTTCTTACACTTGAAAATCCCATCTGCTTTAGCAAAGGTTCTGAGTAACTTTGAGTCTTTTTAGTGGTCCATCTTCTCCCATTACATTCACATCCAACCCAAGAAAATTTCCAGATACTGAGAGATCTTCATAGCTCTTTATTACTAACTTGTAAGATCACAATACTCCTTGAAATTTGGCAGGTTGAATTGGCAGTGGCATTGAATAAACCTGCTCTCAGTAATATGACCTTGCAAAAGTCAATTTCTTTTTCTGGGTCCCAATTTCCTTATTCATCAGATGAAGGAGTTGGACTGAGTAATCTCTAATTTCTAAAATTATTTCTTCCAGCTCTGACATTCTTAGACATCATGCGTCTAATTGATAATGAATGCCTTTTCCAAGACTGGCTCCAAATTAAATTATGTTTCTCTTCTAATTCTAAAAATAATAATTGCTTACAGATAGATGTGTATGTGTATATATGTGTGTGTATGTGTATGTATATATGTTTATATTTATGTATACATACATACATATGTGTGCATGTGTAGTGTGTATGTATGCATATATACATATATGCATACATATATATACATACATACACATAGACAGATAGATGATGATGATAGATAGATGATGGATAGGTAGATAAATAATAGATAGATAGATAGTTCTAAGGTTTGCAAAGCACTTCACATATGTTAACCAGTTTGATTCTCACAACAACCCTCTGAGATACACAAGAGCTCTGTGAGGTAGGTACTATTATTATTACCCCTATTTTATAGATAAGGAAACTGAGGTAGACAGTAGTTGAGTGACTTGCCCAGGATCTCACAGCTAGTAAAGGGACTGTGACTGGATTTGAATTCAGGTCTTCCTGCCTAGCCTTGCTGCTTCTTTGTATCAGGCCCAAAGCTCCCTAAAGCTTTCAATTAGTTTTTATCCCTTGCATTTCTATCCCTTTGCATTTGTGAGGCAGCTAGGTGGTGCCATAGGGCACAAAACGTTGGGTATGGAATCAGGAAGACTCGTTTTTGTGAGTTCAACCTTGCCTCAGAAATTTTCTAGCTGTGTGACCCTGGGCAAGTCACTTAGCCCTGTCTGCCTCAATTTCTTCATCTATAAAAGAAGCTGGAAAAGGAAATGGTAAAGCACTCCACCATCTTTGTTAAGAAAGCTCCCAAGTGGGGTCACAAAGAGTTGGACATGGTTTACAAAGTTCTTACTATCCTTGTAGGCAGAGCTAGGGATAATAGATCCACAAACAGTGTACCCTTGAAATATTGAAACAGCTGGAGCAGGGGTTATTAACTTTTTTTGCTCTCACAGATTCTTTTGGCAGTCTAGTGAAACCTATGGAGCCCTTCTCAATCATGTTTTAAAATAATTCAAGGAAAAGCTAAATTACAGTTAAAGGTTAGTGAAAATATATATATTTCACATCCAAGTTCACTGATCACCCTCCTGAAATCTATTCTGAATCCCTTGGGAATCAGGGGATGACAAGTTAAGAACACCTGATCTAGACGAAGGATTTCTGTACATCGAATGTATTTTTGTGTTGTTTAGTCATTCAATTGTATCTGGCTCTTCTTGACCCCATTTGGGGTTTTCTTAGCAAAGATACTGGAGTGGTTTGCCATTTCCTTCACCAGATCATTTTGCAAATGAGGAAACTGAGGCAAACATGGTTAAGTGACTTGCCCAGGATTACATAGCTAGTAAGTGTCTGAAGCTAAATTTGAATTCAGGTCCTCCTGACTCCAGGCCTGCTACTCTATCCACTGCACTACTCTGTGGAAAATCTATGGGACAACCTAAATAAAAGAAGGTAGAAATGAATGTTGGTGCACCAGTGGAGGTGTTTTGGGCCAAGCCTGTGTCAGGTTAGTCTGGTGGTTTGGGGTTGGAAAAAGAAGAAGACAAAACACTAATACACCATTTATTGTTTTACAAAAAAAAAGTTTACTTAAACAATAGCATAGGAAGGATATTCAGCAAAAGATGCACTGTTAGTTCAGGTAGACTAATTTCCCACTTTTCTATAGATCAGATGATCTTAACCATTTTAGTATCATGGAGCCATTTGACTCACTGGTGGAGCTTATGGGAACCCTTCTCAGAAAACAGTTTTTAATTAATTGAAGGAAATACTAAATTTCAGTTAGAAGCTAATGAAAATAAAGACATATTTTTCCCTATGTTATTTCATGGACCCCTTGAAATCCAACTATGGCCTCCTTGGGGAGATTGGAGATTCGCACTTTGATGCTTGCTCTTAGAGCAAATATCTAAACATCTGATTTGATGGTCTGTGGGAAGGATTGTCTGGGTGTCCTCAGTGTCATGTTATATCTCCTTCCCTGATGTTGGAAATGAACTGGGGCCCATTTTTATAGGAATTTCTTTCTTTGCAGCCCCATGTTCGCTAAAGGACAGAATGAATCCTTATCAAGAACGTGACCACAAAGGAAATACTGCTACTTCAGCCTTGAAAGAAGGCTATCAATACAATCCACAAATTAGGCCCCCTCCATGAGGGGTCCTTAACCTTTGATGTTCCTCTTTGGCATTCTGCTGAAACCTATGGGGCTCTTCTCAGAATATCATTATAAAAGTTATCAAACAAAATACAAAGTCCTGTAAAGGAAACCAAGTATATTCAAATAAGTTCATGAACCCCAGAGTAAGGACTCCTGTCATAGGAAGACAGAGACAAGCCTGGTCAGATATCTTTACTCCCATGGAAGCCAGTTGAGTCTGAGGAATACTGACTACACCTGCATTGGGCTTTTTATGCCTCTGGCAACCAGGAAGCTACATCAATGGTTTGCCCCTTAATCCCCTGGACTAATTAAGTCTCTTGGATGGCTTCATTGACTTTTTAGGGAAAAACTAGCCTTGCCTACTTTGTCAATGTTTTCCCTACCACAGGGGGTAATATTCATATTGATGAAATCCCAGATCCATTGAAGTATTGAAGAGATATCTTTGAACATAGTCAGAGGTTGCATCTAAACCGTCCCCTAATAAGGTGTCCTTATCTGATTGCCATCTGCTCTGTGCAGGCTACAGGACTAAGAAATGAACCTCTTAAGTGTTCCAGGACAATGGCCTGATGTGATGGTGACAGTTTGATGTAGGTCGGTATTAGGTAGCATCTTTACCACATCAGTGCTTTGTACATAGCAAACACTTAATAAATGCTTTATTCATTCATTATTGAATCAAGTATTATTGAGGTCATTTATGTGACCTCAATCTCTCGTGATAATAAAAGGCAAGATGGATGGCCTGACTGATACAATTTTCAATTCAATTCACTGAACATTTCTTCAGTACCTACTATATGCCAGGCACTGTACTAACTAAGCACTAGGGATACAAAAAGAAGAAAAAGACAGTATTTATCCTCAAGGAGCTTACAGTTCAATGCATTTAACATCTTGGGGGTATTACAGAATTAGAAGAGGGGCTCCAGTGATTTGTGTGTATCCTCTATAGAGGATATACAGAAACACAAGGAAAGGGATGGTTCAGAATGAAAAGGCATTGGAAAATTGCCATCTGCATCCATAAAGCATCCACTGGAGATCCACCAAAAGACCAAGTTTCTAAGTCCCTAACCCTGTTCAAGGCATTATGGGAGAAGTGAAACATGATTTTCTCCCTTAAGGATATTGTAGATTAATTGGTGAAATACTACATATAACCCCATTAGAAAACAGTTTAAGATAGAATGTAGAGGCAACATGACCTTGGACTTAGGAAGATCTGCATTCAAGACCTGCCTTTGATATATTGGCTGTGTGACTGGGCAAGTCACTTAACCTTTCAGTGCTAGAGGCAACTGGCTGAGGCTAGAAGTTTCAGCGAAGGTGCTAACTAACCCACATTGGGAGAGGAAATTTCTTCATTTGGGAGTTTCTCGTTATCAATGAAATAATAAGTCCAATCCTTATCCCTCAAAAACAAAATGCAAGAGTGGGGAAAGGTCAGTGAATTCTACTCAGTCAGAGTAGACTTCATGGAACAGGCAGGCTGAACTAAACTTTGAGGAAAGGACATGTGTGGAGAGGGGAGGGACATTGATGAATGCAGATGAAATATCGATTTGGATTCAATTGCTGCCTGGGGAGTTTCAACATTCATAGAAACCAGTGACAAAGAAGAGAGAAAAGGGTGTAACAATGAGGAGAAAGTAGAGTCATTGGCTAGGGAAGCCTTTCTTGCTAGTAGTCTTAAAGGATGATAAAAATATAAATTGTTGTTATTATTTGGAAGTGAAGGATGATAGCTCCAGGGAGCTGAGATTAATCCTGAGAAATAGAATGAAGCCATACCATCTTTGTCATCACTTCTCAGGCTTAGATTGTCACTGAGAAGCAGCCAGGCAAAGAGCTAATGGCGGTCTATCACTTCAAGATTGTCCCTTTCACAAGCATTGAGGTTTAGAACCTGGCTTTTGATGATGCCTCCCACCTCCATCTCTTGTTCTATGAACTAGTAGCATCTTTATCAATCCTCAAGGAACTCCAGACTGTCTAGAATTCTACAGGCTCATATAGGGGCACAAAACCTGGTCTCCACATTAATGAGGTCTCAATTATTTTCTGTGAGTTACAGTTTGTTTTTAATTCATTGGGTTTAACGCAGTGACTTGTATGCCATAGGCATTTCCTTGACCTTTCTTGAATTTAATGGGACTTGTCTGATATATAATGGGTAATAGCAGGGACCCATTTCATGAACTAGATATTGAGATTGTTGGCAGGTCCCAATGACAGAGATGCTCTTTTCATTTGCTTCATGGAGGCCAATAATTAGATATTGGAGAATTGAGACAAGGACTTATGAAAGGGAGAAAAGAACAGAGAAAGAAAATAAAGATGTGAACACAATGAAAATGTGAAAATGAAAAATGTAAAAATGAAAAAGAAAATTCTTCATATGAAGAAGACATATGAAAAATTGAGGACAGGAGACAGAAAGGGAGGTTGATCAATCACTCATGGAAGTCCTGGATAGGAAGGAAAGAAAAGAACCTCAGAATGAGGAAATAAGGAAGCAGAGAAAGGTCTGAATAGCTGTAATTATTTGTGTATACCTTCTCTCTCTTTTAGAATATGAACTATGTTGGGGGACTTGCCTCAGTCTTGTGTATCTTTGTAGCCTTCTTGGAGAGCTAGGTTTGGGGTTATAACAGGTAATCACAGAATATTTGTCAAATGAATCAATAAATGCATGGCTGAATATTTTCACCTCAGGAGACATGAGAATGAGGAGGAGAATGAGGAAAGCAGGTTTGTGGCATCTCCTAGGTAGGACCTAGAATTGTTGGCAAAAGTTGCTTCAACTTTGCAGGAAATATAAATGGAGGGTAGCTGGTAGCAGGTCCCACTTGAAAACTCACCAAGGCTCATGTGCCTGTCAACTCCTTAGGAAACTTGAGGTGCAAAATGTAAAGGAGGGATCCTAGCACAAATAAGACAAATACCATCGTGACATGATCACGCAATGGTAGACCACCACATGGGCTGAAGATGGAAACATAAACTAGAATCTATGGCTCACCTTGTCCTTCGAGTTTTGACAGCTGATTAGTCACTAAAACCTTAATTCAGGGCACTGAACAATTGGAGATCAGAATGCTCATCTATTTCCCAAGACTTAAGTGACAAGGTGTTCTCATTGACTATCGAGGTGGCATGTAAAAGAACAAGTATATGAATAGGCCTACAATATGCTGGGCACTGTGCTAAGAGCTTTACAAATATTCTCTCATTTGGAACATAGAGGTTTCTGAAACCCAAGGAAATAGTCCCTAAGGACTTGTTTGTTTTAAGTAGGAGTGGCAAAGTGAAAAGAGTCATTGGATAGAACCTAGGGTCAGGAACATCTGAATTCAAATCTGGTCTCAGACACTTAGTTGTGTAATCCTGGTCAAGTTACTTAATTTCTGTCTGTTTCCTCAACTGTAAAATAATGATAATAATATCACCTACCTCTTAGGATTATTGTAAGGATCAAATGAGATATTTGTAAAAAGCATTAAGAACTGTACCTTGCACATAGTAGTTGCTACATAAGTTCTTATTCACTTCCTTTCCCCTTCCATTTTATTGTTCACACGAGCCTGAGGAAGGCATTGCATTGGATTTGTTCAGTTTTCCATTCCAGATGGCTTTTCTTTAGACTAAATTTAATAGAAGTCATCAGTGCCCAGAGATGCTCACACCTACAGTCTTTGAACCTTGGAAAAATGTCTAACCTTCATTCTACTGATCTGGACAGTGAGGGGAAGGGCAATGGAAATGTGGATGGTATAATGTAAATTATTTTTACTGACAGTGAGGATTGGAGACCATGCTTCCAAAATGTTCGACTTTAGCCAACTGGTAGGCATTAGAGGTCTTCATGTCCCTGGAATCCTAAAGATTCTCTACCAAACTCCCTTTATTTTTCCTGTGATAACCTCTAATCACCTGAAGATTCTGACTACCACAGTTAAGCATGGCTCCCCCTCAAAAGACATATGTGTGTATGTATATATGCATATTACATATTAACACACATTTATATACACATGTGTCTCTCTGTGTGCATACATGTCATGTGTCATGTGTGTAAAGATGTTATATACGTTCCATGCCATGGTGTGTATATATAGATTATATGTCATATGTGTGTGTATATTGGACATATGTATATCTCATATACATATATATACATATACATGTACACATCTATATTCAAATGGACATTTATGTCTATGTACACTTGTCTATATTAATATAGACATATGTGTATATAGATACATATACAAACACTCAATATATTCACACAGTGAGGTAAAGACAGGCAAATATGGGTCAGAATTCTTAGACAAACCTGTCCAAGGAATTTCAAAATACCTCAAACACAAAGGGAACTTGCTCTATACTTTTGGCTCTATTGTCTTCCGACTTAGGCTTCCTGATAAAGATGTTGGAACCTTGGCAACTCAGTCCTGACTTTATACCCAGTCCTGCTTCCTCATAGGTCTTTTGGCTGCATGGGCTCACTTTTTCCTTTCATCAGTTTCATATTCTCTGAGGCCAAGAGGTTAGCATCTGATTCAATGATATCCTAAAGTATGCTTGTCAAGATGGTCCTAGTCATGCTATGTATGCTTTCTCTGATGCTAGAAATGAACTGAGACCTGTTTTTCTAGGAATTTCTTTCTTCCAAGTTCCAGAGTTTTGAGGGGGGTGGAACAAATACCTATGAGAATATTGACCACAAGGGAATTGCTGCTACTTCAGTCTTATTTGAGAAGCATCTAACTCAGGCCCAACATTCAGTTCTTCCAGAATTCTTAGTCCCTTAGAATCCTCAACCCTAAGGGGTCAGGGGTTTGTTGAACTCAAAGAAGCTATAGCTATAGCTATAACTATAACTATATATATATGTATATATACACATACATATATAACTAGATAGATACAATAGATATGATATATGATACAACAGATAGATCTTTATTTCAATGTAGTTGGTTTCCTTGGTAATCAAATGCATTTTATTTATTTAAGAAGATTATTTTAAGAAGGGGGTCTATAGGCTTTACCAGATTGCCAAAAGAGTCTATGATACAAAAAAAGGTTAAGAATGTCTGCTCTAGTATCTAGAAAGACCTTTTACTCCCCTCAACGAAGAAGCTAGAATCAACCCAAAGGTGTTGGGGAGGACAACAGTCCTGTCTTGTGATCTGTCTCCACAGTGAAATGCAATTATTGAACTTTTTTTCTCTGGGAGAGCACAGTAGCCAGAGAAAGGAGTACTCCTTCCTCCTGCCTAGCCAGGATCCACAGCCTCAGAAGGGTTAAGAGAAGCAGCCCCCAATCCCTGTGCAGATCCACCCCCTAGCCTGGATTCCTGCTCACCCCAATCCCCTGCAGGGACAGGAACAAAAAGAATGACCACGGCAGGAAGGCCCTTTGCTGACTCTGTCACTGAGCCGCTGTCCTGAAGATCTGAGAGTAAATAAACCAAGTCTTGCTCAAGGGGGAAGAGTGGAATTCCCCCCTCTTCCAGGTTGGCTCAGAAACTACCTACTGACCAGTGACAACAGGCTGAGCTCAGAAAAGAAATGCCCAGAGACTTCGCACCTTTCTGCTGAAGCTCACCAGTGGGAGATTTATTAAATTTTGGTTTACTATGTGTAACCTTAAGTCTGAGTTTTGTTTGCTTGCTTTCCTGGGTAACTTGCTTTTTTAAAACACTTAGCTGTAGTTAATCTACTGACCAATGGCTTAACCTGCAGGTGGTCGGGAGGCCTCCACCAAATTCCTCCAAACCCTTTGTTACCTGGTCTAGGAGAACAAGACTCCTTGTTTGGGAAATGTTTCTCCTCCCCCAAAACATCTCCTCTATTAAGAGTCTTTTGTGACTATAAATCTGAAGAGGGGGATTATAATGGATAGGCTGTCACACAAATTGTTTCCTCTAAATGGATAATACAAACCCCACTAAAAGTTTACATGCTGGCATGATGAAGCCTTTATTCAGAGGAACAGCGCCATTTACATTAAACTGAACCTGTAGGCCTGAGCAAAGCTTCCAAACAAATCCCATTTGAATATTTCATTTTGGCTAGAATGAGCTGAATCTGAACACCTCAGCCTCAGTCCCCCAGAAGCTCTCTTACTGAAAAGCTGAAGGGAGTCCTAGTCAGAGAAGGCCAGGTTAACAGCTCTAGCTGTCTGCCTTGAAGTTAGGATATTTAATTAACTGAAAGATAATTGCTGAGTATTCAGTTTAAAAAGGGAAACACCATGAAGTATGTAAACATTTATTGAGTACTCAATGTATGCTCAGCCCTGCAGGGGATACAGAAAAAAATAGTTCCTGTCCTCAAGGAGCTTATAATCAAGTCTAGTCTAAAGTCAAAAGGTAATGTAGCTAGTAGATCAGTGTGCTGGGCTGGTGGGCAGGAAGAGCTAGGTTCAGATTTGACCTCTCACATTTACAGCATGGTCCTGGTCAAGTCATTTCACCATCTCTTGGTGTTCTTTATTCAGTTTCTGAAGCATGTACTTTAGAAGGCTATAGTCAGGGTTAAATGAGAGAATGATTGGGTACATCAGAAAGAGCTCTTAAACTATTAGTCATAGAATTTGAATTCAAAGCTTAGCTCTGTCCCTTACTGCCTATGTGTGACCTGGGACAGATCACTTCATTTCTCTGTGTCTAAGTTTCTTCATCTGTTAAATGAAGAGAGACTTGAGTTTGAACCTTGCCTCTGTCACTTAATAGCTCTGTGACCTTGGGCAGGTCAATAGATCATAAATCCCTTCATTTTACAGATGACTCAGAGGGTTAGGGAATTCTGAGGAAGGGCCTATTGGACCTATATTTTTGACAGGATTTATAATTAGCATTTAGCACAGTGCCTGGCACATAGTAGGTGTTTAATAAACGGTTATTGACTGACGTAGTGGTAAAAAAAAAAAGTGCTGGACTTAGAGTCAGGAGGGACTTGGTTTCGAACTCTTCATCCATCAGTTACTAGCTTTGTGACCTTGAGTGAGTCAGTGGATCATCAATGTCCAGATTCAAGCCTAAATGTATCCTTTCTTAGCATCCTTTTCTGACCCTCCAAATCTTTTCCCCTCTTTCAACAGAGGAAGATGAATATGGATCCAACTCAAAAACTGATCTTAGCTGGATTATCCTGTTGTAGCAAATGTCAAATTCTCTGAAAGCAAACAGAATTTTCTGGGTATTTTCTCCTCCATATGGCAACCAAGCAGGTAACAGGAAGTCATCAGATGAATTTATGTGTGGGATCCCCAGATTAGAAGTTCCAAGTGTCCAAGACCATAAATAATCACTTCCTTCCCTGCAAATGACTGGACAATTAGAGATCATATAATTCCTTCTAATAAAATGGAATCTTAAATCATTCATATTTCTCTAAGCTTTAGTAGGTATTTTTAGTAAACCTACTAAGTAGTATTTTAGTAAAAAGAAAATTTAGTTTGTCAAATTGAATTTCTCATGTACAGCACTTTTTTTTCTCTGTTCTTTAACTAGACCTTTGCTTTCTCAGAGTTTGTGCAGGCATGAGCATGTATACGTACATGCATGTGGTTGTGTTTTGTCCCTCCTGAAGAGAGTATTTGCTGCTGGTGTGTTTATATCCTTGTTGTATTTCCCCTTCTTTTCTGTTTGCCTTAATTTCTGTAGTCTTTGCAAACAGTAGAAATTATCAGAAGCAGCCTAATTACACTGTATGGGAATGAATCACACAGACACATTTGATTTTTCTGTCAAACACATCGTTTCAGCCTTGCTGAACAGGAGGGGAGTAAAAAAAAATGTGGAATGTAGGCCTCCCTGAATTTCAGGCCTGGCTGGAGGTGGATGTCTACTGTCCCCATGGCTTCAGTACAACCAGCCAGATCACAGTTTTCATTACATTAGGAGCAGGATAAGCTACTCCTCTGTTGTCAGGGAAGCAGTAGAAACTCCCTAATTATTAGACTAAATAACCTCCAATTCTCTCTTGTGGGGGTTGACAACCTCTGGCCTATCTATCAATGGTGGCACGTAGGATAACTTTTAGTGAACTGGTGACCAGGGTAGCAGTAGAGGGAAGCCAGTCTTGTTACTATCCCATTCCTTATGGCCATCAGTACTGAAATCAAGTTGTCTTTAGTGCTGGGATCTTGGGAATTTGTTCTTTAGGGTCTGCAGTCTATGACTGTGCTGATGGGTGGGGGAAGGTTGTTGATGTCTCACTGCATGCCACCCTTTCCCCCAAAATATGAGGGCATGAATGAAAACATGGAATGAGACTCTCAGACGTGCCAATCTTTGATAGATGTTATAGGCACAACCCAGTTCCCTGTGCATATAGTAGACTCCTGACTGCTTGATCCAAGGCTTCTGATCAGTTTTACAATGGTGTAGTCAATCAGTCAAAAAGCATTCATTATGAAATTATCAGGGGATGGAGACAAGATAGTGGAATAGAAAGATGCATATACTCTTCCTCTTCCCCCACAGCCCATAAAATACCTGTAAAGAATGACTCTCAACAAATTCTAGAGTAGCAGAAGCCACAGAACGGAATGGAAGGGACTTCCAGCCTAGGGTGACCTGGAAGGCCCATGGGAAAGGTCTGTCACACCAGATGTGGAGCGGAGACCAGTCCAACCTTGACCCCATGCAGTGCAGGAAGGAGGACTGGAGCAGGCTTTGGGGGTGGAATCCCCAGGGGCAGCAGCAGTGGTTCACAGATCTCTCAACCCACAGGCATCAAAGGTCAGTAAGAGGGCTTTTTCAGCTGGCCAAGAAGGGAGCAGGGTCCCCCCATAGCTCCCCAGGTGGTGGCAGAGGCCTCAGCAGGCAGCACAGGACTCTCAGGGTGGGCAGCAGCCAACATCCATTGTTGGAAGCCTCTTTGTAAAGCCCCTGGGGAAACTGAGCAGCTGATCTGAACCTCAGCCCTGAGTGCTGGCCTGGTGGAACTGGAGGTGAGGCTGTTGTGGAGAGGCAATTCTACTACTCACAGATTCTGGGCACAAAAGTTTCTGGTTGCTCCCATTTCAGTGTGCAGGCTTGATTGTGCCACGTTGGAGGAACTGAGATCTTACAGGTCCCCAGAGTATACCCTACTCTTGACAAAGAACTCAAAAGTCAAGTAACTGATTGGAAAAATGTTCAAAAAAGGGAAAAAAATAAGTCTATAGAAGGTTACTGTCTTGGTGAACAGATATCTTCTCCCATCCTTTCAGATGAGAAAAAACAATGCTTGCCACCAGGAAAAGACATAAAAGTCAAGGCTTCTGTATCCCAAACATCCAAATTAAATATTCAATGGTCTCAGGTCATGGAAGAGCTCAAAAAGGATTTTGAAAATAAAGTAAGAGAGGTGAAAGAAAAATTGGGAAGAGAAATGAGAGAGATGGAAGAAAATCATGAAAAGTGAGTCAACAGCTTGCTAAGGAAACCCAAAAAATGCTGAAGAAAATAACACCTTTAAAAATAGGCTAACTCAACTGGCAAAAGAGGTCCAAGAAGCAAATGAGGAGAGGAATGCTTTAAAAAGTAGAATTAGCCAAATGGAAAAGGAAGTTCAAAAGCTCACTGAACAAAATAGTTCTTTAAAAATTAGAATGGAACAGATGGAAGCTAATGACTTTATGAGAAACCAAGAAATCACAAAACAAAACCAAAAGAATGAAAAAATGGAAGATAATGTGAAATACCTCATTGGTAAAACAACTGACCTGGAAAATAGATCCAGGAGGGACAATTTAAAAATTATGGGACTACCTGAAAGCCATGATCAAAAAAGAGCCTAGACATCATCTTTCATGAAATTATCAAGGAAAACTGCCCTGATATTCTAGAAATAGAGGGTAAAATAAATATTGAAAGAATCCACTGATCACTTCCTGAAAGAGATCCAAAAAGAGAAACTCCTAGGAACATTGTAGTCAAATTCCAGGGTTCCCAGGTCAAGGAGAAAATATTGCAAGCATCCAGAAAGAAACAATTTGAGTATTGTGGAAGTACAATCAGGATAACACAAGATCTATCATCTTCTACATTAAGGGATTGAAGGGCTTGGAATATGATATTTCAGAAGTCAACGGAACTAGGATTAAAACTAAGAATCACCTACCCAGCAAGAGTGAGTATAATACTTCAGGGAAAAAATGGTCACTCGATGAAACTGAGGACTTTCAAGCATTCTTGATGAAAAGACCAGAGCTGAAAAGAAAATTTGACTTTCAAACACAAGAATCAAGAGAAACATGAGAAGGTAAACAGGAAAGAGAAATCATAAGGGACTTACTAAAGTTGAACTGTTTACATTCCTGCATGGAATTTGTAACTCTTGAAATTTTTCTCAGTATCTAGGTAGTTGGTGGAATTATACACACACACAGAGAGACAGACAGAGAGAGAGAGAGAGAGAGAGAGAGAGAGAGAGAGAGAGAGAGAGAGAGAGAGAGAGAGAGAGAAGAGAGAGTGTGCACAGGGTGAGTTGAATAGGAAGGGATCATATCTAAAAAAATAAAATTAAGGGGAGAGGAATATATTGGGAGGAGAAAAGGAGAAATGGAAATGGGCAAATTATCTCTCATAAAAGAGGCAAGAAAAAGTCTTTTCAATGGAGGGGAAAAGGGGAGAGATGAGAGGGAATAAGTGAAGCTTACTCTCATCACATTTGGCTCAAGGAAGGAATAAGATGCACACTCAATTTGGTACGAAAACCTATCTTACAATACAGGAAAGTAGGGGAGAAGGGGATAAGCAGGGTGGGGGAATCCCTGGATGGAAGGGAGGGCAAATGGGAAGAGGAAGCAATTAGAGATAAACACTCTTGGGAGGGACAAGGTCAAAAGAGAGAATAGAAGAAATGGGGGTCAGGATAGGATGGAGGGAAATATAGTTAGTCTTACACAACATGACTAGTATGGAAGTCATTTGCAAAATTACACATCTATAGCTTATATTGAATTGCTTGCCTTCTCAGTCAGGATGGGTGAGGAGGGAGGAAGAAAGAGAAATTGGAACTCAAAGTTTTAGGAACAAATGTTGAGTATTGTTCCTGCATACAACTGAGAAATAAGAAATACAGGTAATGGGCTATAGAAATTTATCTTGCCCTACTGGACAAAAGAGAAGATGGGGATAAGGGAAGGGAGGGATGTTAGAAGGGAGGGCAGATTGGTGGAAGGGGTAATCAGAATACTCACATTTTTGGGGTGGAGGGAGGGGAGAGATGGGGAGAAAAATTGGAACTCAAAATTTTGTGAAAATGAATCTTGAAAACTTAAAATAAATAAATTAATAATTTTTAAAAAATTACCAGCAGAGTGAAAAGAACTCTGGACTTTGAGTCTGAAGACTTGGGTTCATATCCTGCTAATAGGCACTTTCTGGATGCATAATGACAGACAAGTCACTTAACTCTCAGAGCCATGGTTTCCTCATATGTAAAATGGGGATGGAGTTTAAGTTCTCTAGCTCCACATAATTGTTGTGAGGAAAGTGCTTTTCAAACCTCAAGGGTGCAATACAAATATGATATGTTATTATTTCATCCCAGGCATCATAATGAGTATTGAGAGTTATCACTGTGACCAAAATGATTTCAATTTTCCCAGGAAATTAACGTTATGACTACTCTGGCCAGATACTTTCCATAGCAGAATTCAGAGATCAGTCAGTCATTCTGTTGGGCATTTTGAAACATTTGGTTTTCTTTTTGGAACTTCCTTATCCTTGACTCTCAAATTAGAGCTTTTTCATCCCCTTACTTAAATTAGAATCATTCTCCTTGATATTAAAAATATAAAGCCCTTCACTGCTTGCTTTCTCTGCTTCTGGAAGAAGCTGACTTTAGTTGGGGAAACTGCAGAGTGGTTTATATATACTTTGAAAGACAAAGATATCATAAAATACCAACTCTGAAATGTGGATATGGAAAGAGGAAGAAGGGAAGAAGAAAAAAGATGGGATCAAGAAGTCCTGAGTTAGCATTCCTCAAATCTTTATCCCCTCTTCTCTCATGTGTTGGCACAGTCCTTATGATTTAACAAAGTGAGGAGGAAGGAGGCCAACAGAGAAGATTTAGTAAGTGTCCTGAACTTACCAAGTAGAGCTAAAGAGAGGCTTGGATGCCCTTTTTCACAGGATCACCTTTCAGAAAGATGGACCTGCCTCAGCAAGGAAGAATTTCCATTTTTGAGCTTCATAAACAACTGAAGAAGGTTAGAGCTGGCCCTGTGTGGAATTATGGAGTTGACTGAGTTTTTCTTCCACTTCTCTTTCACATCTTCTGTCTCTACATCTTCTCTGTTTTCTCTCCCACACCTTCTGTTTCTACCCCTTTTTCTGGCTAGGGAACATGGCATTCAATGCCTTCGTATTTGATTTGAACTCAGGTCTTCCTGAGTCCGGGTATGGCACTCTACCCACCGCACCACCTAACAGACCAAAAGTGTAACAATAGATTGATGGAGAAAGACTTGTGCCAGGCATTGTCTTTAGCATGAGGGGTAAAAGAACATACAAGCAGGACAAGCCCCTGCCCTCAAGGAGTTTACATTTGAATGGGTGAAGACAATACATGAAGGGAATCTGGAAAGAGAGGGAGGACATGCCAGGGAAATGTTTGAAAGTGACATGACTCAAGATAAGGCAAAAGTATGTATCTATTTCACCCAGGGTGGTTCCAAGATTGGGGGTGGGGAGGGGAGGTGGAAAACTATTACCCCTCCAAGAGATTATTTGTGTTCCTTTCTGAACTGGACCTGTGATTTCATTGCATTGGGAACTTTCAGTGAAGAAACTCCCTCTACCAATGCATGTCAGTGCCTTACTGGTTCTATTTTCATTTCTAATTTATAGTCTCAGAGAGTTGCTTGAGGTACCAAGCAGGTCAAAGTACTTGCCCAGAGTTACATAGCCAGTAAGTTTCAGAGGCAAGGCTTAACCTTGTCTTCTTGATATGAGGTTGAAATGGGCACTCTATGTACTATGACAACCAAGAAAATTTGTACTTGAAAATAAGCGAAAGTCTTAAGCTAGAAGGGATGAAGCTTTAATGGTTCCACCAGCAAAGGATCTTTTGAAGGCATATAGGTATTTCCAGACTTTCAAACCCATATCACCTAGAAGTGGGACCCATAGTTTAAGGAGTGCTGAAGGGGTCATGAAGCACTGGATTGCTTACTTTGCCTATATTTAAGGCTCTATAGAAAGTGCCAAGTCCTCAGATGAATCTTGTAATTTATGGAAAACTGTTGTAATTTATGGAAAACTGTTTTTTTAGCTTCTCTTTTATCAATCACTAGCGATTTCCAGGAAGGGTCTGTTTTCAAATTATTATTGTGCCACAAGGAACAACATGGTAAAAGAGTTAGTGTTAAATCTATCAATACCTCTTCTTCTAAGAATATTCCTGCCTGGCCATCAACCTACCTTATGTCAGACTATGAAGAAGTAGAATACACCCTTGTTGGTCTAAAAAAGCAGTGTCAGGAGGACCCAAGTTCAAATCTGAACTTACTAGCTATGTGAACCTGGGCAAATCACTTAATCCTATTTGCCTCAGTTTCCTCATCCAAAAAACAAGCTGGAGAAGGAAATGGCAAACCACTCCAGTATCTTTGCCAAGAAAACCCCAAATGGGGTCATGGAGAGTCAGACATGACTGCAATGACTCAACAACAAAAATCTAGTATTTTATGGTGTAAAAAGTAATTTATAAACATTCTCATTTGATTCACATAATATCTTCATGAAGTATTATTGTCTTAGTTTTAAAAATATGGAAACTCAGACTCAGATAGATGAGCTAATTTCCCCAGGGTCACATAACTGGTTAGCAGTAGAATAAGAACTAGAATACAGGTCTCCTGATCAATTCCAGAGTCCTTTCCACCACATCTCATTTGATCTTGTATTCTTCCTGCTGGTATTCATCCCACATCTCTAAATGGTGATTAAAAAGTGATAATATTAAAAAACACCTCACAATTCCCTCTCTTTCACATTCCATGTTGGCATTAAAAAGCCAATAAAAGACTTAAAAATAATCTATTAAAGGTAAAACCACATGAAAGCTTTCAGCGTCAAGGCCAAATATTCAGACTAACATGAGATAGATGGGAAGGAAGGGAGGAGAACTAGGGAGGAACAGCAATAAGCCTAGAGAGTTGGCTTTGGAGTCAAAGGCACAGGGGTCAAATCACAGCTCAACCATTGTCTGTTAGTTTTGGCCACCTCTTAGTTTTCTTAACCGAAAAATGAATGAATGGAAAAGTATTAAATATCCATTCTGTGTCTACTACGAGAAGCAGTATGGTATAGAGGATAGAGGATTGACCTTGAAGAAAAGAAGAACCAAATTTAAGTCCTATCTTTGATTGATACTGGCTATTGTAATACTGGGCAAGTCACTTAACTTCTAAGTGCTGCATATGACATTCTCCAGAAAATCAGGGCTTATCCTTGGATCTTGCTATTTGCCCTGCTGCCACGAACCTCCCTCTGTCACCTTCCCACTGGTTTTCATTGTCTTGCTCTTGTGCAGCTAGATATTATTGAGATAAGTAAGTTTCTACTTATGCACCAATCAAGACAGTTCAGGAAAACCTCAGAGATGAGTGGATTCTCTCCTCCAGACTTGGGGAATGGTCTCTGAAGATCTGATGTTTGAGGTAGAGAGAAGGGAAAGGCAGCGATAGGAAAGATAGCAAGATACCTGAGTAGCTCTATTTACACAGTAGATTGCTGAAGTTGAGATTAGAAGTCCTTAAATCTCTAAAGCTTTTATCCTATAGTATTAGTTTTAGATATTTTGAAAGCAGAAGTGAATGGAGAACTTTAGAATAATGGGGAAATCAAACCAAATACAGTAACTTCACTTTCATCTATTGCAGAATGGTTTTTCTGCATTGGATCCCACTCATATCTGATGAAGGTTAACCAAGAACAAGTATCACTGAGGGAGAGAAGGTCTCAGAAAACTGGAGAATTTATAGGATGCTTTATGCATATCATCTCCTCCCTCTCTTCTCCTCTATCCCACCCCCTCTAGACCTCAGGGTGCTCTCACAAAATTAATTTGGTCTCTGTTGACCAAGAAGAAGCCTTCCATTTAAATGTAAACAGATCAAGACTTTGACCTCTGCTCTTGAAAGTGAAGGCAGTGAAAAAAAAAGGAAGTATAATGTACTTGAAGGTAGAAAAAAGGGTCATTTGGTTAAAGCTTTTAAATGCAACCATCCTGAGTTAGAAGTAGCATGGTGACCTTCTTCCAAGTTCCAAGGAGATACTAGGACTCTGGCCTATTTGCATGTTTGCAAAACAAGACTGGGATAGGATGAGCTTCCTCACCGACCTTGATGGAAACATTCTGAAGAACTTTCACATTTCATTGACTGGCAAGTTCCACAGACTAAATAAATACAGTCTAAAAACCAAAGACCTCATAGTATATTGAGTTGAATAGATTTCCACCCAGAATAGGAACTCTCTCAGACTACTGAGCCAGTTGTTTGTCAGTGACTGAGCTAGGACAGTGAGATTTATAGCAGTGCCAAGGAGGGAGTCTGAACCAGTCCAGGGCTTTCCCTTAATGAAAACAAGGAATCATTAGAAGATAAAGGCTCAGGGGATGTAGCCAAGGAGAAGCCAAACAGAGTAAGTGAGGAGTCCAGCTACAAGACCTTTTTCCTTGTCAGTACTAGACAAATTAAAAACCTCCTAGCCTTTCATTCATTCACCAGGAACTCCTTGCCTTCCAAGGCAGAGTGGTCTGGGGTTGCTGTGTTGGAAAGCTAGTGCTGCATTCTGGAAGGCTAGTCCTCCTGAGGCATGCTATGTGGGGGAGCAATGAATGAATGGAAGTAGTGGAGACAACTCAACTGAAATCAACAAAAAGTGAGTAGAGGTAAGGTAAAATCTAAGAAATTTGAGAAAAAAGAATTTAAAAGGGATTGGAGAGAAATTCTACCTTTACTCCTTTGTCCCCCTCCCTTTCTCCCTTAAAAAGGGTATGAGTAGAGAATATTGAAGAAAAAGTAAAGGAATTCTTGAATGACAACAGCTGGTTATGAGAGTGGTCTGGAAAAGATTCTACCTTGTCCAAGATGACCTTGCTAATGAATTAGTATTTGATCAAGCAATAATGCTGATATAGAAGGATTTCCTTAGGAAATGCAGCGTCATTTCCATGGATCCTTCTCCTTAATGTCTCCAGGATGAACCAAGATAACTTCCTATGGTGTTCTTAGACACACCTTTTTGGGGGAGGGGAAATTCTTCAGACTGACCCTACCCATTGCAATGAAGAACTCATTTGTTCATCTTCTCTCATGGCCTCAGATATCTGAAACTGATATATGTTTTTGTATGAGAAAAGCCTTGAATTTTCCTTATCAATTTTTTTTTATTCTACTTGTAGCAATGAAAAATGGTTTCCAATACCATGATATCACATTCCTAGGAAAATTACTTTATCTAGCGGAAAAAAAGTTTGTGATAGCCTCCAAATCAGGAAGATGCTATTCATGAAGAGAACCCCTGCAACTTAGAAATCCCCTCTCTACCCAAGAATTCCCAGGTGTTCCCTGCTGGGCACTAATCTAATCCCTTCTGGGGTTTGGTAATTTAATTGTGTAATGGTCCACACCTGAGACGTTCACCTAGCTATCTCCTAGGACATTACCTGGCTTAAAAGAAAGACTAATGAGTATTAAGTCAGGGTCTTAGACATTTAAAGCTTTTACCAGGGCCCAAACATCTGAATCAAGCCCAGAGAGTTCTGGGTAAAGCAACAAAAACAAAACACAACAACACAGCAACCCTAAATCACCACCACCACACGGTAAGTTTGAAAAGGTGGCTAGAAGTAATTTAAGTCCTTTCTAAGTGGCTCTGAAAAATGGATTTTGTCCTTGTAAATTAAATACTCTAGTAGTGATTCCCCAAACATCTATTATTCACACCAGCAGGACAGATGGTAAGTCACTGGAAGATTTATAGAAACTAAAAGACTTCCCGTGTGAAAGGTTAATGAAAGTGTAATTTGAATCATAAAATCTTTATGTGTAGCATTCAATTTACACCGAGGGCTCATTGTGGATGCATTCGGTTCTCCCGGTGGCCGCTGATGTCACTGCTGGTTAGGCACTGAAATGGGTGGAGCTAGTCCCTTTTTGTGCATGTATTTCTTTAAAATATGAAAGTCTCTCTCCCTTTCTCTCTCTCTCTCTCCCCCTTCCCCCCACTTCCTCCGTCTCTGTCCCTCCCTCTTTTCTTCTCTCCTTTCTTTCCTCTCTCCCTTCCTCATCCTTTTTTTCTCCCCTCTCTCCCTCCCTCCTTCCTTCTCCCCTTCCCTCCTTCCCTCCCTCTTTCTGTTCCTCTCCCCTTCCCTTCTTCTCTCCCTCTCTCTCTCCCTTTTCCCTTTCCTCCCTCACCTTCTTCTTCCTCTCTCCTTTTCCCCCTCCTCTTCTCCCTCTCTTTCTCTCCCCTCCCCCTTTCCTTCCCTCCCTCTCTCTTTCTCTATGGCTTGTAACAACTTCAACAACTGTCTTGGTTCCACCCCGAGGATTTCACTGAGAACATGTTAGAGGGAATCAGAAGCACAGAAAAGGTCACAAATAAGCACCTTAGGAACAATGAAAGCTTTTCTCTATGCAGCACTGGGAGAGTTGCTAGAAAAAAAAATGAAAAGGTATTAATCAGAAGTGGCTATAAATCCTCTGGAGTTTTGCTCTTATAAAACTCCTCAGAGAAAGTCTTGAAGGAAATGCAGGTCAAAGCCCCCCAAAAAAGCTCTTGATCAGAGATTGCTGGAGGAAAATCTTCCCAGATGCCGTTTAATAGGCAGCAATCACCCCAGGAGTGGGAAAGCCAAGTACGCTTGAAACATGGTTGCAGTTCCTAATAGGTCTTGTCACACTTAAGGCTCTGCGAGCTCCATCCAACGAACAGCTGAAGCTGGCTGGCGATTCATAAAGCCAACAGTTTAAAGTTTATTATGATGAAAGCACTTAATGACAGCCATCGCTAGGGGCCCATCATTTATAAAGCTCTGCTGAGTATTAGACATGTAGCATGACCACCAATTTTATGTCACAATTGCTACCATAAAATGACCTTTGGTGATTTTTGCTGCATGTGGTGGACAGCTCTTCCTTCACATTAGTGTTCTGTGGCTTTTCTTTGTAGACTATTATGCTGTCTAAACCTTATTGAGCCTCAACCCTTGTTATTACCCCAAAGGCCTGTCTACAAAAAAAAAAAAAAAACCCGAATAACTCTCATGCTCGTTTACGGCACTCTGATAATTTACAGTTCTTACCAGCCTTGGTTTGTGCAATATTTTAATGCAAATATTCTTTGCCATTGCATTTGATTAAAAAAAAATAAGTTCCCAGGTTTCTGGCTTGGGCAATATCCATTTGATGAGAGTTCACTGAAATTAGCCCCTTATTCTCTGGTTAGTTTCCAATGAATGGGACTGTTTTCACTTGCCCGTTAAAAACAGCCCCCAGAAGGGGGAAAAGTGATTAATTAAACCTCCCTTGAGAAAAAGAGAGAGATCTTTTAAGATGTTATGTGGGATAAACCAAACTAGTACAAGAACAGTGATCTTTATTTTCCCTACATCTAGTTCTAGTGCAAATTTACATGCAAGTAATATTATTTAATTAGGCTTTGATTTTCTAACCCACTTTGTGGAGTTTAGAAAGTGTATGAATACAAGGCCACTTTACTGCTCTGATATAAACTGTAGCTGGGAAAGTGGTCTGCCCATGCTATACCACCTTTAAATTGTGTATATAATTTTATAAATGATATAAAATCTGCTTCTAGTCTTAAAAAAAAACGACAACACAAGCGTGGCACACTGCAATTTTGGAAGGATTTAAAATATGTGATTTCTGCTGGTACCTACTGTATTGGGTTTTCTATAAAGCTTTTTTTCAATAAGGTAAATTGTTACATGACAAACTCATCTTCCACCATTATCATCTGCTGTTTGTGTTTAACAACAGGAGATCTGCTCTAACAAAACTGTTGAAATGGCTGCACAAATTACTCAGCTGAAAGCCTTTCACCAAACAAAACAGTATTAATCAGCAGTTCTTATGAAGGTGCTAATTAAAAACAATTTTCTTCCTCAGTTTGCAATACTAAGCCATCTTCAGTTGCACAGTTTCCAATATACAGCTACTGTATATGCTCATACTTCAGGGCCTCTATTGACTATTGAATCTCCCATTAGCCATTTTAGTACATTTCTGTTTACTAGCTTGTTGACATTTTAAAAGTCACAGTATGATCTGTTTAATCTATTAAAAAGTGTATTAATTGAAAAGTCAGGAGGTGGAAAGGACAGGACCAAGCCACTCCCAATACACAGACTTCCAAGGCAGACACCACATTGAGCTATAGGTATGGCCTATGCCAGTCACCTGTTTAGGAGAAGAAAAATTTGTGAATCACAAGTGACATTTCACCTTCCAAAAATCTGAAGATTTTGCATATTTTGCTTTACTTAAAAAAAAAAAAAAAGCAACTTTTGCCTTACATTGAAATTCACTCCTTAAGGTGAAACAATTCTGGATTCCAAATTCATCTTTCTTCAACGGGGACTAAGCTCAGTTCACATAATTCATAAGGCCTGGACCCAGGAGATGCTAACCTCTGGGGGCACTTGGGGTCTGTAGACTAGAGACTAGTTCCAGTAGTCTAAACGGTTTCTTCTCCTCCAGTGTGGAGGGCCATCTTTACACTTTGATTTTCTCCTTGTCATAACCTTCCAACCTTTCATTCCAAAGCCCTGCCCAGGAAAATGGCCAAGACTGACACTGTACCATGTCTGTACGGCTGGCTGCACAAGCCAAGTGCTGACTAAGCACAACGGCCCCCTAGGTGGAGGTAGGAGTAGGTGGGAAGGGGATGGCCAATTCCTTTAAAAAAATTCCAACAATTAGGAAAAGGTGTGCTCCATTCAGCTCCTCGAGGTTGGGGGGTGGGGGGAGGGGAACAACCCCAATTGCCTATAGCACTAAAACCAGGTTTTTCAACTGTCAAAAGCAGTTAACTAGTTTAAGACAGACACCTGGATGTTGAAACAGGGCTCTGGAGGGCCACTAATCCTCCTATTCATTCAGTTAACTGCTGGATCCCCAAAATTGATTCAACAGGTATGTAGTGGCAAATTCGGCCCATACTGAAGCCAAAGGGAAAAACAGCAAGGGGTGGGCAGCTCTTCTCTGAAAACACCCGAGGAACCAGCCAGAAAAGCTTTTATGGCCCCGACAAGTTTTCTGCTGAATACCAAGCAACTAAATTACCCTTCCCTAATGGAAGTTACATTTTCATGCTCAGTCAAAAAGCCAACAAAATACACGATTTATACAAAATAGCATCAACCTCTTAGGTAGCCTTTTCTAGCACTTATATCCCAATTCACATCATATGTCTTGTGCTAAAATAAAATATATTTTTCATAACCAACTCAAATGTGGCTTTTCAGAGTATCACATGATAAACCAACATGGATAATATCAGAAAAGTTTTTGCATTGACAAAATTAACTTAGTCTGGCAGAGATGCCCTAAGAATTTATATTTTATCCTAAACATGGTACAGCTTTGTCAGAAGCTAGGAAAAATGTATAGGGATATAATACTTACAAGTTCCTAATTAGACAGAAGCCTTTCTTTTGAAATAGTCACTTCCACAGTGCCTACATAATGAAATGGTTTGTACATTTTAATGACAGTTTTGGAGGTCTAACAGCATTATGTAAAAATAATTTTTAATCATAAAACTTAACAGATATATCATCTTGGAAATTTTGAAGGTCAAATGATTTTTGACACTATGATTAGTATTCTCTTAAAATTGGGCATAATTTTCTAGATCTGGATCATATTTTGAACACAACCACAGTATACAAAGCATACAATGCCAGTCTCCTATAAACTTCCAAAGAATCTAAAGAGTAGGGCTAATCCCAGGAAAAGTTCTTTTTAGAAAGAATAACTAAGAAACCATTAATCTTTTACAGTGAACAATTGATATGTTTTTATTCACACACTGAACTATACCACAAGCAAGGCCCTGTGCATGTGTATTTGTAGGTAGGGCATATCATAGGTATCTCCTTGAAAGTTTTCCCAGTCACAGTCCTTTACCAGGATATGGTAACATTAAACCCGATGCAACATAAGAAACAAAATTTTAGCAGTTCATTTTTTCTGTTCAGAGAAAAACGTACTGAAATTTCTCTACCTTAAACACACAAATGAAAATGAAATTCTTGTCAATTTGTGTATTTTCATGAGAGAGTCTAATTATTCTGTTGTGTATCATGAAGATAGGTGTATATCTGTATGTATCACACACTCAAAAGAAACAACGGGCAGCCTTGGGTGTCAGTGCTGTGATGGGGTTTTCTTTGTCTCAGATTTTGTAACCGTCTTGGTAGGGGAAAATTCTATGCTTTTCCCCCCAGTATAAAGAAGGTGGAGGACAGTTATGTGCACTGTTATTTAAAACATCCCAAATGCTTCTGATTTTTAAACAAGAAAATATTCAGCCAGTACGTAACCCATACAGTCCTCAAAGGAGAGTTACCACTAGCTGAACTACTCAGCTAAATGGCTGGTTTGCATTGCCTTGGTCTTTATCTAACACTGAGAATAGACTGCTGTTTTATCCAAAGAGGAATAAATTGCTGTTATTGTGATGTTAGCCCATCACTTGGCATTGCAATTCAAGTTTTTGTGAGAAAGAAATGTATGATCTAACTGCGACTTGACCTATGCCTTCAGAGAACCATCTAGGTGCTCTAATGGAGCAGAAAAAGTGGTGAATATAAGGACATGCTAACTGATGGTGGTAAAAAATCTGTTTGATGATAGACGTGAACAGAAGAAGATTTTTAAGAGTGGGTGTTTTTATGACAGCCAAGTTTGTTTAATGTGCAAAAGGGTCCTCACCAAATCTTGCCTTTTCTTTATTTTTTTAAAAAGGTCCTAATATTAAATATCCATTATGTTGCCTCTGCTACTGAATGAGAATGCAAAGATAACCTGCTAATGACATTACAGCTAAGTATGCACAGATGATCCTTTACAGATAAACATCTGGATTTCTCCAAAAGCATTTAAATCATTTTGATGAAGCACCAGGAAAGAATATACTCAGATTCCCTGCAGAAAAGGGATTCCCTGTTAGTCCTGGGTAGCACCTATTTAATGTTTACTATACCCTGGAAGCACTTCAAATAACAGTATATGCTTGGTTTAAATAAGATAATTGTAAGACTGATTTTTTTTTAATCCCAAATATGCAATCCAGTTTATCAGTTATTTGATTAGAATTTTTCTAGGAAGGACCTGTTTTTAAAGTGGCCTGGAGACAAGCAGCAGTTAGATTTTAGACTCGATAAAGGCTCACTTTTCATTCATAGTCAGAGCCTAAATGTGCTCTTCTTGTACCTAAACAGATAATAAGCACTCAGCACACTCCCCCTTCTTGACACAACACACTGAGACTAATCACACATAATTGGAGAGGAGGAGCAGAGGGCTGGGCAAACCATTGTGTCCAAAGGACAAATGGTCAGTTTATGATGCTTTGGTCTGATGTAGTGATTTCTTATACTTCTGTAGGGGAAAAAAGCGAGAGAGAGAGGGAGAGAGGGGGAGAGAGGGGGAGAGAGAGGAAGAGAGAGAGAGGGAGAGAGAGAGAGAGAGAGAGAGAGAGAGAGAGAGAGAGAGAGAGAGAGAGAGAGAGAGAGAGAGAGAGAGAGAGAGTTAATTTGGGGGAGGTTCCAAAGACAAATTTTTGCCGGGGGGGAAAAGAATCATGATGTAGAATCTTGTGTAGAAGTCTCTCCCTAAACAAGAAAACCTCTATAAAAACTCTAACTAAAAATAATTTTGTTCCCAATTAACCTGAAAAGCATTAGAGTTTACCACAAGTATATGTGATTTTTGACAGGCAAACAAAATACTTAGAGCATGAAGACGGCTGGGAGGACAAGGAAAACACAGTTTTGGAGAGTTTGAGAATCACCGTATCTAAAATAAGGTATACTCTGGAGGTGATATGAGGCAGAAATCTTAAGACTTTCCAACATCAATGTGACCCCAAAAAACTTTTCTCTGTTATCAATTACATGTTCAGATTTTTTTGAAAAATATATACAACTATATATGTTGATGTTTGCCTTCTCTGAGCTGTTTAGTCTTTTATCCATGTTTGGTTAAAACTAGTAGAAGTGGATAATGAAGGTCTTCATCATATGTTTTCCAGTCTTCATTTTTCAACTGAAAATTAAAAAAAAAAAAGGAGTATCAGCTTTTACCTACAGATAGTAACTTCAAGCATTTAGGAAAAATATTATCCCCAAGCACCTACAATCTGAAACACAACTTAAAAGCAAACGCAAATTTTAGCACTCTATGGAAAACCCAATGACAATATTATGGAGAAAGGAATCATAGATTATTTTTGTGAGCAGTATGTTTCAGGACACAAACGAAACAGCATTTTGCAAAAATAATCTGAACAACAAATTATTGACTCAGGAAGTTAATGACATGATCCAAGGATTTCACCAGAAAGTGTGAAGTTTTTCACCAGGAGGTTAACTTACCATCCCTAGACCAAGCTATGTGTAATGATGCTGCAGCTCCATCCTCCTCCCCACCCCATTGTGTTGGAGATCACCAGACATTAGCAGACCCTGGCAATACCTTGACACAATAAGACTGGGTTTAGATATCAGAAACGCCTTATAGCAGCTTCTGAAGAGTTTGTTATTAATCTTTTTTAAATTAACGATGTGAAATTCAAAAATACCTTTCTCAGAGAAAAATAGAGCCCCAGTTCCTTAGCTCAAACTCTATAAGATTTTCCATAATGAATAAAAATTAAAAAAAAAAATTCACAAATCTAGAATTAACATTCCCTTAATTTTCCAGTAAAAGATATTTGCTAGTTATAAATACCAAACTCATATTTTTGAGTGCTCAATCAAGTTGAGACTTTTGATTAGGTTTTCTTTTTACTACTTGTTAAATATTTTATTTTTTAAAAAATTATTTGGGGGTAAGAACATCCTGAATACTATTTTCAATTGGAGAACGAAATAATTTAGGGATTGATATAAATCAGTTTAGGTTGTGAGTTGCAACCTAAACAAACGAAACAACTCAGCTCTGCTTTCTTTCCCAGAATGGCCAGAAACAAAATATGAGCTGGTCTAGGACAGGCTACTGTAAATGTAATTGGAACATAGGCTGTCTCTAGAGCATAGTCCTTAGCTGGGAAGTGGCTCTGGAAGCTTTGGGCCCCTCATTAATTAACATACTTTTCTCTTTCCATAGGGGGAGAAAGCTGATTGTCTTTTCATTCTAATCTACTTTATTGAGATGTTAGTTGCATAATCACTGAAGTAACTTCAATTTATTTCCTAGAAGACTGTCAATTGGAAAAGATCTCTACAGATTCTTGTCACCCCAACACAGGGAAGGGGTTTTTTTAAGTCTTTTTTTTTAAAAACACAGTTCCCCATTCTTTTCATCCTTAGAAGAATACAGGATAAATGACCTCACAAATTTCCTACAGCAAAACCACCAGTCAGAACCTACTAAGTCCAAACATCTCTGATCCTACTTGCCCCCCACTTGGGAGAGTGACAGAGGGAATTCCCCCCAAATGCTTTACACTGGGTGGAGAGAGGCAAAAGCAGCTGAATTCTTTCCTCAGGGAGTGAGGATAAAGGAAAGTTGATTACTCAGCTTGAATCAGCTGACCTACTCACTCACAATGTACTAATAGAGAGAGACTCAAATGAGCTCTTTATAAAGTCCCTGAGGTAATATGTGGGATAAATAATTCTTCTGTAAATATGGGCTAGAAACCACTTTTAACTTGGATTCTGTGCTGACCTCTGCAGGCCAAAACAGAGGCTTCATTCCTGGAAGGGGGTAGGTCCAGTAAAATGCCATCTGTGAGCCTTTCCAGCAATGGAGGAGGGGACCCTCCAAGAAAATATTATAACCTGTCACCAGATCATGAATGTGTCAAGACCATAGCATCAGGGTACTTGAAACACATACAAAACAGTTAGAAAAGTATCCGTTTCGGTGGGGAATGTTACGTGGCTTAAGAGTCATTCCATGTATCAAAGCTATATTTCGGTGCTCAATTAATAATTATAATTTTAAGAAATAAAAAGGTACCTTTTCTAAAAAAAAAAATGAACAAAAAGCAAATTGTGAATAAAACAATTTTTCAATTTTTCAGGTTAAAGCAAGGTCTTTGAGGACTGAACTAAATTACATAGCTGCTCTTAGTAGCATCAGCTTTACTTCCTAATTGGATGTAACACGCTCAGCCTTACCCTGTGAATAGCTGCCGCAGGAGTGGAGTTCATACTGTTTACCCTTTACAGTATCCACAATTATCAACAGCACACCACACAGATTCTGAGCACCAGCCACTTAGAATGTGGTATTTTGAATAGATAAGCAGAAATGCAATATGGCCGTTCTTTTGACACAATGTCCTGACTTTAGCACGGAGCCAGAGACTATTTTCATTACCAAGTGCATGCACACACACGTGTGTGAGCACATACATACATACATACACACGCACACAGAGAAAATAAATCAACCCTAGGTTGAGGTAGAAAAAAAATAATGCTTTAGAGAAAATGACATTTTAAAGGCTATTTCTATGAAGGAGGGGATTTTTAATGAACAAAATTCCAAGCTAATAGTATTTCCTTACATTTCCTAAGTCAGATCTCTGTGCCTTCAACAATTTGCCAAGCTCACATCCGGACACGTTTGAGTCACCCGACTGGGCCTGCCTGCCATGGCTAGCTAGCAAAGGGCCCAAGAGGTAGGAGTGGTGATCGGGGCCGTGTTTTTCCTCCCAATGCCTGGGACAGATGCAAAGCCAGTATTTTCAGAGCATCTACCACCTCGTGCAGATTGGTTCCCGAGCAAGGTGGCTGCAGTACAACCAAAGCTCTGGCAGAAAGTATAGAATGGTACAGATATGATTACAGGCTTGCTTTTTTAACGGAAATAAAATTTCACAGCTAACAATGAAAGGTGAAAAGTTTAAGAGGCAAAGCTGTTCCTCCTGATCACTGACTTAATCAGCTTCATGGGTGGCTGCCTAAATCTGTGGATTTTTTTTAACTTGCACTACTGCCAAGATGGTAACTAATTTTTTCCCCTGTTGTAGGAGGAGGGGTGAAAAACTCTACATAGGAGGCAGCTGTGTATGAGTGACATGAGGCACTAATGCAGAGGGCAAAATTAAAATTCATGAATCTCTTCACAACCATTTGTGTAACAAGATTAAGACGGGACAGCAGCAAAGAGCTGTATTATCAGGCGTCTTACAGTTCTCCAGCTGGTTACACTCTATTCCAAAACAGTTGGGCTAAGAGGATAACATGCAGCCTGAAGGAAAACTCCTCTCCTTCATTTGGGAGCAGGCTCATCCCAGGGAAGATGGAAGTTTAACAAGGAGATGGAGGGGAAGACAACTGATTTCCCCCACTAAGAGGGAAAACTTTTAAAGCTGGAGTTCACTAGCTTCCAGTGTCGCCACATCCCCTAGCCTCCCTACACTATGCTACCCTACCCTGGGGAGGCTCACATCCCCAAGCAAGTTCTCCTGGGCTTGGGTCACTTGTCTAGCATTCAGCACCGCTTCCTGCTTTGTCCTGAGAAGGGTTCAGATGGTAGCAAAAGAGAAACAATGAAGCTCTCTTGGTGGCTTTGGCACAGCCATGAATCCTTTGGAAGGAGCCCTCTGAATCTGTAAGGATGCGGCATTCACTCCAGACCAGCTGGGCCAGCTCCGCTCACCAACACCTACCTTTCTACCCCCCCTCCAAAGGCTCAAACTCAGTGGGGATCCCTCCTGTATACCCTCATTTTGTAAATGACAACTACAAGTATATATCCCTTATATCTCTGCTGGTATGTATCTGTCCTGAGAGTAATTATTCTAATGTAATCGTAAGGCCCTCAATTCTGGAAAGCCTGGTGTTGCATGTCTCTGTTCAGGGCCCCGTCTTGATCAAGGCACCAGAGGGTCCTCAAGCAGGTTGACACTATATTATAGTCATGCAATCTTAGGATTTTGAGCTGGATGGGTATCTTCTAACCTAATATCCTCATTTTACAGATGAGGAAAACTGAAGGCCAGGCAGCTAGGATTCAAACCCAGGTCTCGATTCTAAATCCAGCACTCTTTCCCATTTTGGGCTAAACATCACCCAAAACTTTGGATATACAGTTGCCATCATGTTGTACCAATTACCTAAAGCTCTCCCTGCACATCTCCTCCCAGCAATATTGTATTACATTTCTGCTACTTAAAAGATGACAAAAGAGATCCCTGAGGTAATATGTAAAATGAATGAAAAGGGGAAAACTCACAAGTTGATTTTTAGACATTTATGCTGAGATAATGAATTAAGGCCCTCTGTCAATTCTACTTATTCAATAAATGCTACTTTTGTGAAACTAGTCAATCAGTCAATGATTATTTTTGAGGGTGCTTATTTATGGGCGTGCATCATGCTGAGGTAGGCACCAGGCAGGGTTTAAAGAGAGAGTCACTGTTCACTGAGCACTTATACAGGTAAATGGGGAGAGGGGAGGATAGCCAAGGACTCTACTGCTGACTTTAGAATGGTCACTGTGGATGACAGGGTGGACACATCTCACAGTGTAGAGCCCCGTGTAATCACCCGGTAACTTGGATTTTACAAGCTGACAATGAGAAAATACATTTGATGTTCCAGAAGATGATAATGATGATTCACATTTATATAAGTGCATGGCATCATGTTAAAATTCACCATCAGGTGACCTCTGTACCTCTAATCTCTTCCCTAGTAACTACAGCCGGAGGGGAGACCACTCTGTTAGGAGGCAAGGAGAAAAAAGGGGAGTATGAGAGAACATTTCACCTACCACATAATACCCTAAAAGCCAGTCCTCCTGTTCTGGGGGTGGGGTGAATGATGGAAAATAGGCTTCTAGGCAACTGAATGAGAGTGGAGTTACATGTAATTTTCTTCCCCTCCCCCCCATAATAAATGGTGGACCAGATTCTGTCAGAAGGAATAAATTGCTAGTTATAGAAGTATTTAACTCTTTCAGTCCATAAGGTCCCATTTTAGTAAACCTTCTTCCAGGGACTAAAATGGGACCCTGTTGACCCCAGGAAGTCAATGAATTTCCAGGAAGTGCCTAGCTTCCTCATTCCCTCTTCAGAGATGAAACTCATTCTGCATCCATTTTTTTCCCTAAAAACAAGATACTGCCTACTATACCAATGGGTAATAAAGAATATTGAGAAGGCTATTAATATTTTCCTAGGAGGAAATCAAGGTCAGGCCTTTACTTTTTTTGCAGCTATAACTTGCAAAATCATGACAAGCCAAAGGATCTTGCTGAAGTCAGATTAGCTCGGCACAGGCAATTTCTGTGTGGCATGAAGCAATGCCCTAAAATCATCAGAGGTAATAAATGTGATCCTGACAAACCTGACATGTATTAACAAATGTGGGATTCCTAAAAAGTTTTCTGTGGAACACCTGCCTCTCCGTGTCCTACATTACTCTTCTCCTATAAATAATAAAAAGGCTGATAACACTGCTTTATGTAAGCAAGCTTAGACATCACTCTCAGATAAGTGCTTTTGACCTAAATCTTGTAGCTCCTCGATCTGACATATAACCTCGCAACTGTGAAATTCTGTATGAGATTTAGCGGTCTGAAACTGCCAACTGACCCAGCTATAAAGCCAGGAGATAAGGATTTACAGTGTGATATGATACAATTAGACATTCACCTTCTATTTATTTTGGGACAGCAAAGCATTTAACCTACTTAAAGGAGGTAGGTTTTTCCATTAAAATATAAATGCTTGTTTATTATTCATTTCTATACCATCTCCCCTGCATCCCACAAATTAGTCTATTATGAATGGAAAGATTAGTTTGTTGCAGAAAAAAGAGTAAACAGGCAGGTTCTGTAAAATCCTCCTAGACGTGCAAAGATAAAAGATGACTTTGCCACACAAAAATAATCAGATACAAATAACTGTTCAGAAGCAACACACCTAAGGAGTACTTTAATCAAATATTTAGGTTACCTGCCAAAAGACCATGATCTCTTCAAAATGCAATGCGGATTAAAGTGTTATCTAACACAAGCAGAAAACTAACCTTGGAGTGGAAGTTTGAAATGTGTTCATCATAATTTTCATGTCTTTGGAGAGAGAAACCAGCTTTTTCAGCTAGATTGCAAAACTGGTTTAAAGTAGACCCTCGGAGTGGGGCAAATACCATCGCTTTCCCCTAGAACATTAGAAAGGAAATTCATACATTTTCAAACTGGAAAGTGACCAGATATAACAGACATCAGTACAAGCATTTAGAGAGCTGCTCTTAGTCAAGGAAACCCAATTGTTCTTAATGAAGGTAGGGAACAATAAAATTGGCCATAATTGGTCATAATAAGACTAGATTTTAGTGAAAGAAAAATTATAAAGTATTTTGACAAGTTTTTTTTTTTCACATCAAAAATGAACCACTGACACACAAGCAACACATATAACAAATGGAATAATGTTGAAATTTGGTGTTTGATACAATATACACTGTCTCTCTAAAGTCTAACATAGAAACCTCTGGGTTATACAAAGTGCCTAGAACAGTAGCACATACCCAACGTTATTAAATACCCAGGGGATGTCCAATAACAGCTGAAGACATGTATACAATGCAGAACATCTTAGTAGTATTTGTAGGTATGGGGGAACACAATGTCCATTTATTATCCCTTGAAAATGTCTTTGTGAACAGAGCCTCATGCCAAGAAATGCTGCATAAAAACACATAATATCGTCATTTTGTTTTCTTTTTTAAATAAACATATAGAGTATTCACATTTCACTGCTACCATCAGCCTTTTCCATTAACATGTGGGTAAAAGGCTACTGTCTCTTGTCTTCCAACTTCACTGAAATCCATCATAATGACCATGATTCTAGCAAAGCAACGAATTTTGCCTTTCTAACATTTGAGTTTCAATAAGACTGATTTAATAAAGCAAACCAATACAGAGACTTCACTCAGTGCCACATAGCCTTAAGAATATTTTTTTTCTTCTTCAACAAGGTATTTCCTTCATTTCAGAGGAACCTCTGACATAAAGTTCCTCTGAATGACAACTACTAGGGTCACCCAGGTTTTTTGTTCTCCTTATTGAATTTCCAGGTGTTCAAATCATCAAACTATCTTTGTCTTTCTAAAGAAGGCTGTAAGCTCCTAATTATTTTCAAGGCTATCGACAACTGGCGAAGCATCACTTTGGGGAGATTTTACAATCATGAAAACATACCATGTTTGCTGCTAAAGAACAGACTGTCATTTAGAGTGGCAGAAGAATATAGCATATCAGACCTGAATTCTAGTGCCGACTCTGATGGAAAGTCATTAACCTCACTGCCTCAGTTTCTTTATCTGTCAAATTGTGTAACAACATCTTCAAGTAAGGGGATCAAATGAATCACTTATGTCAACCACTCTGAGAAGCAAGGAGGGTTACCCAAATGTAAAACTGAAAATTTTGTTTTTAATAGCACCTAATTTAATATTTATATTCAACATATTTATATATTGCATTACATATGTATATTTATATTCAATAAATATTTGTTGAATTGAATTGGATGCATATGCATGTACTTCTTCAACTACCTGTATGAGGATACACTGTCACATACACACACTATACTTTTATAATGTGTTTACATGTATATAAGCACACCAAGGCACATAATTATAGCAGTGCCATTCATGCCACTACACTTATGGGTCTGTCAGCTTTTCCATTATTAATTGCTATTTTCAGGAGGTTTTCAAACTTAGCCACAAAAATTCATTCTGATGTGAAACTGGATATAATACGTGATCTCAGCAGGGGAGCAAAAGCCTCCATTAAAAAAGAGAAAAGAATAAAGAATACTAGTAGGTCATTTAGTCATTTCTGAAAGCTGGTTGGCTTTTTAGATGTCTGAACAATGAAAACTGTTTCATTTAAAGATGCCTTCTAGAATTGTTTTATGGTCACAATGAGAGAGTCAAAATTTTAAAGCTATTATCTGTGTTATACATTTAAATCACTGCCAATGGGCTTCTTGGGTTAAGCTGATGTTCAGTTTCACAAAACCAGTCCAGATTCTGCAACTAACTTACTGGGTGACCTTGGGCAAGTCACTTGGCCTTTTAAATCTGTCAGGAAAGTTAAAGGATGGCTGGAAATAATCTCATCCATTGCTCATAACCTTTTTGACATTGCCTTTGAACTTAATTTATATTCTGCCTATAATGTAGTTGTTTGCATACAGGTCTTTCCCTCCTTCAGGGCAGGCTCTTTGTCTTACATCATCTTTTTGTCTTTCCAGGGCCTGGGGGCCAGGGCCTTGCCCATGGTAGGCACTTAATCATTTTAAAATTTAGTTGAACAGCACCTAAAATTTTGATGATCAAATCCATATCCTGAATGATCTAAAAACTAAAGCCCTTGAGAGAGGAGGTCTATTTCATTTAAAAATATCCATATATTAAGTAAAGTCACCTCTCATTTCTAATAAGCTCTATTTTCAGCCTATTGGGATGTTACAATATTCATTCTGGGATGACATACCTAGTAAGAGAAATAATGGCAGAGAATAATTATTTGAACCTATTATTTATTTACTTTTAAGTTTCTCTTCCCTTCCTTCCTTCCTTCTTCCCTCCTTCCCTTCCTTCCTTCTGTCTCAACCCCAATTAATGTAATTAAAGAAGGCAGCTCAGTTGAATAAACTGTATGGAGGGGGGTCATTAATCAATTTGAAAGAAATAAAGTCTTTTGATTGATGCCACTCAGGAAATAGTCTGTGATTGGATGAAAGAATAGGACACACCTCTTGGCCTATGTACAAAACAAAGCAAGCCAATTCAGGATAGCAAAGTCCGTTGTCAAACAAATATAGTGGCTGAAGATTGCCAGTCAAGTCTATGAGGTAATCACTTGATGTTGGATTGGAGAGAATCTGTCTCTGTCTTGGTCTCTCCCCTCCCAGTTCAGGAGATTCTGATGACATATCAGAGGGGACACTTGTGACAAGGGTTGGTAGTAGAGTCTACTGGAGCCAATAGCAATGAGTGGTAAAAAGTACAATGCTTTCATCCTGGGAAGCAACTCCTGTGGAGATACAGCCTGATGACTAACTGTACCTCCAAGCACTAGAGCCACATCTATTGAAGACTCAGAAAACAAAATTTTCACCAGGGTCCTTTTACTATAAATGGTTCAATATCAGAAATTTAGAAAATTTTATCAGTAGAAATGACATCAAGGAAGAGGAATCATCATCTACTTTGTCCTTGCACCCTAAGGACCATGGGACCTTTCCATCTTGCTTGAAGAAACTTTCCATATGTGTTTCTCCAGGAGCAGGGACTATCTTACTCTTCTATTTGTATTCCCAGGACTTAGCATAGTGATCTGCACATTTTAAGTACTTAACAAATGGCCTATTCAGTCGTTCCATGACAAATGAAGCAGCTGAAAATGGTTGCAAAAAAAATTCACCTAACAACAGTGGCAGCTTCCAGAACAGTGACCTCTTGTAACAGTGAAATGGACCAGCTATGGACTCTATAAAGGCACCAACACTCAGAACCCCAGAAGACAACTGCATTTAAGGGGAACCTCTTGAAGTCTCTACAAAGGAAGAAAAGGACTTCCAATAGTGAGATACTCTTTTGTCACATGCATTATTTATACAGCCTCTCTATCTTCGTACTTTAAATTTGAGCCTGCTTTCCCCAGGATATATCCAGAGCAAGAATACGCCTCCAGTTGGAGAAGGGAAAGAATGTTTTCTACTAAATATTCTTACTGTATTGCCTTAGTAAATATCATTTTCTAACAGCTAATTGAGACACCTGACTGATAATCAATAGGAAGCACACCAGCGGGGGCTCATGACCAATAGTAGAATCACAGCCCCTCAAAGTTACCTCTGAAACCCTGAGGGTAGTCACATGCTGCGTCCTGGGAACCTGGCCCACTAATGTTAATGGCAGTTGGGAAAGTAGTCCCTGAATAGTGCTATACTATGGAGGTACATGCCTTTGCAAGCACTAAGACAGGTGCTTTATAAACATAAGGTAAGAAATAATTTCTGATAAGTTTTATAAAATGTTATTGTTGAATCTGTATCATTCTGTATTTGAGGGAGGAATGATTTTAGTTTCTGTCTATACATTTGGGACAGTATAAGATCTATGACAGTTACTTTTCTGAAATTTTTTGATAAAAGGCACTGAGTAAGGTATTCAAAAAAGACGATATTTGAATCTACCTCAGACTCCAGAGAGTTGTTCTGGTTTGGGGATATGGACAATGAGTTCAAAATGCATCCCAGATGATTAAAAGAGTTAAAATTAATAATGATTAAAATAAAAATTAATAAAGGGATTGATCACTGAGTGCCAGTTCCCTTGAGCACATGTAGATAGTTTCAGTCCAAGTCACCATGAGAGTAACTTGCTCACAGATGATTCAAAGGCTGGTACTATCTGTTAACAAAGAGTTTTCTAACTGGCTGTGGAAGAACCAATGATGCAGAAGGTGCTAAGTCTGAACTGAGTGCATAAAAAAGGTGTGATCTATTCAAATCTCATTCTCTTTTCTTCATGATTTTGAGTGAGAAGAGATACTCTGAGCTGCTGGGGGGGAACGGGGAGGGTCAAGCCGGCCACACTTCCCCCATCTAGTCAACATGCATCCATGAACACGTAGTACCTCTGATTCTTTCGTGCTTATTCTTTCTTGATCTTAAGTGAATGACAAGACTGGGATGGATTGCCCAGATGACTGCATGAATTCAGGAGGTCCAATGAGGTGCCATCAGAGGTCTCACCACCAACCAGAGTCAGTAGCAGTGGCTACCAGAGAAGTACTGGCTAATAACAATGGAAGCCCTTGTAGACAAATGTGAAAAGATCTAGGGATGAGAATGGCTATAGTTTTAAGGAATATGACACTTGAAAAGGGAAGGGCTAGCTATGGACTTTAGAAAGGCACCAATACCTGGAGCCTAGGAAAGAAACAGCTAAAAATATCTAAGGAGAATCATGATGGCTTCACAAAGGGAAAAAAGGGAGGCTGGGGACAGGAGTTGGGAAGCATCCTTTGCCACATGTGTGCCTCACTACCACTGTACTTTACATTTGAGCCCATTCTCCCAAGGGACATGTGAAAGAGGTGAGTGTACACCTGCTATAGGAACAACATTTTGTATCCAGTATTCATGCCATATTCTCTTTAGTTAACCTCTTTTCTAAAAGTTAATGGGAGTTCACCTGATTCTAATTAGTAATAGGGTGTATACCAGTGAGGGTTCAGGAGCAATAGTTTAAAAGCCACAATCCACGGGGATACCCCTAGAACCTGAGAATAGCACAGAATCCAATGAATCCAAACAACTTGGGAGAAATTCACAACCTTTTCTTTTTCTATTGGTCCATTGGGGAATATGGAAGATTTCGCTGAATGTTACTCAACAGATACATTGAATATGCTGAAGCTAATAAAGACAGAGCATTATCTAGCTCTGTTCTCTTCATCTAAATCATTTGTTTGGATCTTTTGAGTTTTCCCTAGAAGTTTTCTCAATCTTTAGGTATGGGCAGGTATCATCTGGAAACCTATACAGCTAATTTGGACAGGAGTTGGAGAAATAGCCCAAGAGGGAATCTTACACTCCCTTCTTTCATCACATTCAAATATCTTGGAGGAAAGATGGGATGATTATAATCTTCATCATCATTTTAAGGGTTTTCAATAATACCAACAGAGCACAACAATCCACCCAGCAGGATCTTAGCAGAGATAAATTTTGTAGTTTTTGCTTTCTAAAAATTAAAAACACAAGAATTCTAAGGATGTCAAATTATCATGACTTTAAACAGGTGACTTTCCATTCATCAAAGTTGTAACTTCCTAATTTACATTTACAAAGTATTTTTAAAATTCAGAAAGATCACTAAATGAAATGCAAACCTTTGCATACTATAATTTTTTTTTGTTCACTTTTCTCTAGAGAGGGCAGAAGTTCCATGTATTAGTCTTACATACATTTTGAGTGAATCTATAGATATTTTGCAGGAGTCATATGTATTCACTTTCCTTTTTTTTGTCCTAACTTGTGATTTCACTGGAGTAGGAAAGTTCCCAGTGTAGAAACTCCCTCTGCCAATGTATATCACCAACAATTCTGCAACTTAAGAGTCTAAGAGTGTTTCCTGGGGCCAGTGAGAGGCTAAGTGATTTGTGCAGTCATATGGCCAGTATATGTCAAAGGTGGGTCTTATTCATAGAAGTATCAGTTTAAAGCTGAAAAGGATCTTAGAGATCATCCAGCTAGTCTTATCCCTTAATTTTAGATATGAGGAAGAGATCTGTGGTCCAGGAAAACTAAGTGACTTGCCCAACATCTTACACGTAGTAGGGTCAGAAATGAAATTTGAACTCAGATTCTCTGATTCCAGGTCCAGTGCCCTTTCCAATGTATTATACTGCCTCTAGACCCCAGGTCTTCCTAATTTCTAGTTGTCTATCCACTATCCCATGATGCCTTACTCTGTATTTACTTAATTTGTATGATTTAAACTTTTTAAGAGAAGTGTTTTAGGCTCATGAAATGTTTTTATCCCTTTTTATGACAAGTAGCTTAGTAATTCCCGAAAAAATAAGAACTCAAAATTATATAGGTTGCTCAATTGTTCCTCAGTTGTGTCCAGCTCTTCAAGATCTTAGTTGGGGTTTCCTGGCAAAGACACTAGAGAGGTTGGCCATTTCTTCTCTGGCTTACTTTACAGATGAGAAACTGAGGCAAATAAGGTTGTGACCTCCTCAGGGACACACTGCTAGTATGTATCTGAGGCCAGATTTGAACTCCGGAAGATGAGTCTTCCTGATTCCAGGTCCAACACTTGAGCTAGCTAGCAGGCCCACAATTACATAGACATTTTCAAAGTGCTTTCCTTATAATAACTCTGTAAGGCAGGTTGTGCAAAGTATCATTGTCTCCATTTCACAGATGATGAAACTAAAGAGCATTAGTTCTCAAATTTTTTGGTTTCAGGACCCCTTTGCACTCCAAAATTATGGAGGATCCTCCAAAGAGCATTTTTATGTGGGGTAATGTTAATTGACATTTACTATGTTAGAAATGAAAACTTCTTCGTAGGGTTATTTGAATAGTTTTGACTTTCCAGATCCCATGAAAGGAGTCACACCCTGGACCATGTTTTGAGGACCATGTTTAGAAAGGTTATTTACCTATGGCCCTGGACCCAAGTCTCCTGACTCCAAGTCAAGCCCACTGGAACCAGATCAAAATGTAATTGGAAAATACTTAACAAAATAAATAAAAATAGAGTGGAACATGGATCATGTTAATATATGGTTTTCTAAGTCAATGTGAGGCCAGCAGGGATCCTTATATCAAGTTTGGTGCTCCTGCTTCTATTTGAGTTTGATAGCACTGACCTACATTTACTAATGTCTATGTGCCTAATCTGATGCAACACAGTATGGCGGGGTTACGAATGCACACACACACACACACACATTTACACACACATACATACAGGACATTGACCCCGCTCTCAGTGAATTTACTTTGTAGAAGGGAAGATAAGATTTACCTTGATGAAACCAGAGAACAATACAAACCAATACGTGATTAAATGCTAAATTTCCTGATAAAGTATAAAAGATGAAGGTCTTAATTTTGCTTTCAAGGAAAATTAGGTTTTAGAATGGGGGAGTGATTCCAGGTGAGGTGAGGCAGCATGAACAAGAATAGAGGTGAAGGGCAGCGAAGGGACTAGCCTAATTGGAGGGGAGTCAGTGCTGGGCAAGTGGCGATGAGGAGGGGGCTCTGTAATTTGGGGCCAAGCAGGGAAGAGCCTTCCATGCCAGGCTAAGGGGTCCAGACTTGGTCATGTAGGCCAATCTTCTCATTTCACACATGAAGAAACTGAGTATTTTTTCTCAGGTGTGAGGTCATGATATTTAGTTATTTACTTAGCCATTTTTACACTAATATTTCTTTAACCATTTTTACACTTTGCAATGAACTTTTTAGAAATGATCTGTGGATGTAGGTATTAAAAGTGTGAGCTGGAAAAGGATCTAAGTCTTCTCAGAGTGGGGGTTCTTAAACTGGGATCCATAAGCTTGTTTTAAACATTTTTTTATAACTAGTTCAATATAATTGGTTTCCTGTGTAACCAATTTTTATGTTATACAGTCTTTCATACACTTAAAAACATTACTCTGAGAAGGGGAAAGTGAAAGTGGGCACTGACTTTACTAGTCAGAGGGTTCCATGACTACACACACACACACACACACACACACACACACACACACACACACACACAAATGGTAAGAACCTCTATTTTAGAGATCACTAGTTGACCTTTAATTTTTAGCCTTATTAATATAGTTTGTAGTTCTTAGTGAGGCAAGATTTTACACATCTTGTTACTTTTTCTTTTCTAGGTCCTCCCTCTAGGAGTGAGGCTAGGTATTTTCTCTTACGCTTTTCTTTGAGTTATAAAAGGAACTGAATCAACCTAGCTCTTCTCTAAACAACTCCTTGCAGGTCCTCACCATTGCCTGGTAAGTTCTCATTTTTACTGAGGAACAGACAAAAAAAAAATGTTACAGGCTAAAGAGTTGGTAGAGAAATTGACAAGAACCTGGGTTTCCTGGCACCCTGTCTTCTTCTCACAGCATTCAGCCCTTGCTCACAAAGCAACTTCCATGAGACAAGCAAAAACAGTTTGTACTAAATGTCAGTTAAATAAAGTAGATTACAGATGTTAGATAAAAAAGAGGGGAAAATCTGTCAGTAAGATGAAATTGCTCTTCCAAAGAGAGAACCCATCATTTACATTTATAGCATTTCTCAGATATAGTCAGGCGGTGCTCCTGGAATTTGGCAGTTAGGCTAAGGCTAGTTTCTGGAGAAGGTTAAATGAAGTCTGCAGTGATGTTTTTGAATTCTTGACAGTTTGGTAACAGTGATAACAAGCAGGAAACCTGTCAATATTGCTGTCTCCCAAATCTCCTCCTGGCCCTAGGTAAACTCCTATTTCCTAGCTTCCCTGAATGCCCTCTCTGAATACTCGAAAGCCATTTTTGAGGAGAATTAGCAGATACAGTTTGTTAGTTGTCACTTCTGGTCTATAGTTCAACCTGCAGGCTGTTGCCTTATTTTAAATTACATTTGGGGCCTCCGATCTCAGACACTGGGATTGCTAGAAACTTTCAGGAGCACAGACTTCAGTGCATCTCGCTCTATCAATCATCAGTGACAAGAAGCCAGTCACCAAAAAAGGGAAGTGTTGCTTTTTTGAATACAATTTGCTGATTTCAACTTTTTTTACACTCTCATTCACATTGCTGTCTTCCGGCAGGTTTGCTGCAGAATCTTCTCACGCACAGCACTGTGGAATTCTGGCAGAAGGGACATCCATTGTCTTTGTAGTTTTCCCCGAACCAGGGAATTTGGGAAAGCTTTCATTCTTAGCTGGTGACAAACATTTCCTGCCCAGACTCAAGTCTCTGCTGGTGAACCTTCCTGCTCCTTGTCGGGAGGCTGTCTACAATTGCCCACCCAGGAACAGGTGTCAGATTAGCAGCAGGGCTGGGACACAACCCTGAGATTTCTCCGTGGCTCCTCGACCAAACTGGAAACCTGCCTTGCTCATTAAGCTCTCTCCAGGGACCCTTCCTCCCCTCAGCCACATCCCTATTTATAATCTTCTGAAGAGCTGAGTAGCAGCCCTCCTCCTTCACCCCAGCCCCCTCCACTTGCCATTCTTGGCCTCTGGACACATTGGGAACCAGCAGCTGGTTTTGCTTTAGCTACAAATTTGCCTAGGAGTCAAATAATTTTTTCAGGGAAAGCCATTCACAAGTGATCAATCTCTTAAGTGGAGAAAATTATGCCCCAACACTTTCGAGCACAATTTTCAGAATGGGCCCCTTAAGCCTTTGTTCGTTCCAAAACAAATGGATCTCCAGGCATTCCACACCCCCCCCCCAAACATGGGGGCTACTTGGGTGGCATTTGTACCTATGGAGAGAGATAAAAGAAGACTTTTGCACTTTCACCCTGCACACTAGAGTTCCATGAGTAATTAGCCCTCAATAAGCCGATTCACTGATCTTCAGCAAGTGGATATTTCCTGCAAATAAGGAGGGTTTAGCTAACACTGGTGTTGTACATAAATAACAATGTGATGGAGGTACAGAGAGTCCTAAGAACTCCCTATAAATATCTCATGTGGAATTGTCAGAACTTTGAATTATTAGTAGGGGGCTGTGGATGCTGCTTCCAAATGCAGACAGCGGGGCACAGAGGAAAGATCGGTATACTTGTTATGGGAAGCCCCAGGTTCGATCAGGTTCCTGCTCCTTACTTTCATCCCCTCTCTGAGAATGAGGGAATGTATGATGAGGATCAGAGTACCTGCCCACCCCTTTCACAGAAGTGGAGTGAGAAAGTGTGTAAATTTATAAGTGCTGCAGAACCATATTTTTCTCCTTTACTGATCTGTTAGAATCCCTATGACATTTATGCCTTCAAATCTTGGAGAGGTTGGTTAAATTATAAATAGGGGGAAGGGAAGAAGCATATATAAAGTGCCTACTATGTGTCAGGGTCTGTGCTAAGTACTGTTTATAAATAGTATCGCACTTGATCTTCAAAACAATCCTGGAAGGTAAGTGAGGATTCTGAGGAAAACAGAGGTTAAGTGACTTGCCTAGGATCACACAGCTAGTAAGTGACTGAGGCTACCTTTGAACTCAGGTCTTTCTGACTCCTGGCCCAGGGCTCTATCCACTGCATCACCTTCAGATAATTTAACTATCAGTAAGGCAAACTCCCATTATCCCATGTAACAAAGAAAAGCTTTTTTTTTTTTTAATTTTTAAATAAATCTTGGATTTTATCATTCTTAGACTAAAGCATGGTCTTTCTCTGTCTCTCCCTCCCTCTCTGTCTTTCACTGCCTCTCTCCCTTCCTTCTTTCTTTTTCTCTCTCTCCTCTCTCTCTCTCTCTATCTCTCTCTGTCTCTCATGCTAGAGCCTTCACATGTCAAAAAAGATACCTGAGACCTGGGCCTTGGTCCTGGGGAATGTGACATGTGAATGTTAGTCTCAACAATAATAACTATGTAAAACACTCTACACACTTTGCCTCATTTATATGCTTCATCGTATTATCTCCAACTTACTGATGAGGAAATTCAAGCCCAGAGAAGCAGTGACATACCCAAGGGCACATAGCTAGAAGTTGAAATTTAAAGCTGGATCTTCCTGGCTTAGGTTCAACACTGTCTACTGTGATATGCACCCACTAAGAGGAGCTACCATAAATAAGTCACAACTAGTGTCATTTCATTTGATCTTAGCTCCTGATTCAGAGATTTGGATCTTTCTAATATTGTGGATAAGTACCAACTCCCATCTGGCATTATTGCATTTGTCCCACAGCTCTATGTCCTTGGCCTGTTGGCTTCCTTTCTTCAGTGAGGGTTTGCTGTATGGATGGGTTTGATTTTTAACAGGGGGGTAGGAGAACTGGGAAAGATCACAGTCTAATCTGCCCTTTGACCCACTGGTTACCCTAGTACTCTTCTACTGTGATCCCAGGTAGATCAGGCAAATTTCCAGCAAAATGGAATTAGTTGTATTTGCCACAAATCTGCTTTGAAAGGAATGTTGGTGATTAGGGAAGAACTGTTTGTACTAAGCAAGATCCAAGGGATACTGAAAATGATGTATTCATTGATTATATTTTTCTACAGACCTCCCCATTCCAGAATCTCAGTGCCCTTCTTCAACATCACCACATTTTAAATGTGGCTATCAAAAATAGCCTCCAAGGCTAGCAAGAGGACCAAGGGGCCAGGCATTCCTTCCTCCACACCCAAGTTAGAATGGTCAGTCAACCATGGATTCAGCCTTCAATAGCTCAGAGGATGGTCCTTCCTCACCTCAGCAATATCTACCTTTCTCACAGTGGGGACTACAAAGGCCAGTCTAATTTAATTGATTAACACTTGCAAGGCTTTTCAAGTTCTTCAGAGGAAGCTATTTATACATTTGGGAGCTACCTAGAGATAACAAAATTAAAAAATAAAACCGCCAACAACAGCGTAAAGCAGAGGATGGTTATCAGAATGCTTTAGGAGCTTTCAGCAAGAAAAAGATATAAACACAAGATCAAAAGGTATTATTAGTCTGACTGAGGTTAAAGACCAAAGTGGAAATTATTTTCTTTTAAAGACTTTTAAAACAAAAATTTGGAAATTCTTTTCTTCACGGAGAGTTTATCTCATTTCCTATGGAAACGTAAGTTTCTGCCTTATAGTGAGTAGGTCAGAACTAGGTTAACATCATTAACCTATTTTAAATTCTTAAGGCACAGCAAGGGTTTCACATACTTATATAATTTTTTTACGCTTGGGCTTTAAATATGTTTCCCTGCTTTAAATAGATGTTCATTCACTCTCCATCTCGGTTATAGGACCTCCTAGCTTAGCATAACAGCCCAACAAAATAAGGGTAGATATAAACTATGTAATTTACTCACAGGCATAAATGGATGTATAAATGTAAAAAATGTGCACAAAGCTTGAGGGCATGCCTAGCTTCATTGTGACCTAATGTCTGTAATATGTAAATATGGGGCTTACTTTGGAAAGAAAAGAAGTTTTAATATCCAGATTCATCTAAAGTTCTTTCCCTTTGACATAAACAGAAATGAAAAGAGGAGAAATAATGTTCTTTCACAATAAATAAGGACATAAAGGCAAACGTTACCATTGAAGGGATTATGCATGATAGGAACCAAAGTAAAAACTTTCCGCCTTGTACTTTTACTTTAATATGAAGACATTGTTATCAAAAGCACATACTCTACAAAAGCTTTGATAACCAAGGATCTCACCCTATCTTGGAAGCGCTTTCATTTCTTTTGCTCCCCACTGTGTTCCTTATCAGAAGGCCAAGTGTAAGAAGTTTCCTGGTTTATGATTAGGAAAGAATCTGCTAGATTAGAAGACTCAATTGAAGTTGGACATAATAAGTATTAAAGTATTACATGGCATTAATCCTGCCATTCCACTACTCTCTCAATCATTGTGCACAGACTAATTATTTGGAAGCCAGTGTTCAGGAGCAAATGGAAACATACTTACACTGGGCTGGAGTAATCTCTTTATTGCATCCACAAGGCTAGGTCTGTACTGGTCCAGAAACAGGCTGACATTGAGAAGAGAACAGAATCCAGATTAAGATGGGTTTTCAGTTCTAATGATACTAATACAGATAAGTACAAGGCTTATTACCCGTGTTGACACAACACTAAAAAGAAGAAATTGAGGTCTGAATTTCCTTCTATTTGTATGTTTTTATAGAAAAGGAGGAGGGGAAGGATACTGTAACCAATGTTAACCAAATCAAGTCAAAACATCAGTAGGTGATGGGGCTGGAGCCACACCTGACTGGGCTAGGCTTTAACATGGTAGGAAGAAGGTGGGCTGGTGGGGTTCTGAATACCCTTTTCCTATCACTCAGGGTTTAAGTTCATCACAGCTTAGATTCTTGTAGACTCAGCTCTTCTACCCACCCATTGGGTGACACATCACCCAATGCCATAGGTCACCTTATCTTACTCACTCCCTCCTTGGGCACTCAGTGTCTGAAACAAAAACCAGGAACAGCCAAGAAGTCCAAGATACAATGGATCGAATGAAATCTGCTTTTACAAACCTTCATCACAGTTCACTCCAGGCTGGTACTCTGTGTGTGTGTGTATGTGTGTGTGTGTGTGTGTGTACGTTCCTGTGTATGGGTATGTAGCAGCAACTAGGACTCACCCCTATACCTGTATATAGCATCAACCAATTTGCTTTCAGACCATGTCCACAATGGATCATGGTTACTCTTATTGCCACACTTTCTTGAGTCCCTTTTCCCTCGTGCCACATTCCAAACTGCTCCTCACCTCTGAACACACTCTCACACCCTCTTTCCAGTCCAAAATATCCAACCACTGCACTACTCTCTCTCCTAACACCTCTACTCGACTTCCCCAGCTCACTTAAATGTACAAGATCCTTGTCCACATCTCAGTTTCTAATTCCCCTTCCATAATCCTATCTCCCTACCATGTTGTATAGCTCTCAGCCCAATCTCCTAAATGGCCAATCAACATACACCAACTTTGAGGCTATTTCCTAATACTCCTAAGTATTCTGAGAAGTGCAGATACTTTGCTTCTCTTAGAAAGGCAGAGAGAAAAATCTTCCTTTTTCAGGCCTACTCTCTCTCAAGCTCTCATGTCTCAGGAGATTTCTGAGGCTGCCCACCAAAACAATGGGATCCTCCAGCAACCTATCTTATACAAATCAATGAATAGCACTGAAATGGTAATGAATTTGTATGACTATAAATGCCATTGAGGTTGGACTCAAACCAGCGACCTAGAAGTAAAAGGTTCCGTAACAAAGGATCCAGTCTAGTCAGGCTGTGACAGAGGTCATAGAAACGCTTGATTTTTTGCCTTGACCTCCATGTTGATATCTAGTTCAATGTGATCTTTCATTTTTCTCTTTTGACCTCTTAATAGCATCTGTTGTTGGTCTGTCACTCTCCAAATTGCTCCTGTCTGGCCTTGTCTTCATTAGGCTTTGCCTTGGAGACCTGGAGTATTACATCTTTCTCTGGAGTTAGAAAACTCTTCATGGATCCCCAGACTTGGGCCAATTGTAACCAGATGGGATATTTATAAGCTTAGGCTCAGACTGGAGTTTTTATTGTAGCAGGGGAAAAGTTTCCCGGTGAAGGCTTCCGGCGCTGAAACTATATTGCTGTATGGATGAACTACTTGCCCAAAACAATGTCTGTGTAGAGTCTCAAAGAATGATTCTCCACTGTCTCCTCTTTAGGAGTGTGTCTCAGTAAAACAAAGCTATTCTAATAGGTCAACCACATTCACAGGACACTTTCTGCCTCTAGTCTTACTTCTATAGTAAAAGCTGCCATGAGGAGTTAAATAGAATATGAATGAAAGAGTGAAGCATATATTAACCACTTGCTATGTGCAAAGCACTATTCTAAGTGTTGGGGGAGAGAAGAGTAAGACAAACCCTGCCTTCAGTGGAGGAGACAACACATATGGAAGGTTGTTTCATTCAATACAGATGGACAGGTCCTATGGTCCTTAAGGTACAGGGGCAAAGCAGATGTTGATGCTTTCTTCTTTAATATTATTTCCACTGCCATCCTATCAGTTGCTGATGTTGGACATTCTGATGTAGACATTGCTTAGGACTTTGGTGGCCAGAAGTCTCTAGTTGCTGTGAGAAGTTGCCAGGCCACCTAACAAAATACGGGGGGGGGGGGGGGGGGGGGGGGGGGTTGCTTCCTTGGACAATGGCAGAGGCACTGGGCTGGAAGCACTTTGGTTCCCCAAGCTCTTGAATTTAGGGTCCTGAGCTGGTTCTGTCAGGGTTTGAAGGGAGATAGAGGTCAAGTGGTGATAGGAGTTTGAATGGTCTGGTATGTTCTACCTTCTGTTTCTCCCTCAGCATGCCTTGTTGCTTCCGCTAGACTGGCTTGACTGTCCCACGTGTGACAAGTGGTCGACACTTGGTAAGGATGCCTAAACCTTTCTTCCCAAGAGATGCCTTCTCAGGTGAGGCTGTGTAGTCTAAGCTGGAAGCAGGAAGGAATGAGGGGCTTCTACCACTCCCAGAGTCCTGTGCCAGTCTGCTGGTAGGTTGAAATTGGTCAGCAGATGGTGGTGGTGGTGGTGGTGGTGGTGGTGGTGATGAAGGTGAGACCCCTCTCCACAAAAATTTGAGTCCCTTACCTTTTGAGAAAACTTTTGCATTGTTGAATGCAGACATACTGATGTTCATTGTATTTGTGTGTTCATTACAAGGACAGAAGCTGATATGAGTATTTTAAATGTTTACGATCTTAGAAACTGTGCCTAATAATTCAACTAGAGCACAATGTAGGAGGTCATTAGTGCAGTTTTTTAAATTTCACTTCAGATCAGATTTATACTGTGTGCCTTATTGGGATATGAGGATAGACAGCTAATCCAAGATCCTTATGGACTGTGGGTCCATAGGATAAGGTTTGTCTGCTGGCCTAAAAGCCCTGGGTAATCACCTCCAAGGGCTTAATCCCTTTTGGGGAGCCCCACAGCTCTTGGGGACTTATCTGATTTTGATTTCTTTTTTTAAGCTAGCCTATTTTTTCTAATGAGAGGTGAGTCTGGACCTCTGTTCTGATTGCTGTAAATGTTACAGGAGTTCACTGTGGAAATTTCTAGTACCCATGTGTTGCAGAGACCCATTCAAAATGTTTGTCTAGACCTGTAGCTGGAATGCACTACGTACTTCAGAGATCCCTGGAGAAATTCTGGGTGTCCTCTGTGTTGCGTGGATGCAGAGGATTTTTATCTATGACAATTTGGTTTCTTACCTGAAACACGGTGAGGGGAGGTGATTTCCAGTAAACCTCAGATTCTCTATCTCTGTTAGCAGTCCTATTTGGACCAGCCTTTCCCTCTAAGGTGGGAAGTTTGATTATCTTTTTTTCTTTTCTTTTTAAAAAAAAAATCTTTTAAAAAATAATATTGGAGCAAGCATAAGACAAGCAAGCAGTAACCTATTAGAATTTTGTAAAATAATCTTTATATGTAGAATTGTATCAACATATATTTGTTGGGGTAAGTGTAATCTCCAGGCCCACCAACTATGGTGGGCTTGAATCTATTGGAAGAATGTTAATTCCTAATCTGTTAAAGAACTGTGCCTCACTGAGTCTCTTTAGCACATGACACTGAGGAAGGCTCTCCAAAAAATAATGCTTGAGCCTCCCCAAGTCACCAGGGAACTATTCAAAACTGAAAAGCACTTTGGTTGATTTTCTGGGGAAAACAAATGTTTAACTGGGGAGGAGACATGAGGGTGGATGAGTGGGCTGGAATCTGGCTCTTCTCCTCCTCCCAGCTGTTTGATGTAATCACAGAAATGAAGGGGCAGACAACAGAGGCATTAACATGCTAACCAAGTTATAAACAACAAGAGTAACCATGAAACTCTAAGATCTGTCACATCTCTACAAAGTCTGAACAAAAATACTCCAACGGAACTGGGAGGGGAAAATGGCCATTAGAATAGTGAGAAATGAAGCACTTTAGAGGGAGCATGACCCCTGCACCTCTACCAAAGGGCATCAGGGAGCAAGGGACTTTCTCCCTCCTCAACCCTCCACATCAGCAATAGGATGTTGTAACAGAGCCATCTGCCCAGTAGGAGAAAGACAGAGACAGACACATAGAGACCGGGGCAGGAAGCAACTCTAAGGAGTATAATCTTTGTCCACAGAGAAGATAACCCACCATGGATTCAAGAGAGAACTAATCTTGAAGGACAAGAATTGAATCATGGAGGGAAGACCCAGGGAGACCAGAGGAGTGATCCACCAAGCAGAGGAACTGACCATGGCAGGGCAGCAGGAGTATAACACAAGAAGAGGAAGGGCATCAGGGTCCTAAAGTACTGGAGACGTGAGAATCCTTGGTCATGTGTTCCTTTTATCTGTGACTCACTACTAGTATACTCTAATTATGTGCCCACCCTTTCCCACTGATGCTGTGTGTATTTGTGGGAGAGTACATCCTAGGTTTATTTGGGGGAGGATATTTTGTGACTATAGCTCTCATTATATTATCTTTATAAATACCTTTTTATTAATTTATTTTAAACTTAAATACACAAGAAGAAAATAAAAAAATAGTATTGTCATGCGCACAGCAGAACGTAAGATAGGATTCAAAATACACAATAATAAATTTCCATTTCAAAAAAGCCTATATAATAAATACTATGCATTGTGTTCTGAGCTGTCCATTCTTTTTGCTTCCTTATAAGTTTTCTTTCATTCTCTTCTGTGCACTTTTTACTTTGTTCTTTTTCCCCCTTTCCTTCCTCCCCCTCCTGCAAGACGGCTACAATTAAGCATGGACATATCTGTATCTTTCTGTCTATTGATAATAGATATATACACATATACACATACAAATACATACATATATACACATATATATGTATACAAACATATATATATATACATTATAAATACCATTGAGATAATTTTGTATAATAGCTGACTATTAAAAGGTACTGATGGTGGAGGCTCATAAGCTATATTTTAGGAATATGGACCCACAGAGTACCTTTGAACCTGAAAGTAGCAACTGCTTTGGGGAAAAGGGATGGGGAGGCTCAACCTTCAGATGTGAAGAAGTTGGGGAGGTACTATGTATACAAATATCAAAAAGAAATATGTATATATGTGTATGTATGTGTGTGTATGTATATATATATACATATATATATATAAAACCATTGTAGTTAAACAATTTATAAACAAAGAATCAGGAAAAAGGGAAGAATAAGAGTTGGAGAAGAAGAGAGGATGAGGCTGACTGAATGACCGCAATGACTGGAGCTAGGCAGCAGCTCAGCACATAGTGCTCAATCTCCTGCTTCTATGACTTTGTACAGGCCATGCTCTATGCCGAGGAGTCCTCTCTGCTCAGCTCCGCTTCAGAGCACATGACTCTTTCTTCAAGCTGTAACTTAAGCACCAAATTCTCCATGAATGAGAGGGCCACCTCCCAACTCCTGGTAACCTCCTTCTCAAACTGCCTTGTCTTTAGCTAATTTATTTCTATTCTCTTTTTATTAATTTAACATATAAACATACATATATATGTACTTGCTGTCTCCTTCATTAGAATATAAACTCCTTTCAAGTAGGAATTGTTTCATTCCTTTTCTTTATATCTCTAGTGCCTAACACAAGGTCTCACATAGAGCAGATATTTAATAAATGTTGGTTGATTTACTGCTAGATTGGTTATTCTAGCACATACTGATTTTAGACATACCTGGAAGGGACAACAGAGGTCATCAAGTTCAACTCCTCAGCTTTACAGATGAGGAAACTGAGGATCAGAGAGGCAATGGCACTTGCTTCAGGCCACATAAGTAATAAGTGACAGAAGTGAGATTTGAGACATGGTTCTATGATGCCAAACCCAGTGCTAAAACTACTCTGACATTCTTTTTTCCTTCTCTGAATTCCTCCCACACTTAATTGTTTCTAGGCTTTTTTGTGCATTAGTTTTAAGCTCCATGAGGACAAGGACTAGGTTTTTTGTATTCCCTACAACGTTTAGTGCAACAGTGGTCAAACACAAAGCCATTAGATGATCAACTTTTTCTATTATATTTAACAGTCCCTAAGAAATGCATCTGAGTTCAGTCTAACTTTGTAGCCCCACACAATGCCCTGCACAGAGAAGACCCTTAATAAATGTTTGTTGAATTTAATTGAATAAAATGTTCAATAAAGATTTGTTGATTGACAGATTGATTCTTGGGGGAAGCAAATACTAACTACAATGGGAAGGGGAAGGACAGTACTGCAGACTTCTTTACAAAGTCAAGGAGATAATGGCATGGATTAGCAAGTAGATGATAGGAAAGGACTGAGAAATAACCTTGGCTCTCTATTCAGCTATAGTCAGACCTTTGTTAAAGGATTGCATCTCAACAATCTTCTCCAAAGTGAAAAAAATGTGGAGAAATCCAGGATGACTTTAGAGAACAACAACCCAAATGAGAAAGAGAAGAGAAAGTAGGTCCTTTGGTAAAAATAAAGGAAAGAAGGCTAGGGAGACCAATAGAGAACTTTAAAAACATGGAAAGTTATTATTCAGGGGGTGACCAGGTGTTTTCCACTTTCACAGATGTCCCAAGTTAGGAGATTTTCATTTGGATATTACTCAATAATTCAATTCCACAAACAATGATGAAACACCTACCATGTGAAAAACACTATGGTAGGTTTTGGGAGGAGATTGATCAGCCTGGGAAACCTATCAGGGTTTAAATGGGCTATCAAAGAAAGTTGTGGAGTCTCCCTCCCTATAATAACCCACTATTTGGTTGAGATTATTATTCTGTATTCCTCTTTACCTCTATGAGTCTATAGTTTGGGGAAGATGTGTGGGGAATATGTGGCAGTCAGGGAAGCAAACTTATGCCAAAACCAGGGCCTGGGTTTACACGGTTGGATTAGAGAAGAAGTAGTTATGTCTTCTTTGCTAGAAAAAGGCTTCTATGCAGTAGAATGTTAGGTGAACAAGAAAGAAAGAGGCAAAGCCCTAAGATGAGAGAATTATTCATCAGGATAGGCTGATAGTTATTTCATGGGAAAATTTTAATCTCTGCAGAGGCTGTCTATTATTTTTATGAGTGGGAACATGTCTAACACAAAATCGAATTTATCTAATGACTGGAGTCGGTGTTTGAAGAGAAATGTTAAGATACTTTGCAAATGTGGAGGAGAATTAGGGGAAAAGTGCAGGATCAGATTAAATAAATGGAAGCTAGTGGTACTATATAGTTAAGGCATACACCATATTTTTTTTAAATGACAAATTCTGTGTGTGTGTGTGTGTGTGTGTGTGTGTTCATCCTTCGTTGCTGAAGAAGACCATGCCATCCGAGAAATAATGACATGACTTGCACTAGACTTTGTTTTGAGTGAGGGAGAGCTGTGCAGGTCACCAGCCTCACTTCTCCTCCAGATCCATCTGGATCCAGTGACCAGATATTCATCAGGATGACTGGAGATGACCCAGGATGAGGCAATTGGGGTTAAGTGACTTGTCCAAGGTCATCCAGCTAGTGAGTGTCAAGTGTCTAAGGTGAGATTTGAACTCAGGTCCTCCTGATTCCTGCACTGGTGCTCTATCCACTGCACCACCTAGCTGCCCTAAATGGCAAATTACAAAAATGTACAATGACACGTACTTTTGCTCATATATAAACACTCTTTTATGGGTTTTCTGGATTAATGGGTTTTAGGATTTCTCTTTTTTCTTATATATCTGGCTATGTAAAAACAGAACTGATCAATAAAAATAAATAATTTCATACTGACTAGTGATTAATAACAGCTAGGGTTAATGGAAAGGGTAAAAAAATGTACTTCAATATTTATTTCTTTAAAAATTTGATCTATTTCACTCTTTAATTTTTGTAATTATTTTATTTTTTAAAAAAGTTTAATTTTTACAGAGAAAATGTGGGGAAAATGAGATAATTTTCTAGTCAATTATGCCTACAGGAGGCATAATTATAATAATATAATAATACAGGAGGTTGGCTAGATTATGATGTAATTACCAAGTGACAATCTGTGTCTTATGGCTAAGTGTATTTTCATGTCAAGTAACTATTGTTTTGTTTCATTTTGTTATGGAACTATGATTTCATTGCTTTGGGAGAACACCGCTGATCAGCAACTATCCTGTAGCTTAAAGTCTTAGAGCACTGAGAAGTTAAGTGACTCACCTCTGGACACACAGCTAGTACATGTCAAAAGTAGGGTTTAAACACAGGGCAGGTGAAGCATTAAAGAGAAAATAAACTGACTTGCAAACTGTATCCTATTAAATGTCCTGAAGACAGTAGGCAGTTAATATTTGAGATACTGACTGTGATATTGATGCATAGACAGTATAATCATAAACACATTTAAAATGTGTCAGACACAAAGGAGAGTTGACATGCAACTGTATATAGAAAACCAATTTTTTTTTCAACTTTTGACCATTTGTTTACCCTATCTATCCTTCAACAATTAGTTGGCCAAATTATCCAAGGAAACTTTTTTGGCTGTCTAGTAGTTCTGTTCTCCAACCAAGCCTCAGCCTCAGCACAAGTTTGTCAAAACTTTGCAGAAAATGGCACATGAGTAATTTCAATGTCCTTTAATGGAAGGTATGTGCCCGCACAATTCCCTGGGGAAAAAAAATCCACCCTTCAAATAAATCCTAATGGGCTAGAAGAATAGCTGTTAACTTAAGTGGATCCATAGCTCAGTGAGTCACTCTGTTGAGAGGAATATGTAGTTTCAAATTTATCTTCAGTTACTAAGTAAGATAGATTGATGGTTAATCTACTTTGACCTCCAAACCAAAACTTCTGTGCAATTTGTCTATGGGGCTAACTCTACTATTGCTCCTTGAGTCAGAGGAAAATGCCATGTAGAAGAAAAAAGTACCTTCACCTAAGAGTCAGAAGAGCTGGCTTTGAGCTTTTCATTCCTGTTTCTAACTAGACTCATCTAGCCTCAAGACCACATTTCCTTCAGCCTCACTTTTCTCATCTGTAATAGCGGAGATATTAACACTTGCTCTGCTGATCTCAAAGTGTTGTGAGCAGCAAATGTAAAATGTTTTTGTAACCAAGGCATAATGCTATTGTGACATTATTATTGTTATTATTAACATTCTGAAAAATATGTTGGATGGTCTGTGTTCATTCTACTCATTAGCAATAATATTCTATAGTCTATACAGGACATAGTTCTATGTACAAAATGAGTACATCCCCTGCAATATTGACTAAGAGGGAATTGGGTGGGCTCGTAGACTGGAGAATGTCTTTTGGGTAATATGGCAGAAATTAATACTCTCATTGGACTCTAAAGGAAAGATATTATCACATTTAATTAACTTTCTCTAGATTCAACATTCACCTAAGCCTGAAGAGTTATTTTAATTATGAACTTCATGGTGCAGTAAAAGGAACAATGTTTTGAGTAAGCTCAGGGTCTGAATACTGCTTATATCATTTGTTCCCCTTTATCTGTCAAATAAGGGGGCAGAAGTAGGTTATCTATCTATAAGGTCCTTTCTAACTCTAAATCCTATATTATGACCTAGAGTGATCCTTGTAATATCTCAACTCACAGCTGAGGAAGGAGGGATTCTAGAATCTATGCTATGTCTAGTTTAGGGGAAAATATCATCCCCCTCAAACAAAAAACCAGCTTAAAATTAAATATGTCTTCAGTATCAAAGGGGAAAACTAGAGAAAAAATGAAGTGCAATCAGTGTTAAGAAGGCTGGAAGCAAAAAAGAAAAGAAAAAAAGAAAGTTGGAGTTAACAGCCACTGTTCTTCCTCCACACTCCTAATTTTGTCTTTAAAAGTCTCTGACTGTGGGTGAGTTTATACCGCAATTGTCCTGGCATACCTGGGTACAATAGGGCAGGTTATGGGTGGCATTTCAGACATGCTTTCCAAGCCTTTAGAGAATCCAAATGTACACAGTCACTTCTCTTTTTGCAGTGTTCCAATAAACTAGAGAGCCGTCAACCACTGAATGAAAGCGTTCATTGGGTAAAAAACATCTTACTTCCAGACCCTTAGATTTCATTGTGATTGAACAGGAGTCTGGAAAGGCAGGCTTAAAATTAACAATCACTGGCTATTCTAAACTCAGCAAGGACGGGGTTGGCCTGCATTCCAGCAGAAAAGAATCCTTACATTATATTCAACCCGAAACAAGTCATCTAAGGAGCCATAATAAGCAGTTTTTCTGTCCCTGTGGTTAAACATTCCAGTATTTTGATGTTTGTCAACAACATCTTTTTTGCAGGTGTGGCCTCACCTAGATTTTTTTTTTCCTTTTATTTATCTCAAAGTTGACACTTTCCAAGTTATTTAAGAGCTGTTGAACCATGAAACTATTTTTTATTGTCAAAAATGCTGAATGGTGAAATAATGACAAGCTTTCACAGTTTGCCTCTTTATTTTAAAATCTAGTGGAGCTGCTAAATTTAGTTGTGGACTAAGAGACCGTCTGCTCTGGGAAATAAGTTATTCCCACCACTGCACACGAGGTTTGTGAATGTTTGAATGTAAATATATGAATATATGAATGATTTGGGAACATAAACATATCACCGCTTGTTGTAATCATGTGCATTTTTACTTGAACCTCAATGTGGGTTTAGAATAGGTTTGTGAATAGAGCTTGTTTTCATGTAAATGGGATCAAGCAGTACCACTGGTTAGCTATTCAAGAAATCAGACAATACCACCCTTGCTGGAAAGGCTTCAACAAGAATTTAATCCATGGACCTAATATCTGAACTCAGATTCTTGCTTCATATTCTGGGCCTCTAATCCCAGATCTGATGGACTGACAATAGCGATAGGACAGTGTGAGACTAAACGTGATCTTTTTGTGTGCAGCACCTGTTTTTGACACTGGGCACTTTAGGCTTCATGCTCATCTGAGGCGGTATCTGAAGAAAGCTCCCCTTTCCCCTCACTGTCACATTCCAAACGTGCAATATGGCTCGCCTGCTCCCAGAATCAACATCTATACAGCGACTATGACACTAAGCAATACCAAGAGGGGAAAAGTCCAAAGAATACAGTGACCATCCTAGCCCTATGTGCGAGGTATAAGTGCAAAGTATAAACTGACTGTTTAAGTTAAGTTTTTAACCAGTTTAACCACTTTCAGTCAATGACAGATAGACCAGATACTAAAATACTTATCTTTTGAATAGAACAACCAGGAACACTGTGAGAGCAATCTAGATTTTCATGTTTACTAAAGAAAATGATGAGTATTCTGGCACTTAGAGGTGGGGGTGGGAGGCAGGAAGGAGGATAACCAGTCTGTCAGCTAAAAAGAAAAAAAACTAAACTTGGCTTGTTTATTATCACTTTAACGTACAAATGCCAAGATGCCTGCTCATTATCTATATATGTATGATTGCATTAAGGAGTTTAAACTGAATATGCATCATATATTTATTGGGTATGTACATCTGTGTTGTTTTCTAGTGAAAATACAATTTTCAAAAATGTTAGAGAGACTATTTTTAACCTGAGGACATTAATCGGAAAACAGCTTAAGTCTTATTCTCTCTGCCAGTCTCTCCAATACAAATAGGATGACATGGTGTGAGTGTCCATAGAACAAGATATGACAAAGCCAGGTTGTTTTGATATTTGTGTGAAGAACAAATTTAACTCTAAATCTCTTGGCCAGACCTTGCCTCACCCACATAATCTGGAGAACATCCACATGCGACCCTTGTCTAAGCCCCCGAGAAGACTGCTGCCCTCCTGCTCTTGTCCACCAGTGCTCTGATCTTTCATACTTAATCTGATCTAATCCTGCCGGCATTAACTTCATCTGTGCAATGAAACCTGGAGAATCCATTCTCCTATTTGGTGAGGAAGGCATTTACAAAATTACTTGCTGAAATCATATGGCCATGTTTAGCTTCTTATTTTAATCATATGATGCATCTCTAAGACATTATCGGTGATTAGTCAGAAACCTGGGTCTGTCCTTTTTGGGAACAAAGACATTTTCTGAAATGAAATGATAAGAGAATGAAGTGCTGTTGCCATATGGTGGAAGTAAAGGAGTTGGAAGAAGTAAAAGTCACAAGCTTGAAAAATGTATTTCATTGAGGCAGGTTCTCCTGAAAAGATAATTCAGCTGATTTAGGAAAATGACCAGCTGAAAATGTTATGAAACTAAAAAGTGTTTTGGATTTAAAAGAAATATATTTCCTTTCATTTTAAAAATGTCATATTTCTTAGTGAGAGCCAGAAATACATCATTCAACTAATGCCCTGTCTGTTCTAGTGTTCTGGACCTCCAGATTGTGCTCATCAAAATAAAAGCTTGTTCATTACCTCTGAACTTGTGTTTCAGAAATATGAAATGCCACCACAAAGTCAAAGAGACTGAAATTTAATGGAAAATATGCAATAATTGCCAAAGTTTTCCATAAATTAAAATATTATTCAATTTATGTAAAGAAATTATGCGAGATTAGTTGCAGCAATTATTCAAGGGCTAAGGCTTTTTACCCTGTAACTCAGAAAAAAACAGACTTTCAAGAACAAACAAGTCTGACTAAATAAAAAGAATACGCAAAGGCCTGAATGCCTATTTTTTTAAAAGTCAGTCTTTCAAAAATTCCCATATTTTAAATATTAATTTCCTATTTATCAATAGAATTTAATTGTATAATTAGTTTTTCTTTCGGCATATATTAAAAATAATGCCCACTGGATAAAAACTGAAATGAACATATATCAAGTACAAACTCTGCAGAAATATTTTCTCTAGAGTCATTTTGAATATATATACACACACATATAAACAAAATATATATATATATAAAATATATTCAGAATATGGTTGTGAATATATCATCTATACATATATAGATACAATACATATGTATGCTATGTATGCATATATCCTCTTATATCAATAGTCAGATCTTTCCTAAGAAGTAAGCTAATTGAGCTGTTTGTGTTGATAAACTCCCTTTTCTCCAGACTATTCCTCACTGAGCCATAATTATTTGCAATTTGCCTAAGTCGTCCATTTACTGATACGTCAAGCATGAAACAGAGGCAATTCCAGAAAATGGAAATGCTTCTCAAAATCAATCTTTGGGAAATAATGTGGTAGAAGTTACTGTGTGATAGAAGACTACCTTAGGACTGTCACATGGAGATGAATATTAATTTGTCGAGGTGAAGGTGGCTTTGTGCTTCATTTGTTGACTTTGCTTAGCCATCAGCAAATCGGCAGAGCACAATTACTCTAGCAAAGCTTCTTTTTTCCCCCCTAACATGAGTTTTATGATTTTTATGTACTTACCAGTCAGCACACATAACAATGTCAAAATGTCCTTCCAGTTGAGAGACATCTGTCTCATTATCCCATCGTAAAACGCTAGAGGAAAAAAAAAGATTAAAAAAAATTAGACTTAGATTTTTTTCATCTTTTTGATTCTAAGCTATTAACATTATTTTTTTTAATGGCACTGAAATTATTTAAAAGATATACACATATTACTTCAAGGGGTATATGACAAAAATCTCAGAACATAACTGTATATTCTGTATTTTGTTCAGGCTGAACCTTTGACGAGGAAGAGTTCCAGCTTTATTTAGACATAACAGTTAAGCTGCTGTCAGGCTTCTGTAGGTGAATCAGAGAAAGAGAGTATTTGTTACCACGGTCACTGGAATCTCTCTGGATGTTCTGGACCTCTGTACCTGGGTGTTGGAATTGCAGTATTGCCAGTCTGACCAGAATATAAATTTACAAAAGTAAAATGATGTAGGATTGTAGCATGTCAATTGCATTTTTCATTGATGAAATATCCCATTTTCAAGGTCTAAGAAGAAAGGATAAAATAATATTCAACTTTTATTTGGCAGTGTTTGGCTTTAGGAAATTTTCAAAAATCACTAGGTCTCACACCAACTCTGAAATGAAGGATAAGTTTTAAATTATAAACTATTCACAATAATGAATAACATGAATTTGAAAATTTCAGTGTTCATGAAGTCAGCTAGATGGCTGGGAAGATACTCTTGGTAACTATGATCATCATTGCAATTTATTAAAATATTGCAAAGATACTCCACCCCCGACCCCCACCTACCTCCAAGCAAAGACTGATTTGCAAAGAAACATCCTGTTCCCTGTTTCAGTTTGATGGTAACTTAAAACAAACTGACAGCTTTTCTTTGATCTTGTACAGCTATGCTTCCTTATCTTTCTTTGTGTGAGGTTTCTAGTTTTCTAATCTACTTTGGAAGAAAAGAGACCTTTACCTCCAAAAGCTTAAATAGAGCATCAGTCATTTTCTAATAAACCCCAAAATTCCTTCAAAGTACACTCAGAAAGACGAGAGACATGCAAATTTCCTAAGGTATAGCAGATAAAAATGCAATCTTGAAAGTGCCTAAGAGAGATATTTAGCCCTCCTGCCTGGAAGCCACATAAACAAGCTTTGTAGATAAAATTTAAAATCCTTATACTTTCCTAAAGTCCTCTGGAGCTAATGAAAGTTACATATATCCAGGAAGCAGAGAAAACTAGAACTCTGGATCTCAGCCACTAATTCCCCAGATTCTATAATCCAATAGGAGGGAATCATACGAGCCTTTAAAGACTGTGATTTTTTTTCTTCTGGAAATGCATGTCTACCAACTCACTGATCTGAGCACCAGCACAAAGGGGGAACAAATTCTGGTCACATTCAGCACTTGGGTACTGGCTGAGCCTTAAGCAATTTCATTTAATGTAACTTGCTCTAGCTCCGCAAACAGTTTTTACTTACATAAACAGACTTTGAACCAGATGAGAACGTTTTGGTTTTTTTTAAGTAAGATCATTTTCCTTTTTTTAAGTGCTACGAAGAACATGGTTGTATTAAGTATTTGAATGTCTGAAGGGATTTGGTCTCCTGGATCACAAACAACCCATAGGGCCATGTGTGTATCAGTTCACCCTATCTAATGTTCTATAGCTTGCTTTAATATTGCATAGGCTCACTACCCTTCCAAAAGTGAAATTCAAATGCTGAGTTGGGTCATTAGACTCACAATGCCTTCCTCACAGTGAGTCATTGTATCAACCTTTGTAAATGACTTTATACAAAGAAACCCAAAGTGATCCCTAACCTATGCCACAATTACAGTCTAAGGCAGAAGATATGGAAATATCTAGTTACATGAAAAACCTACAAATGATTAGAAGTCAACATAACTAAATTTTGCAAAAGACAAGTTATAACCTGACTTATTATACATGTTAATAAAGATAAACTGTGATATGATTACTTTGAGTAGGTCCTGGTGTGGGAACTCTGTAATGAACGAGATGATACAGATTGAAATCGTCAGTCAATAAACATCTATTAAGCACTCCCTACGAGCCAGGCTTTGTGTTAAGAGCCGGGGATACAAAAACAAACAACAGGCAGCTCCTGTCCTCAAGAAGCTCACAGTCTAAAGGAAGAGATAATGAGCAAACAAGTATGTGCAAGCAAGATACATAAAGGATAAAAAAGGAAATACAAATACTTAAGGGACAGAAGGCACTAGAATTACGAGGTATTGGGAAAACCACCTATCACTAACAAGTATCTGAGGTTAGGTGACTTGCCTGGGGTCATTTGGTTTCTAAGGGGGGGCAGGGGAAGCAGAATTTAAATTGAGGTTTTCAAGAGTCTAAGCCCTGCACTCGGTCCAATACCCCATAGCTGCCTCTATCTGCTTATACATGTTAACAAATTATGTGTATTAATACTAATATGAAAAATACTGATGCCTCTATATATTTCCCCCAGAGGGTGCCCTGCTAACCTATAGAAATCAGATTCTGAGACTCTCTCAACAGATCTCTCAACAAAGAGCCATTTTGTATTTTCTTCCATGCCTTTTTTTTAAACACTGGGTCTCCCTATCATCCCTAGGCTGGAAACGTCAGTCACAGACCCAACCTATTGGTTGGCATGGAAATTTTGACTTGTTTTGCTTCCTAACTTGACTGGCTGAACCCTCCTTAGGAAGAGCTGGTGTTCTGGTGGCCCCTCTACTCCTGACAGCAAATCATACTGATCTTGGATTTAGTGCAGATGCCCAATTGACTTTAGCCTTATCACATCTCTAAACTCCCAAACTCAAGTGATCCACCAGCCTCGGCTTCTCACTAGCAGGTAATGTAAGCATATACCACCACTCCTGGCCCATATCATATTTTAAAGAAATTTTAAGGAAATCACAGTTGTATCAAACTTGGTGGCTTTAGTAGGATAGGATTCAGTATTGTGGGAACAGGAAACTAATTACGTTATCCTAACTCAAGACTTCTCATACTGCATTTGACTTTGGGTTTCAATCTGAGATTGAAAGTCAAATTTATCTCTAAGCTATTTGATACTTTCATCTCAAAACAACAATAACAAAAACAGTAACAACATCAACAAACAAACAAAATCAAGCCAGATGTGTTAAAATATGTCCAAACATAAGACCGGGGTTTCCAGTTTTCAATAAAACCTGAAACCACACAGGTTCAATCCAGTTTGGATCTTAATTATAGAGATCACAGACAACTCATTTTAAAGAGAGCATCAAAAGATGTCTTTTCTGATAGTTTCAATGTTAAAATCTATCTCCATATATTTTACTGTAATAATTGTAGGCCACTAGTTGTAGGGAAGATGAATCTATTTGGTAACTCTACTATCTAAAAGGCGTTGCTTTTCTAGTGGTGAAATAAATATGTTGACATAATTCTTGATCATATTTGCCAAATGCAAAAAACTTGGAATTATCAAAAGACAAGTAATTCTGTGAGTGCTATAAAGGAGACAGTTGCTTTTCTTTCATATTTGTCAAAAGCATTTGTTTTTGCAGAGAAATCCAGCAGTGTCTACACCAGTTCCTTTCATTTTATGCCTCAGTGTTTAAGTCTGCATTGAAAACAATTTCACAGTACACGTTCAGGTCATTTACTGCATTAACCAGATTTCAGCACTACTTCTCTCCCTTCTTCCATACATACCCTTCCCCATTGTATTGCTTCATTCTCCAATCTTTTCTATCCTTTGTGTGTTTTGAAAGGTGCTGTTTTTAAGGGGCCACTATATAGTGTCTTGGACTCTTCAGAGAATTGCCATGATTTAAATTTATAGCTAAATTCACAGACTAAATAGTTGCTTGGTTGTTGAAAAGTCCTTTACTTATTATTTATTGGCTCTTTGGCTTAAAAGCATAACTACAACTTAAATGTATACGTTAGCCAACCATGCATTTAATACGCCTATCATATGCTAACATGCTAGGCTTTTTTTTTAAAACAGTGGAAGCAGAAGACTTTCTGCCACCCTCAAAGGACTTATATTCTTGTTGGAAAAGTCAGACCATTATTTGAAACAATCAGAGAAAACTATGATATGGTATATAATTAAGTTCCTAAAGCAACCTAAGTTTGTGATACAGGAGTTCAAGATGGGAGGATCAATGTGGCCTGGATTAGTTGGGATAGGGTTCCATGGCAAAGGAAGAATATGAGTTGGGGTCTGAATGATAGACATGAATTGACCAGGTGGAACAGAGAAGGACATTTTCTTACTGGAGGGAACAGTATGACCAAAGCTGTAGCGTATGTGGTAGAAACATTAAGAAGGTGGTCTGGTTTGTGGTAATAAGGCTTGGGGATGGGGGCAAGGTACAGATCCCAGCCATGCATACACACATACTTAGTTGATAAATGGGGAGGGGGGGAATTGTCTGCAGTTGTGATCTGCCTGTGGTCACACAGTATCACAGGCAGGCCATGAACCCAGATTTTCTGCCTCTAAGCCTTCTATTTACTACACCACACTGTATCTATTATACAAAAAGAAAAAAGAAAACCCCTGGCATTCCCACATATTTCTACTCAGCAGTACATAGCTAAATCAGAGAAATCAGATTTTGAGAGAGAAATCATCAACAAATAGTCACTTTGTATATTCCTTTCCATACCATATATTTTAGAAAAATTTTATTAATTACAACTATATTAAACTAAATGATTTTAGCCAGCTAGAGTTGAACACTGTGGGAAGAGAATGCTAATTCTGTTAACCCAATTTACATAATAAATTTGATTTTATTATTAGGACTTAAATTTTAATGTACACTACTTCCTCCCGTCCCACCATTTCTCCAACTTCATATGAAATTTGGGCAATGGATGAGAGGGGGAGGGAGTGTTGTAGTGTACACTACAATGGACAAGACAATTTGTACCTAAGGAAGAATTCAAAACATGTTCGGTATCAGAGAAATACAGGCAAAGAAAAACTACTGAGATAAAACATAACAACGTAAAAGAGGTCAACATGGATTCAGGTTTAGAAATGGTGGTTGTAGGAATGACACAAAAGAAATGGATCAGGGCTGTCTGTTATTTGTGATATGCTATACCATTATCACCTGCTTTACACCATATTGGGAGTGATTCCATGGCCAGTCAGTCTTAGTGAGACAGAAAAGTAGATAATTTATTCAGTTTATCCAATAGGTAGATAATTTTGCAAGTCAAGGTAACAAGCATTTTGTTGTCAATTTTGAACTGTCAGATATTTTGTCACCGCATCTGGAATTTTATTGGCAGAAATACTGAAGCAATTTGCCTTTTCTTTCTCCAGCTCATTCTACAGATGGGGAAACTGAGGCACATGGGATTAGGTGACTTGCTTAGGGTCACAAAGATAGTAACTGTCTGAAGCCAGATTTGAACTCAGGTCCTCTTGACTCCAGGTCCAGCACTCTATCCATTGTATCACCTAGCTACCCCAACAAGCATTTATATGTGCTAGGGTACTATGTCGAGTGCATATAAAGAAATGCAAAAATAATTCCTGAATTCAAGGAACTAATATTCTAATGGAGAAGACAACATGTAAACAACATTGCTCATAGAAAACATATGCAGAGTAAACTGTAGGTAATCTGATAGGTGAAGCATCAGCATTAAGAGAGGAAAGGTTTCGTGCAGAAAGTCAGGCTGAGACTTGAACGAAGCCAAGAGGCAGAGATGAGGAGGAACATGTCATGAGGAATATTGAGAGAAAACACCAGGAGTGAGAGATGGAGTATTTTGTTCTTGGAACACAAAGGAGGTCAGCATCACTGGATAAGGGTGTATGGTGTGGAGGAAGGTATCAGATAATTGGAAAGGTAGGTGGAGGAGGGGTAGGCTATGAAAGGCTTTGAATGCCAGAGGATTTTGTGTTTGGTCCTGGAGATGATAGAGGGCCACTGAGTTTTTTGAGTAGGGGGGTGGTATGGTTGGACCTGTGCCTTAGGAAAATCACTTTAGGAACTGAATGGAGAATAATTTGGAGTGGGGAGAGACTTGAGGCAGGCAGACTTGCCAGTAGGCTATTACATTAATCAAGGTGTGAGGTGGGGGCCTGCCCTACCTAGAGTGGGGGCAGTGTTACAGGAGAGAAGGGGGCTTATTGGAGAAATCTTGCAAAGGTGAAATCAAAGACCTTGACAACAGCTCGGATATGGGGAGGGCGGGGCGTGGAGAGACAGTGAAGAGTTGAGGATAACACTTGGGTTGCAACTCTGGGGGACTGGGAGGATAATATTGCCCTCTATAGCAATAGGGAAGGTAGGAGGGGCAGAGGGTTTAGGGGGAAAGATAATGAGTTGAGTTTTGGACATGATGAGTTTAAGATGTCTACTGGAAGTCAAGTCTGAAATGTCTGAAAGACAGCTGGAGAAGTGAGATTGGAGGTTAGCAGAGAGGTTAGGGCAGGATAAGTAGTTTTGCAATCATCAACATAGAGATGATAATTAAATCCATAGGAGCTGATGAGATCTCCAAGTGAAGTAATATAGAGAGAGAAGAGAAGAGGAGCCAGGACAGAGCCCTGTGGGACACTTATAGTTAGTGGATGTGACCTGGATAAGGATCCAGCAAGGGAGCCTGAGGAGTCCTCTTCTAGGTAGAAAGAGAAGTAGAGGGAGGAAGGATAGAGGGAGGGAGGGAGGAAGGGAGAGAGATAGAGATAGAGATAGATAGATAGAGAGAGAGAGAGAGAGAGAGAGAGAGAGAGAGAGAGAGAGAGAGAGAGAGAGAAGGAGAGAGGGAGAGAAAGACAGAGAGAGACGGAGAGACAGAGAGAGAGACAAAGAGACAGAGAGAGAGAGACAGAGAGACAGAGGGAGAGACAGAGAGACACAGAGAGGGAGAGACAGAGAGAGAGACAGAGAGAGAGAAAGAGAGACAGAGACAGAGAGAGACAGAGACAGAGAGAGAGAGACAGAGACAGAGAGAGAGAGACAGAGAGCCAGAGAGAAAGAGAGAGAGAGAGAGAGAGAGAGAGAGAGAGAGAGAGAGAGAGAGAGAGAGAGAGAGAGAGAGAGAGAGAGACAAGGCCAGAGAGTCAGAGACAAAGAGAAAAGACAGATAAAGAGACAGAGAGACAGAGACAGAGAGAGGAGAGAGAAAAGGAGAGAGACAGACACAGAGAGAGACAGGGAGACAGAGAGAGAAGAGATAGATTGTCCTGAAAACCAATGTGGGGTTGGGACAATACAGTCAAGTGTAAGAAGACTGGACAAGTGAGAAGGAACTAGGTTGTGAAAGCTTTAAAAGCCAAAGAGAGGATTTTATACTTATTTGCTCTTAGAGGCAACAGGTTGCTCCTGGAGTTTACTGAGAGGTGCGGGTGGGGTGAGGAGATCAAATCTGTACTTTAGGAAGATGACTTTGGCAGTTGAGTGGAGGATGGACTAGAATGGGAGGAGAATTGAGGAAGAAAAACAGCAGGTTAGTCCAGGTGTGAAGCGATGAGAGCCTGAATCAGGATGGTGACTGTGTCAGAGAGAAAAGGGGGGCATTTATGAGAGAGGTTGCAAAGGTAGAAGTGATAAGATGGCAACAGATTGACTATGAGAGGTGGGTGTCTAGGAGGATGGTGGTGCTCTTAAGGGTAATAGGAAAGTTAAAAAGAGGGTTTGTGGGGAAGATTGAGTTGTTTTGGACGTGCTGAGGTCTAAAATACATACAGTTAGGTATAGAGGCAAATAGGTGTAGGAGGCAGCTGGAGATATGAGATTGGAGGTCAGGAGTGAGGATCAGGGCTGGAAAAATATATCTGTCAATCATCCGCTAGAGATAGTAATTGAATCCATGGGAGCTGATGAGAATTATATAAATTATATAAAGGGAGAAGAGAAGAGAGCCCAGGACTGAGTGCTGGAGGGAGATCCATGGCTAGCAGATACAATTTGGATGAAGATGCAGCAAAGAATGAGAATATAGCTAAACAAGCATTAACTCTTAAGACAGTTGCCAAAACAATATATTTAAATTATAAACCCAGCCCTAAATTACTTCCACCATCTCCCTCCTCTACACCTATGTATTGTTGAATAGAAAAGGAGAAAGTCAAAACTGTGAGCTGATGGAAACCAGGAAAAATTTCTGCTAATTAACCTCAACTGAATCTTAAATGAAGCAAGGCAATACTTTTGCTCTTCTCTAATTGGCTTTCTATGTTGCTAAATACAGAGGTTATTCCAAACCTTCTCTCTCAATCTTCTGATACTTCTTCCTTCTGACTGAGCCTTCTTGCCTTAAATTTTATGGGAAAATAGGCTATCTACAGTGAACTTACTTCCCCCCTTGTCTTCAACTCCAAACCCTTTTACATCATTCCCCACTAGTTCCTCCTTTACTCCACTTTGACAAAGAGATGGGCCTTCTTGCTATGGCCAGTCCCTTTGCATGAGTCCTTGATCCCAAATAACACTCTATTCTCTAGCATACTGCCCCTTAATCATCCCCTTCTCTTTCTAATCTTCAATCTTTCTATACCTGCTATTTCTTTCCCTGGTTTTCCCCGTTAAAAAAAAAAACAGCCTTCAATATACCCTCAAGATATTGTCTAATATCTCTCCTCCTTTTTTCAGTCAAACTCCTAGAAAAATCTGTCTGCTTTCATTGCCTTTCCTGTCACTCATATCTCAACCATTCACAATCTGGCTTATGACTGAAACTTCTCTCTCCAAAGTTACCAATGCTCATTTAGTGTCATACCCATCAAACAAAGGATTATATTATGGGAGTAGGGAAACATAACAACATTCACCTGGAGAAACAACAGATCAAGAGTCTTATGGGAATTTTTTTTTTTTAGTGAAGGAAGAGGGTATAATAGAAACATACCTCAAACTATACTACACAACAAGAATGCTAAAAAAATAACACCCAAAACTATGTGATGCTGGTTAAAAATTTAAGACATCAATTAGAGAAACAGATTAGGCAATGGCACATGGGTGCAAACAAACATAATAGTATAGTGTTAAATAAATCCAAAGACCCTAGATATGGGGGTGAGACTATTTGACAAAAACTGTTGGGCAAGCTGGAAAATAATATGGCAGAATTTAGATATGAACCAACATCTCATACTATATACCAAGATGAGAAGTACTTTAGCTGCATCTTGACAGAAGAGAAGGATTCTGTGAGGCAGAGGTGAGAAGGCAGTGTACTCCATGCATGAGGGATAACCATTTGAGAGGCACAGAGAGGAGAGACAGAATATTGTGCATGAGGAATAGAGAAGCCAGGTTAGCCTGATCACAGAGTGAAGGAGAGGGAGCAAAATACCAAGGCCAAGAAGATAGGTTGGGACAAAGTTCTGAATGGCTTTAAAAGCTAAACAAAGGAGTTTCACTTACTGAAAGCTGTACTTATCAAAAATAACTTTGGCATTAATGTGGAGAATACATTAAACTGAGGAGAGACTTGACATAGGGAGACCAATTAAGAGATGTATAATTTAGGCAAGAGGTGATGAAGGCTTGAACTAAGGTGGTAGCTGTGTGAGTAGAGAGAAGGTGTTGGATGCAAAAGATATTGGAGAGGTAGAAACAGCAAGATGTGGGGTGAGGGAGTGTGAGACATTAAGGTTATGAACCTGAGAGACTAGAAGAATGGTGGGGCCTTCAACAGAAGTAGGGATGTTTGATATAAAGATGGGTTTGCGGGGAAATATGTGGAATTCTGTTTTAAATATACTGAGTTTGAGATGTCTCCAAAACATCTGGTTTGAAATGTCTAACAGACAATTAGTGATGGAAAATAAGGGGAAGAAAAGGGAGAGAGGAAGAGATGGTCATCTCATTGTCAATACCAATCCCTCTACATGGATCTTTGATCCCCTGGTATCTTTTCCTACCATATACTGCTTTCTCTATCACCCCTACTCTTCCTAATTGTCAACCTCTTCTTAGTTAGTGGCACTTTCCTGGCTGCCTACAATCATGCCCAAGTCTTCTCCATCCTTAAAAAGACCCATCGTTACATCCTACCGTACCAATCATGTATCATCCTATATTTCTCTTCCCCTTCTCGATTCAACTCTTTGAAAGCTCTGTACAATTAATGCTTCTGCTTCCTCTCCTCTCCTTCTCTTCTAAATCCCTGGCAAAATGGCTTCTGATGTTATCATTTAACTGAGACTTCTTTTCAAAATTACAAATGATTTCCCAATTGCCAAATCTAATTGTCGCTCCAGATTGTCACCTTTTTGACATCTCTGCAATATTTGATACTTTTTTTTTTTTTACCATCTTTTTCTCTTGGATGCTCTCTGCTCCCAGTGTTTTCATGGCTCTGCTTTTTCTTGTCTCTTTTCCTACCTGTCGGACCTCTCTTTCTTGACTCCTTTAGTCCTCTATAGGTGTTCCAAGTCTCTTCTCTTTTCTTTCCATACTGTCTTGCTTAGAGATCTCATTGAGTTCTCCCATGACTTCAATTATCTTCTCTATATAGATGATTCCCATATTAGCTTATCTAGGTTTAATCTCTCTCCTGAACATGTCTCATATCACCAACTAAATGTCCCATAGGCATCTCAAATTCAACGCATCCAAAGACATAACTCATGGTCTTTACCATGTTTTCCTCTTCCCAACTTTACTATTATTGTTGAGGACTCTACCATTCTTTGATCCTTAGCTCTTTACTTGATCTCACTTCACTAATACAATCTGTTGGCCAATCTTGTGTCATTTTTACCTTCACAAACTCTCCTAAATACAGCCTCCTTTCTCCACTCTCACAAAGACTTCCCTGGTTCAGACACTCACAAATTCTTGCTCTTCTTCATGTGTCTCTCCACTCCAATCTGTCCTCCACTTAGCTGCCAAAATGATTTTCCTAAAGTACTGCTGATTGATATACTGATCTGGGAATCGTCAGCATTGAGAGGATAATTAGGGGAGAAGACAATAAGCCTTCATATAGAGCCAGGTATATTGCTAAACATTTTTTCAAGTATTATCTCATTTGATCCTTACAACTGTATGAGACAAGTTCTATTATTATTCCCATTTTACAATTGAAGAAACTGAGGCAATCAGAAGTTAAGTGACCTGTCCTGGGTCACATACTGTCTGAGGCCAGATTTAAATTGAGGTTCTTCCTGAAACCAGGCTCAGCACTCTGTCCAGTGTACCAGCAGCTGCCTCTTATTCTCTCTTGCTTCATTAGCTGCCATAATTAAATATACAGGAGCTAAGGAAGTCATCAAGAGAAAGTGTCTCTCCACTTTTTCTTTTTAGAGAAGGTGGCTTAAGAAAGAACTTTAGGGTACACTTACAGTTAGGAGGCATGGTGGATGAAGAACCAGTAAAGCTGACTGAGAAGGAACATATAGACATGTAGGAAGAGAATGAGGAGAGAGCAGTGTCATGAAAGTCCAAAGGGAGTATCCAGGAGAAAAGGTTTAAGATTGGAGAGAGGGAGATGAATGAGGCTGCAATCTAGTGAAGATCAGAGAGTATGACATCAAGGGCATATATGACTAGAGGTTGGCCTCATCAAGGAGGATCACTTCATTGTCCAAGACTAGGAGAGAGAAGGAGAGGGTGAAGAAAAAGTAAAGTGGGAGGTAAAGTGTTTGTGAGAAGAAGATGAAGATCAAAGAGACAAAAGGGGAAGGAAGGAGGTAAGGAGGAAGATGAGAGGCTTGAGGAAGGAATGAAAGGTTTAGAAATTTTTTTCTAGGGAATGAGATAAGGGACAGAGGATCAGTTAGGGAATAATAGGGAACAATAACATGATTGCCTAGCTGCAGTGAGGGTCCAGTTGAACTGGGATAATATGAAGATAGAGCATGCCCAGTCAGCACATTTATGTGACTTCCTTCATCTCCTTTCAGGATCATGAAAATTACCTTAGGGCCATCATCTAATAGTCACCCTAATCTTAATTGGGTGGAAAATGATGATACTGTGAATTTCAAAGGAAGAGAGGTTACTGAGTGGAGGTGATAAATGGAGAGTGTGACTCCCCCTCTAAGACCAGTGTGTATGGTGGAGGAGGGGAGGGTCATTGGATAGTGAGTGACACATAGTGGAAAAGATGGGCAGGGCTGGAGTAGAGCAAGGTAGGGTAGGATTGAGGAAAATGGGGATGAGAGAAGAGGAAGTAAGAGCTGGGCATAGTTTTCTTCTATGTTGCAGGTGATTAATTTATTAAGGGATAAAGAGAAATAGATGGTGGGAAATTGTTAGCTATAGGGGTAGCAAATGGGTGATAGATGAACACTGAAGTTCACAGTTCTTTAAGGGGCATTGTTGCAGGGCAAAGGTCACTGTGGGTGATGATGGGTTTATTCTTACCCATCTAGCAGAGTGTGCTAAGTTTGGGCCTGTTATTTTTAATCTGTTCTGGATGGGAGAGAAGTGGGGTAAAGGAGTGGGGGAGGCAAATTTGAGTGTGCATACGTGTGTGTGTATGTGTGTATGCATGCGCATGCATAATATTTGGGATTACAGGTGTGTGCCATTGTTCCAACAGGGAGGCACTTTGGGGCTTTCTTGAGTGCATTTTGATAATATAGTAAGTAGTTTGTAGCCTGTGGCATCGTGAGGCAAGGGTTAATAAAATATTAAGAGTGTTCATTGTTAAAGTAAGAGAAATTTTAACCTAGTATAATAGGAGACACTGATTTTAAGTCATTCTTTAACCACAAATTCATTGGGTCACTACGGGAAAAATGACAGCCTTTCCTAGGACTGAATTTAGTTAATCTGCAAAATGGGAACAAAAATGTAGAGTAGACGCCATAATCTTGTGTTAGCAAGAGCCCATTTTTTAAGTCTCAATTATGCAGATGAATGAAGGGGAATAGTAGCAGAGGCTATTTACGATAGGTTAATGAAATTCATGTACTGATTTTCTTGCAACAGATTTACCTTTTTCATCATATATTTAAGTTAATATTAAAATTAATTTGGAGGCTATTTGGGTGGGGAAGGGAGGTACGGAGGACGAAGGAGGGCCAGGAAAAATTCACTATAGATAACTGCAAATTAGATAAACTGCATACATACAACTAATTGACTGTGTATAATTTGCTTTCCTTTTCTGGAGGTTTGTGATGGCTGCAAAATAAACAGAATAAGTAAGCAGAATTGGTTTTAATGGATAGAAGGCTGGGCCTTTTAAATCAATTAAGTGCTAGTGAGAAAAACTCCTAGAGAGTATTCTAGTTTATCAATTGTATGTTCCTGCCTTGACCTTGAGACTAATTCTACCCTTTGACCCTTTGTGACTTTGACAACTGTCATGAAACTGTAAAGGAAAAGTGATTTGGAGTTCAAAAGTGAAATTCAAATGTCGCCTGACATTTGGACCACCTCGTCTTAGTGACCTACATACTCTACCCTGGGTAAGGAGGATTGGTAAAGAATTTTGAGATCCTTGAATGAAAGGTACTAATTATTTTACTAATTATATTTTCCATCTCAGATTTCTCTGATTCTATGATCATGACAGCTGATTAACTTACATGGTACCAAAACAAAGTAATAACAAAAATCAGAACTAATGGATTGTAAATTGCAGCCATGTACCATTTGGATACTAAATCAGGGAATTAACAAATGTTTTCATTCTTTACACTTAAGGCACATTCATGCACAATGCCTAGTGAGCTGGTGATTCTTTAATTTTCTACCACGTCTGAAGCACCATTCCCAAATTAAGAAAAGAAAAGAAAAGGTGTTCTGAGCTCAGGCTGGGATGGACATTTAAGGTGATCTCTCTCCAAGGTAGTTCAGCTACAAGATATGAATTTTTATTTTAGTTTTCAGTGGGCTTATGCCATGTATTAAGAGACTTCTTTGGACAGTAACTCACCTTTGTCTTGGAAGTAGGATTTTTTTGCTGTTCAAATGACCAAATGTAGGACTTTCCTCACAATCAAGGGCATTTGTTTTCTGATTTTACCAGACTTCAAAGTTCTAATGGTCATACTTGGCTGTCCATTATAACTTCTGCCCTATTCTGGGTGAGTAGGAAACCTGCTCCAGGAAGAAACATGCTAGGAATGCAGGATTGGCACCTCAATAGACCCACTATGACTGAGTTTTTGAGGAAAAGATCCTTTTACAGGTAAAGGGAACCACAAAGGAGAGAATACTTGGGACAAGAGGTGAAATACATACAAGGGTAAAAAAAAACAGATGAAGTAGTATTGTGGGAACAGGCCATTTTAGTTACTTGACATTGGTACTTAGAAGTCCAGATTATAAGCTGTGAGGAAGCTTATATACAGGCAGGGTGCAAGGCATAGGAAACTAGCCTTGAAGCAAAGAAGAGATGTGTTTAAACACCTTCTCTGATGCACATTCGTGGTGTGTCCTTAGGCAAGTCACCTAAACTCTACTTGCTCTAAAAGTTAAAGAGGTGTTGACCTGGGTTGGTACAGGGAGTTTCCTTTGCCAATGAGATCACAATTCAGTTACCATCTATATCACTAAAAGACTTTAGGTGTCATCTGGCCAAATCTACTGTTATACTAACAGTAAGAGCTATTATTTATTTAACCCCTACTATGTATCAGGTACTGTGCTAAGGACCTTACAGTTGTCATCTCCTTTGAACCTCATAACATCCTTATAAGGTTTGTGCTGTTATTATCTTCTTTTTACAGTAGAAGAAACCAAGGAAGAAAGAGGTTAAGTGAGTTACTCAGGGTCATACAGCTATTATGTGTCTGAGGATGGATTTGAACTCAGGTCTTCCTGAACCATAAAGGTGACCCTTTACAAATTAGGAATTTGAGACACAGAGAGTTTAAGCCTTAGGTCACACTAGTCACAAGTAGCAAAGCCTGAATCTGAACTCAGGTGTTCTGGCTTCAGGTGCTCTTCCCACTACACCACAGAGCCTATTCTAAGAGACTAGCAAAAGGAGCATCAGAAGACACTAGTTTTAAATATGTACCAGATGTTTGAACCTAGATAAGTGACCTCTCTGAGTCTCAGTTTCCTCGTGGGTAAAATGGCAATAATGACACCTATTTCACAAGACTATGATAAAAAGCACTTTGCAAACATTAACTATATATACCAGTAATTATTATTACTCAAAGCTTGAGATACATTCAAAATGGACACTTGTATTTCTTTTAAAACAGAACAGAGAAAGTGAAGACATTAAAATATAAGGAACTGTTATCCTTGTGTGAACTTTTCTTTATAAAAGAAGACTGAATAGGAGATGTCATTTCCTGCCCTTTTACCTGTAAACTTGGTGATTTAAGCATCGTTATGTTAGTGAGGAAAGTACACACAGTGTTCTGTATCCCATATCCAAGATAGCAATTGAAAGAACAGGAATTACTAAATACTGAGAGTTTTTTACAATTCACACAACACAGTTCCTATCTGGATTTTAAAACTATAAAATACAATTGATAAAATGAACATGGGTTCATCTTATATAGATATATATAGATACATATACACACACATAACATTAAGATAAAAAGTAAATTTAAAACTGTTATACAGATCCTACATATTCTGGATTTTAGGGAAAGGAGAGATAAGTGGGGACTGTGGTAGTCACAGAAGGCTTCACAGAAGCACTAAGACTAAGCTGGACCCTGGGAGATGAGTATGGACAGGGACTGTCTTTTTCCTTACTTTGCATCAGTAGCACTTAGCAGAGAGCCTAACACATAGAAGACGCTTAATAAATGTTTGTTGACTTGACCATCCTTTGAAGTTCTTCATTAATTATGTAACTGAAACTTGGTCACATTCACTATACTTCTCATTTCCTCCAGGCGATATTCATTTTCAGCTCTTTTGATAACTATAGCATTCTTCTCTTGTAGATATAGATCATGATTAGAATAATGGCATTAAAAAAGATGTATGACTTATATCTGATTGCTTACCTTTGTGGGGAGGGCAGGAAAGGAGAGAGGGACAGAATTTGGAATTCAAATGTTAAAAACCTCAAATGTTAAAAAAACTGTTTTAACATATAACTGGGGGAAAATTATAATACACACACATACACACACATACACACACACACACACACACACACACAATTTTTGCTTTTGTTTCCAGAAGAAGTTTGGTACCATTCAAAAAGCTTTGCAATTCCTTAAAGGCAATCCAACCTGTTCTCTTCCTTTTTAATCCTGAGTCCAATTCATTATCCATTCATACTGTTTGCCCAGATATACATATTGATGGTGGGCAGCTAGGTGTTGCAGTATAGAGCACCAGTGCAAGAGTCAGGAGGAGCCGAGTTCAAATTTCACCTCAGACATGACACTCACTAGCTGTGTGACCTTGGCCAAGTCACTTAACCCCAATTGCCTCATCCTGGGTCATCTCCAGTCATCCTGATGAATATCTGATCACTGGATTCAGATGGCTCTGGAGGAGAAGTGAGGCTGGTGACCTGCACAGCCCTCCCTCACTCAGAACAAAGTCAAGTGCAAGTCATGTCTTTATTTCTCTGATGGCATGGTCTTCTTCGGCAACAAAGGACAAACACACACACATATTGATGGCCAAGTTCTACAGACTGTTCATTCAATTGCATGTAATCATGTAGGCCAGGACCCCTTTTAACATTTTGTATGTTGGTATTTCATGGCCACAAAAACTTCAGATTCATTACATGTTTGATTTTTAATTAATTTTTGGTAGTTGCATGTTCAGAAACATTTTACTGCTGCCAAATTTTTTGCAATCTGATATGGGGTCTAGACCTATAATTTAAGAAGCGCTGATCTAGGCAATAGGCATTTTTCATCCACTTGGTCTTTACCTGGTGGATGATTAGAGCAAAATCTTTTAAGTGGTTACAGATCTCTTCCAGAAGGTTCTGCAGTGCTCTTTAGCTTAATGCAACTAGAAACAATGCCATCAGCAAATGGAAGTGTCTGGGCCACCCAACCATTCACAGGGAGTCCTTCTTGAATTTGGACTCTATCATGAATCATCACAGTGGTGAACACCCTTGGTGAACGTAAATCTCCCTGTTTTATGCCTCATCTGACATTTATTATCAGAAGATAGCTCAACACAGGTATAGCTTTCTTGCCATGTCTTTCAAAGAATCTTGAATGGTTCTGAAATGTGGAGGGGAGACACCTTGTTGGAAAAGAGGTTTTAAAACAGTGTTATGCTCTATTGAACTAAATGCTTTCTCATAATCATGAAATAAACACTATGATTCTATACTCTCTACATTGTTCCATCAGTTGTAAAATGGTGACGTTGTTCACTGTAGGATATCATTTGCAAAAGCCTGCCTGTTCTTCTCTAATATACTCATTGAAAATGCCCTCAATTCACTTGTGTACGGGTTTCATCCAAATATAATTTAGATGGGAAGGTAGGTTTATAAGTTGGTAGTTGTTGATGTTCTCTCAAATTGTCTTCTTTTGGTATGAAGAAGATTTGAGATTTTTTCAGCCAAGAAAGACCTTTAGTATCTTCCTCTCCTTCAAATACTTAGGAAATCAGTCTCTCAATTTTCTTGCAAATGTGGCTCCCCTTAGCTAGATTCCCTTTGTATCATGATGTAGGGGGTGTGGTGAGCATTTATAGTTCGGAAACTTGCAAATGCTTCAAGTCAAAGCTTGATTATTATTTTGTTAACTGGTTAGACTTAAGAAAGTAGTGTTGACATTAAGAATGCAGATTAAACATAGAAGTGCATTCTGTGTACATTTTTTTTTCCTGGTGAGCTCATTATTAAGTATTTACCAGCACATCTTTGATATAATGTCTCTATTGTCTTTGATAGTCAAAATAGTTTTCTATTTTAAAAAGAATCCTTGCAGATCTTTCCTTTTTTTCTTCTTCTTTTCGTTTTCCTTCGTAATAACAAATGTTTGTTGACTTCTTCCATTTCTCTCCTTAAATGTCCCTAGGCAACTTTAATTAGCTGGCTCTACTATTTTGCTCTATTGTAGTTAAATGCTTTCTAATAGTCAACAAAGACAGTGGAATTATCTATACATCTTAGTCAAATGTATCCCTATGAAGATATAATCTGTTGTAGAAAATCAATTTACAAAATCTTTTAAGGCTTTCTTAATACCAGGCTTCTCATAATGCAGTATAAGAGCATGTTATGTTCAATTTTTGGTTGCCATATTATACTCATGATTTATAGTGAGTTTACAATCTACTGAAAATCCCTAGATCTTTTTCAGATTTATTGTTATTTAGTCACACCTTGCCTATCTTATAAATTTATATTGTTTTTAAAAATGCAAGTACAAGACTTTTTATTTCTTCCTATTAGCTTAGTGTTATTAGAGTCAGTCCATCATTTTAGTCATTTAAAAAAATTTTATGGACCTTAACTCTGCCATTCAACATGTCAGTTGTCTCTCCTCACTTGATGACCATGCCATCTTTTATCCAATAACTGGCAAACATTTGAAATAGCACAAGGTCAAACATAGATTACCGTGGTGTCCCATTTAAGAACTTCTAATTTGACATGGAATGAACAATGACTACTATTCTTTGGATCAGGTCACTCAATCAATCCTGAATCCACCTAAGTGGTTGTATTGTCCATAATAATTGAAAGAGAGGCTTTTTTCCAATTGTTTCACTAAAATCTAGGTAAACTGTATAACAAAAACAACAACATGACTGTTCCCAAGGCAATAAGGTTAAATCAACAGGGTGGGGTCAGAGGCTCTTGGACCTCAAAAGCCAGCTATTGAATCCTATATATTCAACTTTATTTGACTATATATTTTCCAATCATTTCACAACATGCCTGTTGAAGTACTCCTGAAAACTAGCTCTTTACTAAAAAAGAATGACATCATCTAGACTGACAATGGAGACCAAGAAGCAGTTCCAAGTTGTTTATCTGGGTTTGAAGACTATATTACAAAGAAGGCTGGAAAGTGGCAATGAACTCCATATTCTTTCAGTTTGGAATGGTTCATCTCACATCACCAATGTCATATTTCTTATATTTCATGTGCAAGTTTTATAGAAAAGTCACCTCATTTCTTAAATACCACTTTAAAATAAGTTTAATATGATTGTACATGTATAGCCTGTATCAGACTGCTTGCTGTCTTGGGGAAGGGGAAGGAGAGGGGAGGGGAGAGAAGTAGAAAAAATTTGGAACTCAAAATTGTATAAAAGTGAATGTTGAAAACTATATTAACATGGAACTAAAAAAAATAAAATGTTATTAAGTGGGGGGAATGAAATAATGTTTATAAAGTACTTCATAAAGTATCTGGCCCATATTAGTTGCTTTAAAAAGTAATAGAGAAAAACATTAATAGTGTAGATTAAACTTCAATGTGTCTAAGAGTAAAAAAAATTAAATACTATTTTCAATACCTTAAATAGGCATTGGTTCAGATTAATTTGATGAAAAAACAAAAAGGTAACAGATAATTAGTGTTATCTAGCAAAAGATATTCACTGGAATATTCCTGGAAAGACCTGGTGACATACAAATGCAAGAAGCCTGGGGTTCCTTCAGAAGCATTCAAATTTTGAAGAGATTTTAAGGCAAATCCAATAATTCAGAAAGTCTGAGTATATGACTTTTTATTCTCTAAGTGGTTAGCCATCACTATATAAATTACTTCCTTGTTTGGCAGTTATCTTCAATAGCTTCTTGCTTATCATCTCCTAAGGTGAAATGCCTTGTACTTAGTAGGTATGCTATAGATACTGTATGAATGAATAACTGAACACATCTGATCAACAGCCTTCGTGTTTAAGATTGTAGATACACATTGGACGATGACATGGGGATAAAACGTGGTAGGGCATCTAGAATATTTTCAGTGAAGGGCAAGAAAGTTACTTTAGAAAAGGATTGTTATGAGAGAAAGGACCTGTGATGATACATGGAAGACGTGGGAAGTTGTGAGAAATGCTAATAGTTAAAGTATGAATCCTTCCCTATTTGAGTATAATACTAAAAAAAAATGTGCTCCAAGAGGAAGTTCATTCATTCTACGGTAGAAACAGTATTTCTTATGCTTATGTTTCTGGCATCACAACTTCACTTTCCTCTTGTACTTTTTCTCCATGGGCGGAGTTACAGGAGACATTTTGCCATTACAAAGCTCCTGTGTCAAAGCTTTGAAGTACTTCTTAATAGCAGAAACATTTGGCTCACATGTAGGCTTTGTAGCTATGGTAAATACCTCCTAGTAATTTGCAGCTGCTGTTATTTCACACCTCCAGTTTGGAGGAGGAATTCTGCAGATGTGTCGAGTCACTGAAAAAGAATACTACACTATATCTTACTTAGCTCTTTTGTAAAACGTTTCCTTTCATTCTTCTCCCATGGAGCTAATGCTTTCATCTTATCATCCTGGATATGGGTGGGAAAGCAGTGGTTATGAGGGTAAGGCAGACATTACAGCAACAGTAGGCAGCTTCCTCGTAGCTTCTTGAAGGTTAAGTAGTCAAGTATCGTCTTAATATAAGATCAGAGCACTTGAAGGCCTGATTCATCCATCTGTTTTCTGGACAAGTGCCCTAGGAGAGTCTGGACAAAATGCTTTCAGGGGGTAAGACAGAAAAACTGACCATGATTAATATGGGAGACGGGAGGAAAGTCATCATCATGGAAGGCCCTAGGAAGCACAATACATGTACACAGGTGTATACTGCCTTCTGTTTCAGAAGTGTGACTTTGAGGTTCAATAGCCACTGACTCCACCCTGTTAATTTAATCTTATTGCCTTGGGAACAGTCATGTTGTCATTATTGTTATGTAGTTTACTTAGACTTTAGTGAAACAGTTGGGGAAAAAAAGCTACCAAACGTGCTGAAGAACAGAAAAGTTCATATTTTGAGCATCTTAGATGTGATCTGGGTTGAGTCTCCACATTCCATTTCTTCTTTGTGTGATTTAATTATTTTATGCAGAAAATGCTCTTGCTCTCACTAAGTTAAACACTTGACATTTTTATCCCTTAAAATGTAACATTTTAGAAGTCTAGATATGTTTATTAATTAGTGATTATTAACACCCAGTAAACAACATTATGCCTTGTAAAAACACAATCTTTCTTCACAGCATGGAGCTGAAATCTATTATTCACTGATTCCATATGCTGAAATTCACTCAAATGGTCACAAATGACCTTAAGCATTAGATAAATGTAAATGAGGACAATGTGGAAAATGTGCTTTTGATTGATAACTAAAAGACCAGGTTTGAAATCATGACAAAAGATGAAGTCCCATACAAAAAAAAGTGTATGGTAATCTCCATTCTGTAGTCAGCACTGTCCTGTAAATGAAGGAAGTATATAGCTAAGGGTTGACCTTCCTTTTTTTCTCTAGACCAAGCTTAAGGCCACATGGATACATTATTGGTCTTTTTAAACCTTATATAGAATAATGAGAAATACTGTACATTCCAGTCAGCTTGCTCTAAGTATCATCACAGAGGAGACATTTTTAAAGTCACAGACTGTATTTACCCACTTATCAGCAAGAATCATTGCTACCTGCCATAGGTCTGATATTGTCAATCACTCTGAAGCACTATTGGCTGGCTATTCACTCATTTTCTACTGAAGAAAGAAAAGTATCCTAGACATAGAGGAAACTTAAAATATCAAATGATGGAAGAATCACATGTGGCCAAAAACTCAGCAAATGTTGGAAATAATGCCTGTGGCAAAATGCATAAATGGACATTTTGCATAAAACTAATCTATCTTGGACTCCATAACTGAATGTTTCTATGATCAGAGAAATAATGTACACAGATCTATTTTTCTCTCTCTCCTTTTGTGTGTTTATGTATATACATATACACATACCTACATACACATACACACATATATATAGATGCTGATCAAGGATGAATACCATTATTCATTCAGGTCAGAACTGACAGAATTTGAGAGAATTCTATGTTGTCTTCTTAAACATCATTCATTTCAAAAAATCATCCAACTGAATTTCCTTTCACTTGTATAATCTCAGACCACAAATAGTCCCCATCACAGTTCCATTCACTAATCCAAAACACTAAAAGCATCACAACACACTTGCAAAAACCCGAAATGTTTTCCCACTGAAAAATTCTTACCAACTTGATATGGCTTGAGTCTTAAACACACCTTTCTTCTGGTTCCTTGTGATGATATCATTCACATCTATAGGATACAGTTAAGAATAATCTGTAGAATACTGGTCAGTTATATAAGTAGCTATGGTTTCAGCAGTGTAGGTGCTCCCTTCACCAACATCGACTGCAACTTCTCACCTTGGTAAAGTTGTAACAATTAAAAAATTAATCACTTGGCCAGCTTTTCAGCGATAAGTCTCTCTACCCTTAGTTATTCTAGACTTAGGTTGATATTATACCATTAGGTTATTAATCAAAATTTGTATAAGTTGATAGAAAACATCAGAGCTTGTGAACCATTGGTAAAGCCTTTGAGAATCTAGGGTCACCTCCATGTCATAAGGAGAATGAAACTCTTTTCAGACTTTCGTAGATGATCTTCATGAGTTTCTTTGACTAAATAGTATTAACTGCTGTATGGCCAAGCCTCTTAGGTATATATACTTATACATAGACCCAGAAATATATACATGTATGTATGTATATTTGTAAAGACAAAAATTCAATGATCTAAATAAAAGGCAAATCTTCTGGTGTCTTCTCAGTGTTAACATGAGAATAATGAAGTAGAAACCAAGAGGCTGAATTACTGTTGACAGACATCTCTTGCTAATTACACGTGATTTTGGTCAAGTTTTCTTGGGCCTCAGATTTCTCATCTGTAAAATGAGAGGGTTATACTATTTGCTGCCTTTCCTAATATTCTTGGTTTTCAGGGAGCCAGGCCTAATTCCTCTAACTAGATAAAGCATTTCCTACATTTCAACACAGAGTAATAGTTGCCAGAGCAAGTTAGAACTCCAGTGAAGGATATTGTAGGCCTAATTTGATATAAATTCAGGAAACTAAAGCAAAAGAGGGCCTGAGTGATATTCCCTGAATGCCCAGAAAGGTAGGGCAGTGAAGAGAACTCAGATTACCTGAACTACTCTAAGTCTGTCACAATTGCCCAGCAAGAGGAGAGCCACAGGAATTTCACACCCATGTCTCTGCTTGAACCACTAGGCACGCTTTCTTGTCTGAATGAATGAGCAGGTACTGTGATAGCTTTTCTCCTTAGGAGTAGGTAGAGAAAAGTAATTAGGTCTCCTAATGAAGGGCTTTGTTGAGGTTTACAAAAGTGCTATAATGCAGACTTTTTTTTTCTCAGGGTGAACTTTCCTATATGCAAATTAAATACTGTTAAATTACATTCATTAAAAAAAATAAAAGAGACTAATTTGACTACTTGTTTTGATTAACTGAAATGACACAATCGGCCTACAGTTCTGTCTATTTTGGGAATGAAGTATTTCAGGAAAATCTTCTAAATTAAATGTCTTGCAGAAAGGGACAGCTAACATCTTTATTTTTCAAAAAAAGAAAATTACTGAAGAGTCAACTTATAACTGTTCCTGATCAACCTCCCCCACACTCAGACCACACCCTACTCAGAGTTTCCATGGAATTCAACAGCATGTTCCAATGTACAGCATACACCTGTAGAGCCCTATGAGTGCATGACTAATCTCCCAAGCAAAACATATTATTTTGTTACAAAATAGTCACAGTGAAGTTAAATTATATAACTCAGAAACCTATTAATATTTTTTAGTAAACATCTTAACACTACATATTCTTATACAATGTATAAATCCATCACTCTGGGAGTTCAAGCTACAGCAGGTATGTGAACATATATCATAAAAGCAAATTTCTTTTTTTAATAAAATTTTTCATAACAATGTTTAGCCTATGCTATTTTTAGGACTAGAGGGAATGTTTTTTGTGGTTTAGAAGTATTTTATTTCATGTGAATGCTAGTGAAAAAAAAAATGGTACAACTGTTTTAAAACATTGCCTGAATGGATACATTCTTTTCCCCACCCCTGCCCCACTTAGGTAAATTAGCACAAATTTTGAGGTAGCTCTTAGTGAGTCAATATCAATAATTGGTTCTTATTCTCCTTAGTTTATAAAAGAAATGGTCTCAGATGAGCACAAAATCACAGAATTTCCACAGTCCAATCCAAGAATTTCCAACCTTATGGGTTATTTCGTCAAGCCCAACCCACATCGGAATAAAAATTCCCTCTACAACAAAGCCAGCATATGACCAGATACCTTTTGATGGAGCCTACAACCTTCAGCAGCCACTCTGCTCCATAGGTTTAACTGTTAGGAATCTTCCCCTGATAACCAGCCTGCATTTGTATCTGTAACTTCTACCCTTTGCTCCTAAATTCTGTCTTCTGGGGACAAGCCAGGCAAGTCTGACCCCTCTTCCACACTTCAATCTTTCCAATTTGAAGATAGATATGTTCTTGCTAAGGCTTCTCTCCTCCCAGTTCCTTCACTTGATCCAGATGGCATGAACACAAGGTCCTTTTACCACTGTGTGGCTTTGCTCTCTGGAGAGTCTTCAGCTTGTCAATACAATCAATGTCCTTTCTATAATGCAGCATCCAGAATAAAACACAATATTGTCAATGGGACCAGGCTAGAACATCAGCTCTTTCTCTAATGCTGGACTTTACACCTCTCAGAGCATACACACATATATGTAGATTTCTTGGTCTCTCCTTGATTTAAGAAAATCACAGTCAATGTAAAAAAAAAAACTAATTCATGCATCTAAAGAAAAAAAGGTCATGTTCTGATTCAAATACTAACAAAAATACTCAAAATATTAAGAAAATTCTTTGTCATACTCAGTGACCTTACACATACTTATAAGTATGTAGTCACTTTGTCTAGCTCTTATTTCTATATGTTACCCTCTCTTACATCATGGGGGTTTTTGGTCTATGTATATGCAATAGCATATACATAGACACATGCATACATACATACCTACATCATATATGTGTATGTGTATACATCTACGTATATACATATATTTATGTATATACATGTTATATATATGTACATATGTTTATGTGTGTGGAAATGAGTATACACACACATATACGCCATTGCGCCTATCATTGCCACAGTTATCTCTGAATGAGCTTGTAGCCAACAATAATAGTATTGACGATGACAATAATCTTGGCTGATATTTATATAACACTTACTATGGGTCAGGACATTCTGCGAAGTATGTTGCAATTATTATGTCATTTGATCCTTACAACAGTCCTTGGAGGTAGGTGCTGTTATTCTTATCATTTTCTAGATGAAGAAACTGAGTTCTTTCTCTCCTAAATCTGTTTAACCCTGCCTGCCCCATCCTGTGTTTATAAGGTTCATGTCTTTGAGCCACATTTGTCACTATTAAATTCATTTTATTAGTTTTGGGTTAGCATCTTACATGGTCAAGGTATTTGGGGATCCTGAACCTACTAAATGTAATAACTGTTCATATTTACATAGCTCTTAAAAGGATGCAAAATAATGTGTGTATACATTATCTCATTTGTTGTACAATGTGTTAGTTATCACAATACTGTCTCATTTGCAAATTTGATGAGCATGGCTAACATATTGGGAATAATGTATAATGCCAGGGGCCAAATATTGTCTACTAAACTTAAACCTGGGCTTTTGAAGGATTCATAGAACCATATGATTTTGAGTTTTAAGGGACTTTAGAGATAATTTATTCTAAACTTCCCATTTAACAGATAAGGAAACTAAAGTCACAGAAATTAAGTAGCAAGGACACATAGTTAATAAGTAGCAGAATCAGATTTTGAATCCAAGTCCCCTTGACTCCAAATCCAGGTTTTTTTCTACTATATTGTAGGTTAGGCGGAGGGCTTAAGGTGATTTTCAATTGACTGAATATCACACAATCACCTCTGATCCCTCTTGTCCAGGTAATATGGAATTCTAGGGTTACAGAATATATGCTTAAGGCTAAAGGAAACAGACATTCTATCTTTAGATGCTCCTCTTGAATAAAACACCTGATAGAGACAAGCCCACAATATAGGAATCCAATTTTAATTTTGTCTCTAGTGATTCTTCCTTCAAAACATTTCTTTTTCCAAGTAATGATAGCAATGTAAATATAAATTTTTGTAAGTTCATTTTAAAGCATCTATTAAGATTAAATACATGTAAGACAGCATTTCTAGATCCTCAAGTCAATGTTTGATACATTAATGTACAGTTTTATACATTTTAACATTTAGTCACTCTGATTTAACTAAAATATGATTCCACTTTCATAATTAATAATCACACAGAAATAATTTCATAATGTAATAATTTCTTGAGTTGTTATTTTCAAAAAAAGACAAAATTATCTAACTGAGACAATAACATTTCATTCATTTCCATCTAAAGATTAAATGATTAGTCTGCTTTGGAACAATTTAATATTTTAATTCTGGGAGATATTTTTTTGTGTGTTTATTGTTGAATTGAAAAAACAGAGATGGATCATTGCTTCACCAACTCTGTATCCCTGCTCCTAGACAAATAAAAGAAGTTTTATGGTGACATTTTCCCTACATACTTTATAACCATACAACCTCCTTGAGGACAGGGGCTGTATTTTGCATCTCTTTGTATTGCAATGCCTGTCAGATTACCCGTTATACACAAGTATACATAGTATGCACTTATTTGGTTTTTAAAAGTTGAATTTCCTAATTTACTTTGAAATATCTTTTAAGTTAATTACTAGGGATATTTCCCCCTTTTGCTTATCATTGGGTCTAACCAAATTGCAAAGACGTGTTCCAGAAAAATATGCTGTTAAGGATATTTCTGCTAAATCTAGCCTATCCTCCCATTGTCTTCTGTTAGAGAATTAAAGACTTTTTTTCAGTGAAACATGTTGGTCCCTCTTTGATTTAATAAAATCACAACTAATGTGAAACATCATACATCTAAAGAAAAAAGATCATACTCTGATAAAACAATGACAACAATATTCAAAATGTTAAGAAAATGCTTTGTTATAGTCAATGATCATACCACTTCGCCTAGACCTCTTCTTTTCATGTTACCCTCCCTTATTCACATATCTTTTGTATCTGTGGCTTCCCTCCTCATTAAATTAAAAGCTCTTCAAGAGCAAGGTCTCAATACTGCCTCTTAATCTGTCTCCCATGCCAAGCAAATCAAATTTCCCATAGAAAGTCTTCAATGGATGCTGGTGGAATTCAATGACCTGCAGTTGAACAAACTGATGATGATGAACTATTGAACCCTGAACTTAATAGTTCACTAATAGAACTAATAACTAGAGATTAGGGATGTTTAGCATGGATAGGAGAAGGCTTGGGAGGACACAGTCATGGTCTTCAAATGACAGAAAGGCTGACATAAAGAAGCAGATTTGTTTTATAAATAAGCAAATTTTGGCTTGTTATTAAGAAATACTCTTTAAATTAGAAATGTCCAACATAGAATGTGTTACTTCACAGAAGGGTCAGATTCTCATGCCCACAATGCTCAAGAAGAGGTGGAATGATCATGTGCCTTTGGTATTGTAGAAGGGTGGGATGTTGGATGCTATGGCCTTTGAGGTCCCAGATCTAAGATTCCATGATTCTAAAAGCTAGGTGGTGCAGTAGATAGAGCACTGGCCCTGGAATCTGAGACCTGAGTTCAAATCTAGCCTCAGACACAATATTTACTAGCTGTGTAAATGTACTAGATATGTACTAGCTGACCCAGGACAAGTCACTTAGCCCCATCACTTTGCCAATGAAGAAGAAGAAGAAGGAGAAGGAGATGGAGAAGGAAAAGGAGAAGAAACTACAGGTGAAGAAATTGCTCAAAATGAAAAAATACCACACAATGTCAGAAACTCTGGTGTCTGCCTTACACACCGTTCCTACCACAGAGATGAAAATCTCTAATGCTTTAGCAGTTGTTCATCAGCATCAATGCAACTGCTCTTCCTAAGCACTGTGCACATTAATAATTGTTTATTGAATTGGTGAATGTGTACACTTCTGTTTCTTGAACTTCCTGGCTCCTCTTTAGACATTTTTTCCTACATATTCTCTTCTGCTAGAACAAATCTGTTGGGTCATGTAGTTGCATTACAACTGGCTAATGGCCAACAAAATGGCCAAAGAATAGACTGTGTGATAACTGATTTAACTGAATGATTTTTTTCAGGTGATGATCATAAGATTTAGGGCTGGCTAAATATCATCTGGTTCAAATCCTCATTATATAGATGAGAAAAGAGAATCAGAGAGAGATTGTGACTTGTGTAAGGTCACATAAATAGTAATTATCTGACCTGGGATTAGAATCTAGGTCCTCCACCTCCAAACTTAGCACTCTTCCTATCACACTTTATTACATTTTGCAGAGTATTCATCACTGTCAGTCATTAGCCAGTGGTTAGCACTTATTCATTCAACAAATATTTATTGATTACATACTATATATATAAGGCATATCAAGTTCATCTGTGATACATTTAATAGAAAGACAATTATTTTAGCTGGTAGTAACATCATGGAAATGGACTGAGCAGAAAGTGATGATCCCAGACTCTGGAAGAACCAGAAGTTCTTGCAGATACCATGAATCTATAAAAAAATTCATTAATCCTTTAAATTCAGCATTAAGTTAAGCTAAATGATGTTAGTTGAGTGATACTAGAATTTAAGTCCAGGCACTGTCTCCTATAAAGATAGATGAAATATGCTGATTCTTATAGACCACATGATTCAATATCTAGAAGTTATACAAATTAATGAATGCTTGGATCAGGATCAATCTACAAGTGCGAAACTAAGGAATATGGTATGTCATTTGGATAATACACTTGGTTTTGTCCAATCTCAGGGTGATCCCTGGCCCTGGAGCTAGCATTCCAGGGCTGATGCTCATAGTCATGGAGGGCTCAGTCATTCTAGGCACTATTATACTAGGTACTCTTCTGTTACTCTTTCTCAAAAATGTTCAATGGCCCCCAATCACTTATAGAAAAAATATCTCTAGCCTCTAATTCATGAAAGTCAGGACAGTAGAGGAAAAATGCTAGTGATTTTTCAGCCACTGCTTGGCTTCTCTCATTTATATGCTACCAAGGATTCTATTCAACAAACATTTGCTAGATGCTGATAGCATGTAAAACAGTGCCCTAGATACTAAGGATATAAAGACAGAAATAAAAGTCCCTGTCCTCAAGGAGCTTAAAATCTTCTGAAGGAAGGGGAAAGGAAAGAACACTTATCTAGCACCTGTTATGTAACCAACACTGTGCTAAGCTCTAAATAAATATTATCTCATTTAATCCTCACAACAACCCTGTGAAATAGGTGCTATTGTTATCCTCATTTTACACTCAAGAAAAATGAGGCAAACAGAAATTAAGTGGCTTGCTTGGGGTCACAGAGCCAGTAAGTGCTTGAGATTGGATTTTAATTCAGCTTTTCCTGACTCCAGGCCCAGCACTCTATTCACTGAGTCACCTAAATGCCAATATAGTGGACACACAAATAAATAAAGATAGATAGATATTAAGTACATAAAAATGAGAAAGAGAGAGATGAGAGGAGAGAGAGAGAGGAGGGGGGGAGGGAGGAAAGGAGGGAGGGAGGGAGGGGGGGAGAGAGGCAGAGGGAGAGGGAGAGGGAGAGGGAGAAGGAGAGAGAGAGAGAGAGAGAGAGAGAGAGAGAGAGAGAGAGAGAGAGAGAGAGAGAGAGAGAGAGAGAGAACTAACAATTGGGGTAGATCAAGAAAGGTCTTGTATAGGTGGTGATACCTAAGTAATACAAACATTTATTGAGCACCTAGTAAGTAGTTGGTACTAAGCTAGGAACAGGTGCTTGGTTTTCTCTTTATTTTGAGATGTTAGGATTCCATTCATATGGTCACTCTTCCGACCTATTCAGATTTTAATTCCTTCATGCCTTAGAAGAGAGCTTAATAATCTTCTGTGCCCCTTCCCCCTCACCCAAAAACATCATTGGTGATCCATCTCCAAGACACTTGGTGGGGCCCATATTTAAAAACTTAACAGCTTGTGTTCCACTGGCAGTGTCTTTGAGAGCCTAGGTATACCTAAACAAAGTACTGACAGAGGACTTTAGCTATAGTAAGATTGCAAATCCAAAGTTGAGGGAGTGTTATAATAAATTGAGAATTAAGTTCCAAAGGGAGAAGATGGTGTAGACAATTATCATTATCATCATCAGGTGTCAGCAAGACTGATTCAAGTCCTAACTCTGACACACACCATCTATGTGACCCTGAGAAAGTCACTTAATCTCTCAGCTGTTTAGATCACTCCTAAAATTATCAGTTACTGAGGTGATAATTTTCCTTGGTGGATGGAGTTTCCTTATCTAGGGCTTTTGTCAATGAAACTGCAGGTCTTGTTGGCATCCCTATCCCAATCTTATTTCTGTAGATGTGATATCCTCCTGTCCCCATCCCAACCCCACTAGAACAGAAACACCTTGAGGGTCATGACTGTTTTGATTTTATCTTTGTATCCATAGCAACAAGCACAGTGCCTTGCACATAGTAGCAACAATGAATGTTTGCTGAATATATTGGTGAATTTAGTTGAATTATTTCTAGTTTACAGATAATAATTATGTAGTTCTGGGATTAGTTTTGGTATGGTTCACTTCTCATTTCTGTTCATATGGATCCCTGCTCTATATAATCTAGCCTTAGTCTCTCTCCTGAGTGCCAATACCACATCATCAAACTGCCTATTGGACATTTTAACTGGATGTCTCTTAGACATGTAAAACCTACCATGTTTAAGTCAGAATTCATTATTCTTTTTTTCCCAAAGCCTTCTCTATTTTAAATATGCCCATTACTGTTGAGGACAGCAACTTTATATGTCATTCTTAACTCCTCATTTCATCCCATATATCCAATCTATTACCAAATTTTGTCATTTCCAACGTTACAATATTTCTCTTACATCCCCTGCATTTCCAACTTTACAATATTTCTCTTACATCCCCTGCCACCACCATGGTTCAGACCCTCATTACCTCTTGCCCAGGCTACTGAAATAACCTTCTGATTGGTCTCTGTGCCTCAGGTCTTTCTCAATTCCGATTTATCTTCCTCTCAGCCACCAAAGAGATTTTCCTAAATCATACATGTGACCATATCATACCCCTCCTCAGTAAACTCCAGTGGCTCCCTGTAATCACCAAAATCAAATGCAAAATCCTTTGATTAGTATTTTAATTCCTTCACAAACTGGTCCCTTCCCAACTTCCTAGTTTTCTTAGACTTTACTCCTCTCCATGCACTCTGCCTGCCATTCAGCTACAGTGGGTCATACCTCATTATGCCATCTCCCTTTTCTGTGCCTTTGAATTGATCATCCTCATTCCTGGAATGTTTTCCTTCTTTACCTCTACCTCTTAGCTTCTCTCGCTTCCCTCAAGACTCATCTCACATGCCATTTTTCTGGCTCTTTCCTGCTCTTCTCAGTTGCTAGCATCTTCCCTTTAAGATTCTTTTACTTCTATATATATTATATGTATCAATTTAATTTCACATTGTCTCCCCATTAGAATGTAAAGTCTTTGGGGGTAGGGACTATTTTTGCCTTTCTTTGTATTTCCAACACAGTCCCCAGCACATAGTAAGTGTTTGCCAATTGACTGACTGATTATAGTGCAGCTATCCAGAATAAAGGCTTGGGGAAACAGGAAAAACTGACCTGCTCGCTTTCAGAAAACATTTAGGCTTTTAAATACACCCTCAATCCCAAACCAAATACCTTGAGGCATGTATGACTACATATTAAAGAATCATAGAATTTTGAACTAGGAAGGACATTTTCCAAGATAAACGTTTTTAATTTGAGGCTCAATGTAGAGAGATTTGGAAGAAATGCTGGCAATATTTTTATTCTAATAAAAAAGGGGGACCTCCTAAATGGCTACAATCCAGAGATTCAAAACTAAATGACCACTCATCACCTTCTATGTAAAAGGCAGATATGAAAATGGGAAAAAAGGGGGACAAATGTCACAAACGGTGTTCCAAATAAAGACAGAGCTCGGACCTCATAAGCTTAAGAGAGAGGGAAATCAGACCCGGTTGCACTCATTAAACAGAGAAAACAACAACAACAAAAATAATTTTTATAATGATGATAATAATACACAGGCAGATACTCAGATGCAGTGCACTCTTGCCAGGTTGATTTTCAATTACATTTCACTGATGTATTCATTTGTTTCTTAATGTGCTCATCTTGCCCATTAAGAATAATTAGCAGCTTTGCTTAGAGATTTCCTGGCTCCTGGCAGTGTTTCCACATTTTTTGTTGACATTCATTTTTACTTTTGTAGAAAGTAATTTTTGGATAGTATACCATAACTGGTACATGATGTAAGCTTTCCAAATTTTATAGGGAAAGTGTAAACAGTAATTTTAAGGAGAGTTTCAGTCATAGAACATTAATAATATGCATAATTTAAGGTGTTACTGATTCCTACAAAAGGTGGGCAGAGGACTAGAAAACAGTATTTCATTCATATTAATTTCATTCATTAAAACAGATTATGATAAATGCCAGCTAACCATAAACTCTGTTAGTAAAGTAACATTAGTATTAAAAGCTGGCAAGAAATCATTGTTAGTTTTGACGGTTTTATATCTGCTTTTTTATACTTAAGAACAAGAAAATCAGGTCTAGTTCTTATAAGAAAGGGTATGTTAATAGGGAAAAACCACAAGATAAAAATAAGTACATCAGGAGAAACTGGAAGACAGTAAAATAAAACACAATACCCATTTTGGCATATGTTCTTGAAAGGGCTCTCTCTATCTACATTATAAAGTTTTTTTGCCTCTTGCCCTACGGCCCCCCGCTATATTAAACCCATTGTAAAACCCAGCACAATAAAGTGCTCTGAATGCTGAGCTTCTGAAGACCAAATGTTAAAAATCCATTTTCTTGGGAGGGGGCTGCACCAATCATTTCTTTGAAAGGCCAGCAGAGTGAATGCAGAATCTGAGATTTACTCTGATTTCAAGACCTGGGATGGTAGCTTCAAAATGGAACCTATAAAGCATAGGTGTATTAATTAAATGACATTAACATTTTTACCCTTTGGGGGGAAGCTTTGTGGCTTACTTCAATGAGAGGGTATTTTCAATACATTTGAATTTACATTCTGACTACAGATATTTTCCTCAGTTTGGTAAAAGTTCAAATTGGTTTGTAAGTCTGTTAAAAGAGGTAGCTGCCACCTTGCAAATTGCACTTGTTACAGACGCCTGAAAGTTTTTGTGGTTAAAAGATCTCTCTTCTTGACTAATAATACCTCCTCCCCACCCCAGTTTTCCTCAAACCATTAAACTGAGCTGAATGAGAATACCTGATCCCTTTTTTATCCCTGGTTTTCCACTGACATGTTAAGGAATAAAATTATGCTATAATATAAAATTCAGTTATATTATAACAGCATCAGCTTATCCTAAATTTTATGTTTTGGAAAAATTTTCAATTAGTCCCTCTAGATCATGATATGAGCCTGCATTTTAAAGAAGAGAGGCCGAGATTTGATTGGTCATGTTTTCCTCTCTGATTTTTTTAAGTCTGCCAGACAATTAGCTGGGTGGGGCTCTCCCAACTGGACATGTAGAGCTAAATATTATTAGCTGATGTTCTTGTGCCACCCTTCTTCAGTGTGAGCAGCCTGACAGAACTGCTGCAAATTCCTTGGAAAGAGAAATAATAATTGATAGTCAAGCTCCCAAAATGGAAATCCAAAGCACACACAAGGCCATTTCAAATACAATTCAAAAAAAAAAAATCAAAACCCTTCTCACATCTCAGTGGCCTAAGAATTAAACAAACTGCCTGTCTTTATGGGATGTAAATGTTACACAAACTGAAAAATCCAAAGCAAACATATCTTCTCTTTTTCCTCTCGATTTCTAATGGCCATTAACCTTCCCTGAACAAACCAGTTCTATGGTTGCGGTGGCCACAAATTATGCTTGCTTTCTTAAAGTACAGTTCAATTTTCACGAACTCTGTGTACATATTAGTAAAGTATAATCTAATATAATAGGGTATGCACTGTAATAACCTATTAGAAAAAAGGGTGATAGGTTTTCATAATCCTAAATAAAAGGCAATAATGGAAAACTGATAGCCATTTTAAGTGGAAGGATGTAGATAACTTCAAAGCAATTATACTGCTAACAGCATTATAGGGGAGTAACAATATTATAGCATAATAATATAAAAGATTAATACCTGAAAGAAAACTGGAAGTAAATTTTCCTAGTCTCACCCAGAGTAAAAAATACTAAATGAATGAATAATTTCATATAATGGCAGATTTTCTCCAAAGGATTTCACTGGAAAAAAAAGAAAGAATATCTGAAAAGTAACAACCAAATTTTATATATTCTTCTGTTGCCCATAAATATGCATCCCTTTGATAAGAAGTGATGTGAAGAATATTTCAATAGGAAAACAATGTACTTTTGTTCACTGAATTCCATATATTTCTACTTTTTTAATTACTTATGAGGGGAAACTTTTTTTTTTAAACATATATACCCCATGCTGTCTTTCTTTCTATCAATTGTTCCTCAGTCAGGAAAAAGGAATGAGCACAACAAACCCCGTTTTCTATCTGAATAAGGATACTTTTGATGGCCTTTTCATTCCCATCAGTTAACAGAACTTCTTTGACATCTGCAGAAATAGCAACCTGAAAAAAAAAGGAGCACAGCAAACAATGAGCAAATATGCTTGTCTGTGTGGAAGGGAAGACGAGTGACAAGCCTTCAGTATCATGCTTCCTCACCTATTTCTCTGTAACAATCTTCAATCTTTTTTCATTTTATGTCTGCATTATTTTAATCATTCAATCAAATCAGTCAATACTTTTATCATTCCATTTGCGGGAGCCTCTATCTTGCTATCATTCTGTTCAGTAATTGCATTGTGACAGCGGATGATGGTATTCTGAGAGGCTTTCATTTGCGGGCTTCTGTTTATCTAGTAGAGCCATCATACGAGGCTGTCACTCTGCCTTTCACTCGGCTTCTGTCTGACTGCCTGATGCCCTTCATATAACTTTGCATTGCAGGCAGATGGCTTTGTAAGGGTAATTTTTTTGTGAGCTTTGACATGCTCACACATTGGGCTGTAACCTCGACACATTGTATGAGAGCGACAGGTTTGTCAAATGCCAATCAGTGTAACAATATGCTTTTATTTGTAGAGACATAAAAACTTGTCTAATGCACTGTGCTGCTACATAATATCTCCTGAATACATGACTCAGAACCCAGAGAATGGTGAACGACGTTCCTGAATGGCCAATCTAATTCAAAAGAATCTAATTACTGAGAGCTCTGGATCATGTTTGTTGGTGTAATAATGCAGGCAAAACATTAGCAGCTATATCATGGTGCTCCAACTGTGATTCGCCAGGCTATTCCTGTATCTTAGCAAATGGGACTATAATCTGAAAAAAAAAAATGCTTTAGCTATGGCAATGAAAGACCGTGCGTGGCCTGGAATGTCACAACAAGAGATATTGACTACACGGAGGTAAAATGTTTCTGCTCATCGAGGCAACCATAAAATCAATATGATCCGAAAGCAAGTCAATCTAGAAGGTCTCTCAAGACGCGGCAGCTTGACCGCAGCTGATGCTGTTGACGGTTCCCTGACCCAGCAGTTGGAGGCACTGGAACATTTTCTCTTTTGTTCCTCTCTCTGAATGGGATTGGAATTGAGAAAAGACCTACCATGAGCCCAGCCAAGCATGTCATGCCACCCCCTAGCTCACACACAGCAAGGTCCCTGAAAGAGAGAAAAGAAATGGTAGAACCCATACAAATTAGATGAAAATGGCCAGAGAGACATATATGTTACAAGAACAAATTGCCATCTGCAGTAAGAACGGCACTACCAGGAAGTTGGAGAGACATGACTAGGCTACCTCATGTCGTTTTGCGTTTTAAAAATAATTATGAAATAGAAAAGTCACAAAGCAGGCAAATCAGTGGGGGTTCCCTCATTAGTGTTCACTGCAACATTACCACCGCTGAGCTGAAAAATCTGAGAAGGTTCCCTTTTTTCCCTTGTCAATGGCGCTGTCTTTTAGAACTAAACTGGCTAGAGTAGCGAAAGATAATTGTCAGGAAAGGATAACACTGTTAATCCACATTCATTCCTTCAAAAACAGTTAGACAAGTAAATGGCGAATATATGTGTGTGTACCTATATGTAGCCGCGTACACACACAACCCACACAAATAAATGCACTTCGGTATGGTGTTTTGGTGGTGGTTGTTTTTTTTTTTTTAAATTCTGAAGCAAACATAATCATTTTGGAAAGGCAAACAGCTCCACAAAGAACAATTATACAAAGAGCGCTTAGTAAGTAACACTTACATCACAAGTGACCCTAACACAACACAGTGATTAAACAAGGAGGAGCATATTATGGCTTACCCATCCAACCCAAAGCTAAAGTAATGCTATCAGCTTTGACTCAGCCTCATAAAAGTAAGGCCGATTTGAGTTAAGACTGGAAATCTGACGTGGCACTCTGCACTTACCTTCCCCTTTGTGCCTAAGTATATCTCCACTACCGGTGATATTCTCACCCAGGATGGGATGCTCCCTGATTGGAGCTCCACAGAAAAGCTTAAGCTCAGGGATATGAGCAAATGCTGGACTTTCAGGGCAGATTTGCAGCCCCAAGTCTCAACTGCCCTGCTTTTCTCTGGTACATTCAAACCCTCAGAATCATTTCTTCTTCACATTTTGGGGTGATTTCTTGCCTTAGGGTGAAAAGAAAAAGCAGGACTAAAAAAAAAAAAGAAAAGGAGGGAGGATACAGGGAAAGGACTTTCATATTTTTTAATGGACTTAATCGCCATCTAGTTGTTCAAAGTAATTATGGACTAGCTGGTAAATATGGACCTAAGGAGTTTCAAAAATGTATATTAATGAATCAGTCTAATAAGGACATATTTTGAAAAACATGCACCATGATTCCTAATGGCTCTTTTGGAACTGTAATAGGCTATTGAGTAAGTGCATATTTGATGACTTTGAAAAGATAGGAATTAAAATTAAAAAAAACCTCTAGCTCTAATAGGCATCTTTAGGAAATCTGAAAGGAACAGATATTTTTAAAAACCCCACTAACTGGTTCAGTCTGATATGCACAGTCATAGATGAAAACATTTCTGTAGAAACACATATTGTTAATTATATAAAATATCTTTCAATCCTGGGGTGGGATAGCATTTTAAAATAATAGTAGTAAAATGTTATTTATCAAATATTCTTTAGTGGCTTCCTCAGTACAAGTTGAACAATGTCTATTTTTTCCAACCTTCACAATCAGAACTGATCGATTAGATCTTCGGTTTTGTTTTCCCCAAATCAAAGTGAAATAAAATGCCTTGAGTGGAAATCAAAAATCTTTGACATGTAGCAAAAAGCTCACTGTGCAATATTAGTAGCCAAAGGCCATCCAGATTTCTTTGTCAAGAGCTATATGTTTTCACCTTGAACTTTTTCTTACAATTTAATCTGAAGACTTTAATCATGGAAATCTTTATACCATGCATGCAGATACAATGCACCTAATGGCCTGCAAAGTGTCTTTTAAAGTGCAGCTCAGTACCTGAACATCTGATTGTGCTTGAGGCAGTAGTAGGCCAGAACCTCTTCAGAAGGCCAGATACCTATAAAACACAAAGACAGGGCACATTTTGAATAGAAAAGTCCTTATTTTTAGACTTGGCCATTATTTTAAAAGCCATTTTCAACTTGAGCCAAACTTATTATTTATGATTCTTACTATCTGAAACCACACAGCATGTACTCTTTTTTTTTTTTTGCTGAGAAATGGGAATGTGGTTACCATTACTTCCCAGAAAAATAACAATATATGCTAGATAGATTTTTTTACCCAGTTAATCTTCCACAAAGATTCCAAATGACAACAAAGAAAATTACAAACAGTAGGGTCAAATTCCATGTAGATTGCTCTTGTGTATACATGGGAATCTATTTTTCAGTTAATTAACAAGTTTTTCTTGATCACTTACTGCATGCAATTCAACAACCATGACAAAAAAAAAGCATTTATTAATAAACCACAAATTCCAAGGGGCTAAGCTAGGCACAATGGATACGACAGAAACAGAACCAACAATCTTGGCCCTCAAGGAGGTCAGATTCTATTGGGGACAGAGGCGTGGAGGATACAATATGTACACCAATAAATTAAATAAATACAAAATACTTTGAAATGAGAGAGTGTTAACAATTGTGGTGGGTAGGGAGATCAAGGAGAGGTCTTATGCAGAGAAAGGTGCCTGATCTGTGCTTTAAAAGGAATTAGCTTAAGATTCTACAAGATGAGGAGGGAGGGCATTTCAGACATGGGTGACCACTTGTGCAAAGTCTGTACTAAACAAAAACAAATGAAAAACCATTCATGGGAACAAAGTAATTCAAATAAACCTCTAGTTAAACTCCCTGTTCAGTCCCATGCCAAAGTCTATAGCACTGGCTTGTTTAAATCTCAGGGACTTTTTCAAGCTGTGGATTTCCAGCTCACTTAGTCACTCAGGTCGTCAATAAACACTTAATGAGTGCTTATTAAGTGCCAGACGCTGTGCTGAGCATCGGAGATACAAAAAGAGGCAAAAGACCATCTCTGCTCTCAAGGAGCTCACAATCTAATAGAGGAAAATAAGCAAAGATAGATGAACAAACAAACAACGTACAGGAAAAATAGAAAATAATTAAAAGAGGGAAGTCCCTAGAAGTAAGGCGCTATGAAAAGTTTCCTATAGAAGTGTGTATTATAACTAAGACTTCAGCACGTAGTCTTGATGTTGAATTGGATTAATCTTGTGTTTACATAATTAATGGTGTACATGAAAAGTATACCACTCAACAATTCATCAAACATGAATTATGTATGTATGCCTCATCCTGTGTAAGGCAGCATGCTAGAAGCCAGCATACATGATAATGAATAAGGCAAGGCGCCTGCCTTTAAGGAGCTTACAATTCAGTAAGAGGAAATACAGGAGGGAAGCAGCTACTACACAAACTGGAGTATGTACAGGTCTAGACAAGGTACTGTGAAAGATCTGAGGAAGGAGAGATCGCTTCCATTGGGGTAGGCAATACGAAGAATGGCTTCATGGAGGAGGAGGCACCTGAGTTAATACACGTCAGTACGTTACAGGATAACTGAATCTTGGGTTTGGACAGGAACTCAGAGATCGTCTAGCTCAGGGGTTCTTAGCCTTTTTTGTGCTTTGTTCTTATGCTTTCAGATACAAATATATAAAATAAAATATATAGAATTATGAAGGAAACTATATTAAAAGTATATATTTTCCCCACCCAAGTTCATATGCCCTCCCTCCATGAAATCAAGGAGTCTGTAGACTCCTAGTTAATCCCTGTACCCTCTAGTGGAGCTACAAAATATTTGGCATATGGTCATCTGGGCTTTACTGGAAGTGCTCCAGTGAGGAAGAATTCCCACTACCTCTGTAAGTAGCTCATTCCATCTCTTTATAGCTTTAATTTTTAATAAGTTTGTCTTTATAGTAACCTTAAATATGACTCTCTGCAAATTTTTTCCATTGTGCCTAATTCTTCCTTCTGGAACCAAGCAGAATAAATACAACCATATATCTACATGGCTGTATGTGCATACATGTACACACATGCACACATGTGTGCATACATACTCATGTACGTAGATGAACATATACATGTGTGTATATGAAACAATTACTCCGAAGGTTGCTATTCTATTTCCCCCAAATCTTTTGTTCTCCTGTATGATATTGTTTCAAGCCTCCTCACTACCCTGACTGTCCTCTTTTGGATGCAATACAACTTGGCAACCTCCTGCTTAAAATGTGGCTCCCAGAACTCAATACAATGCTCCAGTTGTGGTCTAATTCAAAGTCCTCCACAAACATTTATTGAGTGATTACTCTAGACCGGGCTTCATGCTATGACAAGGGCAGAGAACAGTAAGCTTACTGTCTCCCTTTTTCTAGACACCACACTTCTCCGATCAGCAGTTAGTCTTCACAAGTGACCCCACCAAAAATCAAGGGCAGCCAACTTCAGAGACAAGTTCTTCCCATGGCTTGACGATAAGAATGTTATGCCATGGCAGGGATGAGAATACGAGGCACTCTGTTGATTTCTCAGGCAATGAGGGGGCACATGAGAAGATTTTTTCTTTCTGGATACATTCCCAGCTGTCACCACTGAGAAAACAGGCTGCTTCAAAGAACAAGATGACAGAGGGGAAAAAAAGGTAACAAAAGTCCAGGGGATTCAACTGACAAGTATTTTTGTTATGGCATAAATTATTCTTAAGGTAATTTAGATAAGAAGGCTCATGGGAGCTCAAGAGAAGAGCAAGGAAGATAATTAGTAGTAGTCAGAATCATGGCACAGTAGAGCCAGAATATATCTTAGAGACCACTGAGCTAACTTCTCTGATCTAATAGTTGAAGGAATGGAAGCCCAGAATGGTGAAGTAATTTACCTGAACAACTAATTAGTGGCAGAATTGGGACTAGAAACTAATGCTCTACCTCTGGTTGGGAGGGGGAGTGAGGATGCTGAAGAAGTCCAAGTGCCAATAACCTACAGTGAAAGAGACAGAAGTAAAAGATGGAGTGGTGATCTTTCAAGAAAGATCTGGGAGAAAATGAGGTGAGGGAATAACATTTAGTTACACAACTGTAGGGGCAAGGGGAAGAACACTTAGCTACACAACTACACAACCAAATCATTGAGTCATGGAATCTTAAAATTAGAAGTGGGTCCTCAAAGATCATTTGGTTTAACCCAACCTATACCTAAATAGGATCTGCTCTACAGTATGCCTGGTGGGAATATCTTCAGGGAAAAGGTACTCACTACTTCATGAGGCAACCTATTTATTCTATATAAGGATAGTTATAACTGTAAGGAAATTTTTCTTCCTTTTGAGTTTTCACAGCTTCTGAACATTACTACTAGTTTAGCTTTCTGAGGCTAGGCAAAAAAACCCCTAATATTATACTTTCCACATGATAGCCCTTCAAACACTTGAATAGAGGTACAGTGCACTACCCTTCCCATGCCCTCCTGACTAAGCATCTAGAATTCCTTCAAACAATCTGTATGCTTGGGTTTCTAGTTCCCTGCCCATTCTAGATGTTCTTTGTACAGATGTAAGCCAGCTCACTGTGGAACACAATACTTAGATGTGGTCCCACCAGAGAAGCAAAACTGGGACTATCACTTCTCTCATACTGAAAATGATGTTTATATTGCTGTAATCCAAGATTGTGTTAACTTTTCTAGGTTGTGCTATGGTATTTTTTCCTTTCCTCATCTCTTACTTCTAGTGCTTTCCTCTTTTGATTATGTCTTATTTGTCCTGCATACAGCTTGTTTGTGTGTACTTGTTTACATGTTTTCTTCTCATTAGATTGTGAGCTCCTCAAAGGTAGGGACTATATTTTGACCTTTTTGTATCTCTAGTGCTCAGCACAGTGCTTGACAAAGAGCAGGCACTTATTGGTGTTTATTAACTGATCAACTGACTGATTCATGCTGAGCATGAGTAACATGTTCACTAAAACTTTAGGTTTTTTTCATATAAACTTATCCAGCCACCCTTCTCCCATTTTGCATTCTGATGTTGATATTTTTTTTTTCAAGTATAGCATCTTGATTTATCACTATTAAGTTACATCTTATTAGATTTGGGCAATCAATTTATCCTTCATGGTATTTTTGTATCCTGACTTGATTGTTCTACATATCAGCTATCTTACCAAATTTCATTTCATCAAAAAAATTTGATAAGCATGCCATCTATGCTTTTATCTAAGTCATTGATAAAAATGTTGAACAATGCAGAGGCAAGGACAGATCTCTGGGCATTTTGCTAGAGATCTTCTTCTAGAATGACATTGATCCATCAAGGACTATTTTGGGGTCCAGCCATTTAATCAATTCCAACTCTACCTAACTGTACTATCATCTAGCCTCCATTTATCCATCTGGTCCACTAAGATAACACAAGAGATTCTGTTAAATGCCTTGCTGAAATATAAGTATATAAAGTACCCAAATAATATGTTCACATTATCAGATTCTAGAGGGAGTGACAACGTATTTTACTTCCTCTTTTACAGAAGATGTGCATAGGATAGTATAAGGTTATAGACAGAGAAGGTGTAATGATTATAGTATCATAAAATTATAGATTTAGAGATGGAAAGGACCTTAGAGGTCATCTAGTCCAACCACTTTATTTTATAGATGAGGAAAGAGAGACCCAAAGAAGTTAAAATTTGCCCAATGTCAGTCAGGTAGTAAGTGCCAGCCTTAAAATCTGAACTCAGATTATCTGACTACACATGTTTCTACTAATTAAAAAAAATTATTGGGGTAGAGAGAAGGTGATATTTGCAATTATCCAAAATTCAAGTTTGAATTAAGTGTCCCAGTGTGATGTCTCAAATATAGTCTTTAGCAAGGGTCACAACATAGGATACTTCTAGAATCTGTGACATGTATTATCCACATATATCTATCACATCACAGAATTCTGATTAGAATGAGGTGCCCTAGGCATTAGTAGACACACATGGAGTAAAGCAATCCCCTGGCACTGCTCAGGGCAGAGGGAAATCAACAGAGTAGCTGGAACCACACTGGGAGGGTGGATGGATAGCCCTTAACAAGGGCATGCAGTGAGCTCCTGCAATTTTCATACCACATCTGAAATGTAGCAGGGCCTCCACCAATCAATCAAGGCACTCCTGTTATGTTCTCACCATCAGAGAAAGAAAAGAATGGGAGTTGTGGGGAGGGAGTACACAGAGTGGCATTTAGAGTAGCTACACTATTGATCCAACAAAAGCATCACAGAACATTTTAATTAATGGTTTACTCTGGTTATAACTTTTTCTTAAAAACATATAGAATGAATTAGGACACTTTTAAAAGTTGTTCTGTGATACATGGTGTTTCCCTTTCGTTACTTTCCTTGGTAAATTAAATGAGTTTAATGGAGAGGGAGGGAGGGAGGGAGAGAGAGAGAGAGAGAGAGAGAGAGAGAGAGAGAGAGAGAGAGAGAGAGAGCTCTTCAAGCCCTTGGGACCCATAAAAGCATTAGTCAAATACAGATCCTATTTAGGAAGAGAACAGTGTATTCTACTAGTGCTTCCACAGACATTTGGTTTCATTTTCTATTTTCTTTCAAATAAAGTGCCAGGTTGGCTACAGACTCCATTGTTATTGGGGGACCCAATAGGCTTGTTGGACTCTTGATATGCAATAGTAAGTAATTATAGCCCCCATCTAAGAGTAGGAAGGAGGGAAGGGATGAAGGAGGGAAGGAGGAAGAAGGGAAGGAAAGGGGGAAGGAAGGAAGGATGAAAACAAGCATTTATTAAGTGCTCACTGTATACTGGATGCCATATTAAGTGATAGGGATAAAAATACAAACAAAAAGAAAGACTGATCCAGTCACCAAAGAATTCACAATATACACAAATGAGAGGTAGGGGAAGCGCTGAAAGCTGGTTTTTAGTGGCACGTTAATTGGGTACTGATGGAGAGAAGAAAAGTTGGCAATTTGGTCTATTTGCAACAAAATTGTTGATTAGTGGGGTGGCTAACTCAGACTTACTTTAAAGGCTGGGCTTTGTGGTCTACGTAAAAACAATCATGTCTACGCCAAGTGTGATGCCAAGGAAATCCTACAATTACGTGATCTGGAGGGAGTGAGGCAAGGAGGAGAACAGGAGGAAGAGCCATGGCGGGGGCGGGGGGGGGCTTCTAATTATTTTGAATTCCAGCACTTCCCCCTTTCCTGTGACCCTTCATCAGAGAAAAGGTGAAGCTACAACAGAACTTTCAACAGCTATCACCTAGGAAAGCGTGTTTTAATATGGCACATTTGGCCAGAGATGAGGAAGCTGGCAACCTGTTCACTCAGTAGTGATACCACTTGCTCCATAACCAGCTGCTCCCTGAGCAGGCAACACCTTTCTCTCTCCCACTTCAGACTAAATGCACACCTCTCTGGGGATCACAGGCCATAGCAGATCAAGAGGAGTCAGAAGGTGTCTCTTAAACTTGCTGCTCAACTGGGAAAGTCCCCCCACCACACACCCACCCACCCACCTAAGCCACTGAGTTGACAACAGGGAAGGCTTTTGTGAACTTAATGAAAAGAAAAGCATCTTGGCTTGGACAGGTAGGTAAGCCTCTCGGCTTGCTTTTTTACAAGGGGATAAGCTCAAGGATCCCCAAGATAGAATATGCCCTCTGACTCATATTCCTGCAAGCTGAACGCATTTCGGCATGTCATTGACATAGTTGACCCAGACATTGTGCTTCTCCAGAAGGTGAGGGTCTCTCAAAAAATACAAAATGCTCCAGCCCACATTACTGAACATTAACAGTGGCATTTCCATGGCAGTGAACAGAAAGTGCTTTTAAAAAGCCATTTAAAGGCTGACGGAATGAAAGGAAGTTATTTGACAATAATGTCATGAGGCCTTTAAAAAAGCCTGCAGAAGAACTTCTTGAAAAGTTTTCAGAAACATTCCTATGCTGACAGACACATCCAGGATCTTATTTCAATTCAATATGTACATATAAAAAAAAAAGCACTTTTTGATGTGTTTCCAAAGGAGGAAATTTTGCCAATGTTGGTATATTTTAATGGTAACATCTGAGTGATTTATCCTCATAGATCCCAACACACTGAAATGGGAAATCCATACCATCACTAGAGACTGTTAAAAAAAAAAAAAAAAAAGACACCAAAATTGAATAAATATCTAAGAACATATGCTTCTGATGGTATCATCCATCTCCCTTGTCCCTTTCCACACTCCATTCTAAAAACCAGACCTGCTTTGAACTCTCAAGCTGCTAAGCCTGATTGTCTTCAATGCCTCTGGGCCCCAGATCATTGAGTTTAGATATCTCAGTTTGAAGAAAAGGAATCTTCCAAAGTGATCCAGAGAATCATGTGACAAGCGTTTAATACCCTCACTACGTGCCAGGCACCAAGCTAAGTCCTAGGAAATAAGAAAGGCAAAAATAAGACAAAACGAAAACAAACAAAAAAAACACTCAAACCAAACCCAACCCAACCAAACCAGACAATTCTTTCCCTCACTGAGTTTGCATTCCAGTGGAGGAAATTAGCCATAGTAAGTAGCCAACACCAAAGGCTATTCAGTGAAATAAAGGAAGATTGCTAGGTGAATGTCCAAACACAATTCAATTCTTGGTTATCCACAGTCATGATGTATATGTATGCGTGTTTCTGTGATTATGTGTGATAGGTAAATGGTAGGTACTGGAAGGAAAGATGGAGGAGAAGAGAAAGAAATAAAAAACATTGGCTTCATCCTTCTAAGAAATCAAAAATATATCTAGAATTATCAATAAGTAACCATATTAACCTTTTGGGGGCTTGGCTCTCCTTTTTAGACTATAAACCATATCCTGAGGTATAAACTAAGAAAAAAATGGCCTAGAAGGAAAAAGGCAGAAAATTGAAGAGGTTATTAGGTAATCCAGAGATTGAATAACAAGTTCCTGAATAATTAAATTAAGGCAGTGCTGTACAGGGGGAAAGTACATTGGTTTTGGAGTCCCTGAGGAACTGGGTTCAAATTCTGCCCTGTCGCTTTCTTTGTGTCTAAATCACGCACCCATAATTTAGGTTCCTTCTAGCTCTAAAAATTAGTGACCTAAAGTCTCTCTCATATCTATCTATCTATCTATCTGTCCGTCTATCTATCTCTCTGTCTGTCATTACATATATACACATACAAATGAATGGAATGGAATATCAGTTACAGTAAAAATTATAAACATGAGAGATATAAAAAAATTATGGACTTTTTTGGAGCAATGTGTAATGAAGAAAGCAATTCCCTCACCCTGCCAAAAACAAACCAAAAACCAAAAAAGAAAAACAAAACAAAACCCAAGTATTTATTAAGTGCTCATTATATGCTAAGCTTTTGGTTAATTGCTAGAGATACAAAGAAAAAATTGAAACAGTCTCTGCCTTTAAGAAATTTACATTGTACTAGAAGAGATCATATACATGTGTATGTATACATATGTGTATGCATATGTGTATATGCATGCACACGTATACATACATATATACATATGCATACATACATACACACACGTGTGTGTGTGTGTGTGTATATATATATACACACTATACAAATCAACTGCAGGTAGTAAGGATAGGGGACAGCTAGGTGGCACTATGGTGCACAGAGCTGTGGGCCTGGGGTGAGGGAGACTCATCTTCCTGAGTTCAAATCTGACCTCAGACACTTACTAGCTGTGTGACCCTGACCAAGTCACTTAATCCTGCTTGCCCCAGTTTCCTCATCTGTAAAATGAGCTGTAGAAGGAAATAGCAAACCACTCCAGAATCTTCACCAAGAAAACCCCAAATGGAGTCACAAAGAGTTGGACCTGACTGAAAAATGGCTGAACAACAACAATAAATGGCTTATTTCCTTCCTCCCTTATATAAATGTCAGCTAATGTTATTACTTAACTGAAATTTGTCTAAGATAGTGGAACCATATAGATTCTGCAAAAATATTTCCTTCTAGAATCTATATATCTTATGCATTATGGTTTCTTAAGTTAATTATCAATAATGAACAACCCCTTCACTGTCACTCCTTCTCCCCAAAATATTTGCTTTTTTAAAGATAAAATTTCAAAATAAACCATTCTGTAGCCTGCCTCCTCAACCCCCAATGGAGAAGAAAGTGGCAAACCACTCCAGCATCTTTGCCAAGAATATCCCCAATGGGGCCATGAGGAATCAGACATGACTAAAAACAACTGAACAACAGCAATGCAAGGCACTAACAACAATAATAATGGTAATAATAGTTACACGTCTGAAGCACCTCCAGGTTTAGAAAGCTCTTTACAGGGTATATGTATACACATATATGCATATAAACACACATATGCACCTTTATAGATGTGTATTTGATATATAAACATGCTCATGCATACATATATACTATACATAATACACACATGTATATGCACACACACACACATATCCTAATATACACAACATACCAATCTAGCTGCCAAGACCACAAGTTAAAATGAAATGTACTGCAGCAGTGTGGTATCATTCACACATCTTACCAGGTTTTTCTGAAAAATGCTTGTTCATCATTTCTTATTGGACAATAATATTCCATTACATTCATATACCACAGTTTGTTCAGCTGATCCCTGACTGATGAGTACCCCCTCCATTTCTAATATTTTGCCCTATTATGGCTGCTATGAATATTTTTGCATGTGTAGATCTTTTATCCTTTTTTATGATTTCTTTGGGATGCAGATCTAGTAGTAGTATTATCGGATCAAAGGATACCCACAGTTTGGATGCCCTTTGGGAACGGTTCCAAATTGCTCTCCAAGAATGGTTGAATCAATTTACAACTCCACCAACAGTGCATTCATGTCCCAATTTTATTACATCCTTTCCAAGATTTATCATTTTTTTTTGTCATATTAGCCAATCTGATAGGTGTGAGGTGGTACCTCAGAGCTATTTTAATTTGTGTTTCTCTAATCAGAAGCGATTTAGAGCACTTCTTCATATGTCTATAGAGAACTTACATTTTTCAGATGAAAACTGCCTGTTAATATCCTTTGACTATTTATCAATTGGGGAATGGCTTATATTCTCCTAAATTTAACTCAGTTCTCTATATATTTAAGAAATGTGGCCTTTATCAGAGACACTTGTTATAAAAATTGTTTCCCAGATTTCTGCTTTCCTTCTAAGCTTGGCTTCATTGGTTTTATTTGGACAAAAGCTTTTTAAATTTTAATATAATCAAAAATATCTATTTTACACTTTGTAACTGTGAATTCTTCCCTTCCCCATAGATCTGATAGGTAGACTATTCCTTGCTCTTCTAGTTTGCTTATAGTGTCACTCTTTATGTCTAAATCATACACCCATTTTTACCTTAGACAGTATGAGATGTCAGTCTATACCTGGTTTGTGTTCTATTATTTTCCAGTTTTCCCAGAAATTTTTTTTGGTCATATAGTGAGTTCTTATCCCATGGACTGGCGTCTTTGGTTTATCAAACAATAGAGTTACTATGGTCATTGACTACTGTGTCTTATGTACCTAATCTATTCCACTGGTCCACCACTCTATTTCTTAGCCAGTACCAGATAATTTTAACAATTACTGATTTATAACATAGTTTGAAATCTAGTATTATTGAGCCACCTTTGTTTTTGCTTTTCCATAAATTCTCTTGATATTCTTGACCTTTTATTCTTCTAGATGAATTTTGCTGTCATTTTTTCTAGCTCTATCAAATAACTTTTTAACACTTTAAATGGTAAGGAACTGAATATTCTTGACCTTTTGTTCTTCCAGATTAATTTTGTTATTTTTTTCTAGCTCCAACAAATAATTTGGGAGGAGGGGGCAGAGCCAAGATGGCAGGGTAAAAGCAGGGACTCACTTGAGCTCTTCTCCAAACCCCTCCAAATGCCTGTAAAAAAATGACTATACAAATTCAGGAGCAGCAGAATGCACAAAAAGACAGAATGAAACAAATTTCCAGCCCAAGACAACTTAGATGTTCAATGGGAAAGGTTTGTTGCAACCAGCTAGGAGAGAAGCACAGTCCAGCCTGGGACCCAGCAAACCCAGAGCAGGCCTCAGGGAACTGAATCACTGCCAGTTAAGGCAGTTTTCAGACTTCTCAACCCCAAAATGTCAAAGACAACTTAAAAGGTCAGTGGGAAAGGTCTGTTGGACCTGAGTGAGAGAGGAAGGAAGATCTGTCCCAGACCCAGTGTAGCCCTGGGGAAGTGGTGGTGATAGCAGCTCTGGAAATGGTAGCAGTGGTTGCAGCAGCAGTGGCAGTGGCTACTTTCAAAGCTCTCAGCCCATCTCTCAGATGGTAACAGGATCAAACAACTGATCTGAAGGAATCTCTTTGCTGGTATGGAGGCAGGATTCTGTTGCTTTACCCATACTTGGATCTGGGCCACAGTCCTAGGTGGCAGTCCTGGGACAAGGAGGACCACTGGCATAGCAGAGTTTGCGGCAGCACTTGAGAGAGAGAGCCCCCCTCACAGTTCCAGGGCAGAAAAGAGTATTTGTGGTCACTCACTGACCAGAGCACAGGCCAGGAGAGGAGTAAACACCTCCCTTTAAATCACAACACCTTAGGAGAACTGAAAACTTACAGGTCCCTGGAAGTATCTTTGAAAACAGATACACAAAACCCCTAAATCTTGGGACAGTAAGCCCTCCACACTGAAAGCAGAGCCCTACCTTAACAAAGAGTTAAAAGTCAAGTAACTGGCTAGAAAAATAAGCAAACAGCAGGAAAAAAAACCCCTCAGACTATAGAATCTTACTTTGATGATAAGGAAAATCAAAACATGCAGTCAGAATAAGGCAACAAAATCAAAACTCCTACATCCAAAGCCTCCAAGAAAAATATGAATTGGTCTCAGGCCATAGAAGAGTTCAAAAAAGGATTCTGAAAATCAAGTAAGAGAAGTAGAGGAAATATTGGGAAGAGAAATGAGAGTGATTCAAGAAAATCATGAAAAATAAGTCAATAGCTTGCTAAAGGAGACCCCCCAAAATACTGAAGAAAATGAAATCTAAAAAGACAGATTAGACAAAATGACAAAAAAAAAAAAAAAAAGGTCTAAAAAGCCAATGAGGAGAAGAATGCCTTAAAAAGCAGAATCAGCCAAATGGAAAAGGAGGTCCATAAATTCATTGAAAAAAATAATTCCTTAAAAATTAGAATAGAACAAATGGAAGCTATGAGAAATCAAGAAATTACAAAACAAAATAAAAAGAATGAGAAAATAGCAGATAATATAAAATATCTCATTGGAAAAACAATTGACCTGGAAGATAGATCCAGGAGAAATCATTTAAAAATTACTGGACTACCTGAAAGTCATGAGAAGAAGAAAAAAAAGCCTAGACATGATCTTCCAAGAAATTATCAAGGAAAACTATCCTGATATTCTAGAAGCAGAGGGTAAAATAGAAATTGAAAGAATCCACTGATCACCTCCTGAAAGAGATCCCGAAAGGAAAACTGCCAGCAATATCATAGCTAAATTCCAGAAATCCCAGATCAATGAGAAAATATTGCAATCAGCCAAAAAGAAACAATTCAAGTATTGTGGAAACATAATAAGGATAATACTAGATTTGGCAGCTTCTACATTAAAGCATTGAGATCTTAGAATATGGTATTTTGGAGGTCAAAGGAGCTAGGATTAAAACCAAGAATCAACTACCTAGAAAAACTGAATGTAATTAATGTGGGGGGGGGGAATAATTGACATTCAACAATGTAGAAGAATTTAATGCATTCTTGAGAAATCAGAGCTAAATAGAAAAACTGACTTTCAAATACAAGACTCAAGAGAAGCATGAAAAGGTAAACAGGAAAGACAACTCCTAAGGGACTTATTAAAGTTGAACTGTTTACATTCCTACATGAAGAGATGATATTTGTAACTCATTATTAGGGTAGTTGGAGGGAATATATATATATATATGCAGAAGATGAGTTGAATATGAGGGGATGATATCTAAAAAAATAAATTAAATGGCTGAGAGAGGAATGTACTGGAAGAAAGAGAAAGAGAGAGGTAGAATGGGGTAAATTATCTCACATAAAAGAGGCAAGAAGAAGCTTTTACAGTGGAGAGGAAATGGGGGAGAGGGAATGAGTGAACCTTACTATCATCAGATTTGACTTAAGGAGGGAATAACATGCACACATAATTGGGTATGGAAATCTACCTTACCCTACAAGAAAGTAGGGGAGAAGGGGATAAGAGAGGGGGGATAATAGAAAGGATGGCAGATTGGGGGAGGGGGTAATCAGAAGTAAACACTTTTGAGGAGGGATAGAGTCAAAGGAGAGAATAAAAGGGGGCAGGATATGATGGAGGGAAATAGTTATTCTTTCACAACATGACTACTATGGAAGTGTTTTGTGTGACTACACATGTATAACCTATACCAAATTTCTGGCCTTCTTAATGAGGGTGGGTGGTGACAGAAGAAAGGATAGAATTTGGAACTCACCTTTTTAAAACCGAATCTTAAAAGTTATTTTCACATGCAACTGGAAAATAAGCTACACAGGCAATGGAGTATAGAAATCTAGCTTACCCTACAGGAAAATAGAAGGGGAAGGGGATGGGGGGGGGGGCAGTGATAGAAAGGAGGACAGGTTGGGGGAAGGGGTAATCAGAATGCACACCTTCCTGGGGTGGGGGGTGGGGAGGGATGGGGAGAAAATTTGAAACTCAAAATTTTGTGGAAGGGAATGTTGAAAGCTAAAATAAATACATTGAAAAAATAATTTTTGATGGTTTGATTGGTGTGGAACTGAATAAATGAGTTAAGATAGAATTGTCATTTTTATTATATTGGCTCAGTCTACCCATGAACAACTGATATATTTCCAATTGTTTAGATTTGATGTTGTTTGAGTGAAAATTGTTTTATAATTGCGTTCCTCTAGTTACTGGGTTTGTCTTGGAAGGGAGACTCCCCAAGTATTTTATATTGTTTACAGTTATTTTAAATGGAATTTCTCTTTCTAACTCTTGCTACTGAGCTTTGTTGGTCATATAAAGAAATGTTGGTGAATTATGTGGGTTTATCTTATATCCTATAACTTTGCTAAAGTTGTTAATTGTTTCAAGAAGTTTTTTAGTTGATTCCCTAGGGCTCTCTAAATATACTGTCATATCATCTGCAAAGAGTGATAGTGCCATTTCCTCATTGCCTATTTTAATTCCTTCAATGTCTTTTTCTCTTTTTATTGCTATAGCTAACATTTCTAGTACTATATTGAATAATATTGGTGATAATGGGCATCTTTGCTCCACCTCTAATCTTATTGGGAAGGCTTCTATCTTATTCCCATTGCAGATAATGGTTGCTGATGGTTTGAGAAAGATTATGCTTATCATTTTTAGGAACATTCCCTTTATTTCTATTCTCTCTAGTATTTTTAATAGGAATGGCTGCTGCATTTTTTCAAAAGATTTTTCAGCATCTATTGAGATAATATGATTTCTGTTGGTTTTATTATTGATATGATCAATCATGTTGATAGTTTTCCTAATATTGAACCAACCCTACGTTCCTGGTAGTCACCTGGTCATAGTGTATAATCCTTGTGATAAATTGCTGAAATTGCATTGCTAGTATTTTGTTCAAAAATTTTGCAGTAATATTCATTAGGAAAACTGACTTATAATTTTCTTTCTCTGTTTTAGTTCTTTCTGGTTTAGGTATCAGCATCATGTTTGATAAAAAGGAATTTGGCAGGACTACTTCACCTATTTTTCCAAATAGCTTATATAGTATTGGAATCGGTTGTTCTTTCAATGTTTGGCAGAATCCACTTTTGCCCTCTGGTTCCAGAATATCCTGGCAGTTTTCCTTGATAATTTCTTGAAAGATGCTGTCTAGGTCCTCCTTTTGATTATGACTTTCTTTCAGGTAGTCCAGTGATTCTGACATTGTCTCTCCTGGATCTATTTTCTAGGTCAGTTATTTTTTCCATGAAGTATTTTACATTTTCTTCTATTTTTTCAATCTTTTGGATTTGTTTGATTGATTCTTGATGTATCATAAAGTAATTAATTTCCACTTGCCCAATTCTAACTTTAAGGAGTTGTTTTCCTCAGTTAGTTTTTGTACTTTCTTTTCTATTTGGCCAACCCCTTTTTAAGGGATTGTTTTCTTCAGTGGATTTTTGTATCTCCTTCTCCATTTAGCCAAGTCTTCTTTTTAAGCAATTGTTTTCTTCTTCCAAGCTCGTGAACCGTTTTTCATAATTCTCTTGCATCACTCTCATTTCTTTTCCCACTTTTTCTTCTATCTCCTTATACGATTTTTAAGCTCATTTTAGAACTCCTTTTAAGCTTTTCCATGAGTTTATTCTGGGTTTTTTACCACAGGTTTTCTAACATTGTTGTCCTCTTCTGAGTTTGTATCTTGATCTTCCTTATCACCATACTAACTTTCTATGGTCAGATTCTTTGTTGTTGTTGTTTGTTTATCTTTTTTTTCCTTTTTCCTTTTTTTTTAGTTTGAGCTCTGCTCCTGGGGTGGAAGGGGCCTGTTATAGGCTTCTTGTGCCAGGTACCGCAGACCCAACTATTTACCAGGTGCTCACTGATGCTGCCCTGAGACCTATGGGGGACCCTCATGTCTGGCTTTGTGCTGAGGGGGTTAGGCAGTGACTGGTGCTACTGGAGGCCATAAGGATCTGGCAGTTTAACTGGTGCTGAGCTGGGATCCTAGTGGTGGTGTCTGGCATGTGCTGAAACACACACTGGGGTGTGTCTGCATTTCTCTGGGGATACACAGAAGCATATAGCAGTCTGGCCACTGGCAGCTGCCTGTTTGCCCAAGGCTATGCTGAAGCACTTGGTGGTTCTCAGAGCTGGAGTCTGCCCATTTCCCTGGCTATGCTGAGGTACCATAAGGGGTTCTAGTGTTGGCATTGGCCTGCTCCACCACACGAGAGCTCAGGGTCTAAAGCTGATTTTCTGAGGTGGGAATTGTTGCTGACTTGCTGGGATGATTCCTAGACTGCACCCCTCCTTTTACCTGAGTAAGACAGACCTTTCCTGCCAATCTTTTAAGTTTCTTGGGTTCAAAGATTGTTTTACACTATCTTTTTTGCTGGTTCTGCTGTTTCAGAATTTGTTTGGGGGCACTATTTCATAGTCGTTTGGAGATGAATATGGGAGAGTTATGGTGATGCACTGCTTACTCTGCCATCTTGGTACCCCATGGCCTTTGAAGCTAAAGTCTTTCCCAGGTCTCAGTTTGATTGAGGCAATGCCCACTCAGGGATTAAGGCTACATAACAAATGAGGCAAAGAATGGTCTTCTTTATCTAGTTGAAAAAATAATCAATCTGGGAGGGGAAGACCCTCAGGTTATCTGGCCAAAACAGAAACCACTGCTGTTTACACTCACTCTGACTCATTATAGCTGAAACAATGACCAAGGGAGGCTTAGGCTGGGATCTACTATAAGTCAATCAAGGAGAGCCAGAGTGATTTGGGTTTAAGTAATGGTCCTTAAAAAAAGAAATCTAGTCTGTAAACCCCAAGATATCTTGCAAAGTTTCAGTGATCAAAACTTATATTCCTTTGGGTAAAACACTGTCAGTAAGGGTATGATTCCCTATGTGGACAGAGGGAGAGAAGGGGAGGGAGGCAGGAAGGAAGAAAGGAAGGAAGGAAAGAAGAAAGGAAGGAAGGAAGGAAGGAAGGAAGGAAGGAAGGAAGGAAGGAAGGAAGGAAGGAAGGAAGGAGAGAGCTGCATTGCCCAATTGGAATTGTCCAATTGGGTCCCCAGTGGAGCAGCTATTATTACTCACAAATCATTGGTCTTCATTCTTGAAGAGGATTGTGATATCAGGAAAATGATGTTACGACTTGCAAATGAATTGGATTTAGGTGAGGCAGGGCTGTACAATGTCACCAGCCTCACTCTCTCTTCTGGGACCAGCTGGGTCCAGTGGCAAGATATGAAAACTGGACATGGCCCTGGATGCAATAGGAGTCTTTGGTCTTTTTATGCAAAAGTTTGGCAACAATCATTCAGTAATTTAGGTTAGGTAAGGCAATGTGTTATAGTGGAAAGAGAACTCCCAACTTAGGATTCAGAAGATCTGGGTTCAAGTTCTGCCTATGACTAATGAGCGTCATGAGCCTAAGCAATTGCTTATACTTCTGTAGACTTGTTTTCTCATCTGTAGAAGTTGATTGAAATAATCTGTAAGTTAACCTTTCAGTTAAAAAAAAGGTATCTATGATAAATGTTTTTATGTTTGCCTCAGTTTCACTATCTGTAAAATGTTGGCATCAAGTGTTCCCAAATTATTGCTTTAAAAACTATCATTGGTCTCTAGCCTCAAAACATTAAGAATCATAAAGATAAGTAATAATAACAATAACTAGCATTTTTAATAGTATAGTGAATAATGATCTGGCTATGGAGACAGGAAAGCCTGCTGCCTCTGTCCTATATGGCCTTTTTTATCCTGGACAAATCATTTCACCTTACAGGTTTGGGTGTTTCTCTAAGTCTACAAGTAGCTCACAATGGGAGAAGGAGTTTCATCACCTGGAAGTTCCCAAAGCAATAACATCAAAGGTCTAGTTCCTATTTCCCTCCCTCCCTAGCTCATTGTGGTTTGTAAAGTGCTTTAAAGACATCAACTGATTTGATCCTCACCATAACCCTTTGAAATTGATGCTCATTTTATAGATGCAGCTCCAGTAAATGAAATGACTTGTCCAGGGTCATACAGATAGTATGTGATAGAGATGGAACAGTAACTGGGATCTTCCTGACCCCAAGGCAGCCCTCCATTGATTATGTCATAACCATAACAACAACAGCAACAATAATGCTGACACTCATGATATGACAGGTGAAGCACCTAACAATATTATCTCACTTGATACGCACAGCAATCCTGTGAGGTGACTATAGGTATTTTCATCCCTATTTTGTAGATGAAGAAACTGGGGCTATAAAAAGAATCACAGACTTAGAGATGGAAGGAAACTTAGAATCCAGTAGATTCAATCATTTTTTTTTAATGTTTACAAATAAGGATACTAATAGGAGAATCTAGGTAGCACAGTGGAAAGATCACTGGGCCCAAGGTCAGGAAGACTCACCCTTCTGAATTCAAATCTGACCTCAGACAGAGCTGTGATCCTGGGCAAGTCCCTTAACCCTATTTGACTCAGTTTCCCTATCTGTAAAATGAGGCAGTGAAGGAAATGCAAACCATTCCAGTATCTCTGCCAATAAAATTTCAAATGGAGTTACAAAGAGCTGGACACAACGGAAATGACTGAACAACAAGGATACTAAGTCCTAGGGAGGCTAAGGGATCTGCCCTAAGTCCATGGGCAGGAAGCATCAAAGTATTACCTAAGGTGACACTGCCAGTAAGTGTTTAGAGACATGATTTGAACCCACATCTTTGCACCTATAAATGCAGTATTCTGTGCATGATGTTATCAAACCAGATCTTCCTTACTCCAAATCTAGCACTGTATCCAAGAGTGGGCACCACAATTAATCTGAATTAACTTGCCTGCCTTTGAGTGAAATTTTTAGTCATAGTCTTCCTGGTTCTGCTCACTTCACTTTGTGTGACTCAGTTCATCCACATTTTGCCATGTCTCTGAATGCCTTCTGGTCCTCATTTCTTTAGCTTTATGTTCCCTGATTTGTTCAGGTATTCCATAGTGGACTGAGAGAGAAAGCGTTGCACAGCCAGGAAGTCATGGATTTAAGCCCTGCCCCTCAACCTGCAATGGCTTTGGAGCCCAGCTGACTACAAGTATTCTAGAAACAAACTTTCAACTCTTTAAGAGTAAGGATAGATTTTATAAAAGTGTCTCTATCAAAGCTTAACCTATGTGAACCCAGTTTGAGAATATCTTCCCTCACATTAGTCAATGGACCTATCAGGTTGGGAATAATATGTTGCAGAAAACAGTAACATGCCAAAGCAAAAATATAACCTGGATTTCCCTGGGACTAAAGTATATTTCCTCCAACACAATAAAGCTGGGGGAAAAAATAGCTCTATATCATCCATTTTAGTTCAGCTCACATTCTCCCTGAACACCTTCTTTTACTCGAACCATATTAGGGCTTGAGTGATCAGGCAGTGCATCCCCCATTTTTTGAGATTATCTTGTTTTAAAGTACTTTTGAGCTATGCCCTCAAAATCCTGCTAGAGCAGTAATATGTTCTCTCTTTCTCCATTTTATAAATCTGTTCATCCTTATGACAACCTACAGCCAGAAGTCTAATCAGAAGAGCAATGATTGGAAAGAAAGAGATAATTGCTATCAAAATTGTTTTTCTAATTTTGAATAAAAATGCTCAGGACAAAATAGAGATGCCTATCTGTTTCTGAAACATTACACAAAAAATACTATGAGATTCTTCTCCAGGGTACATAACTCATTCAGTTATTTAGGCTTTTTATAAAGGATTCCTCTCCTGAGAGGTCAGACTGATCTTTTTATTTCATGGACATGGATGGATGGATGGATGGATGGATGGATGGATGGATGGATGGATGGATGGCAGACAATCTGTTCTATGGAAAGAGGTACTCACATCAGTGAGATCACAGATCCATTAAGAAAAACTAACTCCATTCCAAACCTGTTTCGAAGGATGTATGCTATATGTGGAGTACATACTCTGCACTTGTATGAATGCCTCCATGAAAAGAAGATGGCATAGAAGAGGTGAGTGTTACTGGTGTAAAACTATAGTCCATTTCTTAAACAACTCTGGTATTGCACAACATAATTAATGTGGCACTGTCATTCAGAAGGCACACTTCACACTTCAATGTTACCTACAACCCTGGTTACTTCTTTAAAGTCTTAGGAGAAGAATCAGTTCTGCCCAAGAGAAAGAAGAAGTGTCTCATCTTCCAAGAAGGAAATGTCATTAAAAAGTTCCATAATATAAAGTACTACTAAGAGAACACAGGTCATAAATAAGGCAACATCTCACTATGCTCTTCCACACATGCTTTATACAAACCTCCTTTTCGTTACCCTGTCTAAAATGAGATTTCTGATTTTTAGATCATTGAACAACATGTGTGAAAGCTAACTGAAAATCTTGGCTGTGCAAAATCGCCACAGAATCATAGTGCTCCCCCTCCCCTTCCCTCATCATTATTCATGGATATGAAGGAAACCTGAAAGTCTGTACTCCAGAAATTTCATCTGCTGGACAAACTTGGCTATCTTGGTGCCACTAACATGGAAATGGAATGCCAGGAAAGTCAGAGTTGTAAACACAGAGGTCTGCTCTGTAAGTACCATTCACAAATGGTGCCAACCAACTTGTATGATTGTTTTTAACACTGTCTTTCAAAGGAATGAATTTGATTTCATTTTCCTTACCCAGTTTTCAAATAGTCATTAAAAATTAAACAACACTAGGAAAAGCCTTTTGTGATTATAACCTTCATTCTCCTGCAACAAACTGGATCTATAAATTTATGTACCATTGTAGATGGAAATTACAAAATTTTATATTCAACTATATTAAAACATCTATTCCAAAAATGATTACCAGTTGTGAAAAGCAGACAGGCTTATCACTTGCTGTCAGTTGTTCATGTCTAGTTAAGCAATAATGTGCTAAAAACTGCTCTTTTGTTTTGTGTAAGAATTTTGGCAATAGAAGAAATGAACACTCGGTTAATAAAAACTCGGGCTGCTTTTTGCTTTGATGGAGGAAGCAGCTGCCTGTTTTCATTTGCTGCAGAGCAGCAAAACCCATCAATATAATAAGCAGCTTAGATGCATCCATCCACAGCATCTGTAAGGATATAGGGCTATTCGCTCAAAACCAATCCCTGGTTTAATTTTAACAAAGATGTGTCTGACATATTTGAAAATGCATTATAATAGGTTTTGAAACACTAACAATCTCTCTTTCTTTTTTAAATACTTTTCACAGATTTGAAAAGTTAGCATACGTAGCTGAATGATAGAAATGATAAAACCAATACATGCATTGGGGGCATCCTCAAAACGTGAGGACAAAAAAAATGAAGAAGTTGTCATTTTTGTTTCCTTCAAAATGAAAGATGAGGTTACCTTTTGATCTTTAGAAAAAAGCCCATAGGGCTATAAAATAACTAGAATCTGACATGAAAATTAAAAATAAAATACTATCACTTTTGTGACACAGTCATACTTTATTAGACATGTTCTTTTGTGTGTAAGTATAAACACAATACCACCCCTTTAAAAAAAGATTTGCTATAAAATTGAATTATATTTCAATGCATCAGGGATGCTTGATAGTACAGTATTTAGTGAAAATAATCTCACATTAGGGATAAACTTTTTGGATAGTAAGCTTTAATTGGCTAACTTGTAATTTCACAAGTCCATTAAATGCTTGTCCACATATCCCATTGCAATCCCAACAGAAAATAGTTAACTTTAAAGTAACTTAACACTGTGCTTCAGCTATTAGACATCCCAAGACATTATTATTATTTTAGTACTGGGTAGCATGCAAGGTTTTCCTCAGCTGAGCTTTTTAGATGATTTGCACATTAACTGAGAAGTCAGATAATTCTTAATCCTCCTCTTTTTCTGATCCAATAATGGATAAGGGAGCATCTTAGCATGATCAACTAGCAATCTGCCTAGCCAGTGTGGCAGCATACCTGAATTCAGGATTAGTCATTGGTTTTTCAGAATATGAAATTTGAATGAATAGTAATTTGCAAAAAAAATTGAGAAAAAATTCCATAATAGCTCAACCAATAGCTTCCCCCCGCCCCCCACCATGTACATATATTTGAGGATTTTTTTTTCCCCTTAAAAGAAGGGCATTATTTAAAATGAGATTTGGTAAAGGCAGGAACATAAATTAAATAGCTGCCTACATAATGATACTTGAATCAGATATTCTGTCTTACTCTAGTACAATCTTAAATCACTCTAGGGGATGTTATACAAAATACACGCATACCACACACAACCCCTAGTTTAAAAAAAAAAGTCCCCTAAAACTAAAACAAATCAATACATTATCCAGGATGACAGAACTACATACTACTTTATGCAATATTCAGTTTCTCTGTTGAAATGGTCGGAATATCTTTTGATTATTATTATCATCTAGGAATTAATATTCTCTTTTCTTAATATTTGAAAATTGTAACATTTTGTTTCACGAACATGGCTGGTACAATCTGCACTGTTGGAAAAAGTACCCCCATCAAAGATCCATTGAAGTATAAAAGAACAGCATGAGTTGAGAACCAACTAGGTGACCAGAAGCCTCCAAGACTATTTCTAATGAACTCTCCAGGCACCTTCTTATCTCTGCACTTCTTTCCCTATTTCTTTCAGTGACTCTTCCTATCCATAAAAGTATATCTATGGACTTCATAGACTCTTTAACATCTAGCACAGTGAATGGCTGTATCCATAGCTGGAATTTAATGAATGTCTGTTGGACCAAAATTGAATTAACAAATTATCTGTTGGTAATGCTGATCTCTTCAAAGATATTTTGGCAGGGGTATCATTTGGGCATTCTCACTCTTGTGCTTTAAATAGGATCCTCCTTGACAGTCTCCATTCCTTCATTCTATTTCAGGAATACTAAAATGATAGAACAACATCAAAGTAAAATTGGAGACCAAGTCTTGTGGGTAAATCAACCCACCTCTACTACTGAATTCCACATTCTCCTTATTTTCTACCCTAGAACCCAAATATCATATGCTGATTGACTTACACTGTCTAAAATGTAAGTGTGAGCTTTTGGATAAGAATGGATAAGGTCAACAAGAGTCAGAGAAATGGCAGTGAGAGTTACATAGGGCTTGTTAAATTATGGGTTACACACACATTTTTTTCCTCCCATATATGCCTCATCTTCCTTCCTGTTCTCCTCTCATTTCTATTCCCATCTCCTCTTTTCTGAAATTTTTCACTTTGATCTTCCCCCATCTTATCCTCCTCTCTGATGGCAAGGTTCTCTAGATGCTCTTATTTACACAAGTGACATTGAATTGGTTTTGTCAAGCCTCGGAACACTTACAAAGAATTCTAAATGAGATTTAAGTGTTTGGTCTAATAAGACACACAGGAAAAAGCAAGTAGGTGATTTATTTTGGGCCAACTATGATTTACAGTTCGATGGACACATCATTGAACGGGTCCAACAGTACATATATCTTAGATAGGCACTGCAGATAGACCATCAACTGGACTGAAAACTGAATAGGAGGAAGTGTGCAAGATGGATTGGGGAAATTGTGTTCTATTTTTAATGATCCCAAGTTCTCTCTGAAACAAAACTCCATCTTTATTTTAACACCAATATTCTTCCACCGATAAAGATGCAGAGAAGATATGTAGAAGATGCAATTCATAGAAAGATATATCACTTAAAAATCAAATTCAACTTTTTTAAAAAGTAAAAACAAGTAAAATTTAAATTACTTCCCATTTGCTTTGTACATACCTTATGCATACCAAGATATTTTCATGATTATCTTTTCCCTTAAAATGTGGCTTTTTGAGAACAGGAACTATTTTTGCTTTCTTTCTGTCCTCAGTGCTTAGCCACAGCCTGGACCTTGTCAGAACTTGCTAAATGCTTGCTGACTGGCTAATGAATGGATTTAACTGCTTCTATACATATTTTTAGAACATATACTAAACAGCAAGGTACTTAGTTCTTGAGTACTATGTAGAATTTTTGCATAATGCACATTAAGTCATGTGCAAAACATGACTGATATTCTTAAATTCCTAGATAGTGCTTATCCGACACACATCCTAAACACAATGTATAATAAAGAATAATGAAAAGATTTATATTGTGAAGTTTGTGAGAATCAGGAAGCATTAACTTAAGACATGATCCTAACCAGGAATGCAATAAAATAGCAGGTGGATAAGTTTCTAATGATAGCCAATCCACATCTCCACCCATAGGCTTTCCTATCTGTGTCTATAATCTGCAATACTGGAAGTGACAGTCAGGATCAGGAGAGAAGAAGAAGGAATTCTGGGAACGGGAATGCCCTGGTACCAAAAGGTCCACGTTTTGTAAGTTCACAAACAAGTAATGGAGCATTCACATTTACCAGGCATTTAGTCACATTCAAAAGGAAATCCATCTCCAAATCAATCTCTTTGCCATGTTCATTTAGGTAGCTATCACAGGCATTGGCAACAGTGGCTTATTTGTGAGTATCAAACAAATAGACAGATCTTCCAATCATATGAGCCTGGAATGAATCCCAGAGTGGGCCCTTTGAATGACTTAAGACAGAGAAAATGAGCCTCCTTGGGAGTACTTCTATTTTGCCCCTAATTTTCTGTGAAAAAAAATTTTTAAACTTAACACGCCTAACAAAGTGTATTCTCCCAGAATCACAATTCCCTGAGAAGAACCTACAAAATACACTATTTAAGCCAAACTCCTATTCTAAACTTGATATCACAATTATCTTTCTGTTGAGAAAAATACAAAAATTCTCAAGTTGTTATATAGTTAGCAGCCCTTTCACACCAGGACATACAAATATTCTTAGATCAAGATCAAAGTGCACTGGCTGTGATGTTCAGAAAGGAGATGTTATAACCACCCCGTTGGACTCTCTGGTTGTACTTCTCTGGTCAGAAAACCCATTTCTGTTTACACTCAGCAGCCAACACTGAGTTCATATTATCATGAACTTCATCCTTCCCTTCTCTCTTGGCCCATCTTAACTAATGTGTGAAACAATGCCTAGAAATCCAAAATGTTGAATGATTATATTTTTTCTCTCCTTATGCTGGATGTCACACTACAACACCGTAGCTAATCATATGCTGCAGAAGACTGAATGCACACTGAAGGTACCATGAAATAATGGTTTAAACAAGATGGAGAAAGACAATGGCATGCAGTTTGTAGAGTATATCTTTTATCAGTAACTTATGATCATTGCTTTTGCCTGCCTAGCCACACTTTATAAACTGTGAAATGTAATATAAATGTGAGCTACTGTCATTTTTTTCTTAAAATCAGATCTGGATTTCATAGGTTTGAGGCAGAGGTATCACACTTGAGACAGCAGGGCCAAACTTCTTAGTGGAGCCTCAACAGATTAAAATTTAATTGGTAACTGTTTAACATAATAATAAAAATGTAGTAGTTGTTGTTGTTGAGTCCTTTCAGATGAATCTGACTCTTTGTAACACCATTTGGAGTTTTCTAGACTGAGATACTAGAGTAATTTGCCATTTTCTTCTCGTTCATTTTACAGATGAGGAAACTGAGGCAAACAGGGCTAAGAAACTTGCCCAGGGTCACACAACTAAGTAAACGTCTGAGGCCAGATCTGAACTCATAAAGATGAGTTTTCCCGATTTCAGGCCCCTCACTCTATCCACTGTATTACTTAGCTGTCCTACAATTTAACATAAATAATGTTAATCCATGGATTTTAAGTCAATATATGGACAAAAGGTCCATTTCTATTTGAGTTTGACACCACTGGTATAGGGAATTCCCAGTGAGGAAACTCCCTTTACTAATGTAGATAAGCAACAACTCTGTAGATTTGTCCACGGTCTCAATGTCAATTATGTGCCCGAGGAGAGACTTGAACCCAGGTCTTCCTAACTCGTAGGCCTGTTCTTACCCATGAGGATATGTTGTCTCTCAATGTTATTAGTAAAAATCATTTTATAGCTAGAAGGATCCTTAGATGCAATAGAGTTGAATTTCTCATTTTTATAGAGAAGGTAACTGATGTTTTGTCAATGGAACACAGATAGGTAGCAGTAGTTCTGGAAGTAGAACTCTTTACTCAGAGCTCTTTTCATTCCATAACATTTCAAAAACCATATCATCATCACCACCTTTCCCTTCCCCCTCTTCCTCCTCTTCCTCTACCAGAGCACTCTAAGGTCTGTAAAGCCCTTTACAAGTATCTCCTTTGATCCTCTTTACACAAGTTAAGGTAGGTATGATCATGATTGAAGTTTACATCTTTATTTCTGGAATTAAATGTTTGAAATAGCAAGTCAAACAAATTAATTCTTTGTTGTTCCAACAATTAATAAAAAAGATCACAGTCCTTCCTTTGCCTCTCCCCCTCCCCAGCCCCTGCCCATATACCTCATAAAGCATTTTGTTTTGTGTCTCTCTAATGCACTTATCATGAGAAAGCAAGGTGGTATAATAGAGCCCTGGGCTTGAAGGAAGAAAATGATCTCAGTTTGACTCTTGTCTCAGATACTTTCTAGTTATGTGACCTTAGGTAAATCCCCTTGACATCTCTCAGCCTCAGTTTTCTTCATCTGTAAAAGGGGAATAACAATAGGACCTAATTTTTAGTCAAATAAAAGAATGTGTATAAAGTGAATGTAAAGGCAATACATAAATTTCAGCTATTATTATTGTTTTGTATTTTAATCACTTGAAGTTGTGTTATAGTCTACTGCTGGACTATAAGGTCCACGACAGCTGAGATCTCTTCTCAGCTTAGGTTGAGAGATATCAAAGGGATGTATTTTACGCAGGGTCACATCACTCCTAAATGTCTAGCACAAGATGCAAACTAAGGCCTTTTTCTTACTCCAAGTCTATCTATTATGTCATTCTGCCTTCTCACAATAAATGCAATAAAGAAATGCAAAACAAAATGTTCTGGGAGGGGTGTACATATGTTGGGAGGAGGATTATCTTTCTTTAAATTAACTGTAAGAATTTCAAAGAATTAATTTGGCAGGAGAAACCATCTCTCCTGAATTTAGCACATGATTCTGTATACAGTGGACACAATAAATGTTTGTTAAATTAAAAACTCAAGAAGTCTTTGATTTCTACTTCTCAATTATAGGTTTGGGGAAACAATGCACTGCATTTGTGCCATACATGTTAAAAACTAGAAGATTGCTTTTTGTAGTAAATGTGTTCAGTTTCTATCTAAGATCATAACTCAGAGAGAAAGTCAAGAAGCAGGTATACCATTGTCTGAGAAAAATAGTCCTTTACATCAGGATTAAATTTACTTTGCTCCTATGTTTCATAGAGTTGGGCTTTTGTTTGTTTTCAATAAATAGTTACTTCAAAAGGTCATCATTTTTAATTATCCACATATCTATACATAATTTCCATTGTAATTAACAGTTCATAACAGATTTCAATATCTTGTTTGGTTGCCAGAGTTTCAATCATAATAAAATAGTCATTTTCTTTCACATTGTTGTAGCTAGAGGAAAAAAAATCATATAATATATACAATTTTCACACACACACTACGGTGTTGAAAAATGTAATTTTCTATGTATTCTCTTCTGAGAATATTTTCAATGTTCCTGGATTGTCTTTGCACTCAGGAACAGGATTGAAATCTCCACTTTGGTATTTATCTGAGGCTGTGATAGCTCAGTTGTCTGCCTCCAAATGCCAAGATAGGGGGAATCTCATCATCCAGAGACCAGCTGCATGATGGGCAGTTAATAGATATATCAAACCTTAGGATATATGCTAAGCTGAGGAGATGATTGGTCGGTTGATATACTGATTGATTAGCATAGGGAGAATGGGTTTCTTCTTGACAACCTAAGATTATGCTTCAGCTAAGCTCAAATTGCTTACACCTCTTCTATTGGGTTTAAAATTACAGCCCTGTCATCTAAAATCTCTCTTCAATGAAATTTTTACCATATATAAAAATTAAAGGGAAAAAAGAAATAGGTGCAATGGATAAGAGTAAATGGAGTAGATATATTTCATACTACTGTTGTTGGTTCCACTAGAAAAAGTTGATATGTAAATCCCCTTGAAAAATGCTACACTTTCCATAACCTATTACTGATATTATGCAGTAACATTCAGCATGCTGAAGTTGCTTTACACTTTGTCTTTATACACTCTAAGGCTAGCTACATCTATATTTTTAAAAATGAACAGAAATTCTTCTACTAATAAAGTTTAAATTCTAAGATAACAGGATCAAAGGATTTAGAGCTAGTAAGAACCTCAGAGAGCACCCAAGACCACTCTCTTCAATGCAGAGATGAGGAAACATAGATCCAGAATGACTTGCCCAAGGTCATACAGGTAATAAGTAGTAGAACTAAATGAACAGAATTATTTTGGGGTTCTATTTTTTCTTATCTCAGGAGTTACCTGAATGCATTTAAGATAGCAAGGGGAGAAAGAAAATATTTATAGTCCCTGTGGATTACTTTTGAAATGGATGTAGCTTAACAGAGGCAGAAAATTCTGAAATTAGCAGGAGTAATTCTGAAAACTGTAATGCATACTTTTTAAAATATCTTAATATTACTTTATGGTAACATTGTTTGTTTCCTATGTACTTGGAATCAGGGATGCTATTCATGGCACAAAACCAGCCCTATCAATGAAATATAACCCTATGTTATCACTTCAAAAAATGCAAATTTTTAATAGAAATTGTCAAATTTTCTGCATGAAAAGTCTTGCATTTCTATCTATATAAACATCAGATATTCATGTTTCACAGTAAAGTCATTCCCCATAAGCTTGGTTCATGATCTCTTCCTTAATGATTCTATCTGATTGTACTAAGAATTTTCACTAGAAATTGACTAAAGAAAACATCAGAACCTCTACACCCCCATTTCCACCCTCCAAGAATTGGTAAGCTTTAATTCAATACTATGAAGAATAATGCACCCCCTTCCCCGCCTGAGCAAATAAGGATTTGGTTGCCGAATAACACTAGATAAGTGGTTCATTGAGAATGTTAAAATCTGCATTAATAAATAGGACTGGGCTTCTCAGATTTTTTCTCTTTCCTATCAGCTATGAGCGGTAGGGGATCAGCTGCAGCTAAAATCCCCAGCTGAACAACCCAAATACAACTCAGTGAGCAGACTTAAAACAAGGCCATTTATTGGTGCCTGTTATGCAAACAAAGCATCCAAGTCTTAGAAACAGATGTCAACTGAAGCATATGCTTACTGTAAACTGGAATTTGATTCTCTTTATAAAAACAGACGTAAATGGGCCTTCAGAAAGGAGGCTGCCTCTTGTTGTATACCATTGCCTAACTTGATTCAGCCTAAAGCTTTTAAAGAGATGAATAGACTGATATCTGAGGGCAAAAGAATAAAACTTAAAAAAAAATTAAATTGGAAATAAATGATAACATGTTGGAGCAGTTCCCAGAAGCAATTTTACAGATTTTCTCTAAAAACACAAGACAGGAAGTTAAAAGCTTAGTGCAGGTCACCCATGGCATGTTAAGTTATCATTTCTTACCACTTAGGGTGAAAAGGGGACTTTATGTTCAGGTGGCAACTTTCATTGTGCTCACTTTTTTTTTTTTTATCATTCTCTTCCTTCTTCCTCCATTTTTTTTTTTTTACCTCTTCTCACGTCTTGATGTCTTTTAAATGTCACTTATTTTACATGAGGCAGTTGGTGGAGACATGAGTCAACAGCAATCAGAACCATTATCCCCTGCAGCGAACCCTGGTCTTAATGCATTGTGACACCTTAGCTGGGCCAGCCAGCGATTTACCTTTCTGCTTCTTAGGGAATTAAGTGGCATCATGTGAAAATGGTTGTGATATGAACAGCATGGGCATAACTGGTATTAAATGTACCTCTCAGACTAAGTGAATTTTCCTCACATGTGACTAATCAAAATGAAAGCTTATGGACCCAGGCAGATCTGGCCAGCACTTCCCCACCCCTGGGACTAGGGCTATTTTGTTTTATCTTTTTGTACAAGCTGGCAGAAGTTTAAAGTGAAGGGGATAATCCAGTGCTGGTGTCTTTATGAAATAACATCCTTACATGAAGAGGCTTTTAACTGTCTGTCGCTGTCCTCTCAAAAAAAGAGTGTGACAATCTCATTTTGCTGAGCACCCTCCCATGAAAAGGGAAAATACGAGTCGCAACAGCTATGGCTAGTACTGACCTTACATGATCCATTATCCCCTAAACACTTTAAAAGTCAGTTTTACATACACTCTGAGGGGAATGAGAGAGCTATCACGATCATTTTCACTTTAGTGAATTTGTCTTCTGTTTGAAGTCAGTCACTTGATATCCTAATACATACCGGTCGGTGTCACACCATAATGCAAAAAGAAAAAAAAAACCATCTGATTAAAAGATACCAAGTACAGACAAATGGGAGCCCTGCTATTTAAGATATTGACTAGCAACACTGACAGCAAGGAAATGGCTTTGCCTGAACTTTTCTCAAACTTAATAATAAGAAAAAGAACAATCAAAAACTGAGTCCTTCAAAATTTTAGAAGTACTTGACATTCGTACAAAAATGTGTTTTACTAACCACTTAGCAGAGATCAGGAGGTGCCAAAGGAAGTGCAGGCAGAGCAATTATCATCCTGCACAGTCAGCCTGATGCTTATTCACAGACAAGAGAGACTTGCATTCTGCTACGAACCAACTGGGCATGATGCTGATAATAGAACAGACGTATTGCTAAATTCGTCCTGAAATAGCAAACCTCGTTTACTTCCAACAACTTATTTGTGGAAGGCAGTGATGGTGGGAATATTTCCTCTTGCAGCCAAGAAGCCTCAATCCATTGTTACCATTAAAATTAGTTTTCTGACGTGGTGCATGCTCTGCATTTACTTTTCCTTAAACGTGGTCTTTTGGCATGTAATACTAACAGTATTTCTTTTCCCTGGTGGCTAATTCAATGACTCATTAATAAATCATCTAACAGCCTGACCAAAATGTTCATCATCACATTCTTAGTCACTGTTCATATTTTTACACTTCATCTTGGGGGAAATATTAAGTTTTATGGTTTATTCCTGCTTGTTCTCTACTCTCTGAAGCAATGTGAAGACAGTAACAAGAGAGGAAAAATGAGTAAAGGCTGTATTCTTCCAAATACATAAATTCTCTGATTCTGATGCATATATATATATATATATATATATATATATATATATATATATATATATATATATATTCTAGTTCTTTAGGGAAAAGGAGTGAGGAGATAGAAGACAAAGATGGGCAATCACAATATTCTTGTAGTACTACTGTTTAAAAAATTGGGGTAAGCAAGGCTTCTAAACCTTTCAAAAAATGTTTCTAAATAACGAAACCTCAATACACTGAAGTCTAAGTAATTATACTGACTTACATGACTTCAGTCTTGTGCACAATAGGGAATGGCCTACGTACAAAAGGGTTAGTGAAGGCTACTTTTTCAAAAAAGTGGTTGGACAAGATGCCATTTAGAAGGGCAGGCAGTGAGGTGGCACAGTGCCAGGTCTGAAAGAATGAAGACCTGATTTCAAATCCAGCCTCAGATATTTATAAGCTGTGTCCCTAGGCAAGTCGTTACAAACAAACCCTTATTTGCCTCAGTTTCCTCACCTGTAGAATTGTGAGGAACATAGGAGAAAGTAATTGATTCTAAGAGGAAATATTAGCACAATACTGGGCACCTTGTAAGAGCTGTTCAAATGTTAGCCATTATTATATCAAACTCCAACATAAGACTCCAAGTGGACCTCCCTCGGTTCCCCTCTGTTTGTGTCAAGCCTATTACATATATGAATTCTGATCAGAGATTTGTATGTGGCTCTTTACTACCAAGTTGGATGGGAGGGGTGCTCCCTATACTATATTGTGCTGCCAGGTGAGATAAGGTGGATTTTCAAAATATTTGCTTTATTGATTCATTTTGCTTTGATATGTCACTTTCCAACTACCCATCCCTAGAGTAGGTTCCCTTGCAACATTAATGCATCTGATAGAATGTGTAATATTCCACTTTTACATTTTACTATTTCTCAAGATAAAAGGAGGACACATATTTTAACATCAGTCATCTGGGCCCACAATGATCACTACATTTGTAAATATATTTTATTGATGCTTTTCATTATTACAATCTTTTCTGAAGGGAATTCCCATCTTTTTCCAGTTTGTGTATAACATTGTCATAAAGTAAAGTAATCAAATAAAAATACCTGATATAGAGACTTTATCTGACATGTATACAATATTCAGCCCTAAGAATTCTGTCTCTCTGATAAGTTAGAGGACGGAGGCATGTTATATCAACTGTTCTACAGGCATCCTTTAAGGGATCTTTCCTTTTATTTTGTAGCCCTCATTATTTTTTTTGTTTTGTTTTGCTTGTTTCACTCTGCATCAGTTCATAAAAATCACAGAGTCACAGATCCAGAGCTGAAAGGGACCTCTGAAGCCAAATAATCCAATATCCTTAATTTAAAGATGGGTCAATGGAGCTAAGGGAGACTAAGAGACTCACTCATCCAGGTACCCTAATGCTAAAGCCAGTCTCTTTCTACTGTACTATGCTACTCCTTATGTTTTTCTGAATTTTCCCCATGTTCCTCTGAAACTTAATACTCATAATTTCTTACAACACAATAGTATGTTGTTGTATTCATATGATATGTTTCAGTCATTTTCCAATAAGTGAACACCCAGTTTGTTTTTATTTCTTACTATCACAAAGAGTGCTACTATGACTATTTCAGCACATTTAGAACTTTTTTTCGCTCTGTCCTTCACTTTCTTTGGGAATATGCCTGATAGCAAGATCACTAATTCAAAAAGTATGGGCAATTTAGTCACTTTTCTTGATTAATTCCAAATTGACATTCAAAGTGGTTGGACCAAGTCATAGCTCAATTAACAGCGTGTTTGTGATACTTATCTTCCCACAAACTCTCCAGCATCAATTGTTGTCATTTTGGGGTCATCTTTGTCAATTTTAAGGGAGGGGTAAAATATCGATGTCATTTTAACTTCTCTCAAATTAGCAATTTGGAATATGCTCATAAATGAACATTCATTTTCTTAAATTCTCTTGACATGCTCTTCGATTCTCTTGAAAATCATTCATTTTATTTGACCACATCAGAATCAGAGAACAACTCATTGTGTTGCCTTTTGTGTCAGTTTCTTTTAGATCTTGAACATTTGATTTTCAGTATTAAGATTTTCATGCAAATATTTGTCCCACTTGGCATTCTTTAATCAAGTCATTGACTTGACTTGAAATGGTCTTTTGTATTTTTTTATCTCTATGTCTTACTTAGTTAAGAATTCTTTCCAATGAATCATTCAACAAATATTTACTAAATATCTACTGTATGCCAGATACTGCTAAGTAGTGAAGATACAAAGACAAAAACAGAAAGATATAAAAGAAAAAAGTGCCTACCCTCAAAGATCTTGCAGTCTAACAGAGGAGACAACATGCACACTTGTAGGTATATACAAAAAAGATATGAGATAACCACTCCTCCTTTCCCTCTATGCTATTTCACTTAGTGAGTTCATCTGCTCCCAGGAGTTTTAGTTATAATTCTATTCAGCTGCTTCCCAGATTTATCTATCCAGACCGAATCTCTTTCCTGAGCTAACCAACTGCCTTTCTACATCTTGAATTGGATGTTCCATAGACATATCAAACCCAACATTTTAAAAAAACAGAACTCATTATTTCTTTCCCCTACAAATCACTCTCTTCCCAAATTTCCTCTTATTATAAGGGGTGCCACTATCTTCTTAGTCACTCAAGTTCCCAAACATAACATCAACTTTGACTCCTCACTCTCATTCATTCTGCATATACAAATCCATTGCCAACTCTTGTCATTTCTACCTTTACAGCATTTCTCTTATATACCTCTTCTCTCCCTCACACATGGTTCATTCCCTCATCATCTCTTACCTAGAAAATTGCCAAAGAGCCTTCTAATTAGTCTCTTCTCTCAAATGCCTTCCCATTCCAATCAACCTTCCACTTAACTGGAAATTAAGCTTCTTTTAAAAATTAAGTTTATTTTTAACATTCACTTTTTGTGCTCCACATTCTCTCCCTCTCTCCAGCACCTCCCCCATTCATTGAGAAGGCAAGCAACATGATACCTATTATTCATGTGGTCATGTATTTCTATATTAGCCATGTTCCACAAAAAAAAAAAAAAAAAAAGCAAAAGCAAGAAAAATAAAGTGAAAAACAATATGCTTCAGTCTGCACTTGGAGTTCATTGGTTCCTTCCCTGGAGGTGGATAGCACTTTTTTATCATGAGTCCTTTAGAACTGTCCAAAGGAAGTTTCTTAAAGCACAGGTCTTATGGTACTACTCACCTACTTAATAAACTCCAGTAGCTCCCTATTACTTCCAGTATATAAAATCCTCTTTGGCTTTTAATGTCCTTCACAACCTGGCCCTGGCCTACCTTTTTCCAGTCTTACATTTAACTTCCCTCCACACACTCAATGATCTAGCTACATTGGCCCATGTGCTGTTCCATACATATCATGTGACAACTCCTGACTCCATAGATTTGGATTGTCTTTCCAACATGCTTGGAATGCTTTCCCTCCTCACCATGTTCTCCTAACTTCTGTCAAGACTCAAGTTCAATCCTACCTTCTCCAGAAGGCCTTTCCTCATCTCTACCCCACTACTGCTGGTGCCTTCCCTCAGAAGGAGGCAGCTCACCATTTTCAATTGCTCTCTTGCTCACTGAGTCTATCTACTAATTTATTTTCCTATTTTTAAACTAGTATCAGATTAAAAAAAAATTATTGTGAACTTGACTAACACAAAAATGAACATAAAAATATACAAAAAAGATTTTATATGTAACCATGAATCCCTATTATGTACAGATCATTTAAAAGTATATATTAAATTGAACCCAGTAGTGCCAACACTGTCCTACTTGTCTGTGTTACCTCCTGAACTTTGTTTTGTTTTTGTACATGTTTCAATGATGCCTTTTTCTTTTCTTCCATTTTTTGAGGTATGACATCACTATCACTATTTCTCCCTGCCCTTCCCCCATTACTTTTCCCTTCTTTATAAAAGTTTGACGTCTGGTAATGCTATGTCTCCTTGATTCATACTTTTCCTCATTATTTTCTTTGGGACCCTTGACCCTTTGTTCATATAAATTTTGTTATTCCTCTATCTAGTTCTATAAAGCATCCTGTTGGTAATTTGATTGGTCAATAAATGTGTAAATTGTTATAGGAATGATAGGGCTTTTGGAACAGACTAACCACCAGGAATGAACAGCTCCACAATTATTTAAGTCTCTTTTTATGCCTGTAAAGAGTGCTTTGTAATCGCAATTATACAAATCTCATATTATGGTGCTAGGTTAAATCTAAGATATGTCCTTTGTAGTTGTTTTGAATGGAATTTCTCTTATCATATCATTTTTTATTATTACCATGGTATGATTTTCTGAATTTATTTTATGAATCTTACTGAAACTATTAATTTTAAAAATTAATTTCTTCACTGATTCTCTAGGGTTTTCTAAATATACCATCTTGTCATCTGAAAATTGATATAATTTTGTCTCCTTTTTGCTAATTATTATACCTCTAATTTTATTCCCTGCTATTATTGCAATAGTGTTTCTACAAGTATGTCAAATAACAGTGAGAGGGTGATACCCATCTCATAGATGGAATAACATCCTGTAGTTATTATATTTAATATATATTCTGTTGTCTATTAGTACTGTCTTCATTGGCATCATTACACTGTATATATCATTCCCCTGGTGCTGCATCCTTTGTTTTGTATTAGTTAATATATGACCTCCTATGTTTCTCTAAATTCCTCATATTCATTATTCCTTATATGATACTGTGAAATCATTAATATACCACTTTTTTAGCCATGTCTGAACTGATAGACATAGATCTTACTTACAGCTTTTTCTTACTACAAGAAACGTTGACATGGATATTTTAGTAAATACAAAGTATTACTTCCTGTCACTGATATCTTGGGAATGAGCATAGTACTGGACTAAAAGGTAATAGAGTTCACTATTTCTTCACATACAACTCCAAATTATCTTCTGAATGGTTGGACCAATTCATCACGTGTTCCCAACAGTTTATGAGTGTGCCTGTGTTCCCACAGTCTCTCTGAAGTTGAGTATTTCCATCTTTCACCATCTGTACTACTTTGACAAGTAGGAAAAAGTACATTACTATTGTTTTAATGTGCTTTTCTTTTTTATTATTATTAATTTGAAACATAATGCAATATTATTTAATTTCTGCAATTCTTCTTCAGAAAACGGTTGTACAAGTCCTCTGTTTGATTAATTGTCAAGGAATATCATTAAGTGACAAAGTGGAATTTTTGACAAAATGAATAATGGGTACAGGAAAAGAGTTCACAAGACATGGTATTTCCATAAACATATCCATAGGATAAGTCACTTAATAAGTCATTTGCTAGAATTGTCTTACAAAGAGAGAATTGAGATGAAGTGATGGGCAAAGTTACCATGAGAGGAAAATGAGCATGACATATGTAATATAAACATTCACATATGGCTGTACTGAGGACAGAAAAAAGAAAAACATAAAATACTAGAAAACAGCTTATAGTGACACTTCTAAGTGACCCACTGAGTAACACTGTCTGATTTAGCTGTGTCAAACAAGCTGAGGGTGAGAAAAATGAGAAAATGCAAGCAGTCCTTGGAATTTTATTACAATCTTTAGGAAGAAGACAAAGTAATGAATCCAACCACACTGTTCATATATATATGTATGTATGTATATATATGGATCATTTTTGAACTGCCTGAACTATTAGCTAGGAAGATAGAGGGTAGCACCAAATATAATCATGTTGTTTCTTGCAAGAGCAATCAGCCTTATGATTAGAGGTAGATACTGTATCATTTTTATGGAATACTCAGTAATGTTTACAGAATTTTTAAAATGGCCATATACTGGTCTCATACTAAACATAAAAATAGTTTCATTTGATTATACAGAACAGAGCACTAAACCTCATGTCAGGGAAATATGAATTCAAATCCAGCCTCAGACACTTAGTAGTGTGACTCTGGGAAAATCACTTAACTGGGAGGCAGAACCAAGATGGTAGAATAAAGGCAGGGATTTACCTGAGCTCTCCCCCAAACTTTCTAAATACTTTAAAAATGACTCTAAAAAAATTCTAGAGCAACAGAACCCATGAAAAGAAGAATGAAACAAATTCCCAGCCCAAGACAAGTTGGAAAGTCAGCAGGAAAGGTCTGTTGCACCAGGGTGAGATAAGAGTGCAGTATAGATCAGGACCCAGCAAACATGGAGCAGGCCTTAGGTAACTGCATCACTGGCAGCAGTGGCAGGTTCCAGATCTTTCATCCAACAGATGCCAAAGACAACTTAAAATGTTTGCAGGAAGAGGTGGTCACACCTGGTGAGAGCTGAGCAAAGTCTGGCACAGGCAGGGCCAGCACAGCTCCAGCCAGAGTAAACCAGGAGCAGGTCTTGGGAATGACTGAATCAGCAGCAGAAGCAGTGGCAGTGGCTGCTTCTGGAGCTCTCAGCCCACAGAAAGTAAGGTGGTCAAACAAGTGGTCAGAAAGAGATTATAGGGGTCCTTCTGTTAGCACTGAGGCAGAACTCTGTTTCTTTGTGCACACTCAGATCTAGGTCACAGTCCTAGGTAGCAGTTCCAGGGTGAGAAGGAGCACTAGAACACCACAGTTTGCAGCTACAGTGGAGAGGGGACACTCCTCATAGTTCCAGGGCAGAAAAGAGGGTCTTTGGTTGCTCAAAGACTATACATAGCACAGTCTCTCCTTACATCAAGCACCTCTCCTTAGAGCATACCACCTTGAAAGAACTGAAAACTTACAGGTTCCTAGAAGTATTTTTGAAAACAGCTGCACAAAACCGATGAAGCTTGGGATAGACCCCTACTTTAACAAATAGTTAAAAGTCAAGTAATAGTCTGGAAAAATGAACAAACAATGGGAAAAAACTCTGACTATATACAGCTACTATGGTGACAAGGATAATCAAAACACACACAGAAGAAGACAACAAAGTCAAAGCTCCTACATCCAAAGCCTCCAAGAAAAATATAAATTGATCTCAGGCCACGGAAGAACTCAAAAAAGATTTTGAAAATCACGTAAGAGAGACAGAGGAAAAATTGGGAAGAAAAATGAGAGTGATGCAAGAAAATTGTGAAAAATGAGTCAACAGTCTGATAAAGAAGAAAAAAATACCGAAGAAAATAACACCTTAAAAAATAGATTAGTTCAAATGGTAAAAGATGTTCATAAAGCCAATGAGGAGAAGAATGTCTTAGAAAACAGAACTGACCAAATGGAAAAGGAGGACCAATGGCTCACTGAAGAAAATAATTCCTTAAAATTTGGAATGGAGCAAGTGGTAGCTAATGACTTTATGAGACAACAAAACAAAGCAAAAAGAATAAAAAAAAGGAAGAAAATATGAAATATCTCATTGGAAAAACAGCTAACCTGGAAAACAGATCCAGGAGAGATAATTTTAAAATCATTGGGCTACCTGAAAGCCATGATAAAAAGGGGGGCCTACATGCCATCTTTCAAGAAATTATATTCCTGAACTAGAGGGTAAAATAGAAATTGAAAGAATACACTGATCATCTTCTGAACGAGATTCCAAAATGAAAACTACCCAGAGTATTGCAGCCAAATTCCAGAGTTCCTTGGTGGACAAAATATTGGAAACAGTTAGAAAGAAATAGCTCAAGTATGGTGGAGCCACAGTAAAGATAACACAAGATTTAGCAGCTCCTACAATAAAGGACCAGAGGGCTTGGGATATGATATTCTGGAGAGCAAAGGAGCCAGGATTATAATCCAGAATCACCAAACCAGCAAAACTGAATATAATCCTTCAGAAAATAGACATTCAATGTCATAGAGGACTTTCAAGAATTCGTGATGAAAAGACCAGAGCTGAATAGAAAATTTGACTTTCAAATACAAGACTCAAGAGAAGCATAAAAAGGTTAATAGGAAAGGGAAATCATAAGGGACTTATGAAGGTTAAACTGTTTACATTCCTACATGGGAAGACGATATTTGTAACTCATAAGATCTTTCTCATTATTAGAGCAATTAGGAGTATATATATAGACAGAGGGCACATGTGGGAATTGAGTATGAAGGGATGATATCTACAAAATTAAATTAGGGAGTGAGTCAGGAATATACTAGAAGAAAGAAAAAGGGAGATGCAGAATGGGATAAATTACCTCACATAAAAGAGGCAAGAAAAAAGCTTTTACAATGGAGGGAAAGAGGGGAGAGGTGACTTACTCTCATCAAAATCTGCTCAAAGAGAGAATAAGATACACAGGCAATGGAGTATAGAATTCTATCTTACCCTACAGAAAGTCTGAGGGGAAGAGAATAAGAGAAGGAGGTGAAGGGGGTGATAGAAGGGAGGGCAGATTGGGGGAGGGATAGTTAGAAGCAAAACACTTTTGAGGAGGGACAGGGTGAAAAGAAAGAGAACAGAATAAATAGGAGGGATAGGATGAAGAGAAATACTGTTAGCAATAGTAACTGTGAAAAAAAAATTTTGAAGCAAGCTTTTCTGACAAAGGCACCATTTCTTAAACAAATAGAGAACTGAATCAAATTTATAAAAATAAGAGCCATTAACCAATTAATAAGTGATCAAAAGATATGACCAGTTTTCAGGTGAAGTAATCAAAGCTATCTATAGTGATATGAAAAAAATACTCTCATTACTGTTTGGAAAAATGCAAATTAAAAATTCTGGGGTACTTACTTTGTACCTATTAGATTGACTAATAGGATAGAAAAGGTAAATGATAAATGTTGGAGGAGATGTGGGGGAAAATGGGACATTACTGCAGTGCTGATGGAGTTGTGAACTTACTCAAACATTCTATAGAGCAATTTGGAACTCTGCTTAAAGGGCTATAAAACCATGCATACATACCCTTTGACTACTAGGTCTGTATCCCAAAAGAGATTTAAAAAAACAAAAAGGAAAAGGACCTATATGTACAAAAATATTTAGAGTAGCTCATTTCTGGGTGGCGAAGAATTAGAAACTGAAGGGATATCCATCAACTGAGCAATGGTTAAACAAATTAAGGTGTATGATTGTAATGAAATGCTATGCTACTATAAAAAATGATGAACAGGATGCTCTCAGAAAAACCTGGAAAGACTTGCATGAGCTGATGCAAAGTGAAATGTACTGGATACAAAGTAACAACAAATAAAGTAACAACAAAGTAACAGAGCAATACAATGATCCAAAACAACTCTGAAGGACTTAGGATGAAAAATGCTATCCAACCTCAGATGGTGCCTGAATACGGACTGAAGCACACATTTGTTTTTTGGGGTTTTTTTGCTTTCTTTATTTTTTGTCTGTTTTCTTTCACAATATGACTATTATGGACATGTTTTGCATGATCACACATATATAATCTATATCAAAGTGCTTGCCTTCTCAATAGGGGTGGGGTAGGGAAAGAGGAGGAGAGAGAATTTAGAACTTAAAGTTTTAGAAATGAATGTTTGAAAGTATTTTTACATGTAACTGGGGACAAATTTTAAAAAATCATTTAACTTCTTTCTACTCAGTTTCCTTATGTGTAAAATAGGGATAATAATGGCTCCCACATCCCATGCCGTTGTAAGAATAATATGGGATAACATTTCTAAAAGTGTTTTGAAAACCTTAAGGTGCTGTACATTTATTATTTTTGTTAGTATTTCTTCAAGAAAAACCATGGGATATTTAGATTTGCAGTTCTGACCCCATCCTTACAAATAGTTAATCACTAAGCAATTTTATAAAAATTATCTACCATATATAGGACACTAACAACAACAAAGAGAATAATTTTTAGTTTAGGATTCACAAAAGAGAGATTTTTATCTTTAAGGCAGAGGAACTTAAACCAGCTACCCTGGACAGCTCCCTGGTGTGCAGATTACTGATTGAAAAGTCAAGATTTAATTTGCTCGTATGCACTTTCTCCGTGAACTAGAGATAATCTTCTACAGGGTGTCAGATCAACTTAAAATTCAGAAGTTCAGACATTTTTCTTTCCAGCTAGCACTCTGGGGGATGAGAGAGTTATTGTGCTATCCTTAGCCCACATATTATATTCTTGACTCAACATACAAAAAGTAAAGTTAACATGAAGCTCACTCACAAGCTCCTTCATTAATCCCTCAAACTATATTTGATCATGAAAATGAAATTTTGTTGACCTTATGGCTCTTCTTTCTTAAACTATATTTAACATAATGAAACCTGCATTTTACAAATGTTTCTTCAAAGGCATTTTTAAGAATTACTTGTTTGAAATGGAACTTGGAAGGAGTCAAAAATTTAAATTGAATAAAATCACCAAGAATAAGATAAGTGTAGAAATGAAAAGACCACTTAGAAGGAAACAATAGCTGTCCCTTTCAGCTGTAAATCTATGATTTTATAACTATAAAGACTATAACATGTAAAAGAATTCTCTTTCATTTAAGGCCCTCTACAACTTGGTTCCAGTTTACCTTTTCAGCCTTATCTGACATTGTTCTCCTACAAATATCCTCTATTCCAATCACATTGGCCTACTAACTGTTCATTGAATTTTGACACTCCATTGTTTCTTTCTTCCTTTTTGCAGACTATTCTCCATTTACAGAATGTTCTCCCTCCTCATCTCTGCTCCATTAGAATTCCTTAGCTTCCTTCAAAGCTCAACTGAGGTGCCATATGCTGTAAAAAGACTTTTCTAATTGACTCCTCTCTCCATGTTAGTATTCTCTCCTGCCTCAACTGTTTTTATGTACTTATTTATCCAAATGCTATATATTACAGAACATAAACTCCTCAAGAGTGAGAGTTATCTCATTTTTTTTGACTCCTCAACACCTAATAAAGATAATTTATTGAATTAAATGTAAAGTTACCTTATAAAAGGAAACAGAAACATACTCTTTCTTTTAATTCATGTAATATTAAGAAATTTATCATACACCTGAAGTAAAAAATGCCACATTCTATAAAGAAATTAAAGTTGCAGATCAATCAGAGGGCAAGGGATAGTACATGGTGGGCATGAAAGGGCTATATCAAATTACCAATGCAGAACTGTGAAAAAATTGTGTGAAGGATATTTGACTGGAAAAAGAAGCTGCCCAGACACATATGAAGGGTCAAGGAATACTCCACCAGTATTTAGTGTCAAGAGACCTAAAGGAATAGGGAGGAATTGTGGGATGGCATGGACAATGGATGAACAAGACCAGAAGAAGTATATAGGTTATAATACGTACAATACAAAACCTGCATTGATGAAATCGCAGATTTATCAAAGCATTAAAATATGTGCCCAACAATGTTGTAGGAATCGTGGAGGGGGTTGAAGCGGGGAGGGGAAACAGGAGAAGAAGAGAAAAGTATATAATACCTTACTTTCAAGAATTTTCAACTTTGAAGGTGAAATAGTACACACATACATTACTTCCAGAGTACTCTAAAGCAATTAAAGATGGAAAAGGCATTTTTCATATGCCTACGTGATGGAAGATTCTTTTGAGTTCAAAAGAGGTGGGCAACCTCTTTGGAAAATGTCCCAGTGTATAATCAAGATTTTCATTCAAAGGCGCCATATTTGAAGTAAGAACATGTTTGTTTAAATTACTTTATGAAAGTAATTGTATCAGTAAGCACCTTGTATCAGTAAGCACCCCAACATATACAGAGGGGCCTACTATCACAGGTTCTTAAATCTGCATTTATAAAAGGAAATGCAACTTTTGAGGGGCCAACAATCACTTTAATCAGTTCAAACAAATGTTTCCAGACATACCTGTTTACCTTTTTACATTCTCAAAGTTACCAAGGTTTCCATCCATCCAACAAACAACCTTTATCAAAACCAACAGACAGGGCTCTACTGCCTGAATCAGAGCAATATTGCCATGCAATTTACATGCATCCCTGGATCAAGAGAGCCTTTTCGCCTGAGCAGTCGGGGGGGGGGGGGGGGGGTGAGGGCGGGGAGAGGGAGGAGGGGTAAGGGCATCTGACCACACAGACACTCAAGAGTCTCAACCAAGTAATCACAAGATCCTTTTCATAAGCGAACCCCCAAAGGGAAATACTAACCTCCCAGTATATATAAAGAAGACTTGGCTTCTGATTGGCTCAGAGTCAGCAGGCATGAACCCCACATGACTCAGCACAGCTGTGAACCATCAGGGCTTAAAGAGAACTGAACCCTCAGGTGCTCACAATCTAGCCTGAGCCTGGAAAACCACTCCAAACAAACAAATCCCAACCCGCTTGCTGGCACAGGTTAGAAATCAGGGGATTAATGAAGGGTTTTGAAGGTGATAGCACAGATTGAAAAGACAGAAGACCCACTGAAAGAGAAAAAGAGGCTTTGTTAATAAGCTCTTGTGGTTTCATTGGATAGAGAGGAAAAAAAAAGAAAATAGCTTTTTCCCCCTCTCTTTATAGATCAGTTCAAACTATCAGTACCAAGCACCCATGCTATGTGTTCCATGTTCAAACAGATATGTGATTGCATTAATTTTGGGTTCACTTCAATGATGCAGACTGCAATCTGTCCATGACTGCCTGTCCTCTGGCACTTTTGCTCATGTCCCACATAAGTTTACCACAAGCTGTCCAAACATCATGCAGGCCTTACTTGCTTTGTCCAGACAATGTAAGGGCACCCCTGAAACACTCTGGTTACTCCTGCCACATGGCCAGCCCACTATTTCTTCATATGACATAATTCTTTGATGAAGTCTTCAAATCTTGTTCTTTAATGTTCCTCATTTATTAAATATTGCAATCTATACACACTCACCAAGCACTTCTCTTTAGTCCTCTATGTAAGTCATTTTTAACTCTCCAGGGATAGTTGTATTATGCACCTACCTTCCACAAAGCATCAAAAATAGAATGTTAATATTAAAAAGATGGGACTTTGCTTTCATGGGAAGTTTGGGTCAATAAATTTGTTTTGCAGTTTCCTCAAAGCAATCCAGTTCACTCTTATCCTCCTGTTTAATTCTGGGCCCAACATGTTGCCCATCTCCATTGCTTATTTCACATATTTCACTAATGGTCAAACTCTATGTTGTGTCCATTCAAATGCATGTTTAAATCTGAGCAAAATACATTCTTTTTTCTTTTTTTTTGCCTGTGTAGCTGGACAAATCTACCTCTTTTGAGTGATTACAGATCTTGTCAAGGAGGTTCTCCAATTCCTTGGTGATTGATACAGTCAGCACAATGTCATTCTCCAAAAGGAATATGTGGCTGACTTCATGTACACAAGGAATCCCTCTTCAAATAGATCACTGTGGTGGATGTTTAGCATTACAAAAAGCATACATTTCCTTGATTTATTCCTGGATGAGCGCGCATGCGCGCACACACACAGACACACACAGACACACACAAACATGCCTAGAAGTTCACTGAACAGGGTTACTTCTGTTGTTATATCTCCAAAAAGTCTTAAATGATGTTCATATATGGATGGGAGACATTTTTTAAAGAAATGATAAGGCAGTGTTTTACTTTATTGAAACAAATGCTTTTCCACAATCAGCAAACAATAAGCTAATTGGCATCACATATTCTCTACATTTTTAAATTAATGGTGAAATGGTAAAGATGTGGTCCACTGTTGAATATAACTTTTGAAAGTTGTTTATTTGCTGATTGAAGATGCCTTTGATTCATGTAATGATGATTCATAAAAATTTTGTACAGATGGAAATATGGGTATATAGGTTGGTAGTAATTCACATTTGTCAGTCATATTTTAAAGTATTAATATAGCATTATAATTATATTAATAAAGTTTGAAATTTTTCCATGTCTTTGATATTTTTCTCACCTTCAGATACCTTGCATACCATTTTCTCAATATCCTCACAAATGTGTTGCTTCTAGAACAGAGGGAGGACAAGAATATATACGCTTGGTCCAGCCTGGCTATTTTCTTCCTCTTTGTTTCTTTTAACGTCATTTACATTTCTGTATGTATTGCTGGGACCAAGGGTGATGGTTCTACTGTACTTGATGGAGAAAATTATTAAGATTTTTGCAAATCTTTTCCAACTTTTTTTTCTGTTGGAAACCTTCCTTCCATTTTCATCTTGAATGCCCTAGGGATAACTTTGCTTAATTATATGTCCTACCATGCTTTCTTTAAATTGGTTTTATCCTACACTATTTTTTTTTTTTTTGCTTTATGAAACAATACTGCTCAAAATCATCCACCATCCTTCATAAAATTTTACAGATGAAATTACACTGTAATTTGGTGTTGTTTTTGACAGCCATCTCTTTGTATTTGGCAAATAAGTTGGATGTTTGCTGACTAAGACTTTCTCTGGACTCTTCTGGTCTCTTTGTTCTAGCAATTAATTAACACTAGTTAAGGTGTTGGATAAAATTATTATAGTTGATATTGAGATAATTTCTATTGTCCACACTGCCTATTGGTTAGCTCTTTTAAGAAATAAGTTCGTTTCAGGGAGCCAAGATGGCGGAGTAGAAAGACGCACATACACATAGCTCCGAACATATAACCCACAGAACGGCTAGAGGGGACCAACTCACGGTGAATTCTGCACCCAGAGGCCACGGAATATTGGAGCGAGGGAAATTTCTGTTCGGGAGAGACCTGCAAACCTCTCGCGGGGGGTCCTTCGCGCTGCGGACTGGGCGCCGGGACTGGGAGCAGAGGGCAGCCCTGCAGCGGCCGCGACACCGTGAGGAAAAAATCCGAGCGGGCTACAGGGATGGGATCTCCAGCTGCCATGCGGGTCCCTCCACCCACAGAGGGACCTGCAAACCTCTCACAAAAGGTCCGTCGCGCTGCAGACGCGGAGCCCAGCCCAGACCTGCGGCAGCCGCGGCTCCAAGAGGTACAGATCCGAGCAGGCTTCAGGGACGGGATCTCCAGCAGCGGCACAAGCCCCTCCACCCACAGGTGACGGGGGTCGGTGAGAGAGTCTCTTTGGCGGGTTGAGAGGGGAGTGGGGTGCCCCCACAGCTCGGGCCCCCCCGGGAGATAGAAGCTGAGAGGCGGCTGCAGACAGGGGCTCCCCAAGTGGGAGGGAGCCTGGATCCATTGTGGAAGGTCTGTACATAAACCCCCTGAGGGAACTGAGCCTGAGAGGCTGCCCTGCCCAGACCTGACCACCTGAACTTAATTCTCACACTGAATAGCAGCCCTGCCCCCACCAAAAGCCCTAAGGTGGGAAGCAGCATTTGAATCTCAGTCCCCAAACGCTGGCTGGGAGGACCAGGAGGCGAGGTGGGTGTGAGGAGAATATTCAGAGGTCAAGTCACTGGCTGGGGAGAATGCCCAGAAAAGGGAAAAGAAATAAAACTATTGAAGGCTACTTTCTTGGAGAACAGACATTTCCTCCCTTCCTTTCTGATGAGGAAGAACAATGCTTACCATCAGGCAAAGACACAGAAATCAAGGATTCTGTGTCCCAGCCCACCCAATGGGCTCAGGCCATGGAACAGCTCAAAAAGAATTTTGAAAATCAAGTTAGAGAGGTGGAGGAAAAACTGGGAAGAGAAATGAGAGGGATGAAAGAGAAGCATGAAAAGCAGATCAGCTCCCTGCTAAAGGAGAACCAAAAAAATCTTGAAGAAATTAACACCTTGAAAACTAGCCTAACTCAATTGGCAAAAGACGTTCAAAAAGCCAATGAGGAGAAGAATGCTTTCAAAAGCAGAATTAGCCAAATGGAAAAGGAGATTCAAAAGCTCACTGAAGAAAATAGTTCTTTCAAAACTAGAATGGCACAGATGGACGCTAAGGACTTTGTGAGAAAGACAGATATCACAGAACATAGCATGAAGATTCGAAAAATGGAAGATAATGTGAAATATCTTATTGGAAAAACAACTGACCTGGAAAATAGATTCAGGAGAGACAATGTAAAAATTCTGGGACTACCTGAAAAACATGATCAAAAGAAGAGCCTAGACATCATCTTCCATGAAATAATCAAGGAAAGCTGCCCTGAGATTCTAGAACCAGAGGGCAAAATAAATATTCAAGGAATCCACAGAACACCGCCTGAAAGAGATCCAAAAAGAGAAACTCCTAGGAACATTGTGGCCAAATTCCAGAATTCCCAGGTGAAAGAGAAAATATTGCAAGCAGCTAGAAAGAAACAATTCAAGTATTGTGGAAATACAATCAGGATAACACAAGATCTAGCACCCTCTACATTAAGGGATCGAAGGGAATGGAATAGGATATTCCAGAAGTCAAAGGAACTAGGACTAAAACCAAGAATCACCTACCCAGCAAAACTGAGTATAATACTTCAGGAGAAAAAATGGTCTTTCAATGAAATAGAGGATTTTCAAATTTTCTTAATGAAAAGATCAGAGCTGAAAAGAAAATTTGACTTTCAAGCACAAGAATGAAGAGAACCATGAAAAGGTGAACAGCAAAGACAAGTCATAAGGGACTTACTAAAGGTGAACTGTTTACATTCCTACATGGAAAGACAATATTTGTAACTCTTGAAACATTTCAGTATCTGGGTACTGGGTGGGAGTACACACACACACATGCACACACGCACACATACATAGAGACAGAGTGCACAGAGTGAATTGAAGAGGATGGGATCATATCTTTAAAAAAATGAAATCAAGCAGTGAGAGAGAAATATTGGGAGGAGAAAGGGAGAAATGGAATGGGGCAAATTATCTTTCATAAAAGAGGCAAGCAAAAGACTTATTAGTGGAGGGATAAAGAGGGGAGGTGAGAGAAAAACATGAGGTCTACTCTCATCACATTCCACTAAAGGAAAGAATAAAATGCACACTCATTTTGATAGGAAAACCTATCTCACAGTACAGGAGAGTGGGGGACAACGGCACAAGCAGGGTCGGGGGGGAGGATAGAGGGAAGGGCATGGGGAGGAGAATGCAATCCGAGGTCGACACTCATGGGGAGGGAAAGGATCATAAGAGAATAGAAGTAATGGGAGACAGGATAGGATGGAGGGAAATATAGTTAGTCCTATACAACACAACTAGTATGGAAGTCATTTGCAAAACTACACAGATTTGGCCTATATTGAATTGCTTGTCTTCCAAAGGGAAGGGGTGGAGAGGGAGGGAGCTAAAGAAGTTGGAACTCAAAGTGTTAGGATCAACTGTAATGTTCTTACCACTAGGAAATAAGAAATACAGGTTAAGGGGTAAAGAAAGCTATCTGGCCCTACAGGACAAAAGAGAAGATGGAGACAAGGGCAGAGAGGGAGGATAGAAGAGAGAGCATATTGGTCACATGGGCAATTAGAATGCTTGGGGTTGAGGGGGGGAGGGGATAAAAGGGGAGAAAATTTGTAACCCAAAATTTTGTGAAAATAAATGTTAAAAGTTAAATAAAAAAAAAAAAGAAATAAGTTCGTTTGTTGATATCTCACAAATATCTCACATTTAGAGTACTGATAATCCAATTAAAGTTCATCAATAGTCTAAAAACTATGTGGTTCTTAACATCCTCTGCTTCATTTCCCACAACTCTGCCATATCACTGAAGGAGTGGAAGGTGACTGAGAGGCATTTTTTTTGTTGTTTCATGAGTCACCATGACCAAAGAAAGAAAGTCACGATCAGGTGCCCAGACTATTCCTGATGTGCTGCTCCACTGTTATCTATGTTGGTCCTCAGAAAATAGGCATGAATTAAAAAACCTTTCCAGAATGGCAAAACCTGACAAAGGCTATGCTCCACTGTATAGCCTTTGAAAACCCAGGGTCATTTCCATGTCATGAGATAACAGAGTAGAGGATATACTGCACAGTAAGTCAATAATATTAATTGAATTGGTAGTAAATCTGCAAGATATCTCGAATGCTTTCCCATTAAAATCTAATCAAGCATTCATTTAACAAACATTGAGTAACTTATATATAATTTTCATATGGGAAACCATAGGAGATAGAAAGAAGTAAAAGATGTGAGCCCTGCCCTCAAACAGCTTGATGTTTAGTGAGGGAACATTCAAATATGTACTCCAGGAACATTAGAATGATGAAAGTTCACATTTATGTTGCAGATTTGTAGTTTACAATGTGATTGCCTCACAACAATTCCATGAAGAAGATAATGCCAGTATTATTTTCTCTGTTTTATAAATAAGGAAACTGAGGATCAGAGAGGCAAATTGATTTTCCTATCATCAAAAAGCTAGTAAGTGTCAAGAGCTGTGATTAAAATCTAGACCTTAGTATCCACCATGCTTGGGAAGCTTAGCATTTAAGAAAGCCTCATTATCCTGTAAGATTAAATCAGCCTTCGTACTCATACCTCATCACTACCTCCTGCCTCTTTGATCAAAGTGGAACCATGAATGGCCAAACCTCCATTCAAGGAACAAACATCTTATTTCCTACCTAGCTGTGCCACTTTGCTTACCTCTCCCCCTGTTTTACTGTAAGCTATTTGAGGGCAGGGACCATCTTTTTTTTTTTATTTGTACTCCCATGGCTCAACACAGAAAGTGGCATGTGCTTAAGAAATGTTTATTGATTATTGCAAGTTCTTCTTTCTTTCCAATATACTGCAGCAGAGAAGAATAGGGTAAGTGCATAACAGCTGAAAGCTATGGTGGTATAACAAAGTCCAGTAGACCCAGAATCTAACCCAGAAGATCTAAATCGTGGTTCCAGATATGCTACTCTCTGGCCATGTGATCTTTAATCACTCTGTGCCAGTTTAAAATAAGGTAGTTGGTCTGGATGATGTCTAAGACGCCTTCCAGTTCTAAAATTCTATGAGGTATTTGCCAATGATTTTGAAGTGATCTATGCATGTGATTAAGGAGAAAAGGGATCATTTTTATCAGAGATGGGAGAAGGAAGGGATCAAGGAAGACTTTATGAAGGAGGTTACATTTTACTATAGCCATTAAGCATAAATTAAGATTTTGATCAGCAGAAAGAAGTGTGTGTGTGTGTGTGTGTGTGTGTGTGTGTGCTGAAAGGAATTCTAAGTAAAGGAAAAGCATGAACAAAGGTATATTGAGAGAATTATAAAGTTTAGCTTGGCTAGAACATATGTGGAAGTTTGATGAAGTATGTCCAGCATGGTAGAGTGCAGGGTCAGACTGTGAAAGACTTAGAATGTTAAGCTAAGAAGTTTGGACATTGTGTATCTAATGAGAAATCAATAAGGGGGTAAGTGGGTGAAACATGATCAGAATTGCATGTGTTTTAAGAAGATTACTGTGAATCAGATACGATATATAAGAGATTGTAAAGTTATGGTAATAGACCAAGAAAGGGGTAATAAAGGCTTGAATTAGTGGGTAACAGTGGGAAGGAGAGAAGGTGAATTATGTATACTATTATGGAGGTAGTAGAATCCACAAGCCTTGGAAATTGATTAGATACAGAAAGTAAGGAAGAGGAAACAGACAAAGCTAAGTGCAAGATTTTTTATCCCAAGTGGCTGGAAGAATGATGATACAATTAACATAGGTAGGGAAATATCAAAGAGTTGGTTTGGGGAAGACGATGTTTCCTTTTAGATGTGTTGAGCTTTAGGTGCTAGTGAGATATACAGGTAGGAATGTCTGGACAGCAATTATAAACATAGATCTGGGATTTGAAAGAAAGTTCAAGCCTAAGGATATAAATTTGGGATTCATCTACATAGAGATAATAGTTGAAGCTAAAATTTAAAAAAAGAGAATAGGACTAAAGACTGAACCTTTTAAAATGCTGACATTTCTGTGATGGTGAGGAACCAAGAAGGGAGATGAGAAGTACTAGTCATAGCTGAAGGGCAGTTTGTTTAGTCCAGTGTTACAGAGGCCAAAGAAGGAAAAAGTGATAAGAAAATGGTGAAATTTAAACAGTGTCACATGCAAAATTGAGGACAAAGAGGATAAAAACTGAAAATATATAATTGGATTACGGATTCAGAAAGTCATTTGTGACTTTAGACAAGATAGTTTAAGTAGTGTGGCGGGAGTAAAAGTCAGATTACAGTGAGTTGAAGAATGTGTGTTGAAAAAGCAAAACCTATAAATCAGCATAACTTTTGAGAAGTTTAGTAGTGGAAAGTAGAAAGTACAGTCATTCGAGTGAGTAACAGAGTCAGACGAAGTTGTTTTTAGAATACAGCGCATTTTTAGGTAAAGGGAAGGAAGCCAATGGCAAGGAAAGGACTAAAGACACATAAGAACAGGGTGATTTCTGAAGCAAGGTCAGGGAGAGGCAAAAGGCATTAGATACTGATCATAGGTGAAATGTTTAGATTTGGAAAGAAATAGGGGGAGAACCTTCTTTCTTTGAGATCAGGGGAAAAGAAGAGAAGACACAGAAATTTCACATAAGATGGCCTCAATTTTATTAGTAAAGGAGGAGGAAAGGTTATCTACAATAAGTGACAACTAAATATGGGGCACCTACCAGATGTCATCTTTATGTAGATCTTACTTCTTCATCTACATCTGAGTGTAGAGAAGTGTGTATAATGCTTCTTTATGAGCATAATGCTGTTCACTTAAGAAATATTACATAAGAGGAATAATGGAAAGAGCACTGGATTTGATATCAGAAAAGCTGAGTTGAGAACTCTGATCTGCTGGTTGCTATCATTATGACCTTGAGTAAGCATGTCTAGGCTTAAGTTTCCCCATCTATAAAATGAGGAGGGAGATTAGATAGATGGCTTCTAAGACTCTTCTATCTATGATGCTATGATCTATATGATTCTATAAGCATATGTTTCTAAAAGTATACCTTCCATAAACACAGAATCAGAAAATATTACAGCAAAAAGAGAACTTGGGAATCATTAGCCCAACTGATTAATTTCATAGTTAAGCAAATTGAGGTCAAAAGAAACTGTACAGAGGGTTAGAGCCAAGGTTGTAGAGTAAAGACAGAAACTGTTCTAAGCTCTCCTAAAGTCCCCTCCAAACAATGCTAAAATAATTCCTCAATATGAATTCTGGAGTGGGAGAACCAGCAAAAGGACAGTGTGAAACATTTTCCAGTCCAAGAGAACTTAAAAATTCAGCATGGAAGGTCTGTCTCATTGGAGTGAGAATGGAGTGCAGTCCAGCACAGGTTGTGCCCTGGCAAGTAAGCAGCAGGCCTTTGGGATGACTTAATCTGCAGCAGCCACTTCCAGAACTTTCAGATCACAGACAGTAAAGAGGTTGGACCACTAGTCAGAAGGTGATAACAGGGTTCCCTTTACTTGCACTGGGAGCAAGACTCTATTGCATTGTCTATTCATGGTTCTCAATCACAATTCCAAGTCAAGTAGGAGCACTAGCATGAATGGGGATGTTGACCACAGTTCCAGGGCAGGGGAGCTTATGTCTGCTCACAGATCAGAGCATAGGTCAGGACGGTAGCGACCATACCTCTCCTTACATCATATAATCTTGGAAGAACTGAAAATTTACAGACCACCAGGAGTAGTTCTGAAAATAGTCACACAAAGAACTTGAAGCTTGGTACAGTGCCCACCCCACCTCAAGAGCAGGGTCCAACTTTAACATCAAGTTAAAAGGGAAGAAGTAGGCTGAAAAAATGAGCAAATAATAACAAAAAAAGAGAACATGACCTTAGAGAGTTACTATGGTGACAGAGAAGATCAAAACACAAACTCAGGAGAAGAAACAAAGTAAAAACAGCCATATTCAATGCCTCAAAGAAAAATGTGAATTGATCTCAGGCCCAAAACAAATTCTTGGAAGAGCTCAAAAAGGATTTTAAAAATCAAATAAAAGAGGTAAAGGAAAATTGAGGGGGAAAAGAGAGTGATACAAAAAAATCACGAAAAAAGAGCCAAAAAAGCTTGGTAGAGGAGGCACAAAAAAATTCTGAAGAAAATAACACCTTAAAAAACAAAAGACGCCAAATGGTAAAACAGGCAAAAAATCCATTGAAGACTAGAACTCCTTAAACAGCAGAATTGGTCAAATGGAAAAAGATATACAAAAATCCACTGAAGAAAATAATTTTTTAAAAAGTAGAATTGACCAAATGGAAAGGAGGTACAAAAGCTCACTGAAGAAAATAATTCCTTAAAAAATTAGAATTGTGCAGGTAAAAGCTAATGAAGCGATGAGACATCAAGAAACAATAAAACAAAATCAATAGAATGAAAAAAATAAAAGAAAATGTGGAATATCTCACTGGAAAAACAACTGACTAGGAAAATAGATTGAGAAGAGAGAATTTAAGAATTATTGGACTATCTGAAAATCATGATTTAAAAAATGAAACTAGATGTCATATTTCAAAAAAACTGTCAAGGAAAAGTACCCTGGTATCCTGGAACCAGAGGGTAAAATAAAAATTAAAAGAGTCCACTTTCTAGAATATATAGAGAACTGAGTTAAATGTACAAAAATATAATTCATTTCCCAATTGATAAATGGTCAAAGGATATGAACAGGCAATTTTCAGAGGAAGAAATTAAAGATATCTATAGTTATATGAAAAAATGCTCTAAATCACTTTTGATTTGAGAGATGCAAATCAAAACAACTCTGAGATACCACATCACACCTATCAGATTGGCAAACATGACAGAACAGGAAGATGACAAATGTTGGAGAAGATGTGGGAGAGTTGGAACACTAATTCATTGTTGATAGAGCTGTGAGCTGATTCAACCATTCTGGAGGGCAGTTTGGAACTATGCCCACGGGGCTACAAAAATATGCATACCCTTTGACCCAGCAATATCACTTCTAGGACTGTATCCCAAAGAGATCATAAAAATGGGAAAGGGTCCCACATGTACAAAAATATGTATAGCAGCACTCTTTGTGGTGACCAAAAACTAGAAATCAAGAGGATGTCCATCAACTGGGGAATATCTGAACAAGTTATGGTATATTAATGTAATGGAATATTATTGTGCTATAAGAAATGATGAACAGGAAGACTTAAGAGAGGCCTGGAAGGACTTATATGATCTGATGCTGAGTGAAAGGAGCAGAACCAGGAGAACTTTGTGCACAGCAACAACCACAGTGTGTGAGAGTTTTTTCTGGTAGACTTGGAACTTTGTAGCAATGCAAGGACTTAAAAAAAATTCCCAATGATCTTTAAGGGAAAATGCCTTCCATATCCAGAGAAAGAACTATGAAATTCAATCACAGAAAGTAGCAGATCATTTTTTTGTGTGTGTATTACGTTTTTGTTTGTTAAATGATTTCTCCATTCAACTAATTCTTCTACACAGCATGACTATAGTGAAAATGTATTTAATAAGAATGTTTGAGTAGAACCTATATAAAATTGTATGCCATCTTGGGAAGGGAGAGGAGAGGGAAGGGGGAAGAAGGGAAAAATAATAATCTAAGTTATAAGGTAGTGATCACAGAACACTGAAAATAAATAAAATTAATTAATTTTTTAAAAAAAGAGTTCACTGACCATCTCCTAAAAGAGAATCCAAAATGAAAATTCTCAGGAATATTATAGCTAAATTCCAGAGCTCCCTGGTCAAGTAAAAAATATTTCAAGTAGCCAGAAAGAAACAATTCAAATACTATGAAGCCACAATCAGGATAACACAAGATTAGCAGTTTCTACATTAAAAGACTGGATGGCTTATATTATGATTTTCCAGAGGGCAAAAGAGCTAGGATTACAACCAAGAATCACCTACTCAGCTAAACTGAGTATAAAAAGACCAAAGCTGAATAGAAAATCTGACTTTCAAATATAAGACTCAAGAGAAGCATAATAAGGTAAACAGAAAAGAGAAATCATAAGGTATTCAATAAAGTCAAACTGTTTACATTCCTACATAGGAATTCTAAGAATTAGTATTAGGGCAGAAGGCATAGGTGTCAGTTGACTATGATGGGATGATATCTAAAAAAATAATAACCTTAAGAGGTAAGAAAGAAGGATACACTGGGAGAAGGGGGAAGGGAGGAGTAGATTTGGGTCAAATACCCAAGAGATACAAAACTTTTACAATGGCAGGAAACATGGGGCTGGGGTAGCAGACAATGCTTGAACTCCCATTTGAATTGGCTCAGAGAGGGAATATTATATACACTCAGTTGGGTATAGAAATCTATATTAATCTACATGGAAGTAGGAAGGAAAGGAGATAGCAGAACATGGGGGCTGATAGAAGGAAGGCAGTAAGGGCAGACAATGGTCAGAAGCAAAATACTTTTGAGAAGGGACAGGGTGAAAGGAGGGAGAGAGAGAGGTAGAGAGGGGAAGAGAGAGAGAGAGAAAGAAAGAGAGAAAGAGAGAGAGAGAAAGAGAAACAGTAAAATAGGATAGAGGGAAATACATGGTTAATACTCATAGCTATGAAAAAATATTACAGCAAGTTTCTCTGATAGAGATTTATTTCTCAAAGATATAGAGAACTAATTCAAATTATAAGAATGCAAGTCATTCTCCTGTTGATCAATGGTCAAATGATAGAATAGGAAGTTTTCAGATGAAGAAATCAAATCTATATATAGTCATATGAATATACGTATCTATCTGCCTATCTATAAATATACACATAAATGTGTGTATATCAAACATTCTTTAAGTGCAAAGATATGGAAGGAATCTAAATGTCCAATAGATAGTGAATCAGTACACTACGGTATATAAATATAAGGGAATTTTGTGCCATTAGAATGATTAATAAAAAGATTATCAAGAAATCTGAAAGTCAAATTAATTCAAGGCAAAGGAAGTAGAATTAGAAAAGGTCAAAAAGAGTATACAGGATCTAGAATAATCAGTTTAGCAACTACTAAGATAAGGATGTCTAAATACTAGTAGATGTGAAAAAGTTCACAGACAGAGTTGGAAGAGGTTGTCTAAACCAACTTCAGCATTTTACAGGTGAGAAGAGTAAGATCCAAAGCAGTAAATCAAAATCATACTTGACATAGTGATCAACATACTTGATAACTGATCATACAAACCTCTTTAATAGACATAGTTAGATGGCATGATGAATGAAGTGCTGAGCCTGGACTCAGCAAGACTAATCATGGATACTATACATGAATTACCAGTATAATTATAAATACATGACAAAAGAAATAAAATCATCTTAATACAAAAATAATATCAAATTTTAGCTGTGCTAGGCTGATTCAGAAGGTATCTTAGAATCTTGCTATGCCGTGCGTTTTTATAATTGATGTGAAATCGTAAAGGATTTATGATTTTGTCAACGTGGGGAATGCTTGTACATTAATGCAGACTGCAAACCATCTGTGGCTTAACAAGTAAGTCCTACCAAAAAGGAAAGTGACGTTTTCAGGTTCATATAGCTAGGGTTAGAAGAAGAGGAAGAATTTGAACTCTGGTCATCTGAATTCCAAATCCACACTCTATTTACATCATTATCGTGGTTCATTGCTGATATGTTTCATAGATATACACCGGAAGAACCTCAGAGGCCATATCATCCAACTCCATTTCATAAATGGAGAAAATGACGCCCAAGGAGGTCATAGAGGTAGTAAGCACCAAAGTCAGAATTTGAACATGTTATTTTGTGTACTTCTACTATTTACTACACTGACTTCTCAACATCCATTATTGTTTTAGAGGACCACAGTAAATAGAAAAGAGCATGGGGGCCTAAGGGCCCTGAGTTTGAGTCTTAGACCTACTATTTTCTAGCAATATGAACATAGGCAAATCACTTAGCCTCTTTTAATGTCAGTTTCTCCCATCTGTAAAATAGGAAGAAAAAAATTTGTATGACCTACTTCACATGGCTGTTTGAAGATCAAAGAAAATAATGTATATAAAGTGCTTATAAACTAGAAAATGTTCTACAAAAGTAAGCCACCCTTAGGATAGATGGTGAAAATCAATTAAAATAGAAAGTTGGGCTTAATATTTGTTAAACTGAATTGGTTAAGAACTCCATATAAAACAGCTTAAAATTTCTCATGTTGTAACTTTTTCAATATTGGCATATTAACATTTTTCCCTCATTTCCCTAGGCTGACCTTCCCATCACAGATACGATGCTACCTTCAGATGAATAGGAGATCTACTCATGCTGAAGGCTCAATGAACTGAAGGAGGTCAGCTGAAAGGGAACACTGGCCCCCATGGCACAAATGGTCATTTTGTTCTGCAGAAATGAATGTCAAGCTATGAATGCCTAAACCTCCTCTCCCCCACCTCCCAAAATTATTTACTGTTTTAAGCCAGAGACTAGGAAAGTGGTATTTCAGATAAAAATAGGAGAAAACCCTGCCCACTTCACTTGTGAAGGCAGCATTCATTTTAGGCAGGTTGTTCAGAGAGTGGAATGCACTCTTTCCATGTAAGTATGTATTGCTGCCATTCACTGGACCTCCTCTGTAGCCTGTAAGCAGCTATCTCTCCATTATACATCCAAAGAGTAATCAGGGTGAAAAGGACAGTCAGTATAAGAGGAAATAATTGCAGCTTAAACTACTCTTACTCATTAAGAGCCAAGACTATTTGGAGAGTGTGGGGGTGGGGTAGGTCAGGGAGAATGGTATGGAGTTTTCATCATTCCCTCAGGGCAGGTCAAGGCTTAGCTCTAGCAATTTTGGCATGATTTTCCATAATCACATCACAGTTAAGAAATATATTAATGGAACCAACTGTCACCATCCTATGGTGAGATTAATATGTACAGGAGGGGCAGAAAAGGAATCTGAATTCTCTGGGGCTTAGTCTGTGTATTTGGTTGGTAACCACTGTTTCTCCATGAAATATGCCTTAAGATAGGCAGAGAAATAGTATGAAATGACAATTTTACCTTCTCCTTAAGATTTTAAAAAATTTACATATACACATGACAAGATAGGAAGGGTATTTGGTAATATCTCAGGAATTTTATATATAAAGCCTATTTATGAATGGGATGATTCTTTTAAAAAAATAAGGAAAAATCAATATTTTTTTAAAATCTTCATTTCATTTATCATACTTAGTGAATTCTAGCCATCTATCTGAGCAAGGCTTCACTTGCTTCATCTAAACTGGTCCCCTAAAACTGGTAGCAAAATTGTTGTTATCAATGGGGTCAAACAAACTGCTAAAAAGGGAACCATGCTTATTATGGCTTTACTCTGGATGGTCTGGTGGAAAAAGGAGGTGAATGGAAACCAAGAAAGTTGTAAAAAGGAAAATATTTTAAACCTGTTCTCTGTACCAAGATGGAGGGTAAAAAATGCTAATAGAAGTATAAAACAACAGCTGGACTAATAAATTGCTGGTGAAATTGAAAATTGTGAGAATCTTGGTGGGGGAAGAATTGGGGACAGATAGTTTAAAAATATCCTTTGACTCAATAATATAGCATTATAAGAAATTCATTCTAATAATTTAAGGTAAATATGCATACGTAAAAACATACATATCTATCTTCCTATCTATAAGTATATAACAAAAATGTGTATATATCACACATACCTTAAGTACAAAGACAAGGAAGTAACCTAAATGTCCAACAGATAGTGAGTGACTCAATAAACTATGCTATATAAATACAATGGAATTCTATAATGCCATTAAAATAATAAATAAGAAGATTATCAAGAAATTTGAAAGCCAAAAGGCAAAGAAGATCAGAAAAAGATCAGAAAAGACTAGAACAATCAATTTTACAACTATTAAGATAAGGGAGTCTAAATACTAGTGGATCTGAAAAAGTTCACAGACTTAAGAATTGGAAGAGGTTGTCTGATCCAATTTCATCATTTTATAGATGAGAGGAGTAAGATCCAAAACAGAGGATTCTGATTTGCTGATTCAGAATCCCCACTACAATATATTTGACAAGTGGTCATACAAAGTTCTTTAACTGAGATAGGTAGCATGATAAATAGAGTCCTGAGCCTGGAGTCAGGAAGATCTCAGTTCAAATCCAAACTCAGACACTTACCAGCTGCATGACCTTGAGCAAGTCACTTAACCCCATTTGCCTCAGTGTCTTCAATTGTACAGTAGGGATAATTATTGCACCTACATTGTGAAGATCAAATGAGATAACATTTAAATAAATAAAGGCTGGTTTTCTTACCTCCCTTTCCTCATTACTTTTTCAGGCAGTTCATTCCATTTTCATATATTTTTGTTTATAAGTTTTATCTCATATAATGAGTAGTGGGCCAATGAGAGCCCAGTCCTAGAAGTATGAGGGATAGGTTATGCCTGCTAGCCCCCCATGGGATGATAGTGGTGGTTTGGTGATGCTGCTTCTGGAAATACATGATGACAAAGAACTAAGTAATTGGTTATCTGTGACTGGTTCAAGTCCACTTACTTGGTGGTGAAGAAAAGCCTTTCAGTTGACTGCTGAGCCACAATTGAGCATGTCTACAAAAGGCACTGATCAACTAACTCCATCTCTCTCTTTACTGGTGGTGATCAAATAAAGGTGTACTGTAAACCTCCAGGGGGCAGGAGAGGGGGAGCACTAGCAGCCTACAATATCCACGAGGGTCAGCATGTAGCCTTTAGAAGCCCTGAACACATTTTTGGAAGTCACACTTCATCCTGAACATCCACCCTGGCATATTCTCCAGCTTATCAGTACTCTTCTCAAAATGTAGCTCCAAGAACTAAACAGAATATGTGAGGTGTACCCAGGAGTCAAGAAGACCTGAGTTCAAATCCAGCTCCATACACTTACTGGCTGGGCAAGGAGTTTATCTCTGTTTGCTTCTGTTTCCTCATTTGTAAAATGGGTATAATAATGGTACGCACTTCCCGGGGTTGTTGTGAGGATCAAATAAGAATGTGTAAAGCATTTGGCATAATGTCCAGCAGATAGTAGGTGCTATATACATTTTTAGCTGTTATTACTATTATCCTTTACTATAATTATTAGATTTGGTTGATCAGGGCAGAACACAATAGGACTATCACTTCCCTGGACCTATGCACTCTGCCCATTTGAATGGCCTCATTATCTTCCTTGGCTGTCATATAACATTGTTGACTCATTGAGAGTCAAAAACTGAGCTGCAAGATTTTTTCCCTCTCAAAAATGATTTTGTTTGTGCCTTTTATTTTTACATCACAGTCATGGATATTGTGACATCTCCTGAACTTGAATTTTCCTTTATAACAAAGAAATACAGTAGAACAAATACAATGTGTGTATCTGAAAAATATAACATTTTACTTCCAAAGTTCCTACCTTTCTGGTACAGAAGAGAGAGGTACATTTCATTACCCTCTAGATATTTTTTTTCTGACAAAATACTGTCTAGCTGTGCCCCAACCCTCCAATCTTGCACTTGTGAAATTTATTTCTTAGTACAAACATAAGACTTTGTATTCATTTCTATTAAATTTTATCTTACTGTTCCATTCAGTCACTTCAGTTGTGTCTGTATCTTTGCAATCCATTTTATTTGAGGTTTTCTTGACAAAGACACCAGAGGGATTTGCCATTTCCTTCTCCAGCTCATTTTACAGATGAGGAAACTGAGGCAAACAGGATTAAATGACTTGCCCAAGGTCAAACAGCTGGATTTGAACTCAGGAAGATTAATCTTTCTAACTTCACCTAGCACTCTATCTATTGTATCACCTAGTTGCCCTTCATCTTATTAGATCAAACCAAATATACTGCTAGACTATAAAGAGCTTTTGGAATCTCATCTTTATCATCCATTGGGTTAGCTATCCCCTCCCAGCTTGACTTCACCTGCAGATTTGATAAGTATACGATCTATGCCATTATCCGAGTCATGAATGAGAATATTATAGAGCTCAGGGCCAATGACAGATCCCTAGGACACTCCACTGGAAACCTCTATCCAGGTTGACATCAAACCACTAATTACTACACCTTGGTCTGACCATTCAACCAGTTCCAAATCCACCTAATTGTACTATCATCTGCTCTCCATCTCTCCATCTTTTCCACATGAATAGCATGAGAAGCTTTGTCAAATGCTAAAAGCTAGGTAAACTGCATCACATAGTATTTCCTGAACTACCAGTCTAGTTACCCTTGCAAAAAATGGAAATAAGATAATTCTGGCATGATATGCTGAGTTTAAAAACAAGCCTTATTACTCTTTTTTGTTCTTTAAACCATAGTCATTTCCTGATGTTTTTAAGCTCTCCACCCACTACCTTAGAACTCTACCTTGTATTTGATTAAAAATACAACAAAAACAACCAATGCAATGACCGTATGGAATATGCCCCACCTAGATATCCCAATGGCCCCCATGTATTGAATCATTTGCAAATCTGTCTCTTTCAAGTCAGGTCCAGAACCTCTTGTAGCCCTGGAAGATGGAAAGTAGGCTGTCCATCAGTCTCTCCTCTTGACCCTTATGGCCATGTTTCTGGTCTATCCATAAAGACCAAACTACGTGGAGCATGTGGCTGGTGTTAAGAGGTGGCCAGCATGAGGAAAGAAGGAAACAAGCATTTATAAACACCTGCTCTGTGTCAGGTACTGTGCGAAGTGCTTTGCAAATACTATCTCATTTGATCTTCACAATAACACAGGTGTTATAATTATCCCCATTTTACAGCTGAGGAATCCCAGGAAGACAAAAGCTAAGGGCAGGGTCATACAGCTAATAAGTATCTGAAGGACGATTTAATTCAGATCGTCCTAACTCCACTGTGCCAATAAGTGACCTCCTAGGCTTCTCAATCTCCAAGTTGCCCAGAGTAGTGACTCAGTTTGATGCTTTTGAAGAGTAGTTGTTTGTCTCTTACTGGGCCCTAGTTTTTACCAAATAGATGACATACTCTTTGTCCAGAGTTGCCTGTTACGGGCTGTTATACAAGATGGTCCCTTAAACAAGATGGGTAGAATACACAAGGCATCTACTAATAAATGGAAATGATACATTGGAAATGATGCTTGCCTGAATCCCTTTAGTGTCTAGTGCCCTCCACAAAAAGGTGGCCGTCAGACCCTGGGACACTGTCTCCTCTGTGGGCTCAATAACTCCCCTCCTATAAGGATCGAGCTCTTGAGGAATGGCATTGTGCTTGATTTACCAATTGCTCCATCTGTTATAAGAGAGGGACACACACAACTAGACTTCAGCAATCATTAATCCATTAACAGGATAGCCTATGGAATGAAGGTCTTGGCAAGTCCTTCCAGTGGGTTGAGTGCTAAAGCTGCATGGCTGGCATGTGAGAGATCCCCGAGGGATAGACAGTGATCTTCCTCTGTACTAGCTCCTGGCCAAGTGGTCTAGGGCCTGGAGAGCACAGGACTAGATAGCCAAAGATTCTTTCAATTGGGGTCAAGATCAATAGAGGTATTTTGATGCCAATATGTCTGCTTGTGAGGGGGACTTGGCACTCATCAGATGTATGGTAAACAACTAGGTCATCACAAGAACAGCTGAGGTTGGGGAGTGAGGACACTGCCTTTATGTATTTTGGGATGGCAATGCCATGCTATTTTGGGCAAAGGATGATGTGATCCCCTTAACCAAGAACAAGTTAGTTAATTGTGCCCAACTGGTCTCCTTCTGTCAGAGTACCCACCTAAACCAAGCAGTTCTCAACCTGTCCCCACCTGAAAATATGGTACCCTTTTATTTCAAGGCAAAAGGCTCACCCCTACTAACTAGTGGCTGCTCTTGTTTAGTCATTTTAGTTATGTCCAACTCTTTGTGGTCCCAAGGCTATCCTTGGGGATTTCTTGGCAAGGATACTGGAGTGGTTTACCATTTCCTTCTCCATGACAATAAACAAAATTGTTTGGTATGACTATCCATGCCAAGTGTCAAAAGCCATATCTGTGACAAATCAATGCCACTTTAGGAAGGGAGAAGTGCTCTCCTGTCTAGTAGTTTCTGGTATCCATTATCTAGAAAGACTTGCCTGATAAGAATGGTTTGTATTTGGGCGTAGTTCTGGCTAGTCCCCTTTGACATTTTTTTCTTCAGCACAAAGTTTCCTCAACCTCAAATTCCAAATTCTCTCTCTCTCTCTCTCTCTCTCTCTCTGTCCCCTCACCAAGAGCTTGCATATCATGGCAAAGTAGTACTGGTCTCTCTCTATTGACTTCTTTTTCTCTGAGATAGTTCAAGAAACTCCTTCCCAGAAAAAGCTTAGGGGACCAAGAAATGGTATTGTTGGGAGATACTTTGCTTTTTAATAACATGAAGGGGTAAAAGTGTTGCTATATAATGATGGTGGATATTTACTTTAAAGAAAGGGGATTCCTTAGCCAGCTTCATGATAATTCTGAATACCTGGATAGGAGAGAGGGAGAGCCCTTATTTAGCCCCTGTGAAAGAAGAAAGAAATCTGTCCACAGAGGCCTTTAAGAGGGCAAATGTTTTGTATCATTCCCCATGTGGCTCTCAAGGAAGAGCAAGTTTTGGCAGGTGGGACAGGTAATACTACTCTTCAAAAGCATCAAACTGAGTCACTACTCTGGGCAACTTGGAGATTGAGAAGCCTAGGAGGTCACTTATTGGCACAGTGGAGTTAGGATGATCTGAATTAAATCGTCCTTCAGATACTTATTAGCTGTATGACCCTGCCCTTAGCTTTTGTCTTCCTGGGATTCCTCAGCTGTAAAATGGGGATAATTATAACACCTGTGTTATTGTGAAGATCAAATGAGATAGTATTTGCAAAGCACTTCGCACAGTACCTGACACAGAGCAGGTGTTTATAAATGCTTGTTTCCTTCTTTCCTCATGCTGGCCACCTCTTAACACCAGCCACATGCTCCACGTAGTTTGGTCTTTATGGATAGACCAGAAACATGGCCATAAGGGTCAAGAGGAGAGACTGATGGACAGCCTACTTTCCATCTTCCAGGGCTACAAGAGGTTCTGGACCTGACTTGAAAGAGACAGATTTGCAAATGATTCAATACATGGGGGCCATTGGGATATCTAGGTGGGGCATATCCATTTTCTTAAACAGATAATCACTCCTTGAATCTGTCTCTTTGCTGCTTCCCTTATCTTCCCTGGGCAGCAGACATGAAAACACTACCTACGCCACTAAGGCTTGTGGTTTCTTTCCTAAGACTATAATCTTGAGCACTGTATTCTGGATTTTTTTCTGGAAGTATTATTTGTGCCCATGTGAATCACCATAAGAGAGGAATAGGCAATCAGGCTTATAAATGTCGGAGGTTCTCTCCTTCATCTTGGGTACATGCCCTAAGTAGACAGCAAACTTCTATTGTTAATCAAGATGACAAACAGCAACCTCAGTACCCTCAGCAGGATGTCAACAATTCCTCATCTCTTCTTTCTTTGATCATTACTGGATGTTCTCTCATTTGACAATACGTATTTGACAATACGTATCATCTTTCTTTGAAGCACAAGTAACTGCTTCGTTGGAAAATTCAGCTTCCAACTTTTTCGGAAGAATGTCAGAACTTGTCTTAGCTTAAGGGATTAAATTGCTCTTCCCTTTTTCCTCTCTTCTCCTCCCCCCTCATCACCATCATTGAAGACCTGCTTCCATTTTTAGAGAATTTCATTGCATCTAGAGAGTCAAGAAGTATTTCTCAAGCCCCTCTATCTTCTCCTCAAGGAGGGAGACCAACCTACACTTTGAACATTGTCACTTGACCATGGCAAAAATACAAACAAGACATTCTATACAGTTTACTTGATATTCTGCAAGTTCTCCATGTTTGCCTGGAAGTAAGAGTTTCAGCCATCGCTATTTTTGTAAGACCCTCTAGATAAATGTTATGGACTGTGGTGTGTGTGTGTGTGTGTGTGTGTGTGTGTGTGTGTGTGTGTGTGTGTGTGTGTGTGAGAGAGAGAGAGAGAGAGAGAGAGAGAGAGAGAGAGAGAATACAGTCTGTAGCTCCAAAGTTGTCATTCTTTTATATCTTGCCAACATATTGTTAAGCACATCTAATGTTCAACTTTCTTTCTCTTATTAACTTCTTATATTGTCTCACCAGACTGTCTCTCTTACCTTTTTTTAATAGACCATCTTTTCCTCCTTTCCTCTCCTGTTCTCCTTGTATCCCTGAGTCTTTCCAAGACTCAAGTCCTCCATCTCATGATGCCCTTTCCAATTTCTCTTCCTCATTTTCAATCCATGAACCTCTTCAGACTTCCAAACCCTCCAAATGACTCTTTGGAGTTTCTTCTTCTTCTATAGCTCAACTACATCAAGTTTAGCAGATTGTAAGTGCAAGAGGAGTAAATACTGTGATTTGGCAAAAGCAAGAAAATTAATATGATCTTGGGCTCTACTGCAATGCATAGTATCTAAGAAGGTAGGAGAAACTCCTTGTCCTAATCAGATGGCAAACTAGAGCATATCCAAAGGCTAGCAATGAGGAAGGTGAACAGCCTCAAGATCATGTGAATAAAGACTGGTCAATGGAAATAAGGATGTTTAGCATAAATGATAGAAGATTTAGGAGGAACAGGATGGTTGTCTTCAAGGATTTAGAAGACTGGAACATGAAAGTGAGATCGATTCTGCTTTGTCTTGGAGAGAAGAATTAGGAGCAATGAGTAAAATTTTTTAAAAGGCAGATTCAATTTAAATGTAAGAAACACTTTCCTAACAATTGGAACTATCAAAAAGTGAAATGGATTGACTGCCTTGGAAGGTAAATGAGTTCCCTGTGAAAAGGTGTTTGAGCAAGGACTGGATGGGCATTTGTCAGGTGTTTTGTAGGATGGATTCTTTTCCAGGTATGATATTGAATAGTTGGCTTCTGAGCTTTCTTCCAACTTTGAATCTGTATTTCTACAACTGTTGGGGAATGAGTTCAGAACGTGCTTTTGAGGCATAAGACAAATGAATGAAAGGATAATGAAACCCTGCTATTTCCTTTTTCTTTTTTTTAACCCTTGCTATTTTCAAAGCACTATGCTAAGAACTGGACATACAAATGGGAAAGGGGAGGCAGTCCCTGCTGTCAAGGAGATCACATTATAATTGGAGAGAAAACACAGTGTCAAGTTTGATGCAAAGGTCCCATGGCTCTTAAGATGCAGCAGCAAAGTAGATGGTAATGGATCTTCTTCAATGATATTTTCAGTAATAAAACCAAATTTGCTATTATTAATAATTATTATTATTATTTTAAGAGAAAAATACCTTCCTCTATTTGCTTCACTGGGTTGTTGTGAGATCATGGAAACTAACAGATTAGAAAACCCTTGGAAAAGTATAAGTATGAAAGTAGATGACATGTCACAAAAGCATTAAACAAGTTTTGTCAGGGAGGTCCTGCTCATTCCTGTAAATAGTCCTGATCTTCTCTATTTTATTTTTATCACCAACTTTCTAATGGGTCAGATGGATGGGAAGAAACAGAATATTCAAAGTCAACATGTTCTAATAAATGAATTTCATTTTTTCAGGGCAAACTATGCCCCAGGAAAGGGTGAGAGTAGTTTAGTTTAATGAGGTGAGTTTTACTTTAGCAGTATACCTTCTCTCTTGTTGAAATACTTGAGGGTTCTAGAAGTATATGACTCAGAAACAGAAAAGACAGAAAAGGAAAAAAAAACTTGCCTGAATTACCAAAGAATGCCATGTCAGTGAGAATTTGTAAGAGCTCCAAAGAAAGGCTGCTGTCCTCAGACTATCTTCATAGCAACATTGAGACTTCCAGGCTTCTTACAACTATTATTGCCATTACCTAAATAGCAGTTCTTCTGTGTTAATGAAAAAGAAATCCCTGAAATCAAATATGTTGTTATACTGTACCAACTCATTCTAAAGCCAATGCTACTGTGCAAATTAGCTAAGTCACCTACCTTTCATTAGGAGCCACCTCACGGCAGGAATGAGAGAAATCAATTTGCTTTACTCCAGTTATTGAATGAAATAAAGATGATATAACAAGCAACACATACAAATAAAAAATAATGGTTTAATAGAAGTAGCTTTGCTGTTATAGATCTGAAGGGTAAAAAAGCTGAAAGTCTCCAAATAACCCACAACTAAAAAGTGGCCTTAATTTTGGCAATCAATATTCTCTGTTCAACATACACACGCACAAAATCTATTACCAAAATCACTGCACTGATTCTATACATCACCGGAAGCTTTCAAAACACATTACTGAGACGTTAAAAGAAATATCTAAATCTTCCACTCAATGATTTTAATTCATCCTTAGTGTTTCTATAAACTTTGGGGGGAAATAGAGAAAAATGATAACACCTCCTCTGAAATAATTTAGTAACTTATTAAAGTCCATGAAAAATTAAATCTTTACCATTATTCCAGTTTCTTGCATTGTAATATTTCCTTACATCATGTTACACAAATATTAATAACTAATAAATAATGAGATGGAAATGCATATCTCAAAGAATGATCTAATCTGATCATTGACATTGTCAGAAACTAATAAACATCAAGAAAACAAGGAACTTTGACATGTACCTCTGTCTAAAATGGGGTCATTTGTGTTTGTGTTCATGAATATGTATTTCTTGTGAAAGATCTATTGTTTGTTATCACTAAGTAAATCTCTTTCAACTTCTAAAACTATATGACTCAAAATAAAGTTCTAAAGCTTTAAATTTTATGTTAAGAAAGTTATAATGGCAATATTGACAGTACGACCTTCTAGCATAACATACTATGTTAATAAAAGTACTGGAACTTTCTTAATGTTATCACTTACCAGCTTCATTACTCCTCCCACCCCACCCTCACCTGCTCAATCAGAATACAATACCTTTTAGGTTTGCCAGAAAGAAGTATCTGCCCATCAAAACAGAAATCTTCCCCTCCCTTCCCCAAAGTGCTTCCCTCCTTGATGCTTCAGACATTTGTCTTACCTTGGGGGAGGGGAGGGCAGGGAAGGGGGAAAAGAAAGGGGAATAAACATTTACATGGTGCCTACTATGTGCCAGGCTCAGTGTCTTACAGATCTTATCTTATTTGAACCTCGCAACAAATCTGAGAGTTAAGTGCTATCATCCTCATTTTACAGTCCAGGAAACTGTGTCAAACAGAGATTACTTTACTAGGATCATATAGCTAGCATTTGAACTTCCTGACTTCAGGTCCAGCTCTATCCACTGTACTACCCAACTTCCTGAATTGGAAGTGGCATCAGAAGTGAGCTCTGCTGGCCTGGAGTAAGCAATGACTAGCTCAGAGGGGCTGACAAGAGAAACTGCAGGCATAGTCTTCAGTACCATGATTGATACAGAGTGAGGAGAGGTTTCTGCCCAGGACCTAAGAGAAGTGAATGCTGGGACAACTAGATTATGTGGAAACTAGGAGGAATAAATTCAGAATAGCTGGAACCATTCATACTATTCAGAAGAAGAATCATGATTTCTCTCTCTTCCCTCTCACTTTCTTCACCATCTCTCTCCCCTTTCTTCCTCCCTCCTCTCTCTGTCTCTGTCTTTCTCTCTCTCCCTCTGTCTATTTCTCATTTCAAGAATTTTGTCTTCAATTTGAATTTTCTTTGTTTTACTGCTGTTTTACAGTTGGTTTCTTTAAAATAAAATATGATTAGCCATTACATTACTGATCTCTATGTTTCATTATTTAAATTCAACCAAGAAATACAATAGAGTGGGAACACCTGTGACAGAGTAAAAGTTTTTGTTTTTTTTTAAACTGCTCTATATATGCACCAGAGTGAGATTCTTCTTTTAATTGCTAGGTTTGTGGGAAAGGCATTTCCTGGCATGGCGGCTCTGAGTAGAAAAGAGAGACTCATTCATTCATATTTTTAATCTCCCAGAACAAGCAGGAAAACTTAGATCCAGATCATTCTGGTCAAATGAGTCAGCAGGAGTGGCAGGTAGAAAGTTGTGAGTGACCTGCTGGCATTGGTATGAGAAGGGAGTGACTTGAATAAGGCTTGAAAGAAAACCAATGATGTCTGAGGTTACAGAGCTGAGGGAGGGCAGAGGAAGCAACTGTGCTATATTATAGGCTATAAATTCTTCCTGAATTCTTATTTCTCTCTTGAACCATTCAGCAACATCCAGCTCCATGCTCTCTTAGGAATCCACAGGGTCCTCTGTCTCATCTGGTGTAGATTAATTTTCCTTGGTATTGAAATAATTATTGTTTAGACTAACTTAGGCATTCTGGAAGCCATCTTCCTTTGTTATTAATATCATCCTGTTTGGTTTATCTGATTGTGCTCAAGGTTTTTAACCTAGTTTTCTTCCTCCTAAAATCCTTGCTAATTTCAGTACCCTCCCCCCATTCCTTTATTACTTATTTTCTGACTCCTCCTTTGATGGTGGTTAGTCTGATGTCTAGACCATAAAGTTATCTGAGCCTCCTCCCATGCTGTGGAATTTACTTTTCATCTCAGTCTTTGTTTCAGGTAATTTCTAAATAAACTGGCCTCAGCTGGGTGACAGTCCCCTTTTTTCAAGCTTTATGGAACCCCTCTTTACAGAGCCCATATATACTGACCCCAGTTCTCTCTGTTCCTTAGTTCCCTGAACGGAGCAGCTCGTGTGCTGTTGGTTAATGTAGAATTCACTTGTCTCCTTACAGGTTACAGGGAGTAGAGGAGAAAGATTTGAATTATGATGCTTGTTGCAACAAAATGGTAGGGTGAGTGCAGGGACAAGGGAGTTCTGCTGGCAGTGACTATAGCAGAAGGGAATGGCTGAGTAAAATCCAGATCACAAGCCTGTGAGACCCACTGTGTAGTCCACCCAGGCTGGGGTGAGGGTGTTAGGGCTGGGGGGCCATGATGCTGAGTTAGTGCCTTAGGGATTAGGAATTAGCCTTCTCTACTGTTAATTCCTTGGGCTGTTGCCTCATTAGAATTCTTGGTGTCTCAGTTCATGAAGATGGGGTAATTGCTTTATCTCCTGTCCACAATAGTTACTTTAGAGAGACTTGCTAAATTAAAACCACTCTCTTTATAAAGAGAGGTACTATGATACTGTAGATAGGGAATTGGCCTCATAGCCAGGAAGATCTGGATTTCAGGTCTGTTGCAGCAAAGAATGTTTCCACCTGGACTGGTAGACCAAGTTCCTTATCAATTACTTACTACATTGATGAGATCAAAAGTCTAGTCTCTAGTCTCTATCCCCATCTTCATATAACATGCCTAATTCTCAGTATACTTCTCTTATGCTAAAGACATAAGTATGTAAGAGTACAAGCTGAGTGCAAGCCCCCATTCTCATACTCAAAAAAATTCTTATTAGTCCTTGGAATCATGAAGGGGATATTAATTTAGGGACGTGAGTTAATTAAAGAGAATTGGAGTTTGGTCCATGAAATTGTCTTAGTAGCTCAATAGGTGATGATATATAGTAGGATTACTTAGATAGAAGAGTGATTGTGGGTAGAAAATAACTCAAGCACAACCCTAATTCAACCCCTTTATCAATTCTCTATCTTTTCTTTTTTTTAGCAAAGTGAATCACTCCAAATAAATACAACACATTTCCTAATAATAAAAATAAAACTGAAAATTAAGTTGAGATAGTTTTTGTAATTGTACGTTTTTCACTGATGCTTCAAGGAGGAACTACTTCCTAAAAGCATCATCTTTAGCTTTATCGATGTACTCTATTTTATTTTTTTTTTGAGCTCTCGTTTGAAGATTGTTTTCATCGTAGTATCATTCGAAGGTAGTTAATGTTCTAAGGAGGATGTGGGGATAGGTGAGTGGAGTTGCCTCCTTTCCCTCTACTTAAATCAACAAAACTGGAATGCCAACCCTTTCTGACCTATTTTAATTTCATGTCTCTTTTAGTTAGCACAATAAAATATTATCAAGAGAGAATGATGTTTTCCAGATGATAAATGAGGCCCTGCTGGCTTCTTTGCCTTCTAAGGCCATTAAATTAAATATAAAATGATAAAGGTTACTGCTGACTTTATCATGAAAACCATAATGTCATCAAGTAGAACAAGCCCTGGAAGCTGAGTTGCACTATTGCTTCCTCTTGTGTCTTCTTTTCCTTATTAATAGGATAGTGAATGCCCATCCATTGCTCTGCATGCAAACCCTGACTATTTTCTTATACTTTCTACTCTACAGTGCATCCTCCCATGGCCTTGCATGAACATTTATACTACCTTAAAAAACAACTACATAGCACATAAAAGTTTTTTGAGAAGGGGATGGTTTCAAATGTCTAAAATCATCTATGATACTGTACTCCCATCTAATTTTTTAAAAATCCGCCTTATTGCTATTCTGATAAACGGCCTGCAAATGAATGAAAATGAGATCAAGGCATGTTCCAGGGATACTGATACCTCCAGCAAGAGGTCTCTTGATGTCACTGAGCAAAACAAAGCTTATAGGCTTTGGAAATAACGAGGAGAGTGACAAGCATTATTTCAGCTTTTAAATACATACATACACACACATAGAGATATGTTAATTTCCAAATCAATGTGTTTGGGGATTTTATAATTTACCAAATGCAATGGCTCTCATCCTATATTAAAAAAAATATGCTTATCATTTCCCAAATAGCAAAGATGAAATCAAGGTCCTGTTTCTGAAAATGTCTTCTTAATCTTTAAAAATTAAGGTTTCAAAGACTAAATTAAGGTAACTTCCTTTCCGAATTTATAGGATTAGATGACTAATTAAAAATCAAATTTCCATCCACATACAATTTAATTCAACCCAATTCAATAATTATTGCTATTTGACTAACACAAAATATGAACTCCTACTTCCAAATATCCTATTTGATATGTTCCAAGTATTTTTTAAAGAATTAGGGAAGAGCATCTGAATTTTGAGATTTATCCCTACAATTTACATTCATCATAAATGAATGTATACAACATGGTACAAAGAATAGGCCTTGAAGCCAAGAAGACCCAGGGAAAGGAAGAGTATAAGCATTTATATAGCACCTACACATTCCAGGAACCACGCTAAACACTTCATTTTATTATTATTTATTACATTTATTATTATATTTTTAATTGATACAATAACTCTGCAAGTTAGGTGTGATTAGTATTCTCATTTTACCGCTGAGGAAACTGAGGCAGAGGCTGACTTGTCCAGGATCACACAGCCAGAGTTTAAGGCTGTATTTCCCAATTCCAGGCCCAGTAACTCTGTACACTGTGCCACCGAGTTAGCTTCCCTGACTGGCTGCATGACCATGGACAAGTCCCTTACCTGTCAATTCTCTAGGCAGCTTTTTTAGACTACAATTTGCAAAGAAGGTGCCTTGATAGGAGAAGCTTTCTCATTGGGGAGCTCACTGTGTCAGTGAAATCCCAGGACTAGTTCCAATTCATAAACTAAGACATTTTCTAACATTGAAAGATATTAAATGATGTTCTTTTCTTTGTAAGTCATGCCTTGCAACATTTTTATAATGCATGAGTTGGACCGTATCACCCCAGTCCTCCACAAACTCTAGTGATTTCCCTTTACTCATAGGACCAAATATAAGGTGGTCTGGCATTTAATAGTCTTCACCTCCTGACCCCTCCCTATCTTTCCATTGGAAAGATATTACATATTATTCCCTTCCATGCACTCTATAATTCAGCCACACTGGCCTATTTACTGCTTCTCACACACAACAATCCATAGGCTATCTCCATGTCTTTTCACTGGCTGTCTCCCATAGCTGGAAAGATTTTCTACCTCACCTCCAGTTCTCTGGCTTGTATCAAGACTATTCAAACCTTACCTTCTGCAACAGGACTTCTCTTGGTCAAGCGACTCTTTCTTTAAGTCTTTGCTAGTTTCTAGTGTCTTCCTCTCTCAGGTTAACTTGTGTCTCTTCTTTTTGTATTCTGTATATGCCAATTTATGCATATGTTGTATCTTCCATTAGAATGTAAACCCCCTGAGAGTAGGGATTATTTTCTTTCTTTATTATTGCCAGTGCTTACCACAATAGCTGGCTTATAGTAGGTGCCTAATAAATGCTTATTGACTGATGGATGAATTACGCTTAAATGGAAGACAGATTAGAAGCTTTTACTAATTTTGATGTTTTCTTTCCTTTAATTCTCTAAATGAAGGTTATGTAAAAACTTGACTGATGAGGCAGTTGATAGAGTGCTAGTCCTGAAGTCAGAAAGACCTTAGCTCAAATCCAGCTTCAAATGCTTCCTAGCTGTGTGACTCTGAGCAAGATAATTTGTCTGTCTCAGTTTCTTCAACTGTAAAATGGAGGTAATAACAGTATCTGCCTCTCAGGACTGCTGTGAGAATAGAATGACATAATATTTGTAAAGCACAACACAGTGCCATAGGAGGGGCTTAATTAGTGATTTCTCCTTCCCTCCCTTCTTTCATCCTCTCTCCCTTCCTTTTTTCCTTCCTTCACAAAACAAATAAGGGGAAAAGAGACTGGAATGGAAGCAAGGATACCTCCACTTCAGTAACAGCTCTATCACCGAATGACCCCAGAAAATGTTATATGTATCAGTGGACCTCAGATCCATCACCTGAAAAATATTATTTCTGTTTTATTTTATCTTGCATTATTTTTTGCAACATTTCTGTTTATTGTTGAGTACTGACAATGGAAAGGTTACTAATATGGTACTACTGGGCATTAGAAACCAGAGAAGGGAGATGCTAAAGTCAGATATATTTCCTGTCTTTTAGGAAATTGACAGTCTAATTAAAGAGATGAAACACAAATGCAAAAAGAAGTATGAACCTGTGACCAGAGAATATAAAAGGGATAATCCCTTAATAGGTATGTGAAACTCAAAAAAAAATACAAATATAAATGATAACAGTGAAGAAGAAAAAATAAAGGAAGTACCTAGAAAGACTAATGTAGCCACACAGGGAGTTCTCTGACCAATTTAAATTTTAAAAGGAAATGAAAAAAAGGTAGCTGTGGCAGATACATAATTAAGGAAGTAGTACAACCCTGTGAGAATAGCGTTGGGAAAGGTAAAGATCAAGATGAGTTAAGAATTGTCAAAATTTATCCTTTTCTTTATTTTTTACATTCTGAGCATGGATAAAAAAGGAAGGTATGGTCTCATTGCTAAAGGCAGATATCATGTTAATCAATTACAGAGAAAATGCACAACTAATTAATACTCATTTTTCTTGATTTCTCTAGATGCTCTGAACACAGTAAGTACTTAATATGTATAAATAATTCAAATTAATTACATTTAATTATTAAGAAGGATGATCTTCAAACTGGAAAAGGTAGAATAAAGATGATTAGGCCAAATTGAAGAAATTTTTCAAGGTCTCTCATGACAAATCTTTGAACAAGATAATAGTATAATTGGATTAAGTCATAACTTGTTAGGAGAGGCAGAGGAGAAATAAGGATTAACAGGGGAGTTTTTTATAGGGATATCCAGGAAGTGAAAACATGGAAAGTTGGAGTTAAGGATTCAGACCTAGAAGAATCAGGGATAAGTTAGAAACAGGAAAGGGGAGCTAAAATTTTTAGTGCACCAGTTTATCTATCTATCCTAATTTAGTTGGATAATCTCTCTGGATGAATTTTATCAAATGTTTAAGTGGCAATTAAACCTAAGTCACATGAAGTAATCTCAAAAAATAAGGAAGAACACTTTGCCAAATTCATTTTACCAGACAAGTATAGTTCTAATACCAAACCAGTAAAGAATAAAGAAAAGAAAGAGACCTATTGATCAAAATCACTAATGAATATTGATAAAAATTTAAACAAACTCCTAGCAAAACATAAAGACAGCAATAAGATAGCCAAATTATCATTCACTACAAACAAGATGGATTTGTACCATGGATATGAAGGTGGTTTAAATGGTATACATACATAAAATGTTTTAAAAAGCCTTAAACCATTACATGAAGGCTAATTTGTTATTATGGCTCTATATCAAGACCAATGAACAATATTAAAAAGAGCATACTCTCTAAATCATATGATTATATCCATAGGTGCAGAAAAGAACTATGACAAAACACAACACTCATTTATACTAAAAGTTGTACAAAACAAAGGCACAGAAAGTCTATTTTAACATTATAAATGTACAATCTTAAAACCAAAAATATTATTTGCAATGGGGAAAGCTAGAACACTTCCTAGCTCTAGAAATGCAACAAAATATGTGAAAGAGTAAGATTATCACTATTTGTTGATAACACACTGGTTTAGTTAGAAAACCCCAGAGAATCAGCAAAGAAATTGAGAGAGTTAACAATTTTTCTATATAGCAATAACAAATTCCAGGAGTAAAAAGAGAAAGAGGAATCTTTCAAAATAACTACATAAAGAATAATAGATCTGAGTTTATATGCCAAGAAATATTCAAGACAATATAAATATTTCAAATTTTAAGCATATTTGAAAGAAAAAAAGGGAGTGACTTTAATAATGGGAGGGGGAGATGTTTGTTGCTTATGACTGAGCTGCATCAATAGAACAATGATACTACCTAAATTCATTTAGAAATTTAACAATGTATCAATCAAATACTTCATAAAGTTTGGTAAATACTATAGAAATTCATTTTGAACAAAAAATAATCTAGAATCTCAAAGAAAATATTGAAATTTAGAAGGAATAGCATTTGTGGATCTCAAATTATATTAGAAAAAATATCAAAATTACTTGGTATTGGTTAAAATTTGCAAAGCAGATCAGTGAAATAGTAAATAAGGAAAAATCAGAAACAACTGCACTCAATAATTCAGTACTCAATATGTCTAGGAACACAGATTATTTTACTATCTCCCTATTTGAGACAAAAAAAAATGCTTGAAAAATTAGATGGCAGTTTGGCAAAAATTAGTCTTAGAAAACATTTTATACCATATATTATAGAAAGTTAAAAGTGGATATGTGACCGGAATATTAAAAGTCACATCATTTAAAAAAACAGAAGAGAATGAAATCAGGAATCTTTCATGATAAATTCTTAAACAAAGTACAGAACTAAAATAGATAATTTTGATTATTTGGAATTGAAAAGCTTTTTCATGAATAAAATCAACGCCACCAAAAAAGGAAAGAATTGTAAACCAGAAAAAATTGTAATAAATGTCTCTCACAAATACATGATATCCAAGATGTGTAGGGAATTAACACAACTATGTAAGACCAAGAGTCAATCTCCAGTGGCTAAGTGGTCGAACAATATAAACTGTTTTCAAAAAGATTACAAATTCAATGACAATGTAAAAAGCTATATTAAATAACTAAAGGAGAAACCCAAACCAAACCAAATCATCTCTGATTTCACATTTCACAATAGGCAAAGATGATGAAAATAGAAAGAGGCAATATTTGTGGGGCTGTGGGAGTAAATTTAAAAGTAACTAAAAATTCATAATCTTCGACTAAGAGATTCCAATTGCTAGACATATTCCCCAAGGAGGTCACACAAAGAAACAAAGTATCTCTATACCTCTGAGATATTCATGACAGCACTCTTTGTGGTAGCAAAAAACTGAAAAGAAGTAGATGTCCATCAATTGAGGCACCTACGTAGCATGAGGACTACAGTAGTAGACATGGAATTCAAGACCTGAATTTTAATCCTGCTTCAAATGCTTATTAGATTTCTTTCCCTGGTTGAGACACTTAATTTAACTCAGCCTCAGTTTCAGAAACTGTAAAATGGTGATAATAATAGCACCTACTTCAGAGTTGTTGTGAAGATTAAGTGAGATAATATGTATAAAATATTTTGCAATAGTTATTATTATTATTAATTAGTTAATGGCTAAACAAATTGTGGTACTCAAATGTAATGGGATATTAGTGTGCAATTGTCTAAAATTAAACTAATATTCTTCCTAAACCTGATTTTTTTAAACTTCTCTATTTCTGCTAAGAGTACCACCACTGTCTCTTTAACTCAGACTTGGAAGCCCAACGTCCTCCCTGAGCCCCTTACCTTCTGTTTTCAATGAATCAATGAATGTGAACAATTCAGAGAAGCATGTAAAGACTGACACATTAATTGATGCAAAGTGGAAGGAGCATAAACAGGAAAACAATATACACAATGACAATGAAAAGACAGAGACCAAAAAAAAGAAACTGTTTTGTTGTTCATTTGTGTTTCAGTCATGTATGACTTTTCGTAACGCCATTTGGGAGTTTTCTTGGCAAAGATACTGGAGTGGTTTGCCATTTCCTTTCCCATCTCATGTTATAGAAAAGGAACGGAGGCAAACAGACTTGCCCAGGGTCACACAGCTATTAAGTGTCTGAGGCCAGATTGAATTCAGAAAGATGAGTCTTCCTCAAGCCCAACATTCTATCCCCAATACCATTTAGTTCCTGTGAGTATCATTTGATCCTCACAACAACCCTGTGAGGTAGGTGCTATCATCCCCATTTTACTGGTGAGTATTACCCAGAAGCTTGTAGACTGGAACATAATAGGTCCCTGCCTAAGCTTCACTTAATGGCTCTATTTTGGGCCCTCCTGGCTTAGAGTGAATGTCAATGGTAACTGTTTCTCTTTGGAAGAGGAACCCTGAAGGTCTTCCCCTCTCAGTCTGATTTTATTTCTTTTTTTTAATTAAAGGGCCATCCCTTGGTTCACTTCTTAAAGAAGGCTATTCACTGAATGGGTGTTAACTCACTCCAAATGAGAACCTGAAAAGGCCTTAGCCTAAAAGGGCCAGGGTCTCCCATTACATCCTGGGCCATCTCCAGTTATTCTGATGAATATCTGGTCATTGGATCCAGATGGGCCTGGAGGAGAAAGTGAAGTTGGTTCCCTGGCACAGCCCTCCTTCACTCAAATCAAAGTCAACTGCAAGTCATGTCATCATTTCCCTGATGTCATGGTGCTCTTTGAAAATGAAGGACAAACACAACACAACAACAACAACTGGTGAGTATACTGTGGCAAGCAGAAATTAAGTGACTTTGCCAAGGTCATACAGCTAGTAGCTGTGGTCAAATTTAAGCTGAAATTTTGCCAACTCTAGGCCCAGAGCTCACCTAGAGGGGTTATCTAGAGGCATACTGTGCTTTTAGGAAGCACTTTCTAATAATAAAAACTGTCCAAAAATAGAATGCTACTAATCAGTTCTCTTATCACTAGAAAGTGTAGAGGAAATGATCATTTATCTGTTCAGCATGCTGTAGGGAGGATTTCTTCTTGTATTGGGAGGTTAGTCTAGATGACTTTGTAGGTACCTTTTATCTCTTGGATTTTATGGCTTCAGGATTTAATCATACTTACAAAGCAATAAATCAAGAAGCACATTATAAGTAAGCAAAGGTTCAATAGACTAGAGACATAACAAGGCCTATATGTCTAAAACTGCTTAAAATTGAACTCACATTCTTCCTAAACCTGACTCTTTTTAAAACTTCTCTATTTCTGCTCAGAGTATCATCACTCCCTCTTTAACTCAGGCGTGGAAGCCCAAATTCTCTGAGTCCATGACCTCCTCTTTTCAATAAGTCTTATTGTTTTAATCCCCATAACATCTCACATCAGTTATTTTTCACTCCATTTATCATCATTTATAAAGATCACAGATTTTTAGTTGAAAGAGAAATCATCTAGTCCATTTTTATCCTTTTATAAACTTGAGGTGCAGAGTGTACATCACTAATTCAGACCCAAGGACAACCTAGCTCATGCTCTATTGCCTTTTTACCTAAACTACTATAACATCCTCTTAATTGGTCACCTAAGATTCCTTTCCCTTCCATTATCTCTGTATGTTCAAAAATAATCTTTCTAAGGTACAGTTCTGATCATGCTATTCCCCAACTCAATAGATAGATAGGTAGACAGACAGACAGATATACAAACAAAATAAGTAAATGAAACTTCATTTACTTCCCACTGACTCTAGGAAAAAATCTAAACAGCTTAGTATCTAAGATATTTCAAAGTCTGGCCTCCACATACCTTTCCAGATTTATTTTTTACTAGACTCCTTTTTGAATGTTACATTTCAGCCATAATGGATGGCAAGCTATTTCCCTAAATCTGACATTCCATTTCTCACCTCTATGAATCCTCAAGAGACATCTGCCATGCTTGGAATGTACTCTTTCCTTTCCACCTTCTTTCAGGTCTCAGGAAAGATGCTTCCTCCTCTCTCCCTCCTCAACTATTCCTCCTTATAGAAGTTCCTTTAGGGTTGGAACTGTTTCATTTTGGGCTTTATATCTCCAGTATCTAACAATACTTTGCATACAGTAGTCATCTAATACATGTAATGGATTAAAGGCGGGGGAATCAGCTAATGAAGTTTTATCGTGTGCAAAATATGCTCTGTTTATGAATTCATACATGAATTGTCTTAAATTGCTTCTAGGATGAATGAATGAATTGCTTCTAGAAATATATTAAGGACGTACCTTTTTATCCTATTTCAGAGCAAGCACAGGTGTTCTCTCTTTCCTATTAGTGATGAGAAGTCTTTTAATTGGTTTCCAAGCCAGAACTCTAAATATAAATACCAAATTTAGAGTACGCAATCTCTTGCTCACTTCCCTGGCACTTTATGAGAGAAAGAACAAATGATGTAGGTCCCAAGGTGGGGAGTCTTTCTACCGAGTTCCCCCAAATTTGAAGTGCCTGATATTTATCAACACCCAGACGACTGCAACATTTCTTCCACTTCACTGAAATACCACCAGAGAAGTAAATGAGAGATAGCACACTTAATCCTTTCCTGTGCACTCTCAGTTCTGGCCTAATGGTCAAATAAAAGACTTTTTATTACTACTAGGTATACTAACAGGAACCAGTCAGAGGATAATTCTGCCTGCTTTGAGGTGAAGCAGAAAAAAAAAAAAAGACCATGTATCACAGAAACCTCCACAAGGGTTAGTGCTACGCAAGTCATGTTGGGTACACTCTAACGACTGGGCTCTCACTAGCCAGTTTCCCTATTAGATCAATGTTTGTTGAGTTGAATAGCAAAATCTGTGTGCAGGAGTGTTGTGGAGGGGCAGAAGGAAAGCAGTGACCACAGTTTGATGGAGTTAATTAGGACAGGCTTCACGAAAGTAGTTTTGAATAAGCTTTGAAAAAACCAAAATGGATAAGATTTGACAGAGGCACATTTTATATATGGAGAATGAAATGTGCAAAGGTATGAAGGCTGGAACAATTAAGTTGCCCACAGAGAATTTCCAGCATTTGTCCACATAAAACGATCAGTTTAGCAAGAAAGAAAAGTCTGAATTAAAAGAAGTCAAGTTGATAAGATAAGGGAAACAAAGCAAAGGAGGTGCTTCATTGAATGAATTTTTGCTCAGTGACGGACTGAAAACTTCAAAAGCTACATTGGAGTATTTGAGTTTTATAAGACAGAAAATTAGGAGACAACATATGACCAAAATAGGACAATGAACATTATGAAAATGGAACTTAAAGAAGATTATTCTATCTGTTGTGTTGGGGCAAATTGGGAATAATAGTGAAAAAAAAATCAAGAGGCTAGCTAGCTAGTAAGTTGTAATAACCTAAGTATGTAAACAAGAAAGCCTTGATTAGAAGCAACAGAGAGGTAAAGAGAACTATAAAACTTTTCCATTATACTTGGTCATGGGAGTTTTAATCTACCAATAATATTCAAATTTCATTTTGTCTCAACTCCTACCAAATGACTTCAAATATTATATCTATGTAGATTACTTCTGAATCTATAACTCTAACTTGGACTTTTCACCCTAACTCTAAAAAGCCTGTTGAGTGCCTCCATATTGTGATCCTTCTAACAACTCAAACTCCTCTCCCAACTAGATCTCACCATCTACCTCTCTACCCAACACTCTTGGCAAATCTTGCCATTTTTATCTCCATAATATTTCCCCATTTGTCTTCTTTTCTCACTCAAAACAAAGTCAAGTGCAAGTCATGTCATCATTTCTCCGATGTCATGGACCTCTTTGAAAACAAAGGATGAACACAACCTTTGAGAAGACCAAGCTGCCTGAATGGAGACACAGCTAGCTAGGTAACTCAGCTCATCTTCTCTCTCTCAACCTCTCCCTTTCCTGTTCCTTCTCCTCTCCAAAAGAAGGTAAATTTTGATGGCCAGAAACTGCCCAGTTAACTTGGAGTTTACTGGCTAATTTCTTTCTTTCTTTTTTCCTCCCTTCCTTCCTTCCTTTCTTCCTTTCTTCCTTCCTTCCTTCCTTCCTTCCTTCCTTCCTTCCTTCCTTCCTTCCTTCCTTCCTTCCTTCCTTCCTTCCTTCCTTCCTTCCGTGTTCCCTAAAATGGCTTGCAGTGAATGTCAATAGTAACTGCTTCTGCTTGAAATAACAACCCTGAGGCTCCTGTCCTTCCCAGCTTGATATTATTTATTTTTCTCCTTTCTATTTAAAGGAACCATCCCCTGACTATTTTTTAAAGAGACCTATTCACTGAATGGGCATTAGCTCACATTAAGTGAGTACCTGAAAAGGCCTTAGCCTAAAAAGCCAAGGTCTCCAATTGCATATGGGCCATCTCCAGTCATCCTGACTGAATATCTGGTCACTGGATCCAGATGGCTCAGGAGGAGAAAGTGAGGCTGGTGACCTTGCACAGCCCTCCATCACTCAAAACAAAGTCAAGTGCAAGTCATATCATCATTTCTCTGATGTCATGGTTCTCTCTGAAAACAAAGGACAGACACAACAATCTTTTCTCTACCAGTGAACACCACCAATAAACATTCGTTAAGTGACTCATATATCAAATGAGATAATATTTGTTAAAAAAAAAAAAAGGCAGGGGAAACCTTGCACTTTGTCTGGTACATAGTAGGTGCTCTATACAAAATCATATGTGTATGCACACACACACATATATATACATATATATGTGCATATACATATTATATATACATCCATATATATATATACACATATGGAGAGAGAGAGAGAGAGAGAGAGTTAGGAGTAATTTGATTTTCTCCCTCCCTTATAAAGTAATCATAAATGATAAAATTTTAATATATTAATGTGGTATTAATACACAGTAATCTATTAATGAAATAAGAACACTTTTCTCTGAGTGAATCAGAGAGATCAACCTTTCTAGCTGACAGAAGATAACCTTCCTCCCACACTAGACTATTTTGTTAAAAGATAGATACTGCCCAGAAGCAAAGACCCTGTCTAGAAGTAAATCAGCATTGAGAGAATTTGTGAAATACAACTGATAGAGCAGAGGCACACCCTCCAGATAGAAACAGATAGAGAAAGGTCACTTGAGACTAAAATTCACGTCAAGGAATGTGACCTCTGGTTGAAAAGAAGACAGTTGTCTACGGACTCAAGAGAGAACAAGCATTTGCAGCTGACAGTCTAGTTATGGAAGGGAACAGAACCTGGGAAATAACTGAGCAACCCTTCTAGTAGAAATACTACAATCAGGGTGCTTTGTGAAGATTTTACTAAGAGAGAAAGGGCATTTTGACCCTCAGGTTTTGGAGTCATGAGTTGCCTTGGAGACATAGGGTCAAAACACATGTGCCTTAGTACATCATTATACTCCAGGGTTGTTCCCACTCTGCCTACAGACACTGAATCTATTTATAGGAGGAAAGCTACAAGAGGAGAGAAATATTTTCTAGCTTACAAAGCCATGGGCAGCTAGGTGGCTCAGTGGACAGAGTGCCAGGTCTGGAGTCAGAGACCTGAATTCAAATCTGGCCTAGACACTTAAAAGCTGTGTGAACCTGGGCAACTCTCTTAGTCTTCTTTACCTCTGTTTCTTCATCTGTAAATGAACTGGAGAGGGAGATGGCAAACTGCTTCCGTATCTTTGCCAAGAAAACCCAAAATGGGGTCACAGAAAGTCAGACACAACTAAAAATGAGTGAACAACAACAAAACATCATTTTAGTAAATGCCTTTGCTGGGAGCAAATTCTATCTTTGAGCTCACTGTTCATGGAAAATACATGAACTGGGGCTCATAAGCTAAAATATTATAAGTGGGTAGCCATGATACCTTGAGGTAGGAGCTACCCTTTAGGGTCCTGACCTGGTAGTGTGAGTTCCAATTTGGGAAGTAGCCCAAAGAGGACACTACATTCAGAATAAATATAAGGAGAATAAACACAATCAATACTTTTGGAGTATTGTAAGCTTCCTTGACAATGGAAAAATACTCCCTAGACAAAGTCTAGCCTCCTACTAGGAGGCAGTGCTATGAAGTGCTATTCATAGGCAGTTAATCCCAAGTTCAAGAGTTCAGGGATCTAGCCTTGTGTTGAGTAAAGAGTAATTTCCTGAGCAAAACTTCCCTTGACAAGAAAAGAGGATTGTGCATATGGCACTTGATGCTGGTAAGAACTATACTAAGGAATTAAAGCCATGATACAAAGAAGCATGGAACCAGGCCTTAGTACTCTGCTATTAACATTTGGAAGATGTGAGTCTGATGAAAAGGAGTGCTGCTTGTCTACCACTCCCAATTATATCTCCCTTCCAGTAGGGTTTATGCCTTCAGAGGATAGAAGTGGGACTTACTGGAATGTGAAAGTTTGCTTCTCTAGTAGACCTATGTGTTTTTCTCATTCAGAAAGTCCAAGCCTTCAAAAGATGTCTGTGAGATGAAATGACACTGGAATATGAGGGACTTACTATCTATCTGCCCCAAGTGACTCTCCCCTTTGAGGGAATTCTATAAAAGAGGGTGGCTCAATGATCCCAGAAGACTTCAGGATCATTTGAAGGATAGGACCTGCTATAGCAGGAGGAGAATTGTGTCAATTATTTAAGGACTCCTGGGAATCCTTTTTGCATGTGTTTCTGCATTTTCTAAGGGCTGGAATAAAGGCTTTCCTGTAACCAATATATGTCTTGTTACTTTCAGTGTCAGGACAAGAGTAGTAGTTCCTACTTTCCCACAATTGTGAAGACCTAGACAAGCTATATTCAGAAATTTTCCCAGAGTAAACTCTGAGTAGGGGAATAATGGGCCAAATAATTGGTGATTTCTTGGGGATATTCATCAAGAATGGACGTTGTCGGGGGTGGAGCCAAGATGGTGGAGTAGAAGGACAGAACTGCTGTAGCTCCCTCCCCATAGCCCATAAAATACCAGTAAAAAATTACTCTAGACAAATTGTAGAGCAGCAGAAGCCACAAAACGACAGTCTGAAAGAGATTTCCAGTCCAAGGCAGCCTGTAAGGCCAACAGGAAAGGTTTATCGCACCGGGCTCAAAGCAGAGTGCAGTCCAGCCTTGGCCATGCAGCACAGCAGGGACAGGACTGGAGCAGGCTTCAGGGCACAGAATCGTAGGCAGCAGCTGTGGTTCCCCAATTTTTCAACCCACAAATGCAAAAGACAGCTTCAAAGATCAGTGAGAAAGCACTTTTACCTGGATTAGAGAAGAACAGAAGCCAGCCCTAGCCCCAGGCCCAGGGCAACGGCAGCCACTGCCACAGCAGCATCCAATTTTGGAGCTCTTGGTCTAGATTGCACAGCTGATCCAGATTTCAGCCCTGAGCAGCAGCCCTGGGGTAGGGAGGAGCGCTGGCATGGTGGAGCTGGTGGAGGCACTGGAGAGGGAATCCTACTCTCAAATCCTGGGCAGAAAAGCTTGTGATTGTCTCCAGATCAGAGTGCAGGCCAGGAGAGGAGTAAACTACTCTCCCTTGATTGTGCCACCTTGGAGGAACTGAGAACTTATAGTTCCCAGGCTATAGTATAGCCTTCACTTGACAAAGGACTCAAAAGTCAAGTAACAGGCTGGGAAAATGCCCAAGAAAGGGGGAAAAAATAAGACAATAGGTCACTTTCTTGGTGAACAGGTATTTTCTTCCATCCTTTCAGATGAGGAAGAACAAAGCATATCATCAAAGGAAGAAACAAAAGTCAAGGCTTCTGAATTCAAAACCTCCAGAAAATATATGCAATGCTTTCAGGCCATGGAAGAGCTCAAAAATTATTTTGAAAATCAAGAGAGGTGGAGGAAAAATTGGGAAGAGAAATGAGAACAATGCAAGAAAATCATGAAAAGCAAGTCAACAGCTTGCTAAAGGAGACTCAAAAAATGCTGAAGAAAATAACACCTTTAGGGGCAGAGCCAAGATGGCAGAGTAGAAAGACACATATATGCTGGCTCTCTTCACACAGCCCATAAAATACCTGTAGAGAGGGATTCTCAACAAATTCTGGAGCAGCAGAAGTGGAGAACAACAGAGTGGAGGAGATTTCCAGTCCAGGGTGACCTGAAAGGCCCATGGAAAATGTCTGTTGCACTGGGCTCAAAGCAGAACCCAGCCTAGCCTTGGCCACGCAGCGCAGCGTGGCTCTGGGAGAATGATGCCTCGGGGACGAAATCTCCAGTCACAGTAGCAGCAGTTTGCAGATCCCTCAACCCACGGGCGCCAAAGGTCAGTTACAGGGTTTTTTCAGCTGGCCAGGAAGGGAGAAGGGCCTTCCCATAGCTCCGGCCTTAGGCAGTGGCCACGGAAGCCACATCGGGCAGGTGGCAGCTGTTCAAAAGCAGCCCCAACAGCAGCCCGCATCCATTGTTGGATTGTAAAACTCCTGGGGACACTGAGGAGCTGATTCTTACCTCAGCCCTGTGTAGAGACTCTGCCTCCACCCAATTCTGGAGGGATCTGAGCAGCTGATCTTCATCTCACACTGAATGGTGGCCTTGCCCATGCAGCTTATCTGAATCTCAGCCCCCAATGCTGGCTTGGCAGAACTGGAGGCCAGGTGGCTGTGGAGATGAAATTGCTAAGATTCTGGGCACAAAAATCTCTACCTGCTCCCAGACGAGTGTATACCCTTGATTGTGCCACCTTGGAGGAACTGAGATCTTACAGAATCCCAGAGCATACCCTACTCTTGACAAAGGACCCCAAAGTCAAGTAACTGGTTGGGAAAATGCCCAAAAAAGGGAAAAAAATAAGACTACATAAGGTTACTTTGTTAGTGAACAGATATCTTCTCCCATCCTTTCAGATGAGGAAGAACAATGCTTACCATCAGGGAAAGACATAAAAAGTCAAGGCTTCTGTATCCCAAACATCCAAAATAAATATTCAATGGTCTCAGGTCAAGGAAGAGCTCAAAAAGGATTTTGAAAATCAAGTAAGATAGGTGGAGAAAAAATTGGGAAGAGAAATGAGAGAGATGCAAGAAAATCATGAAAAGCGGGTCAACAACTTGCTAAAGGAGACCCCAAAAAATGCTGAAGAAAATAACACCTTGAAATATAGGCTAACACAATTGGCAAAAGAGGTTCAAAAAGCCAATCAGGAGAAGAATGCTTTAAAAAGCAGAATTAGCCAAATGGAAAAGCAGGTTCAACACCTCACTGAAGAAAACAGTTCTTTAAAAATTGGGATGGAACAGATGGAGGCTAACGACTTTATAAGAAACCAAGAAATCACAAAACAAAACCAAAAGAATGAAAAAATGGAAGATAATGTGAAATATCTCATAGGAAAAACAACTGACCTGGAAAATAGATCCAGGAGAGACAATTTAAAAATTATGGGACTACCTGAAAGCCATGATCAAAAAAAGAGCCTAGACATCATCTTTCATGAAATTATCAAGGAAAACTTCCCTGATATTCTGGAACCAGGGGGCAAAATAAATATTGAAAGAATCCACCCATCACCTCCTGAAAGAGATCCAAAAAAAGAAACTCCTAGGAACATTGTGGCCAAATTCCAGAGTTCCCAGGTCAAGGAGAAAATATTGCAAGCAGCTAGAAAGAAACAATTCAAGTATTGTGGAAACATAATCAGGATAACACAAGATCTAGCAGATTCTACATTAAGGGATCAAAGGGCTTGGAATATAATATTCCAGAAGTCAAAGGAACTAGAATCACCTACCCAGCAAAACTGAGTAAAATACTTCAGGGGAAAAAATGGCCTTTCCATGAAATAGAGGACTTTCAAGCATTCCTGATGAAAAGACCAGAGCTGAAAAGAAAATCTGACTTTCAAACACAAGAATCAAGAGAAGCATGAAAAGGTAAACAGTAAAGAGAAATCATAAGGGACTTACTAAAGTTGAACTGCTTACATTCCTACATGGAAAGACAATATTTATAACTCTTGAAACTTTTTTCAGTATCTGGGTAGTTGGTGGGATTACACACACACACACACACACACACACACACACACACACACACACACACGACAGAGAGCACAGGGTGAATTGAATAGGACGGGATCATATCTTAAAAAAATGAAATTAAGGGGTCAGAGAGAAATATACTGGGAGAAGAAAGGGAGAAATGGAATGGGCAAATCATCTCTCATAAAAGAGGCAAGTAAAAGACTTTTCAGTGGAGGGAAAAATGGGGGAGGTGAGAGAAAAAACATGAAGCTTACTCTCATCACATTCGACTAAAGGAAGGAATAAAATGCACACTCATTTTGGTATGAAAACCTATCTTACAATACAGGAAAGTGGGAGAAAAGGGGATAAGGAGGGCAACGGGAGGAGGGAGCAATTAGAAGTCAACCCTCTTGGGGAGGGACAGAGTCAAAAGAGAGAATAGAAGAAATGGGAGACAGGATAGGATGGAGGGAAATATAGTTAGTCTTACACAACACGACTATTATGGAAATCATTTGCAAAACTACACAGATATGGCCTATATTGAATTTCTTGCCTTCCCAATGGGAATGGGTGGTGAGAGAGGGAGGAAGAGAAGTTGGAACTCAAAGTTTTAGGAACAACTGTTGAGTATTATTCTTGCATACAACTAGGAAATAAGAAATACAGGCAATGTGGTACAGAAATTTATCTTGCCCTACAGGACAAAAGAGAAGATGGGGATAAGGGAAGGGAGGGATGATAGAAGGGAGGGCAGATTGGTGATAGGGGTAATTAGAATGCTCAGTGTTTGGGGGTGGGGGAGGGGAGAAAAATTTGGAACATGAAATTTTGTGGAAATGAATGTTGAAAACCTAAATAAATAAATTTTAAAATTTGTTAAAAAAAAAAAGAAAAGAAAATAACACCTTTAAAAATAGACTAACCCTAATAGCAAAAGAAGTCCAAAAAGCCAGTGAGGAGAAGAATGGTTTAAAAAGCATAATCAGCCAAATGGAAGAGGAGGTTCAAATGCTCCCTGAAGAAAATAGTTCTTTAAAAATTAGAAGGGAGCAGACGGAAGCTAATGACTTTATGAGAAACCAAAAAAATCACAAAACAAAACCAAAAGAATAAAAAAATAGAAGACAATGTGAAGTATTTCACTGGAAAAAACAACTGACCTGGAAAACAGATCCAGGAGGGACAATTTAAAAATTATGGGACTACCTGAAAGCCATGATCAAAAAAAAAGAGCCTAGACAACATCTTTCATGAAATTATCAAGGAAAACTGTCCTGATATTCTAGAAATAGAGGGTAAAATAAATATTGAAAGAATCTACCCATCACCTCCTGAAAGAGATCCAAAAAAAGAAACTCCTAGGAATATTGTAGCCAAATTCCAGAGTTCCCAGGTCAAGGAGAAAATATTGCAAGCAGCCAGAAAGAAACAATTCAATTATTGTGGAAATACAATCAGGATAACACAAGATCTAGCAGTTTCCACATTAAGGGATCAAAGGGCTTGGAATATAATATTCTAGAAGTCAAAGGAACTAGGATTAAAACCAAGAATCACCTATCCAGCAAAACTGAGTATAATACTTCAGGGGAAAAAATGGTCATCCAATGAAATAGAAGACTTTCAGGCATTCTTGATGAAAAGACCAGAGCTGAAAAGAAAATTTGACTTTCAAACACAAGAATCAAGAGAAGCATGAAAAGGTAAATAGGAAAGAGAAATCATAAGGGACTTACTAAAATTTCCTCCATGGAAAGATAAGATTTGTAATTCTTGAAACTTTTCTCAGTATTTGGGTAGTTGGAGGGATTACATACATATAGACAGAGGGCACAAGGTGAGTTGAATAGGAAGGGATGATATCTAAAAAAGTAAAATTAACAGGTGAGAGGAGTATACTGGGAGGAGAAAGGGAGAAATGGAATGGGGCAAATTATCTCTCATAAAAGAGGCAAGAAAAAGCTTTTTCAATGGAGGGGAAAAGGGGGAAGTGAGAGGAAAAAAGTGAAGCTTCCTCTCATCACATTTGACTTGAGGAGGGAATAACATATACACTCAATTTGGTATGAAAATATATCTTACACTACAAGAAAGTGGGTGATAAGGTGATAAGTGGGGTGTGGAGGAATGATAGAAGAGGAGGGAATAATTAGAAGTAAACACTTTTGGGGAGGGACAAGATCAAAGAAAGAATAGAATAAATGGGGGGCAGAATAGGATGGAGGGAAATACGGTTAGTCTTTCACAGCATGACTATTACGGAAGTCTTTTGCATAACTACACACGTATAGTCTATATTGAATTACTTGCCTTCTCAGTGGGGATGGGTGGGGAGAGAGGAAGGGATAGAAGTTGGAACTCAAAGTTTTAGGAACAAATGTTGAGAATTGCTTTTGCATGCAACTGGGAAATAAGAAATACAGGTAATGGAGAATAGAAATCTATCTTGCCCCACAAGAAAAGAGAGAAGATGGAGATAAGGGAAGGGAGGGGGATAACAGAGGGGAGGGCAGATTGGGGGAAGGGGTAATCAGGATGCACACTGTCTTGGGGTGGGGGGAGGAAAGAGATAGGGCGAAAATTTGGAACTCAAAATCTTGTGGAAATGAATGTTGAAAACTAAAATTAAATTAATTAATTAAAAAAAAAAATGGACCTTGTCCACATAAATGAGTTCAGAACTTGAAGCACTAAGTCACAGATCACTTCTATTATCAAAACAGAATTTTATAAAAAATACTAGTAAATTCTATTTTTCCTCCACTTGTTCTCCCAATTTCATCTCTAAGTGTTGGGGAAGGATTAGGGAATTGATTTCATACTTTCCAAATTTCTTCCAATGCTTCATCTGGATATTTCTTTTGTCTCTATCATATTCTATTTTGTATCATATTTATTTGTGGAGAAATCTCACAATTTCTGTGATAACACATACGTACTGGGAGCAGAGACAGCAGTATTTTTCATCTTCACATCCAGGTCTTGCCAACACCATACAAACAGGTCTTTTGTGTAATGAAATTAACCAGCTGGAGTTTTAATCTACTTTAATTAATACTTTTATTCCAGCTATGGAACAGGAAAAGCAAATACTCATATAGACAAGGAGAAGAAGCAGATGACTTCGATAGCAATGACTCCCCATCTTCTGTCTTCTTCTTTGATGCCTACTAAAAATGCTTACTTCTGCTTGAAAAATTTTCACTTGAACTTGGATTTCCCTAGAGCTATCATTCTACATCTTTCATGCCATTCACTGCTAAACTCCTAGAAAGAGTAATCTACATTGCTTCTGCTTTCTCAATTATCTGTTCATAGGACCATAGATTTAGAGTTAGAAGGGACCTCTGAAGTTATTTAATCTATCCCTACTAGTTTTACCAATGAGAAAACTGAAATCCAGCAGTTATGTAATTTTCCATAATCATAAAGGTAGCAGATAGGAATTCAAACCCAGGTCATTTGTCTCCAAATCCAATGTTCTTTCTACTTAAGTCTTTGTTATTTTGCTTCTGACTCTACCATTCCACTGAAATTGCCCTCTCAGAGGTTACCAATGTTTTCTTAATTGCTGAGTCCAACCTCAAGGCTTTTCCTCAGATCACTTTTTTTCTAGATTACTAAGAATTTAGGTTTTAATTGCTAAGTCCACTGACTTTTTCTTTTCCATTATTCTTTTTTTGCCTCTGTCAACACTGTTGAACCCTTGGAAACTTTCTCCCCACTTTGCTTTCATATCCTTATTTTACTTCACTAGTATCTCACTAGTATCTCATATTCAACATGTTCAATCTCATTCCCTCTTCTTTCCCCTGTGAACTCATATTCCTCCAAATGTCCTGGTTTCTGTTGCATCCACATTCAAGAACTCCAGAATCATCTTAACTTATCCCTTGATATCTTATCTCACATTTCAATCAATTATTAATATCCTGTTAATTCAGTCCTCTTTTCTCTTCCATCTACTCATGTAATGGGCAGATAGGTGGTACGGTGGATACAGCACCAGTGCAGGAGTCAGGAGGACCTGAGTTCAAATCTCACCTCAGATACTTGATACTCACTAGCTGTGTGACCTTGGGCAAGTCACTTAACCCCAATTGCCTTATCCTGGGTCATCTCCAGTCATCTCCAGACATCCAGTCATCACTGGATTCAGATGGCTGTGGAGGAGAAGTGAGGCTGGTGACATGCACAGCCCTTCCTCACTCAAAACAAAGTCAAGTGCAAGTCATGTAATTATTTCTCTGATGGCATGGTTTTCTTCAGCAATGAAGGACAAACACACTCATGTTACCATCATCCTAGTTCAGGTTGTCATCAATAGTCAACTGTACCATCATCCTAATAGCCTCTTAATAGGTCATCTTGTTTCCAATCTCCCCTCTCTCCAATCAATTCTTTATACACAATAACTTTCCTACAGTTGATGCCACTGCCTTGGTCAAAAAATTTCAGGTGTTCTCTATGACCCTTCAGATAACATAAAAATTACTAAGCTTGAAATTTAAGGGCTTCTTCAGTCTGCCTTTAACCTATTTCACCTTGCTTATAGTCCATTTTACATTATTCCTCTTTACACACTCTACCCTTCAGAGAAAATGGATTACTACTAGTCATTTCATGAACTCACAATTTCATCTCTTGTCTCTGTGCATCCATATAAGCTGGAATATACTTTCTCATCCTTTCTTTGTAGTTTTCTCTGATCCACCCAGATTAAAGTGTTCTATCCCTTCTCACTTATTCCTAGAATACTTTGTCTTAATTTCTTTTTTGCCACCATTGTTATCTATGTTGCATTACACTTATTTATAGATATGTCACCTGTGCATACAGTAGGCTATAAATTCATAATGGGAAGAGACTATTTAATTTTAGTTTGTTCATCAGTGACTAACAGAGGACTTTGCACATAGTCAATACTTAATAAATGAATGTCAAATTGAACTGGATATTGGATCCAAAATAATAAATGTTTTTGGTGTTCAGTTGTTTCAGTCCTGTCCGACTCTTCATGACCCCATATGGGTTCAGTTTTTTTTTCTTTTGACAAAGCTACTGGAGTGGTTTGCCATTTCCCTCTCCAGCTCACTTTACAGATGAAGAAACTGAATCAAACAGGGTGAAGTGACTTGCCCAAGGTCACATAGTTAGTAAATGTCTGAAGATGTATTTGAACTCAGATCTTCCTGACTTTAGGCCCTGAGCTCTTTTGGATAGCCAGTAGGTTTCCACTGTTTGTTGCTGATTATAGAAATCTTAAATGTCTTTTCTTAGAAAAGAGATTAACTCAACATGACAAAACAGGAAGATGATAAATGTTGGAGAAGATGTGGGAGAGTTGGAACACTAATTCATTGTTGATAGAGCTGTGAGCTGATCTGACCATTCTGGAGAGCAATTTGGAGCTATGCCCAAAGGGCTACAAAAATCTGCCTACCTTTTGACCCAGCAATATTGCTTCTAGGACTGTATCCCAAAGAGATCATAAAAAAGGGAAAAGGTCCCACGTGTACAAAAACATTTATAGCAGCTCTCTTTGTAGTGGCTGAGAACTGGAAATCGAAGGAATGCCCATCAATTGGGGAATGGCTGAACAAGTTGTGGTATATGAATATAACAGAATACTATTATGCTATAAGAAATGACAAACAGGAGGACTTTAGAAAAGCCTGGAAAGACTTATATGAACTTATGCTGAGTGAAATGAGCAGAATCAGGAGAACATTATATACAGTAACAGCCACAGTGTGCGAGGACTGTTTCTGATAGACTTAGCCCTTCACAGCAATGCAAGGACCTAAAACATTCCCAAAGGACTCTTGAAGCAAAATGCCATCCACATCCCGACAAAGAACTATGAAATTGGAATGCAGAATGAAGCAGACTATTTTCTCTTGTGTTTTGTTTTGTTTTGTTTTTTTCTCATGGTTTTTCCCATTCGTTTTAATTCTTCTATGCAATATGATGAATGTGAAAATGTGTTTAATATGAATATATGTGTAGAACCCATATAAGATTGCACGCCACCTCAGGGAAGGAGAGGTGAGGGAGGGGGGAAAATTTAAGACTTATGGAAGTGATTGTTGAAAACTGAAAACAAAATAAATTAATTTAAAAATAAATTTTAAAAAAGAGATTATCTTTTTCTTTGTTGCAAACTATCCTCTCATCCCCAATCCAAAACCAATCTTGTTCCTTTAATTTTGTGGATGGTCATTTTATACAATAACCGTCTGAACTGAAGATGGTGGGGCACTGCTGTGAAACTGGAAAGAGATATTCAGATTATACTTACTCAAGATCTAGCCAACCACAAAGTCATGGTTGAATCAAGGCTTGGCACTGGAAAGTCGAGTGAGTTGTCATCACATGTTATTTTTTTATAGGCATGCAGAGAATCATCATCTATTCCCTCAAGAATGTCAAGCATCCCAGTTCAATCAGAATAGACTCCCACAACACTGGGAACAGGTTTTTCTTAGTAGTGAGGTTACTATTTCACATTCTAACTCTTCTTACAGCCCAAACCAAACCAAATGCTTTTACCTTTTGAGATGTGAGGTGCAACCACGATAAGTATTCCAACAAATTACACTGAAATTGGATCATCTTCATAGAGCACTAGGAATTAATTCCCCAACAGATGAAATAGTAAATTCCATACAATAGCAGACTACCTGACACATGGAAAGTATGCTATGTTTATCTAGCCCAGGGCTAAACTATTTCTTTGGAAATGTGGCTTTAAAATCTCCAACACAAAACCAAGACAAAAGTTAACAAAGAACCTGGATTAAAATAATTACTCCAGTAGTCAAAAATATCACCACCATTCATACAATGTACATATAATACATTTAAGAGCTTAAAAATGTCACTTTTCCATATCACGATAATCCTACCACTTAGTACAAGACATACTTATGAAAGAAAAACATCTGGCATGAATTACAATATGACACGCACAATTTTTCTAGGAGTCTCATTAAATTCTCTTCTTTTCTTCTAATGCTTTCATTAGTACACATACCGGATAGGAGGATTTTAAATCAAATTGTAAGTTGGATTTTAACATTTTAACATACTGGAAATGTAATTGTAATTTGATAGAGACTAAGTTTTAAATAACCCAGTCCTTTTTTTTTTTTTAAGTTAATTCATTCTCTATAAGAACCAGATAGAATATTACAACTGGAAGGCACTGCAGTAGATAGTATTGGACCTGGAGTCATGAAGACCTTTGTTCAAATCCAACCTCAGACACTTATTAGCTGTCTGATCCTGGGTAAGTCACTTCACCACTGTCTGCCTAAGTTTTCTCATCTTTAAAATGGGGAAATAATAACACCTGCCTCACAGGGTTGTTGTAAGGATCAAATGAGGCAATACATGTAAAGTGCTTTACAAACTTAAAGTATGTTGTTGTTATTATCGTGGATGTTATTTTACAGATAAGGAAACTGAAATCCATGGATGCTTACCAGTCAGGAAGAGGAAACTCTAAAATTAAATCCATTACTGAGAACAAAACATCTGTTAACAACCAAAAACCAAAACCAAATCCCCCAAAGTAAAGAATCAGGATTATGAGTGACATAAGGAAAGTTAGCTTCTTGGGGAAGAAATAGCCAGCCCTGTCTCCAAATCAGTTAATAATCTTGTAATGAGAAAGATTTCACAATGATCTGGAAAAACAACATACTATAGCTTCTTTTCAACAACCTAATTATCAGAGGGAATTTCAAGATCAGCGCTGACACTGAGATACTTCAGCGTGGCTACTCCCTCTGCTACTGTGGTTCACAAATCTGATATGTGTTTTATTCTCATCTAATTCTTATCATGACTTTCCACAAGATTTCCACAGAAGGACTACCCTCTAGAGTGTCTAAAGGCTTTGTAATGGGCCTTTTAACATTTTGTAGATACAAATCAAATTAACCTGGGACCACACAATGAAGATAGTGAGACTTAAAATAGGTCTTATGCTGTGTTCCAATTTAGTGTTCTTAAAATACCAAAATACCCCCATTGATGGAGTCTGGATGTAAACTGCTGCGCTGCGACATATCATACCAGAATACAGCAGCCAGGAATGGGGAGGCTTTGTTTGAGTAGGGCAACAGAACAGGTGAAAAGACAGTGTGGGGTGAAATGGAATGAATACTTTGTTTTTGATTCAGAGGACTTGTGTTCAGATCTTAGATTTGCCACTTATTACTACCTATGTGATCTGGGAGGCCTCAGCTTTCTTGTTTGTAAAATGAGGATTGAAAAAGGTCCTTGATCCTATGAAATAGTAACAAACCTAGGGGATAAGGCCCCCTGAAGAGCTCCATCTGCAAACATGTATAGAAATACAGTTTGCAGCGTTGCCCTATTATAATCAGGTGGATGATGCAAAATTATTTGATTAAAAAAGCCAATGAAAAGAAAGGCTATGATGATCCTATTGTATTAAAACTCTGACAAATGCCGTTACTTTTCATAGCTCCAAAGCATGAAAAGGTTAGCACAGAAACTTTTCAAGGTAGAGGAGGATAACAGATCATGAGAAATTATTTCAAAGTATCATATTTGAAATAAAAATATCCAGGAGTGATGTATTTCCTATCATGCTCTCTTCTCATGACTCTCATCTCCCAGCTGGCGGTTAGAAGGTACTATTTGAGATCCATTAGCCCACCCACAGAGAACAACTTCTTTTATGTAAAATATTAATTCTTCAACAAGAATTAGCTCTGCCAGCTAGAGACACCAAGTGTTCCCCATCCTTATTACAAATCAAAATTCCATCTTCTATGAGGATTTTCTACATCCCTGTAGCCTTTTCCAATAGTTTCCCCATTAGGAGAAACTTGTATTTGATACTGATTTCACTTTCCTACAGTCTTCTGTATATACATATATGTAATATATGTATATTCTCTTCAAATTACACATATTTAAAAACAGGCAGTGTGGCATAGTAGATAAATCCTGGGCTTGGAATTAATAAGACAAGGTTATAAGTGCTATCTCTGATCCTAACCAGTTCTCATATCCTCCATATGTCTCAGGCAACTTCCTAGTCCTAGGGCTTGTGATGCCTTGCTAGGGTGAGTTCCCACACTGGGAATTTCCTTTGAAGAAATGATAGATCCTTCCTATATATTTTATGTCATATCAAATTTGAGGAAATAATAAAATATTACCAAAGAAGAAAAATAAATCTGAACTGAAATTTGGTAAAAGGAAAATGTGCATGTGTGTGTGTGTGTGTGTGTGTGTGTGTGTGTGTGTGTGTGTGTGTGTGTGTGTACGTTTCTATCAGGAAAGCACCCATAGTAATCTCCATTTGGGATGGCAACCAGGGAGTGGAGTTTGGGAGTTACATGCACTATGTCCAAGAAAACTAAAATCACATGGAGAAAATTACAGATACAGGAGTCTGCTACTATTTTTCTAGGAGAATGGCAAAGAGTTTGGAAAGGGTACCATTTCCTTCAAACTCAACAATCAATCAGCAAGCATTCATTAAGCACTTACAAAGTGCCTGGCACCGTGTTGAATGCTGGGGATATAAATACAAAAATCCAACAGTCCTTGACTTCAGCTTAACTTATAACATTTTAACTCTTCACTAGTTCATTCCAATATTCTCACTCTAACCACAAATATATACTATCTACAAATGTACATTTCTCTAAATGCAGTGACCTAAAGAGGTACTTAAGAATAGCAGGATATACTTTTTGGAAAAACTCATCTCTGTATTTAACTTTGCGACATAAAAGGCACAAGGAAAGCCTGGCTAAGATGTATGGTATTTTCCCTTTCTACTAAACATAGCTCTAATATTGCCTTTGATATGTGAATGCCGCATTCTCACATGAACTGGAAATGCTAAACTGTTAATAGCCTCCTTAGCATTTGCTTTTTGCTCTGATGCCCCCAATGATTTCATCCTAACTTACAATATCACAAGGGATGTTCATCAGCATGAAACCCCTCTGACTGTTCTGCAATCGGTCTCTCCCTCAGTTTGGTTTGGATGCTCTTTCATAGACCATGTGAAATATAGACCATAAATATAGTCCTAAGCATGGCCATGAAGTTAAAATGCTATAAAAACACCAGAGCAGTATACTGAGTAAGAAGAGGTTTTTTTAAGTTCCTGAAAAGGACATTGTCTTTTCCTCCTATATTCAGTCCATCTCATTAAATGCCTTTGACGCTGTACAAGTGTATGCCAGTTCTCAAAAGTCTCAGCTTGTGTGTTGAATTTCTGCTTTTGTTTCCAATAGATTTCTTTGTTGATATTTTCCCCTTCTGGTTTTCTAGTTTGGGTTTAAGATTTCCTTCTTCCTAGACAGCCATCCCCCAAATGCAATTCAACCAATATTTAAGTGTTTATTGCACGTAAAGCACTATAAAAATCTATCCAAGATGTCCAGGGATCATCATGCCCTCTCTTTCCCATGCTCTGACACTTTCCTTCCTCCTCTTCCTTGATTTTCTAGCCCAGCCTTGTGCTTGTGCATGGGGGTACCCACACCCTACCACCTTATTTTATACAGGGCCTGAACATGCTATATGGCATTATAAGGTAGAAATTTTTATTGAAGGGTGCAAGAAAAGAGGGAATTTATTACTGTCGACTGACTGTTCCTGTCAATCTTTGATGTCTCACATTCTACTTCTTAAAAAAACTAAACCCAATCTAAGAAGGAGTCCCTGGTCATTTGCCTAAATTCCTAGTAGGCTACTGAACTTTCAGGAATGTACAAGACAACCAAATTGTCTGGCTTTTGTTCCACAAACATCCAGGAGTGAACTGCTTTCACAGATGAGGTGGATGGATCTTAGAAGAAATCGAGTAGTTCTGTATTACTGAATATAAATTTGTTTAAGAGCACGACAGAACTCTGCCTCTACTACTCAGAGCTGAGCCAATAATTACATATTTCAGAACACCACAATTAAAAAAAATTCATAAAAATGCCAGCATAAAAAGGTGACATGACATGAAGCTCAACATAAAGTTGCTCAATGCACACACAGTAATTGCACCAATTACATTTAAGATATTTATTTGCTTACCAAGAAAAGGCCGATTATCCAAAATGATGCCAGCAAGTACATCTACCCAAGCTAACCAAAAAGAAGGAAAACAAAACAAAACAAAACAGAATAACACTAACAATGTAAAGAAATGAAAAGAAACTTCAGTTTACGTTTTCAATTAAAATGTCAACTAAATAAAACAGCCAATCCATAGGCCTTGCTGTTCACACACAGCTTTAGCATTTGAACAAAACACCCCAAAAAAAAGCCTTTTCAGCTTTGATAATCACTTCTGACAATTTTGGGCTGATTGAGAAAGAAAACTGGATTGCAACTTCCATGTGTTCTGTTAGCTTAAATATTAACTAGGCAATTTTGAAGCATTTGACAATTTTTTAAAAGAAATATGGAAACCTAGTTTGCAGTCACCACTGCATTAGAGTGCCCATGAGAAACCCGAGTGAAGGCATGAGTGCTCTGGTCCCTTTTTAGCTCAGAAAACCCTTTAAAGTGTGGTGAGAGGGATAGCTCCTGATAGTACATTCTGCACAATGTTTCTTTCAGTTTTTAAGGCCTAAAATTAAAGTATTATACATCGTGACTCTAAGGGGGCGATTTGCAGAAAATGACTGACATGTTCTCAACTGACAGAGTAAGATTGGATTCAGATGCCTCTGCTTAGTACAATTTGATCTTCACGAACAATTAAATAATGGCGTACAAAGCACCATATTCATATTGGTTTAAAAAAAAACTCTGGCTACATTTATGCTTTGACTGAGTAAAGATGAAGCAACACAAAGGAAGAATCTTTAGCCACAGAGAAAAGATGTACTCAGCTGCTAACAATTGGTTCAACGGTCCTGCAGTGGGCAGGGATGATATTTCATCAATGCCACCATATGAACACTTTATCATCATTTGCAGTGAGTCTATCTCACCATATTGTACTAATATCTATCATATCTACACAATACAGAAATGTTAACCCATTACAGGTATGATACGAACATCTTATCTTTTCAGGCTTATGTAAAAAAAGTGTTACTACAATGTCACCAAGATGTTTAAATGTGCCAACATTTCTAAAATGGATCAGGCTAGTTAAAGGTTGCCTTGAAATAGAGGAATAGCAAATCTTCTTCTTTTCCCTCTTGGGAAAAACACTTGACATCCCTCCCCATTTACAGTCTTTCTAACTTTTAAGATCTCCGAATGCCTTTGAGAATTACTTTGCCCCCATCAAATGACAATATGCAGGTATCTATAAAATAAGCAGTTAGCAGGCTTCACTAGAAACTCTAACCTTACTTTAAAATTGTTCACCAACCACACCCACGATCATCCCAGCTTTGTGCTTTTACTCTTGTTGCTTTCCTGGAATGCTTTGACCTCTTCTCAAGGGCAAGATTAAGCCCTGCTTCCATGAAACCTCCTCTTAGTGTTAAGCCCAGCCTCTACCACATCAGCTTTCATTGGTTTACCTTTTTTTCTGGGAGGTACAGCATCAGCAGTACAGCATTTGCAATCTGTAACATATGATTTAACACCATATATCTTCTTTCTCACACTGTTTTTTAACCATTTTGAATTTGTTTGATTACAGACCCATTGAGGGAAGGAGCTCTGGGTTTTGTTTTGTTTTTTCTCCCTTCCCCATAGAGTCTAGAAAAGTGCTGAGGAAAGTGGTCAATAAGTTCTTATTGATTAATTGGAAGAAGTGATTTCCATTATAACTTTCTAGAAAAATACTAAATAGGCTAAATGGGCAGCAAGGTGGCTTAGTGGGTAGAGCCTTGGGCCTGGAGTCAGAAAGACTCATGTTCCTGAGTTTAGATGGGGCTTAGAAATTTACTAGCTGTGTGACCCTGTGAGTTACTTAACCTTGTTCGCCTCAGTTTCCTCATCTGTAAAATGAGCTGGAGAAGATGGCAAAACACTTCAGTATGTCTGCCAAGAAAACTGCAAATGGGGTCATGAAGAGTCAGATATGAGTGGAAAGTAACTGAACAACAAGAAAAACAGGCTACATTCCAGGACTGGACACCTTCACCATGCTTTTATAAAATAGTTCACGTAAAAGTAATTTTGAAAAACCTAAATAGTCTAAATAAATACAAAGAAAAAAGATGCAGGAATATAATACTATGCAAGCACAGAATCCTGGGAACTGGTCTGCCAGTACTCTGTCCATTTACGTTGGATAGTCCTTGAAATATACCATTGTCTTCTCACTTTATAACTTTGTAGAGCTATCAGTATCATCAATAAAGCAGATAATTAATATATACTTCCCCCCTCAAGATAAGTTAAAAATAAGCAATAATCTATTTATCCAGGCAATGAAAACCATCTGTTAACCATACTAAATGGAGTATATTATTTCATGATGTCTTGGTGTTTCTGAGATATCATTCCAGAATGAAAATCATTCAGCCTAAAAACTCTTCCTCTCCATTGTCATTTACTCTTTCATTCATACACTGAACCAAGACTTATTAATTAGCACTTGCTGTTTACAATGCACTGTGGTAAATACTGAGGTAGAAACAAAGAAGAATGAGAGACAGTCTCCGTCCTCCAAAAGCTTATCATCTAGCAGGGGTAAATAGATCTATCTACAGATCAATATTTTAGAAAAATAGAAAGTGTTAACTGTCTAAATACAAGCCACATGAGAGACACACAGAGAGAACATTTCCTTTTTTTTTGTTTTGTGGTAGCTAAGATTTTTTTTTTCAATTTATTATTTATTTTTAACATTCTTTTAAAAAATTTTGAGTTCCAAATTTTCTCTCTCTCTCCTGCATCTCTGCCATCAATTGATAAAATAAGCAATCTGATATCAATTATACATGTAAAATCATGCAAAACATTAGTCATGCTGCAAAAAAAAGCAAGAAAAATAAAATTTGAAAATTGTACTTCAATTTGCACTCAGTTCATTTTGAATGAGTTGGAGTGAGACCGTTTCCACCTAGAAGATTCAAGAAAGACTTTATGGAAGTGATTTTTCCTTTGGGCCTTGAAGGTGAAGCAGGACATCACAGGTTGACAAGCAGATAGAAGAGGGGAGGACGGCCATTACATGTGTAAAGAACAAGTAGTCTGAGCAGGAGAGTATGTTCATGGGGGCAGTAGTTTGGACAGGCTAGAAGAGCAATGGCTGTAGGGAGGGCAAAAGCTTATCTTCAGAGTAATTTACATCTAGCAACTCCATCTACCAACACCCAGTGATGGCAAACATTATTACACAAACAATAACTTCGTGTAGAAAGGTCAAAATAAACTTTCACAAAGTCATGGACATAATCACTGAAGCAAAATGCAGGGAAGCAGAAAGAATGTTTCTTGACGACCAACCCTTTTTTCAAACACCTAGATCTCACAGTCCTTCTCTATATTCTAATGAGTGCTTAGGAAGTCTGTTCACTTTTCAGCTTCAGGGAGAATGGAAGGTCAGGCAGACACACAACTCAGAACTGCCACCTGAGATCATTCAAATGGCACTTTGTACACCCCTGCCCCCATGGGCCTATTTCCCTCTACTTGTTTCTGTCTCCATTATTTCTTTCCTTTTTACTTTCCAGCATAGGCTCTCATACAACTTTCAAGATTTAACATTTAACAAATCTTATTACTCTCCCCACTTGTCCTTTTGACCCAATGAATATCCCTACCTGGATGCCCTACTAGAAATTAAAGTGCAACATATCCAAACTTAAATTTACTTCTTATATTTCCCCCCAAAAATGTATTTCTCTTCTGGGCTTCTCTTTTCTGTTGATGACAAGGGTTTTTAACCTTTTTTTGTGCTATGAATCCTTTGGAAGCATGGTGAAGTCTACGGATCCCTCCAAATAATGCGTTTATTTATTTTTCATTTTTCCCCGATTATAAGGAAAAACAATTTAACATTTGTTTTTAAATTTTTTTTGAGTTCCTATTTCTCTCCCTTCTTTCCTCCCTTTCCTCCCTACTGAAAAGGCAAGCATAGGTTCACATAGGTTATACATGTACAGTCATACAAAGCATATCTCCATGTCAGCCATATTGTGAAAGAAAACACAGAAAAAAACAAGAAAAACAAAAAAGTAAAGAAAAGCAAAACAATGTTTTTGAATAAAATGCACAGAACTAAAAAGGCAACCAATTATTTTGAAAAAGTTATCAACATATTAAAAAAAATTTTCACAGACCCCAGTTTAAGAGTCCTGGTATTCTATGGCATCATACCTAGACTGAAATTCTTGGAAGTTATTTTTGATTTCTCCTTCTCTCTCAGTCCAATCAGTAGGTCAAGTCCTATCAATTTTACTTTCACATTATATATATATATATATATATATATATATATATATATATATATATATATATATATATATATATATATATATAAAATGTCCCTTCCTTTCATTATCATCACCAGTATCCTAGGTCAGGCCCTCATAAACCATCTCCTTGTCTCCTTCCAGTCTTACTCCCTTTAATGAACTGTGCACATCACTACCTGAGAGATATTTCTTATGCACAAATTTAATATTACTAAAAACCCATCAATTGCTCCCCACTGTCCAATGAATATCGTAGTACATATTCTTTAATCTGACATTCAAGGCTCTCTACCATCTGGTGTCACCCTACTTTTATAGTTGTCAGAAGTTTGGGACATTGAAGGGCTAAGCAGGAAAAACAGATGAAGATGTTATTTCCAGTCATCCTTCAACACCTTCCTCATCCTTCCATCTCTCCAACACCCCCCCCCCTCACCATCCATACACAGAGTAAGAACTCTTCACCTCCCACCACTGTGGGAGTGGCTGCAAGGGTAAGCAAATAATTTCAATTCTAATAGGTATATTTAGGGGAATCCAGAAGTAGATAGGGTGCTTATGCATGTGATTTTGAGGGACTGGTGGCTAGACAGAATACTATGAGTTCAAAACATAGAAAAAGAGGCAGTGGTTATGGATGAGACTGTATTTCAGGTGTGCCCAAAGGGAAAACTAACTAGAATATATGATGGCTGGTATAGACTTCTTGCTTTATAATTCTGTGGCAGCAGTATGGGTTAGGCAGAACTGGATGAGAAAAAAAGAAAACTAGGCTATCATTGTTAATATAAGGTGAAACTGGGGCATCTAAGTGGCACAGTGGATACAGCACTGGCTCTGGAGTCAGGCGGACTTGAATTCAAATTTAGCCTCAGATATTTGAAACTTACTAGCTGTATGACCCTGGGCAAGTCACTTAAACCTGAATGTCTTACCAAAATATATGTATGTGTGTGTGTATACATACATATACACACACACACACATACATATATGCATACTATATATATGGGGCAGCTAGGTGGTGCAGTGGATAGAGCACCAGTGCACGAATCAGGAGGACTTGAGTTCAAATCTCACCTCAGACACTTGACACTCACTAGCTGGGTGACTTTGGGCAAGTCCTGTCATTATTTCTCTGATGGCAATGAAGGATGAACACACACACACACACACACACACACACACACTATGTGTGTGTGTGTGTGTGTGTGTGTAGAAACAACAGAGAAGGAACAGAGAATAAAAGAGAATGATATAATAGACAAATAAGCACCAGTTTTAGTCTTAAATGTTTTTTTTACACCTTCTTTCTAAAAAGAAATCCAGTGGCAAGGGCACACCTACATTTTCAATATCACTGCTTGAAAACACATTTTTAAAAAATCAAGCACTTCAGGTTAGAAAGATGAGGGGATATAAATGAAATTTAAGAAACCATGAAGAATATGGATAATGTGAAAACAGACTTGTTTGTCCAATTTCAAAATACCAGAAATAGGGGACACCGCCTGAATCTTGGCCAAGGTAGAGTTCAGACAAGTAGAAGATAGTTTTATTGTGCACTGTGGGCCATAAACAAATGCAGCTTCTAACACTAAACACTGGAGAACTTTGATGCTTCACTGAATCCATGACCTCATCAACGTGTGTACTCCTTCCAACAGTGCACATTGCAACAGGATTAAAATTCAAAGTGGGTTGGAATTTCATGGATGATAAATTGAGTTCCTAAAGGAAGCCAGGTAACATCTTTGACCTTTTCAGTCTGACATAAGGGACCATTCTCTCCCACACAAAATCTATTGATACCACAATTGGGAAGGTGTGGGACCGATTCTGTGGTCTTTCTCATGTTCCTATTTTTTTGTACCCACAAGCTGAATAGGCAGAGAAATTCAGAGTTTCAGGTAGTCAAAATGGCACCTTTCAAAATAAGAATCAAATAAAAAGGAAAAAAATCATAGGAGCTGTTTCTTTGTATTTCATTGCTACAAATAGCATTTTTACAATATTAAGAACCACTGTTAACTCCATTTAGGATGATTCTATTTAAAGCACTGTTTACATTCCATTTTACCAAAAGTCATATTATTGATAGTCATATTCCAGTTTGATGACACATCAATAGTAAAATGACTTTTAAATTGTCTGTTTCTTAATGTGAATGTTCAGAAACCAAGTATTATATTGTGGGATAGCATGTTCCACAAGGAGAGCCCAATTTTCAAACATGAATGGAATGGGTACACACATAGAACCAAATAATTTTTCACTGCAGAGAAAAAAATCCATACTGGAAGCAACATCTGGTCACTCATGCTGTTTGAAGGGACTAGGGGAATGGTCTAATTAATTTAAAACATTTGATAATCAAAAACTGATTGACTTGAAAATGCATTATGTGTTATTTTTCCCAAGCTGGTTTATCTTTAGTATTTATTTTTCTTATAGAATTTGAACTTTTAGAATGTCCACCACCTGATGTTGCTCAAGACAGCTCAGAGGGATAGAGAGAGGGATAAGTCAGCCTGGGTTTGAGTTGCTAACTATAGATATTTTACAAAGTGAGTAATTCCCATGCAGATGATTAGGAGTTGACAAATGTGAGATCTGTGTTTACATTTTTCTAACTGATCTGGCACACATACCAAACTGGATAAATACCTTTAAGGGGCCATTACTGTCTAGCCCAAATAGGCCTAATCTCAGTGTTCAGAACATTATGCTAATGATTTTATGCCACAATCCACCAGAAGGTTGGAAGTCTGAAAGATAGATGGGATTCACATCCAACAGGCAAATCAGGCCAAGAAAAAGAGGACCAAATTTTTTTTTCTCTCTTGATAATTGGCATCAATGGACATGTCTGATAAATCATACAGTGATTGATTAAATAATCAAAATTAACTTAATTATCTCTTCTACAATGCAATCAGTTCAAGTGAATAGTCTGGTCATATTAAAATTCCAAAATTCTGGTCTATAAATCTACTCATCTCAGAAGAATCACAGAATATTTCCTAAACAATAAAGAATGTATCTTGCTGACTTTTCTCTCATGTCATCTACTACATATCAAAAAACCCTTAAAAATAAAGTTTATGCACAATTCAAGAAAAAAAATGTACCTGTTTTTAAGTGAACCATAAAAGAACTAATTTATGCGGTTCAACTTCATCTGGAGATGAGGCAATCTTCCATTTAAAGGCTTAGCTTTTGCCACTGGCTAGAGATGTGTCTCTTCTGCCTGTCTGCCAGGTATTGTAAGTCATTCCTAACTAAGAGGCACAATTAGCTGTTACAAGCTTCAGTTGCTGATCAGAAGTGTTAAATCAGGCAAAGGTCACTGAGTGTCATGTGCGATTAATCAGATTTTTATCTTGGAGGGAGTGATGTACCCACTACTGGTTTATGAAGATTAAACTGCGTTCCTTTCAGGAAGGCCCTCTACTGTAAAAGAGCTAACTGAAAAAGCCCTCTAAAGATACTACAAAATTCTTCCCCAAAGAAAACCTATTCATTACTTTGAACTCTTGTTCTATAAACCAGGGGTCCTTAATCTGAAGTCCATGGACATTTAAAGTATCCATAGGTATATTTCATGGATGGGGGAGAAAATCACACCTTTATTTTCATTAACCTCTGGTTTCCTTTGTTATCATATATATTTTACTTAATGAATTTAAAAGCATTATTCTTAAAAGCAATCGACAGGCTTATGCACAAAGGTTAAGGACTCTTTGCTGTAAACTTTTATTTTGGGGAAGGATTTCTTTTCCTTTAAGAGATTCTGGCTTCCTCTGAAAGATAACACATAGGTGGAAAATTAGAAGAAACACAACACTAGGGGCAGTAGCTCACCTTTCACCTGGTCTTTCTCTTTTCAGATAAAGCAGGTAGGTAGCCTTTGGGATTGCTAGGTAATTCTATGTGCTGCAATGAAACAATTTCAGTTTCTTTCATCATGTTTTTAACCTCCCATAATGACTACAGTCATAGCACAGATGGCCTTTTATATTTCTTTTGGGGGTGGAATACCGCCTGGATGTTTGTAAAATCCTTGAAGAGACAGATACTTCATTGCAGAGAGACAGGTAATATTTGCCAAGTCCCTTGAACTCCATCCTGGGGACCGGAGGAAGAAGGGGGAGGAGACAGGAAGATTTTAAAGAACTATCTACAAAATACCTTCTCTTGAAGCAGCTGAAAAACATACTTGGGCATATATACACACATATAGGACCTGCATATCAAGACTCTCTTCTATTTGAATAATGCATTACATTTCTTACAGTTCTTTAAAGATACAATTCCTCATTTGATCCTTCAAAAGATAAGGCTAGGCAGGCCAGGTCTCTGGGTTGTAGTTGTTATTTACAAACATGGAAAATAGTGCTTGAAAAGGTTAGCTGGAGTACCCAAAGGCTGCTTGGTTGGTTGGTGTCCTTCATTCTCAAAGAGGACCAAAGTGACTTCACTGTGCTAGAGTCAAGTTACCATGAGTCACACTGTGGCTGATCAGACCAGTGCTAACTCAGAAGGTTCTACCACAGGTTGGGTACAAATATGAACACTGGGGGTAAATTCTCTAAATGTGTGCATCTTTCATTTCTTTTGAGCTACTTCAATTCTGCTTTGCTCATAGAGTTCAGCACCTTCTCTGACGTGGTCACATCAAGCTGAGTGGTCCCGTGCCAGTGTCTCCCATGTCACACAATCACCTCCAAAGTTCTTAAGAGAGACCCTGAAAGTGTCTTTGTATCACTTCTGATCAGCATGTGAGTACTTACCCTGTGTGAGTTCTCCACAAAATAGTCTTTGTGGCAAGTGTATGTTTGCATTCAAACAATGTGACCAGTCCATCAGAGTTGTGCTCTCTGAATCAGAGTTTAAATGATGAGGAAGATTCAGGGTCAGGACCAGGATATGAGACTCTTAATCCTAGACTTAGTGTTTTTTACACTCTATTTCTCTCACATCTATCTTGGACTCATCACCACCTTAGTGTCACGCTCATTATTTCTCACTTGCACTATTAGAATAGCTGCCTGATTGGTGCCTCCCCTCTCCAATTCATCCTATAAATAAAGATGACAAAGTAACATTCTTAAAAGGTAGATGTAACCTTGCCACTCCCCTCTCAATAAACTTCCATGGTTCCCAAATACTTCTTGGATCAAATATACACACTGTTGTCATTTTAAGTCTTTGCAGTCTGCCTCCAACTCACTTTTTGACCTTTTTTTATACATTACTCCCTTTCACACCCTCTGCTTTAGCCAAATTGGCCTTCTTGTAGTTCCTCACATATAACAATCAATCTCCTGTCTCTGTCCTTTCCCACAGTTTATCTGTCCTCCATGCCTGGAATAAATATCCTTCTCAACTCTGCTTCTTAGAAGCCCCCATTTCCTTCAAAACTCAGCTCAAGAGCCACCTTTTACATCAGGTCCTTACTGATTCCCCTAATTGCCAGCACCTTCCATTTTTCCAAAATGACCTGGAATGTGTGTGGAGGTGGTGCAGCAGATATAGCACTAGGACTTAGACACTTACTGGCTGTCTGACCCTGTGCAAAAAACTTAACCCTATTTACCTCAGTTTCCTCATCTGTGAAATGGCAAATCACTTAAGTATCTTTGACAAGAAAACCCCAAATGGGTTACAAAAAAATCAGACATGACTGAAACAAATGAAAAACAATAAATTTATATGTGTATGAATGTATATGTACATATGCATATGTTATATATGCATGAGATTTCATATAAATATATATACATATATATGTATATATATATATATATATGAAAATAGAATGGTTAGTCACCTTACTAACCACCTTAATCTGCTTGAGCTTCTTTACTATCCAGAGGAGGCCAAACTGAGCTGGAATTTAGAAGCAGCCAATCAGGAGGCAAACTGAGCATCCCTCAAACTGGACATAACTGAAATCCTTACAGTATCCACTTGCTGAACCCAGAATTCCTTCTAAGTTACTATAACAAAGTGATTATTAATAAGATGATGGGGAAGTTTAGAGCTTTGACCTCTATCCCTTCTTCCAAAGTCTTGACTTTAAGTTCAATTTTTTTTTTTAAAGAACATTACATAACATAAGGAACATTATAATGAGACGGCATTGACTCTCCTTACCCTGGTCTACCTCACCCAGACTTTCAATGAATTTAATCTAAGGTAGGGAAGTGTTCTACTCAAACTTGGGCATAGACAGATTATTTTGTCTAGATAACCCAAGGCTGGGAGCGGTCTAGTAAAGCTGGGGTCAAGTACAGAGTTATTTTGTCTGTACAGGGGTGAAATGACCCTGTTGGGGGACTACTTAAATATTAAATAGTAATTGTTTCTCCTTTTATTCAGGAACTCTGAGGGTCTTCTCCTCCCAGTTTGATTTTTTTTTTTTTTATTAAAGAGGCCATCCCTTGCACAACTACTTAAAGAAGCCTATTCATTGAATTGGGTGTATCTCACTCAAAGTGAGAATGCTATAAGACCTTAGCCTGAAAAGGCCAGGGTGTCCCATTGCATCCTGGGCCATCTCCAGTCATCCTGATGAATATCAGGTCACTGGACCCAGATGGGTCAGGAGAAGAAAGTGAGGTTGGTGACCTTGCACAGCCCTCCCTCACTCAAATCAAAGTCAACGCAAGTCATGTCATCATCTTGATGTCACGGTTCTCTTTGAGAATGAAGGACAAAAACAACAATAAACTGTGTAACCTCACCCCAAAGGGAACTCCATTTTCACTGATGCTCTGCATGAATGCTCCCTCTGTTTTGATAGAAATAAGCAGGCAAACAATCCTGTTTGTCTTTCTTAGACCAAACTCTGAAAGTTAACAATATGTGTGTGTGTGTGTGTGTGTGTGTTTGTCCTTTGTTGCCGAAGAAGACCATGCCATCAGAGAAACGATGACTTGACTTGCACTTGACTTTGTTTTGAGTGAGGGAGGGCTGTGCAGATCACCAGCCTCACTTCTCCTCCAGAGCCATCTGAATCCAGTGACCAGATATTCATCAGGATGACTGGAGATGACCCAGGAGAGGCAATTGGGGTTAAGTGATTTGCCCAAGGTCACATAGCTAGTGAGTGTCAAGTGTCTGAGGTGAGATTTGAACTCAGGTCCTCCTGATTCCTGCACTGGTGCTCTATCCACTGCACCACCTAGCTGTAAAAGTTTGGTTATCCCAGTAATGAGCCTTCGGGGGCATGATGGAGAAGTCAGAAATGTCCCAAAGTAGTGTATCCAGGTAAGAAATGAGGCAATTCTGTATTTTGCATTACTCCACCGTTTCCCAGATAGAAAGAGTCAAACTTCCAAGTGAGGCAGTAGCAGGAATTTCATCTAGTCCAACCCATACTAGAAGCAGGAAGCTACCACACCCCTGTCAAACAGTCATTTACTTTCTCCATTTCATTATATGCAGTGATGGGAGAACTTAGTACCCCTTGAAGAATCCATCCCACTTTATTAGATAGCTGTAACTATATTAAACTGAAATCTTCCTCTCCAAAACTTATACCCACTCATTCTGTTTGTACCTTCTGGAACCAAGGAAAAGAAATCTAAATATCTCTTCCATGTTGACTTGGTCTTTCATATAAGCAAAGACCAGAATCATGTGTCATCTTCCCAAGTTTTGGGGCAGCATAATGTGGTAGAAAGAATACTGGACATGGAGTTAGGAGACTTTCATTCAAATCTTGGCACCACTTGTGTGACCTTGTACAAACTCAGTTAATTTCTTTAAGACTTATTTTACAGAGAAATAGTAGTATGTGTGTACACATATACATATGTGTGTGCATGTATGTATATGTACATGTGTGTATGTGTGTATATATCTTGTATTTGCACATTTATTTACTATCTCCTTGAATAGAACATAAGCTCCTTATGGGCAGAAATTATAGTCCAAAGGAATATAAATTTTGATTGATAAAATTTCACAAGATATCTTGGGGTTCATGGGCTAGCCTTATTTTTTTAAGGACCATGCCTTAAACCTCCTTGTCTTGCTTCTGATGGCTCAAAGTAAATTTAGTAAATAGCAATTGTTTCTGTTTTGGCCAGAAACCCTGAGGATGTTCCCCTTTCAGACTGATTTTTTTTTTTACTAGGTTAAGGAGTTCTTTTTTTTTTTTTTTTGCCTCATTTCTTACCTAACCCAGGCTCTGCAGAAACAAAGAATCCTTTACTTCAGTCATCACAGAGTTTCTATATCACCATGTCACATGTAAATCATGTGCCCTATCACCACTACATTCCACATTTGAGCCCAATTCTCATGGATTCACAGTGTACTTTGAATCTATGCTCTTGCATCTATTGCCCTTCTTCAGATCCTGGATATTTCCTGACTATGCTTTTCCTAGATGCTTAGCCACCCACATAGTTATATCCCTCCAATTCTGGCAAATCTAGTTCCTGATTACTGGCCTAGACATTGGACCCCCACTTTGTTTTTCTCTTGCACTAATTTGACAAAGGTGGTTCCCATCCAGGAGGTGGCAATAGTATGTGGGAGTTGTCCACTACCATCCTTCTTGTCTATCAGGTGCATGACTTTGGCTGGATTTTTGATTCCTCACTCTCTTTCACTCGACATATTCAATGAGCAGCCAAATCTTGCCATTTCTACCTCTATAATATAACCCTCGTGTTCAACCCCTTCTCTCTACTCACAAAGCTACCACCTTAGTTCAGACCCTCATCATCTCTTTCTTAGCTTTTTATATCCCTTGTAAATGGCCTCCCGGCCTCAAGTTTCTTCCTGCTACACACTACAGTGATTTACTTTAAGCACAAATCTGATCCTGTGATTCCTTTACTGAAACAACGTCGATAGCTACCTACTCCTTTAGGATGAGATATAAATTTTTCTGTTTAGCCTTTAAAGCCCTTAACAACCTTGACCTAACCTATTTTTCCATCTTCATTAGACATTACTTCCCCTTCCACAGTCTGTGATCCAGCCAAACTGGGCTTGTTTCTGTTTCTTAGACATGACATTCCATGTTCCTTTTCTAAGCCTCTGCATTGGCCATCCCACATGCCTGGAATGAACTCAGCCCTCACCTCTGCCCCACAGATTCCCTCTCTTTCTTCAAGAAAAATGCTCAAGTATCTCATTCTAAATGAAACCTTTCTTAATCCCTTAAAATGCTAGTGCCATTTTTCCCAAATGATTTTGTATTTAGCTACTTATATTTATTCTTTTTCTAATGATTTCATTATACCCTTATATAGACATAGGGATTATTTCATTCTTTGTATTTGTATCATTAGAGCCTAGCACATAGTACCTGGAATATAGTAGGCCCTAAAAATGCTTGTTGATTAAGAAGCAAAATCTATTGTGGTAGTTTGAAAAGTTACTAGAATTAGTTAAAAGACAACCTGTCATTACTCATAAAAAAAATTAAAGCTTCAGTCTTCACTGAGCTTAAGAGATACAACTAGGATGAAGAAACTTAAATCAAGTTTGACTATCAGATTTATCCAAGGTTACTCAGCAAATTAAGGATAGATTAAAAGAAACCTCCATGAATAATTCTCATATATCCTTATTCCCATGTGGTTGGTTCATAACCAGACCAGGATACAATAAAAGTGTATCCAGGAAATCTGATCTGCTTTTGAGGGATTTGTTTACTTTAAATTACAGCGGTTATATGTATGACTAAGGATTCAAGAACAAGATGTATACATAGAAAATGGTATCAAGAGTCTAAATGCAACATAAAGTGTATATAACCAAAATGTTTCTCTCTATTTGGAAATCATAAAGAAACTTAAGAAATCAGAGAGAAACTTGGCTCTTGTAGACCACTAACATTATCAGTTAGAAAACTTTAACTCCATTTTATTAAGTAATATTCTATTGGCCTGAAAAGACTGATAAATTCTTCCAAATGTTGAACTTAAATGCCAGAAACTGCTTATTTGTGCAATAATTTTTAGTACAATAGACTACTTAGAGTCACTTAGAAGTAGTCATCAGATCTTCTTTATCTTTTCAGGTAAAGACTAAACTTAGAATGAGGAACATTTGAGTTTGACACTTATTAACTATGTGATGAGGAGCGCCTCACAAAACTGCTATGGACTTCAGTTTTCTCTTCAGTAAAATGGAGAAAATGACAAATGGGGTGATGAAAAGTTGGACAGGACTAAAAAATGATTGAAAAACTAATATGTGGTTAAAACTGTTGGTGCAAGAACAAACTACATATCCCCAAGAGATCATAAAAATGGGAAAGGGTCCCACATGTACAAAAATATTTATAGCACCTGTCTTTGTAGTGACCAAAAACTGGAAATCAAAGGGATGTCCATCAATTGGGGAATGGCTGAATAAATTGTGGTATATCAATGTAATGGAATACTATTGTGCTATAAGAAATGATGAACAGGAAGACTTCAGAGAGGCCTGGAAAGACTTATATAAACTGATGCTGAGTGAAAGTAGCAGAACCAGGAGAACTTTGTACACAGCAACAACCACAGTGTGCAAGGAATTTTTCTGGTAGACTTTGTACTTCATTGCAATACAAGGACTTAAATAATTCCCAATGGTCTCTTAAAGCAAAATGCCTTCCATATCCAGAGAAAGAGCTATGGAATTTGATTGCAGAATGAAGCAGATCATTTTCTTTTGTATCATGTTTTGGTATGTTTTATGATTTCTTCCATTCATTTTAATTCTTCTGTGCAATATGACTAAGGTGAAAATGTATTTAATAGGAATGTACGTGCAAAACCTATATAAAAATGTATGCTCTATCAGGGAGGAAGTAGGGAGGTAGAGGAGAAGGAGGAGGGAGGGGAAAAAACCTAAGTTATATGGAAGTGATTGTAGAACACTGAAAACAAATAAAATAACAATAATAATAAAAGTAAAAAAAAAGAGAGAACAAACTAGAATCAGAACCAAAACCAAACCCAGACCCTAAAGCAAAAATTTAGGACCAGTAACCATAAAGGCTGAGACTCCTTGAAGGAACTAAAGGATAAAGCTTCCATAGGTTTCCATGTAGGCTGGAGGTAAACTGGGTATGGGAATCAGACAAGCCTTGTTGCTGGGCTAGTCACAGAAAAGTCTCTTCAGGTTAGCTCTCTCTCTTAAGCCCATGCTAAAAGACAAGACTGTCCTTGTGGTGTCAGCAGTAAGGAAGGTCAAAAACAGGTGAAAGCTATAATTCAAACAGAGTCAAGGGAAAGATGGAAGAATTGCAAACAAAATGGAGTCGTTTTAGCTTTGTCTATTATATACAAGTACTGGGCAATCTTCTAATAGCACCAGGTAACAAATGGTGAAAGTAAAGATACAGAATATGAAATAGAGCTATGTATGCACACACACACACGTATATATATATATATATATATATATATATATATATCATATATATATATAATTAAATCTTTAAAAAAAGATATTGTATAACATGGGCATCCCACAGGGTTCTGTTCATTAGACCACAAACTAATGTGGTACCCAATCTTTAATTGTACTTTCATTTATACTTTTTTGTAAAAGTGTTCACATCTCCATTTTCTATGGATGCTCAGTATATTTACTGTGAAGATACCAGATTGGACATGAATCTCTTTAATATCTGTGAATAAGTATTATTCATGAAGTTGAATATCTAATTCAACTCACTCATTTCACAGATGAGGAAATTGAAACCATGAGGTAAAGGACTTGATCATGATCACAAAAGTAGTCAGCAGCAGGGCCAGAATTAAAACCCAGCTCTTCTTATTTTCTCAAATCTAATGTTCTTCCTACTGCCTCATAACTTATTTCAAAGTACCAAAAAGGGACTTCTGGACAAAATGGCTTCCTGAATGGAAGTCAGAACAACAAGTTCCTATATACTTACCCAAGCAAAGCCTTGAGATTCATGTCAGACAGAATAACGATCAAAAAGTCCAATGAAAACCTTTAGTAAGTGACATCTTAGACCCCAGAACTGCACAGTCAAGCAGAAGGTCAGGGGCAACAGGAAAAGAGGCCATTCAAGCAAAGTGAGTGCATCAAGACCAGACCCAGTAAAGATGTAGCCTGCAAGGTTTTGTGACTAAAGGAAAGCAATAATGGAGGAATTTGTACCAAGTAGCTGAGAGCTTCAGTGCCACAGCACTAAGACCAGGACAGTACAAGCCCAAACCCTCTAAAACTCCGCAACATTCTCACCTTAAATGCCAGAGAGAGCTTGGATACTAAGTGCTCTAGATCTCAAAGACCTATTGGGGTCTAACCTCAGGAGGTAAAGATCACTGCAAGAACTCAAGAAATGAGGTGAGACTGACTGGTCTGGCAAGGCTAACCACCCCAAACAAAAGCAAAACAGGGAATAGAGTCTAGCCCTGGAAAAAAAAAAGCCCAAATTAAGTAACTGACACTGAAGAGATAAATGAATCAAAGATGACCCTGATCAATACTGAAAAATTACTACAGATCTCACTCTACAACAACAGCAATCAGAGACTTTAAGGAAAAAAATGTGCATATTTTTTTCGACAAGGACTACATGAGTATGTAAAAGAAATGAAGCAAGAATTAAAAAATGAAATAAAATCTCTTGAGAAAAGAACTAGAAGAATAGCTAGAAGATAAAGTAGTAAATTTCACCACAAAATGAAATCTTCAAAACTAGAAGCAACCTAACAGAAATTAATAACTACAAGATAAACAAAACATATTAGGACAATATCAAAAGATTAAAGAAATAGAAGAAAATATAAGTATCTAAATTTTTAAAACTGACATAGAAAAGGTCAAGGAGAGAGAATTTAGGAAACTTTGAACTCCCTGAAAATGATTAAAATAAAAAGCCTGTACTTCAAGAAATTATAAGTGAAAACTATCCAGCTCTATAAGAGTCACAGAATAAAGGAAGGAAAGAAAGACTTTACTAAGCACTTCCTGAAATGAACCTCAGAAAGAAATTCCAAGGAATGTCACAGTCTAAATTCAGTGCTCCTATGTTAAAAAAAATACCCAGAGAGAAGGAGTTCAATTATGATCAGGCTAAATTTAAATTAAGGATAATACAAGACCTGATAGCAACTACTCAAAATGAGAGGAGATCTTGGAATACAATATTCTAAAAAAAGATAAAAGCTTACCAAGAAGAACCTAATCTGAAAACTGATCATAATCCTACATTGGAATAGAAGTGGAATAGAAGTGGAATAGAAGACTTTCAAGAATTTCTGATAAAAAAAAAAGACCAGAACTGTGTAGGAACTGTGAAATAAAAATATGAGTGCAGAGAAAACTTATTTATTTAAGTAATTGGAAGAAACTGTATATAATGCAATAGGGCTAACATTCTAATGGGGGAAGAAGATTTTCAAAGAGTGTTAATAGAATTAAGTAGGAAAAAAACACCAAAATGCTAGGGGTAGATTGATTCTCTTTTGTGAGTTTTAAGAGGGAAAAGAGAAGGCATGATAAAAGTAAGAATATGCTAGTGTAGAAAGAAGGAAGAGGAGAATGGAATTTGTTATTTCTCAACAAAGAATATATGAACCTGGAGGAAGAAGTATAGGGAATGAGTATGAAATGAATCTCATTCTTAACTGAAATTGAGGAAAGGCTGAATACAAACAAACAGACAGACACAGAGTCAGAGAGACAAACAGAGACAGAGTATGTGTGTTTGGTGTTTAGATCCATCAAACTTGACACATTAACAAAGCAGAATTAGTGAAAGAGGTAGTTAAGATGGAGGTTAAAGCAGGGTGCAAAAATCACAAGGAAAACAAAACTTTCTTATCCTGAAGAGGAATTTTTAAAAAGGGAAGGAAGAGAAAAAAGTAAGAACTAGTATCTAAGAGGGTGCCTTAGATTGCCTCTTAGACAATTGGAGATAGGCTGAACAAATTGTAATACATGAATAAAATGGAGTATTATGTCATAAAAAAAGACAGAGACAATTTCTGAGGATGCTGAGTAAGATGAACTGACTCAGTGTAAGAAATGGAACCAGGAGACCAATTTATACAAGAACAACAAGATTATAAAGAAATATATCTTTGAAAAATTTAAGAAGTTTAATCAAAGCAACAATTAAATCTCCAAAGGACCGGTGATAACCCACTTCCTGATAAAGAAGTGATGGTACAGAGATAACATTTTTGGACACAACCATTGTAAGGATTCATTTGACCTGACTATGCTTATTTATAACAAGTTTTTTTTTCCTCCTATTCTTTCACATGGTTAATGGGAGAAGGGGAGAGAGTCACAGATGCCAGAACACTTTTTAAAGGGCATAGAAGAAAACAAAAATAAGTATGGAAACAGCCAAGACAAATAGGACAATTGTGAAAGTAGCATGTAGAATGTATAATATATAAAAAAAAAAACAGCAAAGACTATAAAACAGAGATTCATGGTTTTACATAGTTTTTTTTCTGTGTTCTATTGTGTGTATGAAAAGGCTTTTTTGGTGTTTAAGTTCAGAATAAATAACAAAATATACATAACAGTATTTTAAAAAAGGAAATTTCTCAATGACATAATGCCTAGTTTCAAATGACAATCTTAATTTCTTCTGGGTTTTATCCACACTTCCATGATCTTGTTTATCTCTTGCTTTTTTTGAACAGATAACAAGCATTCATTTATTAAATGACAACATTGTTAGGCACTGTAGTAATATGGTAATTCAACGAAAGTACAAGTATAGTTCATCCTCTCAAGGAGCTTATAGTCTAATGGGGATGAAAATAAATATGTACATAAATTATATATAGATAGTGAAAGCTGAAGGTAAATTTAGAGGGAAGGGTCTAGCTGATAACCAATTTGACTCACTTAATCTCGTACTTATTATGCACCTGTATATATGCAATGCATTGTGTTGGGTGCTGATAGTACACAAACAAAGTGAAAAAACAATCCCCTCCAAAAAAAAAACTTCTGAAAAGGCACTGTCAAAGTACTTACATTTTATTTTGGGGAGTGAAGATGCTTATTATACAACAAAATTCGATGACTAAACTTTCCTACTTAAACATTAAATTTAATTCAACAAACACTGCTCCCCATGTAGCAATCACCATGCTAAACGCTAGGGATACAAATATTTTTAAAAATCCAATCCCTGCCCTCAGAGAACTTATATTCTACTGAGAGGAATGTGGGTAGTGTGTTGTGGGGGAGTGTTACACACATTTTAAAAGAAATACAAGTCGGTTTGGGGAAGTAAAGAACATTAACAATTATAGGAGGAAAAGGAGATCAAACTTCACAGAAAAGGTGGCCTCTGAATTGAGTCTTGAAGGAAGACAGTGATTCTGAAAGGGAGAGATGAAGAGAGAGTGCGTTCCAGGTACTGGGAGAAAATGGCTCCCAAATGGTTTAGAGAATCCGATTTTGATTTGAGAATACGTGAGAGGAAAGCCCTATGCCAAACAGGTTCTTTAACTTCACCTTAAATACATGGAGTTATCAATAACTACAAGAAACAATGTCATCAAATATAAATCAAATGTAGCACAAGGTAGATGCACAAAATAAATGCTTAGAGAAGCCCCCAAAAAAGGCAGAAGCACTGAGAATGAGCCTTACTGCTGAACTCTTCCAAAGGCGCCTTCAAATAAATATTTCAAACCTTCATATGAATATTTTAAGCATGACAACTACACATAAACACACAGCCAAAGTGCTCAAATCCACTCAAGAAAGACTATTAAGTCATCAACTTGCTCCTGACAGGATCCACTGAATATGGCAACAGTGAGAAGTCAGGAGACAGTTGGAATCATTTCAAGACTGCTAATTTAACTTGTCTTAAAACCAACCAATGCTCCATGTGTCATCATCAATGTCATCTCATCGCAGTCTGAAAAGCCTTCGACCTAAAGCAAAAAGGTCCCCAAGTGCCACCCTTCTTGTCTACTGGTTGAAAATCTAATTGGTTCTGCTGACAGGCTTGGGAATTGGTAGGAAGGCTGTACAGTTAATCTCCAAGGGCCAGCAAAGAGCTCAGTATCCATCTCTGAGCTTTGCTCCCTGGCTGTCGTAAAATGACTCTGATGGTAGTGCAAGTTCTTATGCTTCAGCTGTCTTCTGACTTCTGTTAAGTCAAATTCAATAAAGTTTGTCACTCAATAATCTGAGAGCTACCCAACAAAACCTCTTTGATCAATAACAGCTTGCCTGCTTGCACTTGGGAAGGTGACCTATTAAAGATTAAAAACACACCTGCTGCTTAAAGCAAGAGAATATCTTTTTTAAAAAAAATCACTTTTAAATAAAAATTCATCCATTAAAAGCAGTTTATTACAAATATGTATAAATAGATGTACTAGATACACTAGAAACAAGAAACATGATTAAAAGGAACAGTTCAGATATGATTCTATGTGCCTGAACAAAGAAAAAGTTTAATCTTAAACATATATTCTTACATAAGCCAACTTTATTTTATTTTTTATATTTCTGCAATCAAATTTCTTTCATTTATAGCTACACACAAAACTCTGGTATTGCAATATTAAATTCAATATTCAATCAAAACGAAATCATCCATGTCCTACGCTCTCTACCTTTGTGTGGAAAATAATGAACATTTTTATAGAGGAAAAAATAAATGCTCTAGGAAAGCCTAAAAAGTTTATTTTTAAGAAAATATATGTGTTCTTACATTTGAGTTGTTTTCTTTACCCCTTTATATGCTTCATCTGCTCTGGTTACCAAGTGGCACTCCAGAAAACTTGGATCTCAATTAACCAAGGCAACAGCATAATTACTGGGCAAAGCTGTAAGAAAATCTATCTTCGTGTTCAACAAACACTTAAATTTGCTATGATGAAAATGAAAGGTCTTATAGAAAAGGAATATTCACTCAAAGGCAAACGTCTTCAATTCATTGAAAACATGTTCCTGTCAAGATATTTTTAGGATGGGATGGGGGAATAAATTTTGACGAAATGCTTTGGACTTTCTACAGAACAAGACAAAATTCTTTGGGGATTTTCTACTAAACAGGTATAGATTGAGGGGGCTCATTTATTTTAAATCCAACAAAAATAGCTGAAACGTAGCATATCATTAAAATGGGTATTATATCAATGGAGAAGGATATCAGCATCTAAAAAGCTACAATTACAGATCAATATTAATGAAAAGTCCTACCAGGAAGTGGCGTTCAGTTTCCTGACAGTCAACTATTTTCCCCTTGTAGTAGATCAATTTCACTGTAGAACTGAATGTATCCATCTCAGAATCTACTTACTCCTTTCTATTGCATGCAGTATTTTCACAATGCTTTAATCATTTTTATTTCATTAGGTATTAATTATTTTCCCGATTTCATGCTATGAATGTTCACTGTACAATCACATAGGACATATGTGACAAGAAGATATGGATTACATCCTCAAAAGCCCCTAATAATTTCATCATTGCTTCTTTGAACTGTGCAGTCTTTCCTGATCTATGCTAATCATTTCTCTCCTTCATTTGCTATTATCTCTTTAATTTTAAGCTCTTTACTTTTCGTGTTCTTTATAAAATATCTTCATCAAAGCAGTTTCATATATAAGTATGAATTCTTCACACTGCTTTTTTTTAAAAAGCTATTACAAATTTATTTTCCCCTGATCTGTGTGACATGTATAGTTCAAGGTTAAAACACTACTGGGTATAACAACATGTAAAGTACAGAAAGGTCAGCCTAAACTAATTAAGGTTTCCCTGGTAAAAATAAAAGGTGGGCAATTTTTTTGTTAGTTGAACACCAGGTTGAAGTGTCAGATTTCTGAAGGATAACTCAGTTTGCTTAATTGTATGGTCATAGGCACTGAAGGAGAAATATACAACATATCTTTGGGAAATTTATGTCAACTGGTTTTGCCAGATGTATCAACTTCTCTAGTGAATCAGCAAAAAAAATCTAAAAAAGGTTTTTCTGAAAGTATATCCTTCATTAACTTGTGAAAAAGTTTTTATAGCCTTTAACAAAGAAAAAAGAAACCTGCCATTCCATTGTAGTATTCTGTGCAAAGTGTCAGTAGCATCAATAAACTTATAAAAATATCCATTTCTGCAAATCATATTCTATCTAGCTAGACTAGATAGAAGCAGCTAGGAAATGTGTAGAAAATTATGGTACATGCTAAATTACATGTCCAACTATTCAAGTCAGGTCTTCATTAAACAAATCAAGAAGGATACTTTCTAAAGGTTAATAAACAGAGCTATTCAAACAACTTGATCGTGAAACCTCAGTCATCTTGGTCTCCTTAATATTTCTCTCTCCCTTACCCATCCTATCTCCAACACTCCACTTAATTGTACCCACACAATTTCTCTTGCTTAATTACCATTATCCCTTCCTTTCCATTCTCATTGTCACCAAACCAGTTTGGGAGATCATTGGGACTCATCACTTGCCCTGGGCTATTGGACACTTGGGATCTAGACTTTTCCATCACTAATTTGTCTGATACAAAACTTTAGGATTAATCTTCCTTATGCACATATCTGATCTCCAGAATTTTTAATGATTCCCCACTACTTACAGATCAAAGTCCAAATTCCTTTGCCTCTTATTCAAGGTTCTTCATAAGCTAGGTAAAACCTAACTTTCCAGAATTATCTTCCATTATTCCTCACAAAATCAGTGTTCTTCAACCAAATTTACTGCCTCTACATATACATGTCTGTGTGTGTATTTGTGTGTGTGTGAGAGTGTGTGAGAGTGTGTGTGGGGGGGGGTATGGGAAAGAGAGAGAGAGAGAGAAAGAGAGAGAGAGAGAGAGAGAGAGAGAGAGAGAGAGAGAGAGAGAGAGAGAGAGAGAATAGTGCTGTTTTCTCTGGCTGGAATATCTTCTTGCCAGATGGCAATGCTAAAGTCCATGTTAAACTCTCAGCTCCTACATGAAGTATTCTATAATCTCTCTGTCTCTCTCTCTCTTCTTCCCCTCACCCCAACCACTACTTTACTGTACTGAATGCTTTTCTCTTTTGTACATATTTCTGCCCTGTATTATGGTCATTTCTTGTACTATACTTTTTTCACTTACTAGTCCCTGTGGATAATCTCCCTGAGGGCAAGAACTATGTTGTATTCTTGTCAGGAGCCACCACATAGCATAGTGCTTGCAAAGAGCACTTAGTAAATTCTCAATAATTGTTGAATGAATGAATGAAAAGATATGCCTGAGTTAGAATTTTGTATGTGGGTAACCACCAATGGGGACTATAAATACTGGGTTTCTGCTGCCAAACATTTCATCACTGAGAGGCTACTCTTCTAGAGGAGAGTTTCTCTGTACTCAGCTAGGTCACTCCTCAAAGAGAAAACACAATCTGTCACTGAGTCCATGCTCACAATCTTTTCAGCTTGGTAGAACCTGCCAGTGCTTGTAATAGCTCTAGGTTAGTTTTTGAAAACTCACAGTGACCTTCACACTATAATGAGCTATCAGAGAGTAGGGTTTTACTTGCCAACTAAGTACAGATTTCCCTACTTCCTTCCTCAAAAAGAGTCTAACTTTATTGGAATTTCTTATTAACATATAGAGGAAATAGATGTAGGAAATATCCTATATCAATTCATCACTGATGAATAGCAAAATGCTAATATATTAAGGTGAGTTTGCAGAAAACAGCCTATTTACCAGCTGGGGAGAAGAGGGGAGAGGAAGCTCTAAATGCAGAGAAGAGATTGGTTCAAGGAAGTACTTTTTAAATAAAATAAAATGCCTTAAGTTCAAAAGAATGAATTCAAAAACAGATTAAAACAGTTTCTTTACTTTTGAACTCAATGAAGAAAAAGTCTAATTAATTTTGTTTCTAAACTCATAGTCCAAATCAGTAGAACTATTTATGCGACTTCACTGAATTATGTTTTTGTTTGCACTTTGGCAGGATACTTCATCTTCATGTGGATTTTAGTATCACTGGCACAGAGTATTCTATCTTCTGAAGCTGTATAAAAATAAATGAAAGCAGAATTTGGCTTTTAAGACTATGAATGTGTAGCATTCCAATACTCTCCTCAATAAGTAGAAACCACTACTGTGAAAAATCCTTCAGTAAACAGTAGTTACCTCTTTTTCAAAGTTGAAATCTCTTTGCTTTTTTTTTTCAAACTACTTCTACATTTAGTCAATAAATACATCATTTCTGACAACTCAAGCCATGGTGATGAATGTGATGTTATCTATACTGACTGGCAGGAGGGGTATTAGAAATTTCTGGAAACTTAAACTATTGATAAACATGTTGACAGTTACATTATCTAAAAGTGGTGATATTTGCAAGTTATTCCATTTTTCTGAATGAGTATTCCAATGAAATAACTATTTTGTCTGTTATCAGTTTCTAATCATACTCAAGACAACAGCCTCCTAAGGGTTTTCAATCTCAGTGCTAAAGATGGATAACATTTAAAAAAAAAAGATTTTAAAATGTTTTACTCATTGTTCAGAATATGTTTTGTATTAACATTTTAAAAATGCAAAATATCACTTGAACTTGAAGTAGATGTTTTCTAAACTCCAGTTCTCATCTTAACAGATGTATTTTTTTTTCAAATGCAGTTGCTGGAGAAGTGTCAACCAATTCTGTAGCTTTCCCCTTTTTCCCCTCACCCCTTCTTGTTGGTTTCAACTAACACAAAAGTCAGGATCGTGAGATTTTAGAGGGGAAAGGAGGCTTTTGACATTATTTTATAGATAAAGAGGCTGAGGCCCAGGGAAATAAAGTCAAAGTTTGCATAGCATAAGAAGGAATTCAGTAGTAAGCTGGAATTCAAACCCAGATGCTTGGACTCCAAAGCTTCTTTCCACTACATCAATTCCTCCATGCAAAAATAGCAGAAATATTCAATTCAGGGCTGAGAAATTCCCACTGCTTGATGTTTCTTTCTTTTTTTATGGTCTCCCACTTGAATAATTGAATATAATTCCAGTTCTTTTTCACTGTGGCAAGAATTGGAGAAATATGGCAAAATACAAAGGAATTATGAAATATAGCCCCTGTTATCAGATCATTTATAATGTAGTGGAAAGAAAGTATGTAAATTACCAGAGTATTTGCACTTCACTAAGTCTGCCAGTGGTACCATATTTCACTCAGTATCCCAAGTTTGAAATTTTGATGATACCTTTGACTCTTCTTTCTCCTTCATCTTTCATATCCAATCAATTACCAATTAGATTCCCAATTATCTATAGGTTCCACTTATATAATATGGGATAAAGTCATAGAATTTGAGCTGAAAGAGACCTCAGAGGACATCAGAGGGACCTAGATATATCTAGATGTATTTCCTTTTATTTCCACTGCTATCACCCTAACATAGGCCCTCATTTTCATCCCCTAGAATCTAGAACAGGGGTGGGGAACCTGCAGCCTGGAGGCTACATGTGGTCTTGAAGCTGTAGGTTCCCCACTCCTGGTCTAGAACATAGGTTCTTAACCTGGGTTCTGTGAATTTGTTTTGACTCTTTAATATTTGAGTACAATTTACTTCTTTTGTAATCATATATTACTTTATATAATTAAAAACTTTCTGAGAAGTCCTCCATAGGCTTCCAGAGACTGAAAAAGAGATCCATGGGAAAGAAAAGGTTAAATACTCCTACCCTAGACTATTGTAACAGCCTCAAAAAGGATTTTCTGTCTCCATCTTCCCTTTCTTCCCTAATACCCCCATTTATCCTTCATACCACTGCTAGACTAATCTTTCTTATAAATAGATCTAATTACACCACTCCTGTGCTCAAAAATCCCTGTTGCCCAAAAAGAAAAATTCATATTCTCTGGTCTGACATTCAGAACTATCCTGAGTCACCTACCTCTCCAGCTTTATCTCCTGTTGTCACACAGGCTATGCTACATTCAAGTCCAAATGAACTATCCTCCTTCCTTGGAACTTGCCCTGTACTCCCTTCCCCCTATATCTTTAACTACATTGTTCCTGATTTTTATTGTCTCTTTCCCTCTTTTGTCTATTATTATTGCTTTTTCTAATACCAATAATAATAATGGTACCTAGTACTTAGATAGTGCTTTAAGATGTGCAGAGAACTTTGTAAATACCTCATTTGATGGTCACAACCACCCTTCAAAGTGGGTGCTATTATTATCCTCCTTTTTACAAATGAACAAACTAAGGCAAATTGAGATTAAGTGACTTGCCTAGCTAGTCCCATACAGAAAATGTTTGAGCCTGTATTTGAACTGAGGTTTTCCTGATTCCAGGTATATAGTTCTCTCCACTTGGCTGCCTAGTATAAATTCTTATACATCTTTTCAAGTCCAACTTAAATGTCCCCTCTTCCATGAAATTTTTCCTGGTTCTGTCATCAGCAATGACCTTCCCCCTCAGAGTCCACATAGCACTTTGTTTTCTATCTCACATGCATTTATCATAAATTACTTTATAGTTATCAGAGTTTATATCTCACCTTATTTCTAGACCATAAGCTATATAAGGATATAGACTATTTTATTCCCAAATGACTACCACAGTAAAGATAATAGGTGTTTTTTTTTAAAGGTTTGCTAAACTGAATTAAAATGGTGGTTCCTACTAACTAAGAGACTGCAAATGCCTGATTTTAAAAGAAGAGTTAGATGTATGGAAGACGAAGAGAGAACACAGATAACTACTCTACCACCACCCGGACTATATGGGAACAGGAAAGGGAAAGAATAAGCATTTTTAAGTGTCAATTATGTACCAGATACTGTGCTAGGCACTTTACAAATGTTATCTCATGAAAGTCTCATATAAAATGCTATTTTACTGTTGAGGAAACTGAGGTAGACAGAGGTTAAGTGACCTGTCCAAGTTCATATAGCTAGCTAGTAAGTGTCTGGGGCTAGTTTTGAACTCAGGTCTTCCTGACTCCAGGCTCAGCATTCTATCCATTGTGACACCTAGCAGGATAGTCTCACAAGGCTAATAATTTGTAGAGTAGGTATAGTTAGGAACTAACTGTGAGTATATGGAAGAGGTGTTTAAAGTTACTATCATGTACTAAATATTTGGAAAATTCAGTATGGACAGAATTTTAGTCTTGTTCTTGGAATTACTAGATGGTGAAATTAGAGTATAGAAAGGGACTTGGCTGTGTAGAAGCTAAAAGAATATTAATATAAGTAGTTTAATGGATGACAAAAAGCATTTATTAAGCACCTACAGTGTGCCAGACACTATGTTAAGCACTGGAGATAAAAAAAGAAACAAAAGATGGCCCTTGCCTTCATAATCTAATGGGGGAGACAAAAACGAAACAAGTATGTACAAACAAGCTGTATAAAGGAGAAAGAGGAAATCATTAACAGAAGGAAGGCACTGGAATTAAGAGGGATTGGGAAAGGCTTCCTATACAAGATGGGATTTTAGTTGGGACTTGAAGGAAGCCAGAGAAACCAGCAGGCTGTGATGAGTATGAAGAGCATTCCAGGCATGGGAGACAGCCAGAGAAAATGTCCAGAGCTCAGAGATGGAGTGTACTTCTCGTGGAACAGCAAGAAGGTCTGTGGTAGGGAATAAGGTGCAAGAGTACTGCAAGGGCAAGGGGGAACTTTGGTTATGAAGAGCTTTGGACTCCAAACAGAAAATTTTGTATTTCATCTGGGGGGGATGAAAAAGCAAAGTAAAAAGCAACTGTAAATTATTGAGTATAGAGATGATATCGTAGCATATGAACTTTAGGAAAATCATTTTGGTGGCCAAATGCAGGATGGATTGAAATGAAGAGAGAGACTGGAGAGAGGCAGACCCACCAGCAGACTATTACAGTTGTCCATATGTGAGATGATAAGGGCTTGCACCAGAGTAGTGGCAACGTCAAAGAAAAGAAGGTCATATTCAAGAGATCAATGTCAAGGGTATCAAATATGGATCCCTGACAGTCTGGGATGATCTATCCAAATATGGATTCCTGCAGGGATACTAGAATGAGACTTATTAGCAGAAGTTTGGGAAGAATGAGAGGGAAGGTAGTAAAGATGTAATTTTAATAAAAGGATTTGTTATATAAAACTTGGACCTCAAAAGGCTGTACCCAAGGACCTAGAAGGCTATATGTAGCCTTAAGGCTACAGCCCTACCTTAGCAGTTTCCAAACAGGAAAAAGTTCATCTATCAGTGAAAGTAGAACTAGAGCTGGTGAGAGTAGATCTGTGAAATACTCTACATTGTACCACACAAATATAAAAAGAAATGTTTGCTTTGTTAAATAACCCCTACATTTCATTCTGGGAGCAAATGAAGAGATTTTCAGGTGATAATTTATTCTCTAAGTCTGATTGTGGTATTTCCCTATAGAAAAAATGAATGAGATTCTTTTTAGGTTCATATAGTTTGCAGAGAATTTTTCAGTTTTGATATGTTTAGGCTTGACTTAAAGCAATGGTTATGATTTATACAAAGAAAGATCTTTAAAACAAATAATGAAAACATGCTTTAGTAATTTTGTTAAAGGAAATGGAAGTTAAGAAAACAAAATAATTTAAAATCATATGGAGCACTGCTCTGGGATCTCTCTCAGAACATGTATATTCACTAGCAGGTTGAGTCTCCAGAGAAGTAGCTGCTATATCTGGTTGTAAAGATAATCCTTTGGTTATCTAGTCATAATACTGCTGTTTATAAGCCCCCTCTGCTGTGCTTTCCATTAACAATTAGCCACTAGACTCAATTAACTCTTAGAAAAGGCATTTGTGGAAAATGGAGCCTAGATGATAGAATAATAAGAAGCAAGCAAGAAAGCAGCAACAGGATTGGCTCAGACAGGTCCTCTCAGAAATGCGCAGAGCCCAGCCTGAACATGAAGACCAAAGTCAAGAAGTAAGTTGGAAGGATGAAAGAACAAACAAAGAAAAAAAGAATCCCACATAAAAATATTAAGGTGAAAGGGATGCTCAAGACATATACATACATATATATATATGAAAGAAAAAAGAGAGAAACTCAAAAACATCTACAAGCAAAGCCTTAAAGAAAAACACATATTCAGCACAAACTCAACTGGAATTCCTGTAAAATATGAAGCAAGAGTTTTTTTTAAGAGTTTAAAATATTTTTAAGAATGAAATGAGAGCAATGGAGGGAAAAATATTTTTAAAATGAGAGTTATGGAAGAAAGAATTGGAAAGGAAATTAATAGAATGAAATATAAGGTACAAAATCTTTCCAAAGTACTGAAAATTAGAATGGAACAAGTAGAAGCAAATGACTTCATGGGAAAATAAGAAATATATTAAACAAAGTCAAAAGCCTAAAAAGACAGAAAAGATAAGGTATCTCATATCAAAAATAACTGATCTGGAAAACAGACTGAGGAGAAAACATTAAGAATTATTAAACTACTTGAAAGCCATAACCAAAAAAAGCATAATGCTATATTTCAAAAAATCTTGAAAGAAAACTGTCCAGGTCTCTGAGAACCAGAGGGCAAAGTGAAAATATAATATGATCACCTCCTGAAAGAAATCCCAAATGAAAATTCCAACAAGTACAATAGCTAAAATCTAGAAGTTGCAGATCAAAGAAAAAATACTGTGAGCAGCCAGTAAGAAAGAATGCAAGAACCAAGGAGCCCGATTCCAGATCTCACATAATTTAGCATCCTCCACCATAAAGAGAGCTATTTAAAATTGTCAAAGATGATGCTGTTAAAGTGTTGTACTCAATGTCACTGCAAATTTGGAAAATTCAACAGTGGCCACTGGATTAGAAAAGATCAGTTTATGTCCCGATCCCCAAAAAAGGACAATGCCAAAGAATGTTCGAATTACCAAACAATTGCATTCATTTTACATGCCAGCAAGTCTCTGCTTCAAGTTCTGCAAGCTTGGCTTCAGTAATATGGGAAATGATAATTACCAGAAGCGCAGTCCAGTTTTTGAAGAGGCAGAGGAACCAGGGACCAAACTGCCAACATTCACTGGATTATGGAGAAAGCAATAGAGTTCCAGGGGGGGATGAATCTACCTCTGCTTCTTGGTTTCACTAAAGCCTTTGACTATGTGTATCAGAATAAAATACGGTAGGTTTTCAAAAAAGATGGGAGGGAGTATCAGATCATCTTACTTGTCTCCTAAGGCAACTGTATGTGGGTCAAGAAACAACAGTGAGAACTAAACATGGAAGAATTCATTGGTTTAAGATTGGAAAATGAGTATGACAAAGCTGTATATTATCACTTAATTCATTTAACTTATATACAGAGTACATGACATGAAATGCCAGGCTGGATGAATCAAAAACTGGAATTAAGGCTTCCAGGACAGATATCAATAATCTCAGATATGCAGATGATACCACTCTGATGGCAGAAAGTGAAGAAGAATTAAGAAGCCTCTTGATAAGAGTGAAAGAAGAGTGTAAAAACTGGCTTGAAGCTTAACATTAAAAAAAAAACTAGATCATGTCAATGGTCCCATCACTTCTGGCAAACAGAGGGAGAACAGTACTGTCAGTAATGTCAAGGATCATTGCAGATGGCAACTGCAGCCACATAATGAAAAGACACTTGCTCCTTGAAAGGAAAACTACGGCAGATGCAGACAGCATACTAAAAAGGAGACGTTCAAAGAGTCAAAGCTACTGTGGCAGTCTGTGTCCTATTGGCCTTACATCAATATGCAATTGATCTATTCCAAGTCAGAGATCCTCTCTAAGATCTAGATTCCCTACAAGGCTCTCTAATCCTCAAGTGAGGCCCTTTCACTGAATCCAAACTTCACAGAACAAATCCCCTTAATAAAAGGATTTGTTCTGTAAAACTTGGACTCAGAAGGCCACACCCAAGGACCTGGAGAGCCACATATGGCCTCAAGGTCCCAGGTTCCTCACCACTGGTCTAGAATTTTTTATTTTCACCTAAATTGGCCTTACTCTTATATCTTATTTTCTGCAGTTAAAGGCATACACTCTTATAAAACACCAAAATGTTAAAAAAAACAACAACACAGCTTTAAGTTGCCAATTAACCTAATTATACCAACTCCAGACCTGAATTTAAGTAATCTTAACCAAGTATCACCCATTTTGGTGTTTAACATGCCATATAAAATGGAAGGAAGATTACATTAAAAACATATCACAATAATATTTAACATTTCTTTGTTCTTTCAGTAAATGATGAGTAGAAACTCTGCCATTCAGAGAAACATCATTTTTCCAGTGAAAAATCTCTTGTACTTTGATGTACCTAAGCATAACTTAATATCTGTACACATGCAAATGCAATATTGGATCAGGCAATTGATTGTACAATGAAACTTCATAGGTGCATTTTGAAGTATATAAGTACCTCTCTCTGAGGAGAAAAAGAGTCTTTAATATTCCAACCCCAAGTTCTCCCCAAAACAAAATTAACTTCCAAAAAGAAGACTGGGATTTCCCCACTATTTCCACTGTGAGTTGAGTCTCTTCTATTGCAGCAGATAAATGAAGGCAATGCCTGAAAGGTTAGAATATCTGTATCAGTAACACTCCCAGGGTATCCTAAATGTATTCAAAAAAGCAAAATTTTGAGGGGGAAAAATTTCTTTGACTGGAGAGCTTGTCATATTATGGGAGTCTATAGTGTGTGCAAGATGAATTTCCTATTGATGTAAAGTGTTCTTCTTCATAAAGAAATCACTGCTAAACAATCACTTTCAGACACCACAAAACTATTACCGCAATCCTGAGAGGTACTGACTGACAAATCACAATTTTGATTATTAGCTCCTGACACTGACAAACAATTCAAGTCACATATTAGCAGTCTGAACTTCAATGAAACCTTCCTGACATTCCTAAAAACACGAAAGTGATCTTAGAAACTGTCGCTTTAAAGTGTGTTAGATGAACTGGATCTTCACAATGACTGGGGTTTTGGAAGATAATGAAACATGAAGTTTATTACCTGCTAACAAACCTTGGCTAATATTTAGAACCTTCTACAAGTGCTTACCTTTTTGTGTAACCCTCATAATTGCTAATTTGTATTTATCTCCCAAGAGAATGTAGGTTCTTTGCATATAATAAGTGCCTAATAAATGTTTGCTGGATTGAAGAGTGATTCAAAATTTAAGGAAGGTTGTTCACTGGATTATTTATACAAACCTCAGTTTTTAAGAGATAATTCTTTCAACAAAGTGTGCTAAACTCAATCCTATTGATCGAGTTATGTACATTAGTCATATTTTATGATGCAACAAAGAGTTTGATTTCAGGTTGATAATTCCATGCCATGAAGAGGAAAATTGGAGAATGTAACAGACAGTGGAATAAATGTCACTTTTCTGTGGAAAATATACGAGAACTGAGGGCTCAAAAAGTACTAACATGTCTATGGTAGGTTGGAAATAAAATAGATGTCTAGCAATTGGGGAAGGGTTAAACTAATGGAATATTACTGTGGCCTGGAAAATAATGACTATGAAGAATACAAAGAAACATAGAAAGACCTTTTATGAAAACCGTCTTCTTTTCATCAGAGCAAAATAAATAGGAAAAAGGTACATAGTGACTATGGCAATTTACATGGAAAAATAAATAATAACAACAAAATCAAAACTGAGTGTTGTGAACTTATAATGACCAACTTTGGCCTTAAAGGAGAAATATTAGAATGCACTTCCCTTCCTCCCTTCTTTGCAGCAACAGGGTGGTTGCATGAGTGTGCAGCTGACATAGCAAACTTTGTTGACATAATAGTTTTGCTGACTTTTTTTTTTGCCTTTTTTGAAATCTTTGTTATGAGATGGTTCTCTGAAAGGGGGAAGGATAGAAAAATGAAGATGCTATAAAAGCAAAAGTTATTAATTTTTTTTAACTTGGAAAGGGAAGGGAATAGAAGAGAATGGAAGGGAAGGGATTGGAATCTGTAAGACTCATCCTCATGAGTTCAAGTCCAACCTCAGAAGCTTACCAGCTTCATGATCCTGGGCAAGAAAAGGCAAGTCAGTTAACCCTGTTTGACTCAGTCTCCTCATTTGTAAAATGAGCTGGAGAAGAAAATGGCAAACCACTCCAATATCTTTGCCAAGAAAATTCCAAAATGGGATCACAAAGAATCAGATATGATTGAAATGACTGAACAATAACAAAGAAGGTATAATTTTTACATAGCTTTCCTTATAGGGCTATTATGACAATGAAACAAAATAATCTAAAAAGAATGTTTTATTAACCATAAATGCATTATGTAAAGGTGAATTATTGCCATTTTAATAATAATAAGACCTTCCTCTATCATTACATCCCACTTTTAATTTTTACCATTTTCTAAACTTCTGTGTTCATCTGTCACTTAACCATATGCTGCCTTCTACTGTTACTCAAATTTTCAGATTAACTGTGCATTAGTCTTGGCTTCCCAATGAATATGCTTGTGGATATATTGAGTGCTGTGTTGCTGAACAGTTCTTATCTCAATCTAATGAAGAAGAGGCAATGTTTTTTATGACCCAAAACACCACTGTAAGAATTTTTTTCTAAACAAATTATACGACAGTTTAGTTAAGATGTACCTTTGAATTTGACTCAGCTGACACTTCAAAAAAATTGTCTAATTCACTGATTAAATGACATGAGAATATGGGGGAGGATTTATATAATCTATGGGAAAGAAAATGTTAGTTTTCTTTTTAGAATCATAGTGGTAGCCATATGTCAGGAAAGCCATTTAATTTCCATAAGCCTCAGTTATTTCAACTGAAAAATGGGGATGACAATATTTACATTACCTACTTCATAGGGTTGTTGCGAGTAAAGCACTATAAAATCACCAGCTCTTAAAAACAGCATTAGATTCACTATTAAAAGCCTTCCTTTATAGGAAGCCCTGGCATTATAATAATAATAATAGTAATAATAATAATAATAGCTATTATCAGTTTTCATATACCAAAAATGTATAAAATAAACCCAAGTACAGTAAGAATGCTAGAATATTTGCTGTCCACAGGGAAAACTAGTCTTTACACATACCACCAACACAATAATGTCAAAAAACTTGCTATAAAACATGTCATTTTTCAAGGAAATAGTTTAAGGCCATTATAGTTCTGCCTAGCATTAAATCTCCTATAATAAAGAGAACTAAGTACAACTTTCAAATTAAAGAGGAAGTCAAGCTAAAATATCTTCTTAGTAAATTTTGCTTATAGATGGTATCAAGGCATATGGCTTCACCAAAAAAAACACATTAAATAGCTCCGCCATCTGGTGAAATATTTCCTTAATGATATAAGAAGCTTCAAGGTCAAAACCTATATCTAAACATGCAGATGTGCACACTTTCATGTTTGTCAATACATATCAATATTTTGTCTAGACCCTCCCCAGCTGGAAAATAAAGCACTGGAAATACATACATACATATATATGTGTGTGTGTGTGTGTGTGTGTGTGTGTGTGTGTGTGTGTGTGTGTGTATGTTTAACAGAACACATACAAAAAATTTAAATCAATTATAACCAAAACTTGAAGTATATACAAATATAAACCACATAAGAAGTGTTTAATCAAAAATTCAATCTCAAAATGGCACCTTTATGAGAAAAATTTTGAGTGTTAATTTTAGAAATTTTTCCTTTTTCCAATGGTTGTGATTAATGTGAAATTCAGAATAAAGAAATCACCATTTTTAAAGAAATACCTCAATCAACATGGATTTTCACAAAGTAAAAAAGAGGTAAAAGTGAGAGCACCTGGCACTTTCCATGATTCATGAATCATAAATAGAGCATTTGACAACTATTAACTAATCAAATTCCCAAAGAGTACCAAATCAATCTGAAGGGAAATTCATAAACTTCTCATACCCATAGTGACTATCTCTTTATGCTAGTTACTAAAAGGTGATGCTGTTATAGTGTCAGATCAAATTGCCAACATTTGCTGGATTATGGAGAAAGAAGGCATTTCTGGGGGGAAAAAAATCTGCTTCTACTTCACTTCTACTTCAGACCTTTGACTATGTGGATCACAACAAAATGTGGCAAGTTCTCAAAGAGGTGGAAACACCAGATCATTTTACTTGTCTCCTAAGGAACTAGGGTGTAGACCAAGAAGCACCAGTTAGAACCCAACATGGAACTAATGATTAGTTTAAGATTGGAAAAGGAATAAGACAAGGTTGTATAATGTCATCTTATTTATACTAAATTATAATTAAATTTATATATAAAGTACATCTTGCAAAATGCCAGACAGGAAGAATCAAAAGTCAGAATTAAGGTTGCCAGGAGAAATGTCAACAATCTCAGATATACAGATGATGCCACTCTGATGGCAAACAAGTAAAGAACTAAGAATGTAGAAGTTGGCTTGAAGCCTAACATTAAAAAACAAAAAAAACAAAAAAACCAATCTTGACAACCAGAGGGAGAAGAAATGGAAGCAGTGTCAGATTGTTTTAATTTGCATTTCTCCAATCAATAGTGAGTTAGAATATTTTTTCATATGGTTATAGATAGCTTTAATTACTTCATTTGAAAATTTATATCTTTTGATTATTTATCAATAAGGGAATGGCTCTTATTTTTATAAATTTGACAGATTTCTCTATATGTCAGAGAAATGAGACCTCTATCAGAGAACTCTGATTCAATTTTTTTTCACATTTAATATTGCTACCTGTATTTTCTCTCCATCCTATTCCCCCTGCCCCACTTATTCTATTCTCTCTCCTTTCATCCTGTTCCTCCTCAAAAGTATTTTGCTTCTGATTACTCCTTCCCCCAATCTCCTCTCCCTTCTCCCCCTTCTCTTATTCCCTTCCTCTTCTACTTTCCTGTAGGGTGAGATAGATTTTTATATTCCATTGCCTGTGAATCTTAAAATCCCTTTAAACCAATTCTGATGAGAGTAAGGTTCACTTACTTCCCCTCACTTCCCCATTCTTCCCCTCCATTGTAAAAGCTTTTTCTTGTATGTGAGATAATTTACCCCATTCTACCTTGCCCTTTCTCTTTCTCTCAGTACATTCCTCTCTCATACTTTAATTTTATTTTTTAGATATCAGAACTTCATAGTCAACTCATACCTGTGACCTCTGTCTAAATATACTCCTTCTAACTACCCTAATAATGAAAAAGGTCTTATTAGTTACAAATATCATCTTCCCATGTAGGAATGTAAACAATTTAACCTTATTAAGTCATTGATTATATTTCCCTTTGCTGGTTGCCTTTTTCTGCTTCTCTTGAGTTTTGCATTTGAAAGTCAAATTTTCTATTTAGTTCTAGTCTTTTCATTGAGAATGCTTGAAAATCCTCTATCTCATTAAATATCCATTTTTTTTCCTGAAGGATTATACTCACTTGTGCTGAGTAGGTGATTGTTGGTTGTAATCCTAACTCTTTTGCTCTCCAAAATATCATATTCCATGCCCTCTTATCCTTAAATGTAAAAGCTGCTAAATCTTGTGTTATCCTGACTGTGACTCCAGGATACTTGAATTATTTCTGGCAGCTTCAATATTTTCTCTTTGACCTGGGAACTGTGGAATTTGGCTATAATATTCTTGGGAGTTTTCATTTTGGGATCACATTCAGGAGTTGATTGGTGAATTCTTTTGATTTCTATTTCACCCTCTGGTTCTAGAATATCAGAGCAAGTTTCCTTGATGATTTCTTGAAAGATGAGGTATAAGCCCTTTTTTTGATCATGGCTTTCAGGTAGTCCAATAATTTTTAAATTATCTTTCCTGAATCCATTTTTTAGATCAATTGTATTTCTAATGTAGATATTTCACATTGTATCTTCTATTTGTTCATTCTTTTGGCTTTGTTTTATTGATTCTTGGTTTCTCATAAATTTGCTCCATTCTAATTTTTAAGGAATTATTTTCTTTGGTGAGCTTTTGGACCTCATTTTCTGTTTGGCCAATTCTGCTTTTTAAAGCATTCTTCTCCTCATTGGCTTTTTGGACACCTTTTGGCCATTTGCCTAGTCTGTTTTTTATGTTGTTATTTTCTTCAGTATTTTTTTGTGTCTTCTTCACCAAAGTGCTGACTCTTTTCTCATGATTTTCTTGTATCACTCTTATTTCTCTTTCCACTTTTCCTCTACCTCTTATTTGATTTTCAAAATCTTTTCTGAGCTCTTCTATGCCCCGAGACAAATTCGTATTTCTCTTAGAGGTTTCAGATGTAGGAGTTTTGATTTTACTATCTTTTTCTGAATGTATGTTTTCATCTTATCATCATCACAACTTTCTATAGTCAGAGTTTTTTCCCAATTTTTTTGCTTATTTTCCCAGGCTATTACTTGACTTTTAACTATTAGTTAAAGTGTGGCTTTGCTTCAAGGATGGAGGATGCATTGCCCCAAGTTTCAGGAGTTTTGTGTAGCTACAAAAACAGATACTTCTAGAAACTTGTAAGTTTGCAGTTTTTCCAAGGTGGTATGATCTAAGGAGAGGAGTTTACTACTCTCCTGGACTATGCTCTGATCTGTGAGCAACACAAGCACACTTTTCTGCCCTGGAAATGTGAGGAACATCCCCCTCCACTGCTGCACAAGCTCTGTTATGCTGGTGCTCCTCCTCATCCTGGAACTGCCACACAGTATTGGGACTTAGATTCGAGTATAGGCAAAACAATAGAGTCCTGCCTCAGTACTAGCAAAGAAACCTCTATAATCTCCTTCTGACCAGTTGTCCTTTGGGCTGGGGGCCTCAGAAGCAGTCACTGATACTTCCATTACTGATTCAGTTACCCTCAAGCATAGCTCCTGGACTAGTAGTGCTGTGCTGTGCTGGCAGGGCCTGCGTTGGACTGCACTCCACTCCTATCCTCACATGACAGACCTTTCCTGCTGATCTTCTAAGTTTTCCCTGGTGTCTGTGGTCTGAGTGGTCCAGAAACAGCCACAGCTGCTAGCAATTCAGTTGCCACAAGTCTGCCCAAGGCCCACGGGGCCTGGTCTACACTGGCACAGGCTGTGGCAGACTGCTCTCTTCTCTCAGCCTGTTGCAGCAGACCTTTCCTGCTGACCTTGTAAGTTGTGTTGGGCTGGAAATTTGTTTCACTCCATCTTTTTATGGGTTCTACTGCTCTTGAATTTGTTTAGAATCATTTTTTAAAGGTATTTGGAAGGCTCTGGAGGAGACTTCAGGCAAGTCCCTGCCTTAACTCCACCTCCTTGGTGCTGCTCCCTAGGACTACTTCTTCTTAAAAGAGCAATTTTAGAACCAAGGATAACTAACTTCAAATAAAGTTGGAATTAAAGTGTAAGAATCCCATTTTGGAGACTCCTAAAACATGTGTTTGACTAGCTTTAGAGAAGAAAAAAATCTTGGATTTCCTTTATTTAAAAAATTTTGCATAGTTGAGTACTTAAATAACTCCATCTCAGAAAAGGAAGTTGAACAAGCCATCAATGAACTCCCTAGGAAACAATCTCCAGGGATAGATGGATTCACAAGTGAATTCTATCACACATTTAAAGAACAGTTAATTCCAATACTATATAAACTATTTGGGAAAATTGCCGAAGGAGTCCTACTAAATTCTTTTTATAATACAAATATGGTTCTGATATCTAAACTAGAAAGAGCCAAAACAGAGAAAGAAAATTATAGACCAATTTCTCTAACTTATATAGATGCAAAAATAAGATATTAGCAAAAAGAATACAGCAACTTATCATGAGAATAATACATTATGATCAGGTAGGATTTATACCAGGAATGCAGGGCTGGTTCAGTATTAGAAAAACTATTAGCATTATTGATCATATCAACAACATAACTAATAGAAACCACATGATTATCTCAATAGATGCAGAAAAAGCTTTTGACAACATACAACACCCATTCCTATTGAAAACACGAGAAAGCATAGGAATAAATGGAACTTTCCATAAAATAATAAGCAATATCTGCTTAAAACCATCAGCAAGCATTATATGCAATGGGGACAAGCTAGACGCATTTTCAGTGAGATCAGGGGTGAAACAAGGATGTTCATTATCACCACTGTTATTCAATATGGCATTAAAAATGCTAGCTATAGCAATAAGAGAAGAAAAAGAAATTGAAGGAATTAGAATACGATGATATACTTAAGAGAATCCCAGAGAATCAAGTAAAAAAAACTACTTGAAATAATAAACAACTTTGGCAAAGTTGTAGGTTACAAAATAAACCCACATAAATCATCTTCATTTCTATATATTACTAACAAAGCCCAACAGCCAGAGATAGAAAGAGAAATCCCATTTAAAGCTATGGTAGATACTATAAAATATCAGGGAATCTACCTGCCAAAACAAACCCCGGGACCATATGAACACAATTACAAAACACTTTTCGCACAAATAAATTCAGATCTAAGTAAGTGGAAAAACATCAGTTGTTTGTGGCTGACTGAGCTAATATAATAAAAATTACAATTCTATCTAAATTAATTTACTTATTCAGTGCGATATCAATCAAACTACCAGATAATTATTTTGTAGAACTAGAAAAAAATAATATCAAAATTCATCTGGAAGAACAAAAGGTCCAGAATTTCAAGGGAACTAATCAAAAGGAATGCTAGGGAAGGTGGCCTAACTCTACCAGATCTCAAATTGTATTATAAAGAAGCAATCATCAAAACAACTTGGTACTGGCTAAGAAACAGAAGGGTAGTCCAGTGGAATAGGTTAGGTACTCAAGACACAGTAGTTAATGAATATAGCAATCTACCGTTTGATAAACTCAAGGACCCCAGCTTCTGGGATAAGAACTCACTGTTTGACAAAAATTGCTGGGAAAACTGAATAACAGCATAGCAGAAACTGGGCATAGACCAATGCCTGACACCATACACAAGAATAAAGTCCAAATAGATACATGATCTGGGTATAAAGACTGATATTATAAATAAAATTAGGGGAACAAGGAATAGTGTATTTGTCAGATTTATGGAGAATGGAGAAATTTATGACCTAACAAGAGATAGAGAACAATACAAAGTGCAAAATGGATAATTTTGATTATATTAAATTGAAAAGTTTTTGCACAAACAAACCCAATGCAACCAAGATTAGGAGGGAAGCAGAAAACTAGGAAAGACTTTTTGCAACTACTGTCTATGATAAAGGCCTCATTTCTAAAATATATAGAGAACTGAGTCAAATGTACAAGAATACAAGTCATTCCCCAATTGATAAATGGTCAAAGGATATGAACAGGACATTTTCAGAGGAAGAAATTAAAGCTGTCTATAATATACGAAAAAATTCTCTAAATCACTATTGATTAGAGAGATGCAAAACAAAACAACTCTCAGGTACCACATCACACCTATCAGATTGACTAATATGACAAAACAGGAAGATGATAAGTGCTGGAGAAGATGTGGGAGAGTTGGAAAACTAATTCATTGTTAGTGAACTGTGAGCTGATCCAACCATTCTATAGAGCACTTTGGAACTATGCCCAAAGGGCTACAAAAATCTGCCTACCCTTTGACCCAGCAATATCGCTTCCGGGACTCTATCTCAAAGAGATCATAGAAATGGGAAAAGGTCCCATATATACAAAAATGTTTATAGCAGCTCTCTTTGTGGTGGCTAAAAACTGGAGATCAAGGGGATGTCCATCAATTGGGGAATGGCTGAACAAGTTGTGGTATGTGAATATAATGGAATACTATTGTGCTATAAGAAAAGATGAACAGGAAGACTTCAGAGAAGCCTGGAAAGACTTATATGAACTGATGTTGAGTGAAAGGAGCACAATCAAGAGAACTCTGTACACAGTAACAACACAATGTGCAAGGAATTTTTCTGGTAGACTTAGTACTTCATTGAAATACATGGACTTAAAATATTTCCAATGGACTCTTGAGGCAAAATGCCTTCCACATCCAGAGAAAGAACTATGGAATTGGTTTGCAGATAGAAACAGACCATTTTCTTTTGTATTATGTTTTGTTTTGTTTTGTTTTATGGTTTCTCCCATTCATTTTAATTCTTCTGTGCAACATGCATTTAATAGCAATGTATATGTAGAACTTATATAAGATTGTACGGTCTCTCAGGGAGGGAGTGGGGAGAGAGGGGGGAATGACAGGGAGCGAGTGGAAAAAAGTCTAAGATATATGGAAGTGATTGTCAAACACTGAAAACAAATAAAATAATTCAATTAAAAAATAAAGACCATAGCTTAAAAAGACAAAAAAAATCGTATAGATTGATTTTTTAAATTTTAGAAATAATTCCAACAAATTACTTTTCTTTCTACAGAAGATAATGAGCCTATTAAACAAAATAATAGTAGAGCAAGGATTAAATGGTCTCTAACAGAATACAAAATTGATGGATCTATGTTTTCCAGCACATTCATTGAAAGGATTAGCTATAACCAATGGAGTAGCTATAAAATGTTGGGTTCCTAACCCAGATAGGTTCCTAAGAATGGTCAGGTGATCAGAAGAAAATTTCCTTCAATGGTGTTATTGGAGTCCTTCAGAAAAGAGCAGATACAATCTAGCTCTCAAAGCTGCAGGGTATTCTGAAGTGTTACTTCCCATTTGTGGAAAAAGTAAGGTATTGTCAGCATGTCTGAGAAATGAAGAGCAACTCCAATCACTGACCAATGACCACTGATGGGCAAGCAAATCCAAGAGTGCTGGAAATGGTGGTGCCCCCCAGACCACTGGTTTTGTTTCCAGCATGACCTCCATAGCTATCATCCTGGGAAACCACTCATATAGAGATGAGATCTGGTGACTGATTCTGCTGGTGCTGGAGTCCCTGCCTCCTCAAACGTGTAATGTAGTTTTTCATATAGAACCTTTCTCACCTTTCATTTCAAATGTTAGATTAGTGGGTTAATAAATTATTTCCAACGTTTCAGGGGCTATACAGAATCTAAGATTTGATGACCTAAAATTTACCTTGCAGAAAGACTTATAGCTTCCATAGCATTTAGAGACATAACATAGAAAAAGCATGGGACTTGAAGTCAGGAGACATGTGGGCTGTCATCCAGATCCCAGCACTAGATATATGACCTTGGGCAAGTCCTTTAACCTCTGTGAACCTTGGTTTTCTCATCTGTAAAAAGAGGGGCTAATAACACTTGGAAGCCCATGAGACAGAAAGTGCTTTGCAAACTCTAAAGCCCCACATGAATGTGCTATTGTTGTCATTGCTGTTGCTCCTATTAATATCATCATCACCATCATCATTATTATACCTTGAAAGGATTTTAGAAATTGATTGGTTCTACCTCTCTATAGATAAGGAAACTGAAACCCCCAAAAGATGAGGTGACTGAAGTACAAAGAGTCAAGAAGAGTGGCAGTCAAGAAGCTATTCAGTCATGTCCAACTCTCTGGAATCCTGTTGGAGGTTTTCTTGGCAAAAATCCTAGAGTGATTTGCCATTTCCTTCTCCACCTCATTTTACAAGAGGAACTGAGGCAAACAGGGTTAAGTAACTTACCCAGGGAGACACAGCTAGGAAGTATCTGAGGCCAGATTTGAACTCAGATGAATCTTCCTGACTCCAGCCTAGCACCACCTACCTGCACCATCTGCATACACTGTACCACCTATCTGCCCTCGAGAAGTCAGGAAGACTTAAGTCCAAATCTAGCCTCAGACACTTAATAGCTGTGTGATTTTGGGCAAGTCACTCTTTGCCTCAGTTTCCTCATCTTTAAAATAGGGACAATAATAATATCTAACTTCCAGGACTGTTATGAGGATCAAATAATACTTGTAAAATGCTATATTAATGCTAGTTAGTATCATGAGCTATTATTAAGTGACTCTCCAAATGCCACATAGGTGACACACTTGGGATGGAATTAAAATGGAGGTTCTCTACCCTTGCAGCCAGCATTCTTTTTACCATGTTGTGCTCTCCTAAGTCAAATGTTTTAAGGACATATGCTAAGTTGACACTACAAAGGCAAAAGAAAGACTTTTTCTCTGATTAATTTGGGCTATCTACACTTGCAATTACTAGGTCTACTCATTCAAAGCCAACCTAGAATCTGGACATCTGAGATGTACTATATGAAGTGAATACCTGTCTGAAATAATTCATCAGCACCTAGCATCTGGGAAACATATCTTTACGTCTTTTTAACTTTTTAAAAAATTATTAATGACCAGAGGAGTCTTCTTCTAACAAGCATGTTTGTAAAACAAGACCCAAAAGATTTAAAATTTTATGGGTCCTCAGCTTACTGCCAATTATGCTCTTCTGAGCAGAGATTTCAGTTATGGTATATAATTCTCCCCTTATATCATTATACATCTACTTTGCTTATATTCTAAAGAGGTTTCCTGGATTAAAAGTGCTTTGTGATTAAGTCCTGCTTGTCAAGGTGTTCATTAGTGTTCATTGAGGAGGACAATGCTGATTGCAGCAGGAGTAATGGAATATAGAAGAATGCAAATCACAGTGGTAGATAAACCCTTGAGGCCAAGTCCACAAATAAACTTTACCTTCATTTTCCCTCCCCACAACCCCGCCCCCAACTCTACTTCTGCTTAGTTTATTTTTGGAGATTCTGCTGGTAAAAGACCATCAAGAGCTAGAGAAAGCATAATGTGCTTTACATTCCCCTCCAAAAACAGACTGCTCTTCTATATTTACATGTTATTCTATTTTTAACTCTAACTTCCACCCCCAAAATACAATACAAATTACAATAAGAGGGCCTAGCACACTGCCAAGCTTCCTGTGGGTGATCAATAAATACTAGCTAATAATATCATTGATTTCAGATTCATTACAAAGAATTATAGGGATTGGATTGGTCAAAAGTAGCCACAAATTCAGTCTACCAAAATGCACAGATTTAGAGAGCTATGGGCAAAGAATCCAAAACTTATAATTAACACTGCTTATTTACATAGATAATTAACCAGTATTTGGAGAGCTGAACCCTGTCCACTATGAAGATGCCTCAGTAGGAGCCTTCACAATTAAAGCTCTCAAATGTGTTAGAGATCAATCAGTCAATTGACAGTTGTGTATGGAATACTTAATAATGGCATATAACAAAGCTGTTCTCAATAAAGGGAAATCATCACTCTGAGAGTGAATTTCAGAAATACTGAAATAGTTTTTAGTTATAATAAATTAAAGGAGTTAGGGTTAAATCAGCAACAAAAAGACTTTTTATTTTCCTTATGTAAGATATACAGTTTTCTTCCATAAAACTTTATTTTATGATAGGATTTAAGTACTTCATATTTTACCTTCTTTTTTTTAAATCTAGATTTGGTATAGGGAGCTTCCAATGAAGAAATGACTTCTACTGATGCACACAGGCAAGAAAGTGGCCAAGGAGGCTTTTAAGAGGTGACTTGCTCAGGGTTACAAAGTCAGTAGATATGTCCTGCACTCAGGTCTCTTGACTCCAAGGCCAGCCCTCTATTCATTATGCTATTACTGTTTCATGTAAAAACAGAATAGAATCTCTGGGCAATATTGGACAGATCAGCTGAATCTTAAACTTACAAGACTGGGCTACTTCTGCCAATTATATTCTTTGTGATTACAATTACATCTATTATATCTATACAATCTCCAATTACATCTACTGGATATAATTACATTCCAGTCTGTGTTTTGGCAAAAAAGACTCATGGCGTATGGGCATGCCTGACACAGGTGACTTTCTATATGTTAGTATAGACAAGGAATTCAGAAGCCATCTATCACTGCTGCTTTTCAAGAAATGTGGGGAATGCTAAAAGCCATAATTAATGGAATGTCTATATTCAGTGGGCCAACTTTTTCTCTAATGACCCTGACTCATTGGACCCAGAAAATTTTGGCATACTCCTAGCTCCTTCCACCCCCCATCCAAAGAATCTTTCCCTAGAAATAGCAGTGTTCCCCAGACTAGGAACCATCTACTTTCATCCAGGGCCCCACTACCATTATTTAGGGGTGCATTTTCTGCTGAGAAGCAGTCTACTGTTCTTGATAATTACCAAACCAATTACTGACCAACTGCCAAAGGCAAGCAAGCCCAAGAGCCCTGAGAATGGCAGTGCCCACCCAGACCACTTGTTCAATTTCAAAGTCAGCCTCCATCACCATCCCAAGAAACCACTCACGTGAAGTGGAGATCTGGCAACTGATTCTGCTGGGGCTAAAGCCCTTGCCTCCTCAGCTACTGAAGACTCAGAAAAGAAAGTTTTCACCATCAAACTGATAGTCTTCATTAGCAAAAATGACATCATTACTACTATTATTTATTGCTAGCTAGTTTTTATATAGTGCCTTAAGGTTTGTGAAGTGCTATCTCATTCATTATCTCTGTTATATCATGTGATCCTTAAAAACAACCCAAGCATTCATTACCATCTGCTTTGTTGGTACACTTAAGACTTTTCCATAGTACTTTTCCATCTGATTCAATTGAAAGCTTCCGTATTGTTTCCCACATTAGAATGTGAGCTTCTTGAGAACAAGAATTGTGTCTACTTTTCTATTTGTATTCCTATTTCTGAGCACAGTGTTTTCCATATAGTGACAAATTCTTTTTCATGCACTCATTCCTAATATTTGCTTCTGTCACATACTGACCTTCAGGATATGCTCCCACCTTTCTTAATAACGACTTTAGCACTTGGCCTATGATCTTTTCTTCCTCCATGTTCTTTGCAATCATTCTTGGGAATAACCTCCATATTCAATTGCTGATCCTTGTAACTCTGCCTCTCTTAATTCCTTCACTTTTTTCAACTCCTATGCTCTCTCATCTCTACTCTACTTCTCCATGTGCAGGTTGCCTTTACCTTCATGCAATCTATGAACTTAATATCATATTTTCAATTATTTGATGCAGAAAGAAATGGAAAAAAATAATCCCTGCACAAGAACTGATCTTTGTAGAATACCTCTTAGTGCATATCCCCACACTGATGCCACGTCATTGATAAGTCACCCTTTGTTGTAAACCTCTTGAATCTTAGAAGTCATCTTGTCCAAACCCCTCATTTTACAGATGAAATGTCATTTCACACATCTGGTAGGGGTTGTATGTTGTACAGGTAGGTTTTCTACTCAGTCCTCTGACTTCAAGTCACCCCACTTTTTCCACTATAACCTATTGCTACTGGACACTTTCTAACATACTTAGAGCTTAAGTTCAATCAAATCTTTTAGGTTTGCTAAAACTGATCAATTGGATTGAATTAATATCCTTCCAAAAACCCAGGTAGATGACTGTGGGATGAGGGGAATGAAATCTAGACTTCTTTGGGCAGGAAATGATTTCTCCAGTTTTGAGAACTCCCATCTTGGACTCCCAACTGAACCTTCAGCCTAATGACATAGATGAACAACTCATAAGCAACTTATAATATCAGAGCATTGCCCAGGACACTGAAAGGTAAGTGATTTGCCTGGAGGCACTAAGAGATCAAGTGTTTTGCCTAGGATCACAAATAAAAAGCTAGGATGTTTCTGAAGCAGTACTTGAAACCAGAGCTTTTTGACTCTAAGGCCAACCCTGTCTCCATTATGGTACGCTGCCTCCCATATACATATTACTTATACTGCTTCCTAAATGTCTAAATCAACTGTCAATCTACAGACCAATTAACTTGGTCTGGTATAATTTGCTCTTCACAAAGCAATGATGGTAATTATACTCAGTGGCTTTATTGTTTCTAATTAATTATTCAGAGATTTCATTTCACATAGAATCTTTAGAGGTATCAAAGTTAAGTAAGACAATTTAACTTTGTTAACTTCAAAAAGTTAAAGTACTAAGATGGTTATCATTGATTTTTTTTTTCTAATGTATGACTGGGGAACTGCATTAGTGACAGCTAACACACTGGATGATAGATTTAGGATTCAAAAAGATATTGCTTGATCAGCTAGAACAGGGGAAAGCTGCAGCCTCGAGGCCACATGTGGCCCTCCAGCTCCTCAAGTGCAGTCGTTTGACTGAATCCAAACTTTGTGAATTAAATGTAGTCAAAGGGCTGCACTTGAGGACTTGGAGGGCCACATGTGGCCTCCAGGCCACAAGTTCCTCACCTCTAGGCTAGAATATTAGGCCAAATTTAATAAATAAAATTTGGAAGAGATAAATGCAGTCTTACAACTGATTTCAAAATATTAACTGCAAAAATACAACACCCATTAGCAGTGGTTGCACAACAATTTGTTTTCAAAAAAAAGATCTGATATACCTGCGATACAGGTTTAACATGTGTTAAAAGTATAACAGCCCCTCCCCCCAAATCGAATGCAATCTTAGACTGTATTAAGAGGCATAGTACCAGGAGTAGGCGGGTGATAACACTGCTGTCTCCTGGCTTAGATAGACTGAACTTAAGAGCTTTGTGTTCCATTCTGGGTACCACATCCTAGGAAAGACCCTGAGAAGTTGGAGAGCAGACAAAAAGGGTGACTAGAATGGTGAAAAACCTTGAAATCAAGCTGTGTGAGAACTGGTTGAAGGAATTAAGAGATATTTAACTTGTATAAGACTTGAGATTCTCCACCTACCTGTCTGACCACTTTTCTGTCTCTTTGGTTCATTCGACTCCCATTTGCTAACCCTGGGTGTCCCTCAAGTCTCTGTCCTCTCTTCTCCCTCAACTCTGTTTCACTTTATGGCTCTCATACATTCTTATGGATTCAAGATTCATCTGCATATCTATGCAGATGAGTCTCAAATCTATTTCTCCAGTCCTAACATCTCTCCTGACCTCCAATCTAGCATCTCCCAATGCCTACTGGACATCTAGAACTGCCTATTGGATATCTAGAATTGGATGTCTCATAGATATCTTAAACTCAATAAATATAAAATAACCTATTATCTTCTCCCCCCCCCCAATAAAACCTCTTCCTTCTCCTAATTTCCCTTTCACTTTCCAGCGTACCCCCATCCTCCTAATCACCCAGGTTTGAAACGTAGGTGTCATCCTTGACTCCTCACTCTCTCTCCCCTCCAAAGCCAAACATTGCAGATTTCTGTCATTTCTACCTAGGCAGCACTTCTCACCTTCTGTCCTCTAACACTGCCACCATCCTGGTGCAAGGCTGTATCACTTCATACCTGAAGTATTGCAACAGACTTTTGGTTGGTTTCCTTGCCTCTGAAGTCTCTTCCCACTCTGGTCCAATCTTCTCTCAGCTGTCAAAATGATTTTCCTAAAGCATAAGACTGACCACATCACTGTCCCTGTACAATTAACTCCAAGTGCTCCCTATTACCTTCAGAATCAAATAAAAAACCTCTCTTTAGCTTTTAACTTCCTTTAAAACTCAGCCCATTCCTACCTTTCCAGTCATCTTAATACATTTCTCTCCTCCATGTACTTTGCTGACCTCCTAGCTGTTCCTCACACAAGACACTCCATCTCCTGACTCAGAATTTTCACCAGATGTTCCCCATTCTTTTTTTAATATTTTTTACTTTTTAAATTTACTTATTTTCAGTGTTCCACAATGTCTACCATACAACCTAGATTTTTTCTTTCCCTCCCTCCTCCTCTGTCTTTCCACCTCCTCCCTTCCTCCCTGAGACAGCATACAATTTTATATAGGTTCTACACGTACATTCCTATTAAACACATTTTCACCAGTCGTTGCATAGAAGAACTAAAATGAATGGAAGAAATCATATAACAAACCAAATGTAATACAAAAGAAAATGATCTGCTACAATCTGCAATTGAATTCCATAGTTCTTTCTCTGGATGTGGAAGGCATTTTACCTTAAAAGACTACTGGGAATTTTTTAAGTCCTTGCACTGCAATGAAGTTCTAAGTGTACCAGAAAAAGTCCTCGCACACTGTGATTGTTGCTGTGTACAAAGTTCTCCTGGTTCTGCTCCTTTGCTCAGCATCAGATTATATATGTCTTTCCAGGCCTCTCTGAAGTCTTCCTGTTCATCATTTCTTATAGCGCGATAGCATCCCATTACATTCATATACCATAATTTACTCAGCCATTCCCCAGTTGATGGACATCCCCTTGATTTCCAGTTTTTGGCCACCACAAAGAAGGCTGCTATAAATATAAATATGGGACCTGATGTTCCCCATTCTTAGATCTTTGTCCATTGCTCACCTCTGCCTCCTGTCTTCCCTCAAGACTCAGTTGAGGTCCCAACCTTGTGCAAGGAGCCTTTCCTGGTCCTCCTTAAACTTAGTGTTTTTTTCCTTTGAGATGATCTCCACTTTATCCTGTATATAGCTTGTTTACATGTTTTCTCCCTCCAATAGACTGAGTACATTCTGAGTAGAGACTGATTTTTGCCTTTCTTTGTATCACTAGTGCTTAGCATAGTACCCAGCATATAGTGAGCCCTCAATTAATGCCTGTTGATTTAACTTTATAATTCTCTTCAAATACTTGAAGATTTATTGAAGGCAAAAGGAAAATGGGATGGCAGAAGATGAGACGGATAGTGTCATGGAAACAACAAACATGAACTTGGACATACTTTGAGAGATAGTGGAGGATAAAAGGGCCTGGCGTGCTATGGTCCATGGAGTCACAAAGAGTTGGACACGAGTGAAAGACTGAACAACAATGTTGAAGGATTATCATAACAAAAAAGAGATTAGACTTGTTCTGCACAGTCTCAGAGGTCAAGAATGAGGGCCAATGGGTGAATATTGCAAAGATTGGATGTACGGAGAATCCTAATGATCAGGGCTATCCAAAAGTGGGATAGGCTGTCTTCTGCAACAGCTTCTCTGCCATAGTTGAAGGTCTTCAGGCATAGTCCAAACATTCACTTGTTGGGTATATTTTAGAGGAGATGCTTGTTCATGTATGGGCTGAGCAAAATTTACCTAAGTTCTCTTCCACCTCTGAGATTTTAAGATTATCCTCACTCTCCTACTGCCCCTACAAATCACCTGGCCTCTTGGATAAGTGGATACCATGAAAAGCTCCTGGTTCAGGCATGGAGAAAAATCATTCTTCCCTTAATTCACTCAAAAGATAGTGGGAGTTAGCTAGTTCTACTGAGAAAATAATAGGAAAATGAAAAATAAAGCAAAGATAAATGTACAGAAGCATAAGATGATCATTTGGAAAGGCATAGAGATGTTCTTGCTCTGATCACATTTTGGACATTACTGATGCCTTGCCCATCTTTATGTCTGTTAATAGCTTAGCACATTGACTGGCCATCTGTATATAACTGGGTCCTTCCCTTACAAGAAATTCAACTTCTCCCCTCTTGGTCTAACTAACATTACCTAATCTAAGCCACACCCACGTGGTTCTTAATGGCTGCTCCTTTAAGCCCTTTCACTTGGTCCTCTCTCCTTTGTTCAGGATTGCCCATCTTTCTTTTCTGGCTTCAAAGCTTGAGACCCTTGTTGTCTTTTTTACCTAGAATTCTGGCTTCTAGGCACAAATTAGCTCTCAATCCATTTAAACAAAAGTAGCTGGCACCCCCTGGGTCCAGTTAATGATCCCACCTTTGGCATTATATTGTATTGTATTGTACCTAAGCCCTGCCCCCAGAAGAGTGGCCCTCCTCCTGGGATCCCATCTTCCAGTTTTACAGAATTCCAATACCTTATACATTAGCAGCTAGGTTTCCCCCAACAATGACAGGACTGTTTTACTGCAAGGCTGCCTAGAAGACTTGCCCAACTATGAAGAAAATGCTTCTTCCTAATTCTCCGACTCCTCCACTGAGGTCAAACTATTTATTTTCCTTTACTAGGAAAATGCTTCTCAACATCTTCCTCCTTATTAGAGACCAAAATACATCCTGGAAATAGATTCATTCTTCATGAGAATATACATGATGATACATAGAAACACCTTAAGATTTAACCTGGATACAGATGCAAGCACTGGAAGAATTAAGTTGTCATATTTCTTACATTTAAGAATACTAATACAATTCTGAAACACATTTCTATTCGTCAAAGCTGTATTACAAGAAAAAGTATTTCTAGGTTATATAAAAATTATAGAAAGCACAAAGGTTATTAAGTCAGTAAATGTGAATTTAAATATTCTGTTTTATATATAATGGACACAATGCTCCCCTTCCCCACCACCACCAGGTATGTATCATAAATACCTATTAAGGAAATAAGCCAGCGTTGCCCCCTTCTACCAGTGTTTCCAGTGATTCCTTGAGTCTTTGAAAAGCCTTAAAGGAATTGTCACAATCTGGTCTCTGCTGCCACAGTGGAAGACAATAAAGAGAAAGGACAGATAAGCACTATTCCACATCCCCCCAAAAGACTCAGTGGTGAACTAGCAGGAGGCACTTTGTTGGGGTGTTTAAAAAGGGATGCATCAGACCAATGTGCCCTAATTTGGCTAAAAATAAAAAACAAGGACTGTATCTTGAGCAGGTTGAGTTAAAAGCTTTCTGTAAAAGACTGTAAAAGACCTCGGACTGGAGGGAGAGAGAGGATGTTCTTATATAGCCTAGAAACATTCCAACTCCAGAACTAAATACACTGAAGTGTCACATAGTACAGTAGCATTTTGTCTATATTTTCTGTATGATAACCCTTGAAATAACTGAACACAGTGATCACATCCCCAGTGGATCTTCTGTTATCCAAGGTAACCATCCCCAGTTCCTTCAATGAATATGATGGGAACTTAAGACCTTTCACTCTCCTGGTAGCCCCATTCTGGATACTCTCCAGCTTATCAATATCTTTCTTAAACGGTGGTGCTCATAATTGAATATAATACTCCAGATGTCAAAAGACTAGGGTAGAGTACAGAAGGACTTTCATCCCCTTCTTCCTGTTAACCCTGCCTCTCTTAATGTGATCCAATATCTCACAAGGTTTTCTGGCTACCATGCCATGCCAACTGTTAGGAAGTTTCCTAAAAAAACCCCATAATCTCTTTTGGAAAAACTGCTGTCTCCTCCATCCTGTACTTGTGAAGCTGATTTTCTAAATTCAAGTGTAAGATCTGATTTTTATTCCTACTGAATTTCATCTTAATAGACATTCTGGTGCATTAGTCTGTCAGTGTATTTTTGAAGCTTGCTTCTGTCATCTGTAGCATCTTAGCTATCCCTCCTAGCTTTTGTATGAACCACAAATATGAGAAGTATCCCATCTGCCTGTATCCAAGTCACTGACAAAAATGTTAAACAGCAGAGACTCAAGTACCAATCCCTAGAGCACTATACTAGAGACCTCCTGCCAAGGTGACATTGGGCTTTTCATGTCTGCTCTTTGTAGGTGGCCATTCAACCAATTCTACATGGAGATTACAGTCTAGTAGGGGAATAAGATAAAAACATAGATAAATTCAATTCATATGATAGGATAAGTGCATCAGCCAGTTTCCAAAAAAAATGCTATGTATATGAGGTCTAAGGTAGAAGGTTGTTATTAACTGTAACAATCAGAAAAGACTTTCTGGTTTAGGAAATATTCAAGTTAGGCAATAAAGGATTGCTAGGAATTTCATAGGCAAAGAGGAGAGGATCAGTAGGGGTTTTCAATTCTCTGAGATTCAGGATTGGGAAATGGAGTTTAATGGAGCTTTTGTTGGCTCTCCCAGGGGAAGGGAAAAAAAGACCAGTAGGCTTACTGATAACTATCAGTATTAATATTAAATCCTAAAACAACTAAGCACCATGGAATTTGAACTTTTAAGTAATTTAGTTTGTAAGCATCAGAGAAGTGTGCAATTTGATAGGAAAAAAATAATGGAGAATATGTAGAATCTTTTAATAGAATAGTATTTAGTATATGAGAAGATGAACTGGTCACGTGGTTTGGGCAAGAAATGATAATAACAAGGAAAGACCAACATGTCCAACATATCTACTCTTATACTAAATATCACCCCATTCTAAGATTCCACATACGATTAAATTATAGATTCCTCTGATGAACTGCAAACTCCTTGAGGGTGGGGATTATGTCATTTCGGGTTTTTTATGTTTATATCCCTAATATGTAGCTCAATACTGAGCACTTAGATTATAAAGTAAAGCACATTAAAAAGCTGAAAATCTTTTATTCTTAATTGTTTTATGATTCAGTATTAATACTGATAGTTATCAGTAAGGCTACAGCCTTTCTTCCCCTTCTTTTTTAATCAATGAAAGCTAAATTAAACCATACTTTAATTCATGTGAAAAGTCATCCCCAAAATCTGCTCCCAAGATGTGAATCTCAGAGAATCTCAAAAACTAAGCAGAGATGATTGGGAACCAATGCAATGGACTTTTAAATTCAAGCATTCACTTCTACTGAAATCCTTTATCTATGAGATAAAATGGTAACAAATGGTATGTAGGGGCTGCTCACTCACCAGTTACATTTAAAGCAAGAGGAAATGGAAAAAGGATAGTTTTATATGGATAGTTTCCACTCTAATTCATCCACCATGTAGCTGACAAAGGGATATGACTGTGTCACTTTCCTACTCAGTAAACTCCAGTGACTTAAATATAAACCCTTCTGTTTGTCTTTTAAAGCCCTTTAAAACCTTATCTTTCCAGTTTCATTTTACATTATTCTTCTTATACTATTTTATAGTCTTATCAAATTGGCTTCTATGTTTCTCACACATGCAACGCCATTTCCAGTCTCTATGACTTTGCACCTGGCTTTCCCATACATGGAATGTACTCTCTTCACATCTGCTTCCTAGGTCTTCCTTTAAGATGAAGCTTACTTGCCTATCTCCTACATGACATCTTTCCTGATCTCCACCCAATAACAGCTAGTGAGCCAAGATGCTTTGTATTAATTTTGTCTATATACATGTTGTCTACTCCCATGAATGCAAGCTTCTGGAGGGTAGGAATTGCTTTATTCCTTGTGTTTATATCTCTAGCACCAGCAAAATGTCTGACACACAGGTGCTTAAATGATGCCTGCTGATTTATTGATGGATGGGTGGGTGGATGGATGGATAGATGGACAGATGAAAAACAGGCCTAACTCAAGTTGCAGACCCTTTCACATCAATTGTTTCTAATTTTCTCAGGGAAGAAATTCTTGGGAATTTTTTTTAAAACTTTTTTTTTTATTATTGCAGATGGAGAGTAATTTCCTCCTGTGTTTAATGTTTTTTTTTCCCAAGCCAACAACATAGGTCTTCATTAACACTACATGTCATATACATTCTTTGGTTTATATATGCAATAATGTAACTATCTATGCCTCGGACATCTTACTACACAGAATTAGAGTTGTTTCAAAACAAGCTTTTTGGTGTTACCTGAAAGCAAACAAAATTATTTTAATAGAATCACAAGACTGGGGAAAAAACCTTGTGATGCCATATTTTCTGTCCCCTTGCCATCAGTTGGTAGGATGTTGATTGCAGTCTTACAAGAACCTCCTAGGCAAGGACTACTTTGGTGCATGTTCCCCTTCAGTAAGTAATAATGGTTCCCCATGATTCATATTCCTCTAGCTTTTTCATGAACTCCAGTGTTCCAATGCTTATTTTACAATTCATTCAATGAAAGTGTTGGTTAGGACACCAGTCTCTTACTAGGTATTACAACTGATTTCTTTTCATGTTCATTCTTTACCTCTTTTTTTTTTTTGGAGGTTACTATGTCTTAATTGACACTACATTCATCAACTGAGAAATATTTATTGAAATGAACAAGGCATTATAGGGCTAGAGAAGAAGATATGTTTCCTGCCCTCAAGAAGTTTACAATGATATTGGGAAGGTAAAACATGTGCATATGAAAAGATAGTTATACTAACAGAAGGCATAATATCTTGGGGAAGAAACAAAAAAGCTATAAAGATATACATTGATACCAACTTACAGTAGGGGCTCCAAAAGAAAAAGGCATATTTGGTGAGTGAATTTCTGGTTAACAGGATGGCTTATATTTCTTGCCCAGGTTTAAGGGAAAAGAAAGGTTCTTTGTCACAGATGAGATACATCTAAGGAGTGCTGGTAAAAATACATTTGCTTAAAGAATTGGTAATCTGTTCAAAAGGGCTAAATGTTAAAATAATATAATGGGTAACAGAAAGAAAGCAGAATTATTAAATTCCCTTTGTGCTTTTATTTTCTCTACCAAGGTTCTTCAGCCTGGAAAGTACCGCACAAAATGGTTAACAAGGAATTGAAATCCAAGATAAGTGAGAGATAAGAGAGTACTGAGCTGCTCTTAACGAGTTCAAGTCACCAGCACTAAATGAACTCTATCCCAAAGTACTGAAAAGAACTTGGAGAAGCTTTTGCTGATTAAGTGATCTTTGAGTGCAAAAAAAGCTACAGAGTAAGAAAGGTGGTACAGAACTAGACATACGAAACATATCAAAATTTAAACATATAAATGAACGTCCTACAATATGCCACCTTATATTACACACTTATTCCAATATGCTTTAATTGCTGGAAAAAAGTCTTGGAAATCCTCTTTGAAAATTATATTCAGAGACAGCCAGAACATCAAATAAGATACTGTGGGTAAAGCGCTTTGTAAACTTTTAAGCATTATTTAAATATAGGAAATCATTATTACCATTAAGGCTGTACTCTGATCCAAACACACATGGAATACTGTCCTCAATTTTTAACATCATATTTTAGAAAGGGTTATAGTTTCCCACATTTTTTTTATTTTTTTTTAAGGAGCCTTTCTCTTTTCTTACTGAGTAAGGTTCACACTTCTTTAGCTGGTATTCAGTGCCCTTGATGATCTGATCACACTATCTTTCCCATCTTTAATCATATTATTATCTTCTATTTTTTGTTTCAGTCAAATTCTCTGCCTGTCCCATACACTACCTATACCCAGTAATTTCTTGCCCCAGATCTATGTTGTCAGTGGTACTGATACAATATCATCACTTTTATTCTTTGCCTGTTCAATTCCCACCCAACCACATACTTCATGAAGCTTTCCTTAATACCTTGAATTGATAATGATCTTCTCCCTCAAGTCTCAGATACTGCTATTTTTCAAATCTGTTATGTACTTTTCCATGCAACATTGTGTATTAATTTATATTCACATCTTACCTCCCTAACATATTTTAAGCTTTGTGTGGGCAAAGCAAATGTCTTTTCTAAACTTTGTATCTTCCCAAGCACCCAAGGAAGCATTTAATAAATATTTGTTGAACAATGACAAATTAGAACATATCCAGAGGTGGGTTACTAAGAAAGTGAAGGGACTCAAGTAGAAACTATGGCATATGAGAATGGGTTACCCTAGGAAAATTAGTCCCATTGTAGGAACAGAATAGTTGTCTTGGGGTATTTAAAGAACTGTTATACAGAAGAAGGACTGTACATATTTTGCTTAGTCCCAGAGGATAGAATTCAGAGTGACCAATGGGAGTTGCAGAGGCAGATTTAGGTTCAATATGAAGAAAAAATTCCTAAAATTAAATCTGCCAGAGCAGATTTGACTACTCCCAGTAAGCAGTGAATTTCCCATTACTGGAAGTCTTCTAAGCAAAGGATAAATAATTATTTGTCAGGGATGATTCAAATTGCATTTGGTATCCAGGTGACACTACTTTAAGTTTCTAGCATTCTATAACTGTGAACTGTTAAATGTACGTAGAAGCAGTAAGGGGCCAGTAATTTAGGAAAGAGGAATATTTGGGAATGGGGAGGTCAGAAGATATGTTACAGAGAAAGCAGAATTTTGCTTAAATGTTATAGTATGTTAGGATTTTGTTAGGTATAGAGGATAAAGGAGGGCATCCTCAATGATGAAGTTGTATGAGCAGAGGTAGAAAAATTTAATTAGACTGTTGTGGTTGGAAAAGGAGATTCTTGTAGAACAGCACAAGACAGGGAAAAAGCAAGCTGTAGCTAATTGGAACATTAGGATATGGAGTTTAGATTTTATCCACCAGACAATGGGGAGCCATTGGACATTTCTGAAAAGAAGAATGACATAATAAAGCAGCTACTTTTGAAAGACTAAGCTTTAAGGGATTTTCTTCAGACAAATTGCAAGAGGGAAAGAAAGAAAATATAAAAAACACTTTGTAGTTTTAGGTATATACCATATCATTCATACATGGAACCATTAGTTACAACAAATGGAGAAGTTTTGAATGCTGTGGATAAGTTCACTTACCTTGGTTGTGTACTTTCCAGGGATGTACACATTGACAATGAGGTTGATGCACGTATTGCCAGAACTAGCTCAGTGCTTGGGAGGTTCCAAAGAAAAGTTTGGGAGAGAAGAGGTATTTAGACTGACTACCAAACTGAAGGTCTACAGAGAACATTGTGCTGACCTCATTGTTATATGCTTGTGAAACATGGACAGTCAACCAGGACCATGCCAGGAAACTGAATCACTTCCATTTGAACTATCTTAGGAAGATTCTGAGGATCACCTGGCAGGATAAGGTACCAGACACTGAAGTCCTTGCTGGAGTTGAACTGCCAAGTATTCAAATTATGCTTCAGGGAGCATAACTCCAATGGGCTGGCCACGTTGTTTGAATGCAAAATGTACACTTGCCAAAAGGACTATTTTATGGAGAACTTGCATAGGGAAGGCGATCACATGGTGGCCAGAAGAAACGATACAAGGACACTCAAGGTCTCTCTCAAGAACTTTGGATTTGACTGTGCAACATGGGAGATGCTGGCACAGGCCATTCAGCATGGCTTCCCCACATCAGAAAGGGTGCTGCGCTCTATGAGCAAAGCAGAATTGAGACAGCACAAAGTAAACGTAGGATGCGCAAATTTGGGATATCCACCCCAAATATTCGCATGTTGGTCTGATCAGCCACAGTCGGACACGCTGAAATTTCACTTTATCATGGTGATATCATTATGGTCCTCTTCGAAGACAAAAGACAACAACCAACTGAGTCAAGTCAACAAGTCTATAAACCCTTATTAAGCACCAAATATATGCCAAGTATTGTGATAAACACTGGAACAGAAGAGTCTGATATAAGGTGGTGGAAGAAGGAATGAAAAGAAAGAGACAAATGCAGGAAATTTTTTGAAGAATGAACTGACAAGACTTGATAACATGGATATATATATACATATATACATATATACATATATATACATATGTGTGTATCTGTGTGTATAGCTATGATCTATTAGCAGGGAGCACCTGAGTAACTAATTTTTTTTTTGTAAGAAAGGACATCAGTACTATTTCTTCATTTTTTTTTGTTTTGATTCATTTTTAAGTAGTGTCTGACTTTTAGTGACCACATTTGGAATTTTCTTGGCAAACATTTGAAAGTGGTTAGCCATTTCTTTCTCTAAGCTTGTTTTACAGATGAAGAAACTGAGGCAAACAAGGTTCAGTGATTTGCCCAGGGTCACATGGCTAGTAACTGTCTGAGGCCAGATTTGAACATGGAAAGATGACTTTTCCTGATGTCAGGCCCAACGCTCTATTCAGTATGCCACTTAATTGTCTACGTGTTCATTTCACAGATGGGAAAACTTGGGTAGAGTGCAATGAAGTGACTTGCCTAATATTACACAGCTAGTTGGCAGTATAGTGAAAAGCTAAAAACCCACGTCCCCTGACTCTAAAGCACTTTTTCATTACATAGTATAATGACAGTTATTGTGTTAAACTGACATCATCGTCATTATCATAATGTGCATGAATATCATCTTTGATGTGCTGGGGCTTGATGAAACCAGCATAATGGAATCCATAGGGAATCTCTCTTCAACTTGGTTTCTTCCTTGGATCATCTCCATGACTCCCAAACTACAGGATGCTGTGAGGATCAAATAAGATAGTGTGGGCAAAGCGCTTTGATAGACTTAAAGCCCTGTTTAAATGCCAGTTACCATGTTTATTGACAAGGTTGTGTTCGGGTCAAACTACACCTGGAGCATTATATGGAGTCAGTTCCTAGCACTACATTTTAAGAAGGACAAATACAATAGTCTCCCTGTTTTATGCCTTACCTGATATAATTACCAAGAATCATTCAATAAGATTGATTGTTGTAATATCATTCTCAAAAATCTTGCATAAATTTGGCATATGCATGACATACAACATATTGGAGGTACATGGAAGGTGTTTTCTTGCTCTAGTAAATCAAATGTTTTCCTATAACCAAACAATAAGCATATGACCACTCAAAAAATTTTGATCTACCCATCTACAGAGGAAAAATCAAGAATATAAAAATACAGTTTTCTGCAGTTTAGACTGTGACATGGAGTTATATGTACAATCTATAGGGCTTATCTAGCACTATATCTTGACAGACAGATTGACCAATTGATAGATAGATAGATAGCTAGATAGATAGATAGATAGATCAATCGATTGATCGATCTTGGAAAGACATTGCTAAATTGATATTGTGCTGGACCCAGAATTAAAGAAGAGAAAAGCAAAATGGGTTGTTTTAGAAAAATTTCTTATCCCTTTTATTGATCCTAACCTTGTCCTTGAAACAAACATCCATCTTTTTACTACTAATATTGAGGCTGTTAAGCTATGAATGATGGAATAACACATTCTCTGAAGAATTAAAAATGAGCATTTTTCAAAGGGCAATATAGATAGGTGCATGGTGGGCATGTTTTAAAATATATTTACAAAGAACTATGAAAGAAAACAAGAGTAAAAGATGTCATCAAAGAAAGGGAAGTGGTATGGTACAGTAGAAAGAATAATAGATTTGAAACTAGAGGATATTGGTTCAAATATCCTCTGTTATTTACTACCTATGTGACCTTGGTCAAGTGACTCTCTGAACCTCAGTATCTTCATCTGCAAAATGAAGAAGTTGGACTTGATGATTTCTGAGGTCCCTTCCAATTCTAAGTCTATGATCTTTTGATTCTATGAACAAACAAAAAAAAAAAATGATGAACTAGTTAAGGGAAGGATGAGGGATAATCAGGTACTCCACTGGCCTCCTTTTGATATCAAAAGCAAGTGAGGAAGGTTCCAAGCATATTTGATGGATTGTACTCAAGGAATGAAGAAAACAAGTGCTAAAGCAGAGTGGCATGCCCAACACCATGGCTGTGACTGGGCCCTGGCCCTAACAGCACTCTGGCTCCTCAGGTTTTTCCTCCTTGCAAAAAAAATGGCATTTGTGGGAAATAGCCACCTTTCCTTATACTGAGACCATGGTAGTATAAGTCTCCACCAACTCTATATGAAGAAAACCTTCAATAACAAGCTTAATAGAAGGATCTACACAAGAGTCACAACAGATGGAAAGACTTGAATGGGTTGCAATCTCCTTCGCTAGAGGGAATACGCAAATGAATGAGATAAGAGATACATTTGAGTATCATACATTATACTTTTTAAAGCACTTTCATACACATTATCTCATGTGATTTGTTACTCAGAGCAGATACAATTTTCCTTGGTATCTAAGACATATCCTGGTAGAAGGCTAAGTAATGAGGGAGGTGTATTCATTCATCCAAAGGGCTGAGACACTGCTTGCATCATTATTCTAGCAGTATGCCAACTGTTTCACTCATGGTCTGAATACAGTCTACCTTCTTCTTAGATTCTAAGAAGAATGAGACTCTTTCAGTTTCTGTCGCTTTATTACACTGATGAAAATGGGAGACGTAATTCCTAAATATGATTTATCATCTCTAGGGGAGGAAAAAAGTTCTAAAAGAGGTTCAAAGAAGTTCTCAAATAAATTCCATATTAGTTAATGAAAACAAGAATATCTGTGAGAGTACTCTGATAGTCTGTGGTTGTATAAAATTAAAGGATATATGATTTGGCAAAATTCATTTAAGTTTTGTCAAACACAAAATCTGAAAACAGATCCTAGGGAATAATTCCCTTGTATTGTCCCTCATAAAGAGTAACTTGACTCTAGACATAAAATAGGTTTAATAAAGACTTTGACCAGAAAACATGATGGTTCTGAAGGATCCTAGAGATCACCAACTTCAGTTTTTCACAAAATGTGTTCCAAGGAGCCTTGGTGCTCAGGTGTAAAGAAGAGTTCCACGAGAACTTTAATGATGATGCTAATTCTCTTAGAAATATTAATATATACAACAAAATATTATTACATAAATTTTTCTCATATTGAAAACAGGCTTGATTTCCTCTATTTTGTAAAAGTCTCTCTGACCCTTTGTTAAAAAAACTTAACTATCTTTTTGTCCTCTCAAGCCTAACTTCAAAACTCCATATGAAAATGTATTTGATTTCTGTTAACATAATAAGCATCTGTGAAATGTCATCCACTGTTCCAGTCTTGCCAGTCCTTGTTTGAGAATCAATCTTTATTGCTCTTAAATTTTTATGCTTGTATTCACTATGGGCTTCATCATCTTGGGGACACAGGATAAAAATTATAAAGAGTAGAAAAATGTATTACAACCCTTGAAAACATGATTTTTTTTCAAATTCAGGTAGCAGCCATTTTTCTAGCTATATCCATAATGTAAGCAGGTGACCTGATAATAGGAATCTGTATCAATGACTTGTTTTGTTTTTTTTTTACTGTATTAAGCTAATAAAACCTCCAAACTGAAATGTTACCACCATGTCACCACTTCTGCATACACCATATTTCCCATTCACTTTCTTTCCTCATTCTTTCCCATAATTTGGGTATGGAAGGTTGAGCATTCAATATGTTTTAAGAGAAGACTGTCAAGTATTACCCAAAATTGGAAAAAAAAATCACTGTCAAATCATGACTCAACAACTGCAAAATTTAAGGCCAAAGTGGAATGTGGTGCTGCTGGCCATCCTGATGGGATTGCTTGCTGAGAGTGTGCTGTTAGAATACAATGGGCAGGTAATGGCTGACCTTTATAATACAATGGGCCAGTAGTTGGCAGGAAAGAAAAGAGAGTTAGACTGCTTACAAGAACAATGGTGTGTATTCAGGGATGTAGAACAGTTCATAAGTTTCCCTTTCCCTGATTGGCTTCTTGGGGATGAGGGCTATCAATTCCAATACAGTTAATGTTTTTATGGCAAACCACTGCTGGAGCATCAGTCAAATAGCTGAGCTACATTAAAAATAATAGCACACATTTAAGAGCTCTGTTGTTTTCATGGAATAGGAGTGAACATCCCATTGTAAATACTTGTGAACTTTAACTTTTTTCAGAATTTTAATGATTACATTCATATAGTGACTTTAAAAAGAAAACACAACTGTCATCTTTACTCTCTTCCAAGGAAAATTTTCATAAGTAAAAAATGCATTATTAAATAGCAGAATCTGCTGATATTATATAGTAACCTAAGATAATTTGTTTTAAAAATCCTAATTAAAAGAAGTCAGGAGATCCAAATTCACAATGGAAGAAAGTTATACTGAGAATTTGCCTATAAAACCCAATTATTTGATTGATTCTTCCTATATCCCCATCCAGTAGAACATCTCATTTACAAACTTCACTCTCATATTTGGATAACCTTTTTAAAAAGTTGTTTTCTCACAAATTTCACAGGCCATGGACTCTAGAATTTTATAAATTTCAAATAATCTCTGTGATTCCAAAAGTTATCTAGTACCATGATTGTTGCTGGGGTCCTTTAATAGATACTGACAGATCAGGGCATACTGCTGTATTAAGCCTGGCTTACATTTTGCACAGTCAAGCAACATATGTCTGCTTTTATCCCTCCATCTACTTACCATGGTTATGAATCTAGAAAAAAAAAGGAAGGCTCATGTCAAATTTGCTTTTTGAACTCATTTTAAATAAATTCATGGCCATGCTATTTTCTGTCTCACTCTATGCCGACATTTGTGTGTTCAACCACAACCACAGGCAAGCAGGATGGCATTTATCTTTTATAATGATACAGAGCTCTCTGTCATAAAGCAGGGTCACTGAAATGAGTAATAATCCCACCAGAGTCTAAGGTACAACCAGCAGGGTCCAGGTCAACAGGCAAGCAGCCGATAATTTGCCCAACAACACTGAATTTCATCTGCCCACAGCCTCTATCTACTGATTATACAATCAATACACCTCAGATGAGAAGAGCTAACAACTGACCGGGGCAGATCAATGCTAGCAAATAAGCGCTTCATGACAAAAAGTTTGATAATTACCATTCTGAAGCCGTGTAAATGTTGTTTCTATTGTAACGACATTCATGATGATACAGCTATGATGGCACTGTTATTAGAGGTTTAATGTTAGGCAATCAGGCTACAGTGGTCTAGATATCAACAAACAGCATCCAAAGAAAACATCAAATTGTCCCTATTCTTTTGACACTGTAGCCAAGACATTTTTCTATGTTAGTGGCCCTAAATGAACAATAATAAGTGACAATTTAGTGAAAAACACTATTTTCACATCTTACAAAAGTCACGCAATATGGATTGATACAAGTATGATTATTTCTAGGACCACTCAAACTGAGGGATTAAAATAAATTCAGCATTGTGACCAAGATTTGCCTTTTTTTCACATATATCACTTAAAGAGGATTTATGCAAATTCTCTCCATAGTCATAATTCTTCAAGCATTCGTGCAGCCCTAAGTATATGGCACCTCGGCTTGATTTAATTATTGCTGTTTCTCCCACAGCACACTTTAATTTTTGGAAGCCTGATTGCTAGTTCATTCTCAATCATTAACATTTAGAAGAACTAGTCATTACTGGTTTTCAATAGCTGCTTGGGCTCCAAGCACTCTCAGCTTTACAACAGAAATGGAAAACAGACATTTCTTAAAGTAGAACAATTCCTGTCTCCTAGAGAAGGGGAACAAGAAGCCCTGACACATGCATGGGCCCGGAGGGATCAGATTCTAGAATAGGGCGGGAGAGACTCCATGCTTAACTTTGTAATTAGCTTTTTGAAAACCAGTGAGAGAACTTACACCTGCCTCATTTCTAGATGTTGCTTGTTCAATGATCAAATGAGGTAATTTTTTTTTAAAAAAGCACTTAGCACAGTATCTGGCATATACAAATGCTTCTTCCTCTCCCTTCCCCTTTCAGTCCTTCAGCTTTGTCATGGAAGAGGCAAGAACCAATACAAAATGAGCAGTTGTTCAAAGGAATGATAGTCACTTTTAGCCACTGTAATGGTATTGACAAAAGTATTTCTGACTTTGGGTTTCTGCGACATACACCTTTAACTATCAGGTCAGAGATGCACTGAGACAGCCAAGGAGTTCAAGGTCTAAAACTTTGCTTATTAAGGAACCAAATCTATCATTGCCCCAGAGCAAATTCACCTGCTTTTCATTGAATATAAGAGTTACCAAGTTGGGGGAGGGGGGGCAAAGGGGAAAAGCTGTGCTATAGAGTTAGTCAATAGCTGGAGAGAGAAAGGACAAGGCAAAGTCTTTTGTCTACAGGGAGTAGTAATGAAAGTAAGATTTTTCTAGAGGCTCTGAGGAAGCTGCTGCTCCCCTTCCTTTTCCCTGGGGCTCTTTCTTTAGGGCTGCTTCTATCTTGCGATAGATTCAAAGAATACGATGTATATTCAAATACTTTGCCTCTCAGATGGGGCTCATTTTTATTCAGGGACAATTTTGCTGACTGACAGGTAAGCGTTTGGTGCTGAAATTGGACCCGTACAAGAGCTTTGAATTTCATTTGCTCCATTACACCAGTGCATGAATTACTGGGCTTCCACTTGGGCATCTTTCCATTACTTTCAAATATCTGACATGAGCAAAATGACTCATCTGACATTTCATGTAACAAATTTGTTCCAAAAAGAATAGAACATTATTATATTATTTGATACACATGGGGACCACAACCTTCCACCTTAATCTGACCAGAAATTGTAAGTGTATAAATAGTAGCTGATATGTTTTCTTCCTTCAAAAAACATAGCAGTGACAGCCATAAAAATACCATGGCAAGGAACCTAATTTTTCACAATCAGGTCCCGTTATCACTTTTTACTAATTCTAGAACCCTCTAAGGACTGTTGGTCATAGCTGTATTAGGGTTTTCTTTCTGTTCAGTAAACTTGGCTTTATTGTACTGCTATAGACTTCCTTGTGTTTCTGGGCCAACTATAACCATTCTGATTAACCATTCTCTAACATCAGCATTCAAGGTATCCTGATGGACCCACACCTCATAATGTGCCCCAAACTACTGGAGTCAAGGAGTTAAGAGTAAGGCATTAAACAGGAATTGTGCCAAATTGGGTTAACACTCTGTGTGTGTGTGTATGTATATATGTGTGTACATATATATATATATATATATATATATATATATATATATATATATATATATATATATATATATATATATATATGTACACACACACGTGTAACTGATATTGTTGTTCAAATACTATTTTTTTCTTTTCCTTCTTTCCTTGGATTAACAAAATCCATTTTTAAAAAAGGATCTCGGGGTGGAGCAAAGATGGCGGAGTAGAAACACATACGCTAGGCTCCGAACCCACAGCCCATAAAATATCTGTAAAAAAGAACGGCCAATAAATTCTGGAGCAGCAGAAGCCACAGAACAGCGGAGCGGACGAGATTTCTGTTCCAGAGAGCCTGAAAACCTCTTGCAAAAGGTTCTTTGCACTGTGGACACAGAGCAGAGCCCAGCCCTGCGTTGGCCGCCGTGCGCCAAGAGGAGCAGATCCGAGCAGGCTTCAGGGACAGAATCTCCAGCAGCCACGCAGGTCCCTCCACCCACAGGTGACAAGGGTCGGTGAGAGGGTCTCTTTGGCGGGTTGAGAGGGGAGTGGGGTGCCCCCATAACTCAGGCCCCCTTGGGAGGCAGCAGCGGAGGTGGGAGCAGACCAGGGCTCCCCAAGCAGGCAGGAGCCCAGATCCATTGTTGAAGGTTTCTACATAAACCCCCTGAGGGAACTGAGCCTGAGAGGCGGCCCTGCCCAACCTGAGTACCTGAACTTAATCTCACACTGAATAGTAGCCCCACCCCCACAGAAGCCCTGAGGCTGGGGAGCAGCATTTGAATCTCAGACCCTAAGCCTGGCTGGGTGGATCTGGAGGCGAAGTGGGTGTGAAGAGGATATTCAGAAGTCAAGTCACTGGCTGGGAAAATGCCCAGAAAAGGGAAAAAAACCAAGACTATAGAAGGTTACTTTCTTGGTGAACAGGCATTTCCTCCCTTCCTTTCTGATGAGGAAGAACAATGCTCACCATCAGGGAAAGACACAGAATTCAACGCTTCTGTATCCCAGCCCACTCAATGGGCTCAGACCATGGAAGAGCTCAAAAAGAGCTCAAAAAATTTTGAAAATCAAGTTAGAGAGGTGGAGGAAAAACTGGGGAGAGCAATGAGAGACATGCAAGCAAAGCATGAACAGCAGGTCAGCACCCTGCTAAAGGAGACCCAAAAAAATGCTGAAGAAAATAACACCCTGAAAAATAGGCTAACTCAATTGGAAAAAGAGGTTCAAAAAGCCAATGAGGAGAAGAATGCTTTCAAAAGCAGAATTAGCCAAATGGAAAAGGAGATTCAAAAGCTCACTGAAGAAAATAGTTCTTTCAAAATTAGAATGGAACAGATGGAGGCTAATGACTTTGTGAGAAACCAAGAAATCATAAAACAAAACCAAAAGAATGAAAAAATGGAAGATAATGTGAAATATCTCATTGGAAAAACAACTGACCTGGAAAATAGATCTAGGAGAGACAATTTAAAAATTATGGGACTACCTGAAAGCCTTGATCAAAAAAAGAGCCTAGACATTATCTTCCATGAAATTATCAAGGAAAACTGCCCTAATATTCTAGAACCAGAGGGCAAAATAAATATTGAAAGAATCCACCAATCACCACCTGAAAAAGATCCAAAAAGAGAAACTCCTAGGAACATTGTGGCCAAATTCCAGAGTTCCCTGGTCAAAGAGAAAATATTGCAAGCAGCTAGAAAGAAACAATTCAAGTATTGTGGAAATACAATCAGGATAACACAAGATCTAGCAGCTTCTACATTAAGGGATCGAAGGGCGTGGAATAGGATATTCCAGAAGTCAAAGGAACTAGGACTAAAACCAAGAATCACCTACCCAGCAAAACTGAGTATAATACTTCAGGGGAAAAATTGGTCTTTCAGTGACATAGAGGACTTTCAAGGATTCTTGATGAAAAGACCAGAGCTGAAAAGAAAATTTGACTTTCAAACACAAGAATGAAGAGAAGCATGAAAAGATAAACAGCAAAGAGAAGTCATAAGGGACTTATAAAAGTTGAACTGTTTACATTCCTACATGAAAAGACAATATTTGTAACTCTTGAAACTATTCAGTATCTGGGTACTGGGTGGGATTACACACACACACACATGCACATGCACACACACATAGAGACAGAGTGCACAGAATGAATTGAAGAGGATGGGATCATATCTTTAAAAAAATGAAATCAAGCAGTGAGAGAGAAATATATGGGAGGGGAAAGGGAGAAATGGAATGGGCAAATTATCTCTCATAAAAGAGGCAAGCAAAAGACTTTTTTAGTTTGGGGAAAAAGAGGGGAGGTGAGAGAAAAACATGAAGTTTACTCTCATCACATTCCACTAAAGGAAGGAATAAAATGCACACTCATTTTGGTATGAAAACCTATCTTACAATACAGGCAACTGGGGGATAAGGGGATAAACAGGGTGGGGGGGGGGAGGACGATGGAAGGGAGGGCATGGGGAGGAGGGAGCAATTTGAGGTCGACACTCATGAGGAGGGACAGGATCAAAAGAGAGAATAGAAGTAATTGGGGGCAGAATAGGATGGAGGGAAATATAGTTAGTCTTATACAACACGACTATTATGGAAGTCATTTGCAAAACTACACAGATTTGGCCTATATTGAATTGCTTGCCTTCCAAAGGGAGGGAGGAAAACAAGTTGGAACTCAAAGTTTTAGGAACAACTGTCGAGTACTGTTCTTGCCGCTAGGAAATAAGAAATGCAGGTAAAGGGGTATAGAAAGTTATTTGGCCCTACAGGACAGAGGAGAGGATGGAGACAAGGGCAGAGAGGGATGATAGAGAAGAGAGCAGATTGGTGATAGGGGCATTTGGGGTGGGGGGAGGGGACAAAGGGGAAAAAATTTGGAACCCAAAATTCTGTGAAAATGATTTTAAATAAAAAAAATAAAATAAAATTTAAAAAAAAAAAAAGAATCTCAAGACATCCACCCTGGCTCCTCACCCAATTATCCAATTTACCCTAAGATCTTATGAAAGTGTTTTTATCCTCTCCTAAAAGCCAGTGTTACGATGGGACTTGACCTCTGGCTAGAGTAGCTTAGGAAAGAAAGAATTCCTCAGTTTCATCATTCAGCCAGCAGTTATTCCCACCTCCTCACTTAAAAACTCCTCAGTAACACCTTACAAACTGCCATCAAATGGAGATCAGAGATTATATGCAAGCAAGAGTTTTTTTAGGTGACAGTATGGCCTTTTAAAAAGTGGCAGCAAAGAAGTGTGACAGCAAATTTAAAAACACCTCATTTTCACTGTTAATAACAACATCAAATGAATAATATTTTTCCTATGAAATAATTCAACTTATTTCTATGTAAATGCATTTTTTAAAAAATGTAATCCTTTAAGCAATTTATATTGTAACTTCTCAAAGCTTTAAAATACTTTGTTTTGGCAACTATACCTCAGGTGTGGGTTCAATTATAGTGTGTATATATATATATATATACATATATACATATCTACATAGTATGTATATATGTATGTACATGTATGTATGTATATCTTGGTAGTAGTAATTCACCCAAACACTGAACTTATGTAGAGGGGTGACTATTTATGAAATAAGACTAACTCATGAGCCATGCATAAAAAGCTGTCTCACCAATTCACAATCATCTTTTACGTACAAAAAGACAGCAAGAAACATTGCATCTCTTCCCAATATGATCAGCATAAAAGTAGTTCCCATTGCCTTGGGAAATCACTTTGTTGGACTCACTAAATAAATATTATAGATATTGCAGGTTTGAGTCAAAAAGCCCTCTTGCTAAAATGTCACCATAAGAATGATTTTTTTTTAAATGCCATGTGTCTGATGACCTTCCACTTGGGCATCTTTCCATTATTCTCAAATAGAAAAAGTTTAGTTCTAGAAACTGCATCTAGAAAAGCATTACCTTTGGGAAATGGTAGCATTTGATACTTTTTTTTAAAGTTGCCTTTAAAAAATAAATGGGAAAAGCAGTACTACCATTGAGTAAATGCTAAGCAGTCAATGAACATTTAAGTGCCTAGTATGTGTTAGGCACTGTGCTAAGCACTGAAACAAATTATCACAACTAGTCTTTTCTTTATTAGCTATCTTTCCCCTCTGCACCCCTCAAATGGTACACTTCATATGATGGAGATATTCATGTATGCAGATTGGTTTCAGTGGCAAGGCTGAAAAATTCTAGAGCCAAGAACATAACCAGAGAGAAAGGGGATCCCCTCAGCTTTGGTTAGTAACCAAGAAAGGGTTAGTCTAGAAAGGGCAGTGAGTTCTCTAATAGTTGATAATGGAGATCTATGACAGGGACTTATAGCTGGAGGCAGCAAGCTGGGCACAACACAGAGGATATTTTCATCTAGAAAGCTGAAAACCATAATTGAGATTTACATTCTATACCAGGGGTTCTTAACCTATGGTCTACAGACTTAGTAAAAGAACATTGTGATCATTCTATTTCAACATAATTGACTACTTTGAAAATATTCTGTGAAGTCTCTCATATCTCACCAGCAAGCCAAAGAGATATAAGCACAAAAATATAAAGAGTCCCTGATGTGTATTCTCTCTTTTAGCAACCTTATCAGCTCTCATGAGTTAACTATGAGTTAACACACATGGATGCATATGGAGGTATATATGTCATAGGTGCATATGATATGTCATACAATCTCTCTTATATCTGTCACCCTCTTTCTACTCACATGCCTACTATCCCAGTTCAGACCCTCCTTCCCTCTTTCATGGACCATTACAACAGCTTCCTAATTGGCATACCTGCCTCTAGTCTCTCCCCTTTCCAGTCCTTCTCTACATATCTATCAAACTGATATTCTTCTAACAATGTCAGTTTCCTGTTGAAGAAGTTCCAGTGACTCCACCTTGCCTGTAGGATAAAATGCAAAGTCTTCTATTGGACTTTCAAAGCCCTTCTCTCTGAAGAACTTTGGAATCAATTGCATGACATGGGAGACAATGGCAAAGGACAGCCCAATGACATGAAGGTGATGTACTCTATGAGCAAAGCAGAACTGTAGTAGCTCAAAGGAAATGTGAGATGAGCAGATTTGAGATATCTCCATTCCAAATGTTCATGTGGGCTATTTGTGTTCAACCTGTGGTAGAGCCTTCTGAGCTCGCACTGGTCTTATCAGTCACAGTTGAACATGTTGTACCTTGACCCCAATAGAGTGATGTCATTTTGGTCCTCTTCAAGAACAAAGGGCAACAAACATTCATACATGGATACAGATATATCTTCTTGATTACCCTACACATTTAAACAATTGCCAACCCTGACATTTCTACATATATACCAACATTTACTTCTGGCCTTTCCTCTTCACTCCTACTACAACTACCTTAGGTTAGGCCAACATCTTTTCTCATCTGGACTATTAAAGACCTCCTAACTGCTCTTCTTGTATTCTATCTACCCCCTTTGCAATCCACCTATCATTTTTCTCGACATCTCTGAAGGCTGTGGTATAGTCAATTATATTCTATTGTAAATGCCTTCTAAGTTTTCATGACAATCTTCTCTCCTGGTTCTCCTCCTACCCATATGAATGCTTCTTTTCCATCTACTTTGCTCAAGCTTCATTCATGTCATGCCCAATAATTGTGGGTTTCTCCCAATTCTCGATTTTCTTCTCCCTCCATACTATCCCACTTGGTGATCCCATTAGCTTCTATGAGTTCAATTATCTCTGTGCAGATGATTCTCAGATTTATTTATCCAGCATTAATCTCACTTCTGGGTAGCTAGGGAGTGAGTGGATAGAGTACTGGGCTTGAAGTCAGGAAGACTCATCTTCCTGGGATCAAATCTGGCCTCAGACACTTACTAGCAGTGTGACCCCGGGCAAGTCACTTAACCCTGTTTGCCCCAGTTCCTCATTCAGAATGATTTGGGGAATGGAATGGTTTGCCAAGAAAACCCCAAACATGATCATGAAGAGTCAGATACAACTCAACAACAACAAGTTCTCTTCTCACCTCATCTTGTATCAGCAATTGCTTATTGAACATCTTGAACTGGATGCCCCATAGACTCTCAAACTCAACAAGTCCAAAACAGAACTTATCGTCCCCTCTCCACACCCAAAACTTCAACTATTCCAAAGTTACTTATGAGTGTTGAGGGCATCCCATATATCCAATCCATTGCCAAGTATTTTCATTTCTACCTTCACAACATCTCTTCCATAGGGCCTCTTCCCTTCATTCACATAGTTTCCACCCTAGTGCAGGTCATCATCACTTCCTACTTGCACTATTGCTGTAGCCTTGATCCTTGCCTCAACTCTCTTCCCATTCCAGCCCATATTCCACTCACTGCCAAAGTATTCTTCCTAATACTTATTTTCAATGAGGCAGGAGCTCCCCAGAGGGCAACCCCAGGGTTATGTGCTTAGCAGTGTGTAGTTAAACATTTTTATCAATGACTTGAAAAAGCATAGTTAATATGTTCATCATATAGATGACCAAGCTAGGAGAAATAACTAACACTGCATAAGTTAAGATCCAAAAAGATCTTGAAGAGATCCTTGAAGGCTGATCTAATGAAAGCATATTCAATAGAGATAAATACTTTTGCATATAAAAATTCAATTTCACAAGTATAAAATACAGGAGACATGTAGAGACAGCTGTTCTGATAAAGACCTGAGGGCTTTAGTGGACAATAAACTCAACATGAGCCAGCAGCATGATGCAGCAGCCAAAAAAGTGAACGAGACATTAAGTTCCCTCCACGTCTTCCCTTTTCATTTTCCTCTTAACCCATTCATCAGTTCCTATATGCTTAATTATCTCCATTCAAATAACTGACAAATCTACATAGTCAGCCATTTTCTCCCCTGAGCTTCAGTACATCATCAGCATACTATTGGCCATAGAGAGACAAACTGGGTTTCCCAGAGGCATCTCAAACTTGATGAGTCCAAAGCAGAACCCTATATTTCCCTCAGAACTCACCCCTCTTCCAAACTTCCCACTTTCTATAAAACATCCCACCATTTTTCTAGTCTCTTAGGTTTGGAACTTTGGCATCATCCATGACTCCTCACTTTCCCTTATTCCATATAAGCAACAAGTTGACACGTTTTGGCTAACATCTTGGTTATTGCCCTTATCACCTCTCACCTAGATTACTATAAAATCCTCTAATTTGTCTCGTCTCTCCGCATTCCAATCTATAATCTACACTGCTGCCAAAGTGATTTTCCTTAAATGCAGATTTGTCCTAATATGCCTCTAGGATAAAATATATACTACCTGGTTCAGTTTTTAAAGTTGTTCATAACCTGGCCCTAACCTATGTCTTCTTACCTCATTGGACATCACCCTCCTCCAACTGAATGAGGTTTCTTGATGTTTTTTATGTATGATATTCAATCTCCCTTATCTCCATGCCTTGGTATAATCTGTCTCCAATTCCCTAAAAGTACTTCTTTCTCACCTCTGCCTCTTATAATCCTTTGTTTCCTGCAAGGCTCAGTGCAAGTACCACTCCTTACAAAAAAGCCTTTTTTTACAAAATCCCTCTTGCTGTTAGGGCTCTTCCTTGTCAAATTATATTGTACTTACTTGGTATAAATTTTACATTGACATAGCTATGCATGTGGCATTCCCTCAATCTCCCATACCTCCAACAGAATGTGAACTCCTTGAAAGAAGAAATCATTTTATTTTTTGTTTCTATATTTCCAGTGCTTACCAGTGGTTGGCATACAGGAGGCACTTAATAAACATTCCTTTTTGCATGAAGAAATATATTAATGCATTACAGTAAAGGAGAGATCCCACAGGATCTAAGAAAATTTAAAGAGAAAGAAATAGTTTTTTTTTACATAGAGGGAGGGGGTATGATTATAATATTCATGAAAAAGATGATACCTGAGTTAGTATTTGAAAGAGATAAAAAGTATTTCAACAGAAGAGATTCTATTTCTAGCATGGGCATTTTGCTTGTTTGAGTGCCCAGACTCATTGGAACATTAGATATATAAGGGAGGAGAGAGTGAAATAAGAATAGGAGGGTATGATGAAGTACACTAGAGAAGGTTTTAAATGCTAAGCAAAGAAGTTCACATTTAATTTTATAGACACTAGGGAACACTGAAAATTCTTAAACAGGGAATGATATGATTAAATTGGATACAGTAGCAAGAGCATGAAACCTTTCATATGATCATGGAATCATCAGGATGACAGATTTCAAGCTGAAAGTAACTTTGGGGATCATCTAGTCCAAACCTCTTTTTTACAGTTGAAGTAACTGCGGACAACAGTGGCCAAGTGACTTGTCCAAGGGCATACTGATATAAAGGGCTGTGTATCTTTGGCAGTGCTTTGGCTTGAAATAGAGAACCCTATAATATGAAATGTTTGGAATAAATAGCATTTGTGTAAAATACAATACTACAGTATTAAAACCACAACCCAAGATTCTGTGTAATACCATTTAGAACATAGAACCTGGTGTAATTTAATTCATTCTGGTCACATTTTAAGTGAAATGTGTCTCTCCTAAATTGTTGTTTAAGATAAGTCAGAATTTATTATATTATTTGGCATTAAAACAAATTGGGAAAAATGCATAGATTTGAAATTTGTTAACAGGATGCCCTTAAGTAAGTTATCTCGCATCTATTTGCTTCAGTTTGCCAATGGTGATGAGATGCCTGATTTTCTGCATAAGGTAACTTGGAAATAAATTCAACAGGATTAAAGTCACCTGATCAGTAATGGGCTTGTTTTGAGTTTCAAATATCTAATATTATTCATGGTTTATGTTTCAAAATTTTTATATTGTGCAAATTGGTAAACTTTTGTATCAGTTATGTCAAGCAACTTTTTATAATTTGGATGTTATCAGAGTATGAACTGAAAGAAAACTAAAAGATGGTGGAATAATTGTTTAAAATTAGTTATGTTATTTTTCAGCCCTGCTAACCCTGTTTGATAGTGTTTTGTAACTCCCAGTGAGGGAACTAGATATTACCACCTTTGCCTGTACTTAAGAGGAAGTTAGGCCTGATATAGTCCTGATCTACATCTTGTCACTGGACCCAGATCACTCTGGAGAAGAACGAGAGGTGGGTAACTTTGCACAGTCCTCCCTCACTTAAATCCAATTCATTTGTAAGTCATGGCATCACCTTCCTGATATCACAGTCCTCTTTGGGAATGAAGGACAAACAACACCAAGAGGAAGCTACATATTTGACTATTAAGTAAGAAAGTGTAAGAGTGTTAACTAAGTTATTTGGGGTTATTATCAAAATGCTGAAACCTAAAATTGGTAATTGGTAATTGATTACTGCAGAAATGGTACATGGCTATGTCAGACAAAGAGAGGAAAAAGATGGTTCCAGAGCTTATGCAAGTCATACTGGCCAGAAAGCCCAAGATGTGCAACTTCCTGGAGTGGAGAGACCTCAAAGGTTTCTAAAAGAGATATGCCAGCCCCTACTTCTGCTGTGTCATTGAGGGCCAAGATAATGAACTCATAACACTGGAACTGATCTGCCGATATGTGGAGCTCCTGGACAAATATTTTGCCAGTATATGTAAACTCGACATCATCTTCAACTTTGAGCAAGGCCTACTTCATCTTAGATGAATTTCTGATGGGTGGTGATATCTGAGAAAAGTGTGTCAAAGGCCAAAGAACAAGCAGATCTACTACAGGAGGAAGATGAGTTACCTCGAAGTGTTCTGAAGGAGATAGGTTTGGCACAGCTTCCCATCCCAATGGAAGATACACTGCAGGGTTGTCATGCTTTGGCAGACATGGCTGGTAGCTTCTTTGCCAAGGAAAGGGATGTCTAGTATGTTGTAATAGGGTCAAAATGGTCCCTGATGATTAAAAGAGATTATATTTCAAGCATGGGCATTTTGTTTGTATATTAAGGCAAGGTTTATCTTTCCTTACATCTCTCATTCCTGTCCCCCTCTCAGGCTGGGTTTGAATCCTAGGTAAAAATAGTTAATTTTTATAATCTTATGAAATTGAGGGAAGGGATATAGCAAGGCTTGGGCCTGATGGGAATTCAATGGAACCCCAAAATGCTCTAATTTAGGGGGAGGGGAAAAAGGTGTTTACCTGTCTCTGTTTCCTTTCTTCCTGAAATAAAAGGACTATCATTTCTTAAAAAAAAAAAAAAAAAAGAGAGAGAGGATGGCACGAAAGCCCTATCTGGTTTGGTTCTGCTTATTCAGAGCAGTCCACCTTGGAATATGAGGGTGTGCAGAGGTTTAGTCTGTTCTGCCTTGTACAGATGGGCGGAGGATGTCAAAGAGCTCAGTCCACAGAAATTCCAAGGGTAGATGGGGTGAGCAGGCAGGATCAGCAGGATCCACACCTTCTCTTTGGTCCCTGTCAATTTCCTTTATTTGTAAATTTGGCAGGTTCCAGGAAACCATCTGTGTGGGCAAGGTCATCAGTCCTGAGAAATGAGCTAGTCTGGATTACGGAGTTCCTAAACAATGAACTTGGGTTGCTGAGGATTTACAAGTGTATGTTTAATATAGAAATGATTTCTAATGATTCTTTACACCAGGACGAATTTAAACTGGAAAAGGAAAGAAAAACAAGTGAAGAACATTAAGTGAAATCTCATATATGTTTGAGTCCTGGTAGACTTACATTGTTCATTGCAACTTCATGAGAGAAAAAATAACTATTTCCAATCCTAAATTGTGATTGGTGAAACTTGTCATTTGAAGTCAAAGCTTCTGGGACTGTAACTAATTTTGTTTTGAGGTTTGAATTCAGGTTTAATTGTCTAGTGAGTCATAAAGTCAGTAATCCACCATTCAAGAGAAATGCCACGTTACCCAAAGGGAATGTAATCTTGAATTGTTACAGGTGGAGGTCTGTATCTTGAAGAAAGCCAAGAAGATGACCTTGGCCTAGCCTAAGGTAGGATCCTTCTGGCTCAGTTTCCTCATTGTGTTCTTTTTGAACAAGAATGTTTCCCACTTAGCCATTCCTGAGTCTGCCTATGAAGTGAAATATTACCACATGGTAGGTTGTTTATTGTGATTCTTACCTAAAGTCAAACAGAGTTAAGGATGCTTTATCCTGCTGTACTTGTGTTGTCATCAGGGACCAGTTTGACACTGTTATAATCATTTCCCTGCTTTTTTCTTTTATAGCAAATTTCTATAATCTGAGCAAGTAGTCAGTAGAAGACATGGGCACAATGCAAGTATGTGAGATCTTGCTGTTCTCAGTATGAATATGTAATCATTCCATATCCCAGACAATTAGGTAAATTAATACTCAGACTTGTTGTCTGCCTGCTAATATTTACATAGTCATGCATAAGATTAAATCCCTGAAATAACTCATCCTTTCTGAATAATATGGGAATAACTAGGCAAAGACAAAAATAAAAACAGTTGGTGAAACAAAGATGCAAACACAGTGTTAAATCATTATCCCATGGACTAAGGCTGGGATGCATCTGAGTGACTATAGTAAAATGCAGGTGTATGAGATCTGAGCTATTCAGTCTAGAATTATAATCCTTTGTATATCCTAAACAACTTAGTAAATGAGTATTTGACCTCATCATCTGCCTGTTACTAGATATATATGTCAATATGAAATAAGACCCTTAAATGTTTCAAAATTATGTAAGAATAATTGGGTACTGATAAAACTGTTTGTGGGACCTAGCTGTTCTTCAATTAATTATTGAAACTAAATCAGAAATGACCAGTTTGGTTTGGAGAAGAGAATTTTAGTGCAATCAGTTTCCTTAGACAGATATAACTTATGGCACATTTTATGTTATACCAATGAAATTCAATTTTATTCAAGTTTATTATTAATGTGGAAATAACATGTTTTATACTACACGTCCTAGAGTACAAATGTTTTCTTACAGACAATTTGTTTGATATGTACTGTGTTGAACTTGATTATTTGAATGTCATCCCAAGTCTTTGGCTGTAATTGAAGTTAACTTGATGACTTCATTTATTCTTATACGTAAAGTTGTGGCTTGTACTTTGTTCTCAAAGAGGACTGTGACATCAAGGAGATGAGGACATAACTTACAATTGAATTGGATTTGAATGAGGGAGGGCTGTGCAAGGTCACCAGCCTCACTTCCAACTCCAGAGTCATCTGGGTCCAGTGGAGAGATATTCATCAGGATGACCGGAGATGGCCCAGGATGCAGGGCCTTTTTAAACCAAGGTCTTTGCAAGTTCTTACTTTGAGTGAGGCAGTGCCCTGTTCAGTGAATAGGCCCCTTTAAGAAGAGAGTTAAGGGATGGCCCGAATGCGGACCCAGCTGGCCAGTTCCAGTTGGGTAACTCAAGTTGTCTACTCCTCTCCACACTTCTCCTCTCATGGGGTATCATGCCTTACTTGAGGATGTTCTACCCAAATAAACTTGGGGTTTACTGGCTAGATCTCTTTCTCAAAGACTAAGCCTTAAACCCAATTCACTCTGGATCTCATGATTGAACAACAATAGATTCCTGTCCAAGCACCACTTAATGGTTATTTTATTGGCTCTCCTGGCTCAGAGTGAATGTAAATAGTAACTGTTTCTCTTTTGGCCAACAACTCTGAGGGTCTTTCTCTTCCAGTTTAGATTTGGGCCATCCCTTGATCCTCTTAGAGAACGAAGGACAAACCACAAGCTAAAGTAAAACCCCATGCCTTTTTAAAAAGAATATTTTTTGTAGTTCTATGTCACTTGGCAAACTGAATTTTTTTATCATTAAGACTCATTTCTTAAATCTCCTTACACATGTAAAAAAAAAAAATAGAGAATATATCGAATCTCTGCCTTAGCCTTCAGGACAAGATAATCTGGTCACTCTCGGGTAGTTAAGTAACAAAAGAGAGATCTCCTAAAACACAATTTCTTCTGTTCTGTTGTGACTAAGGCCTTGTTGGCATGTTGAAAAGCAAAGAAAAACTGATTATTACCACTAAGCAATTTCTAATCCAATGTAATAAAGGTATGCTAAAAAAGCACAGTAAAATCAATATAATGAAAAATACTTTACTGAAGAAGATTTAACATCCATATAATATTTTGATATCACACCAATCTACTGATGGCCTTCTTAACACACTGCCCACAAAATTGAGATTTAGAATACAAAAAGATCCATACCACAGTGTCATGGAGATGATTTTCAAAGCCACTTTGTAGTCTATTTTTTATCTCTTTAAAAAGCATAACTGTGCTTGCGAACTTAAAAATAACTCTGAACAAGACTGAAAAGGTTGTAGGTGATAGGAAAAGAAAAAAGCAAATAGTTTCTATCAAATGTGGCCACTGTTATTGTTATCATCAATAAAAACAAACATTTATTGAGGTCTTGCAGCGAAAGACATACAAGTTCCCTTCTTTCCTCTATGCAAATTAATAGATATTTCTATTATGATGAGACACAGATAATAACATTTTGGAAGTTTCACGAACACCATTATTTGAAAGAAGATGATAAATTTATCCCTCTAACAGAGTTAGTATTGTCACAAGGATTTTATCATAATTCAGTCACAAATTAATTGCACAGTACATTTATTCATCTATCATTCTCCCATAACAAGTTTGATCATGATTGCTATGTATTTCTCCATTTGGCACACGGGAATTTTATTCATTTAACAATATTATTCATTAATCAGGCATTTATTAAACAGGGTTTAAAAGAACTCAATGAATTTGGTGCAGAGTGCATTAGATCTATCATCAGGATTATTTTTTCTATCAGATATTCATTTAAATGGATTGTATTCTGGGGAAAAGAATATTACTTATAAGATGGATATTTTCCCCTAAATACATGCATGATGATTTTACTAAATATCTGACATGGGGGTAATCCAGTTAAAAAAGAAAAATTACCTTTGTAGAATCTCCATGAATTTAGCATTTGTAGTAAAAATCCATCTAAATTAATATCTGATAAAAAAGAATAATCCTAGTTAAGGAATAAAAGCCCTTTGTACCAAATGGCAGCTTATAAAAAAAATGGTAGCCAGCAAACGACAAAAGAAATGAGTACAGATAAAACCTGGCAATTGTTTCAGTCACCAAATCCATATCATCATTTACTCGAAAGAGTGCTGAGCAATGAGGATACTCAAACTGCACCCAGGTACATATATCCCACATTCTTGTGTCCCTTTGCAAAAGACAGAAGACATGATTGCAACAAAAGGGATTTTCTTTGGGTACCATGGAAGCTCTAACTGAATTGGAAGATAACAGGCTAAAGTTAAATAAGAAAAAAAAAGATGTTGGGACCATAAACTCCTTCAGTCCTTTAACAACACTAATAAAGTAATCCCAACTGGCATCATCACCAACAGGAAGAGAAAAAAAGTGAAAGGGGTTCAGGAGAACATAGTGAAGGAAAGAAAAAAAGGGAGAGCAGGCAGGGAGAGTCACAGAAACGTTAAATCTTAGAGAGGTATAATGAAAAGGAATCTTAGAAAGCCATCATGGATTTAAGAGAGAATGAATTGGAAAAAATAGAAATACCATCTTTGGATGCTTTCAGGCAGAGACATATAGTGTGACGGATTTATAGCCTCAAAGAGAGACATAATATTATATCATCTGCAAACAAGAACAATTAGAAGACCTCATTATATGTCTAGGATCTACCATATACTGAACTTTACCAAGTCAGTAATAAACACCTGTGGTGTATATATAGAACTCTTGATTTTATGCCTCTTTTTAATATTTGTAGAGTATGCATTTAACTAAATTGCATTTATAAACATCAAAGAATCTGATAGAATTTTAACATTTACATGGGAGAAACCTTTTTGGAGCTATTAAAGCAGCTACTTTACTCTACTGAGTCAAGAGCTTTTAAAAAAATAATTACCATAAAACAATAAACACATCAGGAACTCTCATTCTCCATTCCTCTCAGTTATTTGTCCCACTATAAATATATGACCTGCTACAAAGAATGTGATCAAATGTAGTTAAAAGCTGCCTGTTCCCTTATTATGTTTTCAAAGATAACACAGGAGTACAGACCACTCTCACAATCATCTATAGAGCACAGATGATCTGGAGGGTCATATTTGCTATCCAACATACAAACATATATATATATATATATATATATATATATATATATATATATATATATATATGCATACACACTAAGGGGAAGGACTCTAACACATCAGGTTCATCCTACATGGAGAATATATGGAAAGGCATCAATACAGATAGAAGAAGAAGGGTTCTAATGCTTATAGCAGAAAACCCTAGACTTTCTCCCATCCTTCTACAACTTCTGCACATGATTTGCTGTAGTTATTGCTTTTTTTAATGATATTAACATTATATTTTGCTGCTATGGTGATGAAGACCCTGTCATACTCAATGAGTCCCGGGCCTCTGTATTTCTTAAAACTCATGAGATTGCCTTTGACTCTGGATATATCCATCTCAGAATACTATACCTAAAATTGGGAAAGAATAAACACAAAAGGGGCACCCCAAACCCAGGCTCAGGCTTGCTCAGGCAGGGCAGGTGCTTTTGATGCTATGTGGTTATGGCTGCATGGAGACTGAGATGAGCAGATAATGGCAAACAGCCATTACTCTTTGTACCACTTCTCATTACGCAACATAAAACATACCCTACTCAACTTGCAACCAGAGGAAAAGAGAAGTGGAGAGGACCATCACTCCCCTTTGTATATCTACTGACTCACCAACTCTTCTGGCTTCATAGCTAATACGAGGACTGTTCATCATTTCAAAGTCCATATCCTTTAACCTTAAATCACACATGTCCAGAAGTAGACACCAAAGTTCTCATGAAGGCAATTGGAACTAAGGATGGGAATTCTGAGAATATTTTGTCACAATATATAATGTATAATATTTCTAGAAACTATACTAACAACTTCTGAAAATCAAAACCATGTGACTCGAAGTAGGTAAAATATCACAGCTAAGTAATTATCTTCAAATTAAATTTTCTTTAGATGTAATTGTCCCATGAATTAAAAAAAAAATCACATAGATACATAATTTTTATTCATAAGGTAAGGTCTTCTAGAGCCAACATTTAGTATGGGGCTCACCTATCATGCGAAATGAGAACTAATACTCCCTGTAAGATATGCGGAGATAAATTCTGAACTCTGGGAATAGGATGTTGACCCATGTTTCAATCACCAGTGCTTTCTTTCCAGAAATTCAATGTTATCTAGATCTTGTGGAGCAAGGGTAACCCAAACTGTCACTATCATGACTACTGCTACTATTTCTATTTGCTTTGACTACCAGCTCTGGTCTAGCATCCATATTTCTACCGCTGTCAGAAGTCTGTATAGATGCTAAATTAGTCCTATAAGCCTAAGGCAGTGGACAGAGTCAATTTCACTGAAGAATTCCATAGACAAATGAAGCACTGGACAGTCCTCACTCGCCACCTACTTCTGGTAGGTCCTTCTCTTAACCTAAGTTTTTTTATCTATAAAATGAGGAAATAGAACCAGATTATCTTTAGGGCCTCTTTCCACTGTGGACTCAGGTCTGAACCAGTATTTGTCCAAGCATTGTAAAGTCTCAAGGACTTGGTCATCTTTATGTCACTCCTTCTTGTACAACTGGCACCCCTCAGAAGCTCAGCCCCTGGAACACTGATTCCTGACGATGCTTTCTTCCTTTTTCAGCCTGGCCATAGAAGGGTATTCTCAATTCTGCTCGCTGCTACATCCACTAGTCTGACTCTGGCATATTGCCTCCCCAAGAAAGATTAGAATACCAAAACCAAACACTTATAGACACACACCTCCGTTAATCCTGTTATTTTTCTTTAAAGCATGAGAGGCAGTGAACAATGGGGTTTTTAAAATGTACTCTATTTCACCTGATCTTTTATTAAAACCCTCCTGTCATCCTGTGAATTCTTACATTATCTGCAAAGCAGAAGAGACTCGGGAATAGTGAGCAGGGTTCTAATGCTTATAGTAGAAAACCCTAGACTTTCTTCCATTCTTCTACAACTTCTGCACATGATTTGCTGTGGCTACTATTTTTTAAAAAATGATGTTAACATCATATTTCGCTGCTATAGTAAGGAGGGTTGCTTGATCCTTCCACCATCAACTAGGAGCCCCCACAGTGGCCTTGTGGTTCACAAGCCCTTAAGGCTGCCCCAGTGTGAATCAGACAATAGCGCAAGCAGGATCCAGCAGCCAGATTGAAAAGAAATTCCAAATTCTTCCCCAAAGGACTAATTGAACTTAGCAATTTGTTCTTTTTCATAAAAAAAATACTTGTGGTACCTTTTTATAATGAACAATAAGCTACCGTGTGGATTTCTGCAGAATTCTGGAACAAGGCCAGGGCAACAATAGCTCCTTTTCTTTAGGAATAAGACCCATATGTCAAAATTTATCTAGAAACTCAATTTGGCTTACTGCTTCATCATGCTAGGAGAATAACTACAAAATTATATTACTGTTCATTATGTCCAAGGGGATCCCAATTTATTATGTTTCATGCCCGTGTAGTATAGTAGCCTAGGCGATGGCTACCACTGTATGGAGATGTGCCAGACTTGTAATAGTTACGAGTGGATCATTATACTATACTTGCTTTTCGCAAATATTTAATTGACATGAAATCTTCTACAGCTGGTAGAGATAATTCATGCCTATAAATCTCCTTTCAGACCCTTCTAATTTACTATAGAAACATGCAAACACATAAAAAAATCTTTTCATATAATGAAACAATGCTACATGACAAAGGATAATGATTTTTAAAACACACACACATACACCTGTGTGTAGAAACAGAATCAATGCCAGAATAGCAATATATCCAAGTCTTTTGGGTTTGTTACGTCTTTAGCTTTTCTTTTAAAAGTGTTAAAATATGAGTACCTCTGGCAAGCCACCATTTCCAGCAAAAAATGAGACTACAATGAAAGGTTTTAGCATCTTCTTGATTCTAATCCTGACAGGGTCAATTGACAGTGTGCAAATACAACTTTAGGCAGCAAGACATGTGGTCATTACTTTTCTTAAAAGAGGAGCTTTAGTCTCACATCTGGATTTCTTCATCTTCTTTATTAATAAAAATATATTTGAAGAAAATCAGCCTGGATGATCTAAGCTATGACATTCTTATTGTTGTTGATGATGCTGCAGTTGTTGTGGCTTGTCCTTCATTCTTGAAAAGGACCAATGACATGAGGGTGATGTCTTGACTTGTACATGAGTTGGATTCAAGGGAGGTGGAAGCTGCACAAAGTCATCAGTCTCACTCTCTCCTCCAGTCATTAAAGTTCAATGGCAAGACAAGAGTCAAGATAACTGAAGATGGCTTGGGATGCAGGGGGTAACTTTGGCCTTTCTAAATAAAGGTCTTTCCCAGCTCTCAGTTTGTCTGAGAGGCAATGCCTATTCAATGACTAAGAACTGAGACAAAAGATGACCTAATTTATAATCACAAAAGTATCAATCTGGGAGTGGAAAACCTTAAAGTTTCTAACCAGAAGAGAAAACAGTTACTATTTACACTCATTCTAAGCCATCCCAATCTAAACAATGAACCACAGAAGTTTGGGCTGGAGGATTTTATTGGCTACTCAATTGCAGTCAAAATGATTTGGGTTTAAAGGAATAGTTAAGTACACATATGTACGTATACTCTCTCTCTGTCTCTGTCTCTGTCTCTGTCTCTCTCTCTCATTTGAGTATAGAAATCTCTTACCCAAGAAGTACAAAGGGAAGGGGATAAGAGAAAGAAGGAAGTGATAAAAAGGAGAGTTGATCAAAACACTTTTCACAAAAATAAAGTCAGAGCTAAACAATAAGAAAAATATTAATTGTTCATGGGTAAGCTGAGTCAATATAATAAAAATGATAATTCTACCTAAATTAATTTACTTAGTAAATGTTATATCAAATTATCCAAAAAATATATTTTACAGAGCTAGTAAAAATAATTTTTAAAAGTTCATTTGTAAAAGCCAAAGGTCAAGAATATCAAGGAAATCAATGAAAAAAAATGTGAAAAAAAAAGGCAGCCTAAAACTACCAGATTTCAAACTATAGTATAAATTAATAAATCATCAAACAATGTGGTACTGGCTAAGAAACAGAATGATGGATCATTAGAATAGATTAGGTACACAATACACAGTAGTAAAAGACCATAGTATTCTAGTATTTGAAATAGCTCAAAGATCTAAGCTTTGGGGGCAAGAATTCACCATTTGACAAGTATTTCTGGGAAAAATGGAAAAACAGTTTGCCATAAATTAGGCATAGATCAATATGTCACACCATAGACCAAGATAAGGTCAGTAGGAAAAGTCAGTCTCACTGGAATGAGAAGGACATGCAGTCCAGCACAGCACAAGCCATGCCAGCACAGGCTACATTCAGCAAGCTAGCAGCAGGCCTTGTGGGCAACTGAACTGGGCACAATTTTCTAGAGTTTTCAGCTCACAAATGTTAAGTGGAATGGACAACTGGTCAAAAGGAGATTGCAAGGGATTCTTTGCTGGGAGAAGAATTTTGTTGTACTGCCCATAGACTCTTCTGGCTTGCAATCCTAGGGCAAGGAGGAGTACTATTAGGAGCAGAGACCTGAGTTGAAGTTCTAGGGTAGAAAAGAGTGTTGGCGATCACTCACAGACCAGAACACAGTCCAGGAAAGCAGTGACTAAACCACTCCTTAGATCATAACCCATTAGAAGAAGTGAGAACTTGCAGAACATCCCTTCCTCCAAAAGTTTGCTCTGAAAACAGCCACATGAAAAACCTGAAGCTTCAGAGAATGCCCTCTCCACCATGGGAGCAGAGTCCCACTTTAACATAAAGTCAAAAGTCAAGAAATAAGCTGGAAAATGAGGGTCAAAGAAAGAACCTGACCACAGAAAATTACTATGGTAACAGGAAAGATCAAAACACAAGCTCAGAAGAAGACAAAGAAATCAAACTAGTTACATTTAAAACCTGAAAGAAAAAATGTGAATTGGCCTCAGGTCCTGGAAGAGCTCAAAAGGATTTTAAAAATCAAATAAGAGAGGTAAAGGAAATGATAATGATGCAAGAAAATCATGGGGGGAAAGAGTCAACAGTTTATAAAGGAAGCACAAAAAAATACTGAAGAAAATAATACGTTAAAAAAACAGAATAGGCGACAAGGTAAAAGAGGCACAAAAATCCATTGAAGAGAACTCCTTAAAAAGTAGAATTGACCAAATGGAAAAAAATATGTACAAAAATTCACTGAAGAGACCTCCTTAAAAAGTTGATTTTGTTCAGTCATCTCCAACTCTTTGTGACCCCATATGGAGCTTCCTTGGCAGAGATGCTGGTGTGGTGTGCAATTTCTTTTTCCAGCTCATTTTACAGATGAGGAACTGAGGCAAATAGGGTTAAATGACTTGCCCAGAATCAACACAGCTGGTAAGTGTCTGAGTCCAGATTTGAACACAGGAAGATGAGTCTTCCTGACTCCAGGCCAAGCACTCCACCCACTGTGCCACCCTAGCTGCCCAAATTTTAAAAAAAAAAAAAGGAGGATCAAAAGCTCACTGAAGAGAATAATTCCTTAAAAATTAGAATTGGGAAAGTGGAAGCTGCTGTTTGTGTTTGTCCTTTGTTCTCAAAGAGGACCATGACATCAAGATGATGACATGATTTGCAGTTGACTTTGAGTGAGGGAGGGCTATGCAAAGTCACCAAGCTCACTTTCTCCTCCTGAGTCATTTAGGTCCAGTGGCCTGATATTCATCAGGACAGCCAGAGATGGCCCAGGAGGATCATAGAGTATGTGAGGGAGGAAGACTGGAAAGGGAGGAAAGGGCCAGGTTTTAAAGAGTTTTGAATGCCAAAAAGAGAATTTTTATCTTTGATCCTGGAGGCAACAGAGAAATATTATAGTTTTATTGAGTACAGAGGTGACACAGTCAAGACCTTCATTTATTTTAGGAAAATCATGTAGAGACTGTCCAGTCACTGGACATGGTCTGGAATGGAAGAAATGAATATAAATCTTATATCCTTTCTATAACAGAAAACAGAAGGCAAAATGAACTTGTAGGTAGATGAAAGGATGGTTCACAAGTTTTTCACAGAGACTGGTTCAGGAATACTGAGGGATTAGGAAGCTAGAGATATCAAGAAACAATAAGACAAAGTCAAAAGAATGAAAAAAAAGAAAATGTGAACTATCTCATTGTAAAAACAACTCACCTGGAAAATAGACTAAGAAGAGATCATTTAAGAAGTATTAGACTAATTGAAAATCCATGACCAAAAGAAGAGCCTAGACATCATATTTCAAGAAATCATCAAAAAAAAAAAAACATCCCTGATATCCTAGAATCAAAAAAAAATCTTAAAAGTGTATATTTATTTAGAAAAAATTAAAATTTAAAATTTTTTTTAAAGAAATACATTTAACTAAACAGAGTAACAGGAAGGCAAGGGGATATGAGAGGAGTAATATGAGGGAATTTAGTTATGGGAGGGATTAGTCTTAAGCAAAACAAACTCTAAAAATGAACAAAAATATTTATAGCAGCTCTTTTTGCAGTGGTACAGAATTGAAAACAGAGGAGACACCCATCAGTTAAGGAATGGATAAACTAGTTGTGATATATAAATGTGATGTAAAAAATGATGAATTTAAAAAAATGATATAGAATAAAGTGAGCAGAACCGAGAGAACAATTTATACAATGTAACAATAGTGTAAAAAAAAAAAAAAGAAAGACTTAGGAAACCTGGTCAGTGTAATGACCAACCAGAGGACTCATGATAAAGTCATTTTACCTCCCTCTTCTTGACAGAGAGATGAAGGAGTCAGAGTACACAATGAAACTACTGGAGTGTGGGGAGGGAGAGGGGGAACTGAACCAATGAAGAGATTTAGTTTACTTGACTATATGTTTGCAACAGAGATTTTGTTTGGCTTTCTTTCTTATGTGGTAAATGGTTGTAGGAGGGAGATTAAGTAGAGTTTTACTTAATGAAAAAAAAATTTATTTAAAATAAAAAGACCATGAACTACCACTAAATTGGAATTTCTAGGCAAAAGAATGACAATGAACCGTCTATCATCTGTGTGTGAATAATAACACTTTTCTCCAGGAAATGCTAGAGGAGTACATCTGGGTAAAAGATTCCAAACAGTTAAAAGGAAAAAATGTTGTATTAAATTGAATTGATTATTTTTATTTTTCTCCATTGTGTATTTCTACCAGTAATGATGTCAAAGGACTCTTCACACTGGGAAGAGGTAGGCTTTGATGATCTCTATGCATGTTTCAGAATTTAAAGATTCTATTTGTGGTGGGATAGAGTGATACAATGAGAATGATATCGTCATTTCATTATGCTTTTAATCATAAAGTTGGCTAACTTTAGCAGTTCTATGTTTTTGAAAAGCCTGAGTGTTAATCAGGAGTCTCTCTGAACTTCATACTTGAGATTTCCCTTCCACCTTTAGGACACATCTTCTCAGAGTACTATAGGGAATAAAGGCCAACCTTCATCCTGATGTATGTTGATTGGCTTATCCTAAGGAATAAACTTAGTATGCACAGATTCTTCTGTGACAGTTCCAAAGAGCTCCTAAAGAAACTGATTGACAATACAACTGCAGATGATCACCCCAAGGGGAAACACACTACACAAGTCTTCCTTTAATGCCCATCAGGGCCCTGCTAACAGAAGTCTTAAGTAGATGTCTCGATGATTGACATGGCAGCATGCAATCTCAATCAATACAGAGGAAAGAGCAATAGCTAATCTATTTTCAGAACTTGCAACCTTTGCCCATCTTCCAAAAAAAAAAGTAAAGTTGAATGGAAATCTCTAGAAAACAATGCAAAGTGACTTCCTCTTATTCCCATCAGATAAAGGGACACCCCACTGACAATGAGCAAATGGCCATAGGCTCAGAAATACACAATGGAGAAAAATAAAAACAATCAATTCAATTCAATACAACAAATATTCTTTCCTTTTAACTGTTCAGAACCTTCTATCTAGAAGTACTTCACAAGCATTTCCTGGAGAAAAGTGTTACTATTCACACCCAAAAACTAAGGCAGAATAAAAATGATTTGTCCAAAGTAGGCAAGTGAAAACTCAAGAAAAACACCACATTTCTACTATCCTTCTCTCTTCCTTCACCAGCCTCATACCATACTTACAGTTAGTTCCATGCCTTTTGACACCCAGTTATACATTTTCTTATACTCTCTGACTGTTTTTCATATGTGGGGAGTGCTTCTCAATTAGACTTTCAACTCTCTGAGGGAAGGTTTTGCAACTCTGTGGGCTCACCAATGGCACTGAGGTGCGTGATAGGATAAATAATAAGAATCTTGGAATTTTAGGGAATTAAGTGACCATAGAAATCACTGAGTCTAACTCTTTTCACAGCTGAGGAAACCCTCTTGCACACAGTAAACTGAAAGAAAACCCAGGTATTTTGACTACTAAGTACAGTGCTCTTTACATTTGGTCACCAATATAATGTAGACATGGGCACCTGGACCATTTCTATTATTTCAGTTCAAGATGTGATCTGTATTCTCAGAATCTAGTAGAGCCTGGTGAATAGTGAGTCCTTAATAAAAGATTGTTGAATTGAATTGAATTGCTTCTGTTTCTGCTTCTGTAGATTTTGACTCAAACATCTCATCCCCACACCGGTTCCTGTATTTCTCAGTAGACAATAATTTATTCTTCCTCCCCCTTTACCATTCCTATTTCTTGTAAATAAGTTCTATTTATCCAAAATTATATTATATATATACATATATATGTATATACTTTTGCATACATATATACACATGCATACACACATATGTATGTGTATGTGTGTGTGTATAATCTCACCTCCACCCAGTCTCAATGATATATATTTACCTCCTTGCATGAAGATGGATCATACTTGTTATCCACACTTTGTGCTTGTATATACAAGACTATACTATAATAATAGTAGTGATGGAAATAATAATAATGATAGTTAACATTTACACAACAGTTTATGGTATACCAACTTACAGTGATCTCATCTGATCCTCACGACAACCCTGGGAGGTAGGTATTTATTATTTCCATTTTACATATGAGGAAACTGAGGCAAAGAAACAAGGACTGACTTGCCCAGTGGCACACAGCGTGTGTCTGATGCAGCATCTGAATTCAAGATTTCCTGACTCCAAGTCTTACACTATCCACTGAGCAACTTAGCTTCCTAGCTGCAGTTGATGGAGACTGATGGAAGCCAGGCTAACACTTGAGACTGAAATGAAATGAAGTATCTGTAGTCCATTTAAAAATGAATAAAAAAGAGGCTGACTTAGCTGTAGCAGCCACATCCAATGAAGATACAATATGGCTCAGTTTCTTCATCTGTAAAATGAACGTAAGAGCATCTACCTTACAGGGTTGTGAAGATCAAACGAATTAACATATATAAGTGCTTTACAATACTTCAAGCATTACATGCTAGCTATTATTATAAATTATATACTTATGCTATATATTATAGAATAATTATCATTACAACAGTAATCATAAGATAATAATTATACTCTATTATGATAAATGCTAGCTATTATCATTGTTGTGGTGGTAACTTCTACTGCTGCTGTTGGTTTAGCCCAGAGCTACTTCCTTGTCCTGGTGTTGGTCATGTGAGTCAGAAGCTTCAGGGAGGAACCAGAATTCCTCATGCCCTGGGCTACTTGAATTTAGGTGAACAGCAAGCAACATCAATGGCCACAGACTTAAGTCTTCTGGGCCAGTTAAGTCTGGAAGATGGCTTTAATATCTTTTAAGAAAAAGAACTATACTTGCTTTCAGGTTAGGAAGAGACTCCTGTTTGCTAGTAGCCTGTTTCACTATCTCCTCTGTATGACATTCTTCCACTTTGGACTTCTGGAATAAGTTAGGATTCTTCTCTGCTCCTTCAAAATAATTATCCTCTTTGTTTTTACACTGATGCTTTTCTTCTGATTTTTAAAAGAATATCTGATTCTCCAGAATGACCTTGAGAGTGGAAAGATATTCCTCAAGATACAATACCTTTTTCATATTATATGCCCCAACAACCTCAGGAAGCATAATACTTAGTGAGCTAAAAGGTGGCACAGGTTATCTAAGCCAGCTTCCCAGAAAACTGATTTTAGGAAGAAAATCCATTCTTCACATAACTGGCAAAGTAATCTTCCTATAAGACTTCTCATTGTTCTTCAACTGTTCAAATGTTCCTTACTAAGTAAAGTCAAAATTCCTTATTCGATCAATAGAAGCCTTCCAAAACTACCTCCAACCTTTTTTTACAGACTAATATTATATCCTGTCATATTCTAGGCTGTAGCCAAACTAAACTATCAATATTTCACAAAAAGTTCTATGCGCTGCCACCTCTGGGACTTTGCTCAAGCTATGTATGCTGCACCTGAAATGTTCTCCCCTTCCCCATTGCTTCAGGTTGAAATCATAAAAATCTAGCCCATCTACTACTTCTTCCAAAGCACCTTCCTTGATCTTCCAAACTCTCTTTACTGGGAACACTTATTGTACTTTATTTGTAGCTTTCTTATATATTTAAAATGTTCCATGGTGATTTGTCTGCATGTCTTCCTTATCTTCCCCACTGGATTATAAGGTTCATGATGTCAGGGATCACATTTGATTTCCCCTTACACCTCTAGTTCCTAGCACAGAACTCTCACAACAGTAGCCATTTAATGATATTTGCTTCTACATTAAGGGGTCACAGGGCTTGGAATATGATATGTCAGAGGTCAAAGGAGATAGGATTAAAACCAAGAATCACCTACTCAGCAAAACTGAGTATAACACTTCAGGGGAAAAAAACAGTCATTCAATGAAATAGAGGACTTTCAAGCATTCTTGATGAAAAAGACCAGAGCTGAATAGAAAATTTGACTTTCAAACACAAGAATCAAGAGAAGCACGAAAAGGAATACAGGGAAAAAAAATCACAAGGGACTTACTAAAGTTGAACTGTTTGCATTCCTACATGGAAAGATAATATTTGTAACTCTTGAGACTTTTCTCAGTATTTGGGTAGCTGAAGGGATTATATACATAGAGACAGAGAACACAGGGTAAGTTGAATAGGAAGGGATGATATCTAAAAAAATGAAATCAAGGGGTGTGAAAGGAATATATTGGGAGGAGAAAGGGAGAAATGGAATGGGGAAAATTATCTCTCATAAAGGAGGCAAGATAAAGCTTTTTCAATGGAAAGGAAAAGGGGGGAGGTGAGAGGGAAAAAGTGAAGCTTACTCTCATCACATTTGGTTTAAGGAGGGAATAACATGCACACTCATTTTGGTATAAAAATCTATCTTACACTATGGGAAAGTAGGGGAGAAGGGGATAAGTGGGCTGTGAGGGGATGACAGAAGGGAGGGCAAATGAGAGGAGGGGGTAATTAGAAGTAAACACTTTTGGGAAGGGACAAGGTCAAAAGAGAGATAGAATAAATGGGGGACAGGATAGGATGGAGGCAAATATAGTTAGTCTTTCACAACATGACATTTATGGAAGTCTTTTGCATAACTACACATATATAACCTATATTGAACTGTTTATCTTCTCAGCGGGGATTTGTGGAGAGGGAGGAAGGGAGAGAAGTCAGAACTCAGTTTTTAAAATGAATGTTAAAAATTGTTTTTACATGCAACTGGGAAATAAGAAATACAGGCAATGGGGTATATTTCTATAAATCTATCTTGCCCTACAAGAAAATAGAGGAGATGGGGACAAGGCAAAGAAGGGGTATGATAGTGGGGAGGGCAGATTGCGGGAAGGAGTAATCAGAATGCACGGTGTCTTGGGGTGGTGGAAGGAGAGAGATGGGGAGAAAACTTGAAACTCAAAATCTTGTGGAAATGAATGCTGAAAACTAAAAATTAATTAATTAATTAATCAATTAATTAATTAATTAATTAAAATTAAAGAAAAAAAACCAGATGGTTGCCTATTTCTGCCATGAACAAAATTGCTGAAGTTTTACAAGCACCTCCAATGAGAGTATATGAAGTAGCAACTTTTTATACAATGAATGATAGAAAACCAGTTAGAAAGTATCATATTTAAGTCTGAACCACTATACTTTGTATGTTTTGAGATTCTAATAGCATACTAGGGGCCATGCAGAAAAAGCTTGGTATTAAGGTTGGAGAAACTACATCTGACAACCTTTTCAGATTAATAGAAGTGAAATGTTTATGTGCCTTGTAAATGCATTGATGGTTCAAATAAATGATAATTTCTTTAAAGATCTGACACCTAAGAATACTGAAGAGATACTTGATTAGCAGAAAGCTGGCAATGTTCCAAAACCTGGACCAAGTAGTGGACTTGGTTGTCTTACATCTTTGTGGTGGTCTTACATCTTTGACTGAGCCATCCAAAGGACCTGGCTTTGGTGTCCAACGAGGATGCTAAGTAATTTGTATGAATTTGTCTTAAAATCCTAAAGAAACCTGTGAAAATATTTCTCGGCACATTTAAAATAAATTAAAACTAATCTCCCCCCTATGCAATGTTTAATATGTGTATCTTCTAGTTAAGTTGTAAATACCATGTAAAAACTACAAAATATTCCCTAAAAACCTTTTGGGTGCTATGGTTAACAAGATATCATTACATAAATTGTAGGTACAAATTTTTTTTCCAACTATATTCATCTCAGTCACATATTCAATTCACATTTGACATGAAAAAGTATCTGATGACAACTATTAAGTCTGGTTTTATCACATTTCAGTTTTTAAAATTGTATTTTGATATTCCATTGCTATTATAATTACAATTAATTGGGTTAACATAAAAAGTTATTCTTAAGACAGCTCTATGGAAGCTGGGGGAATAATAACATGCATGGCAATAGAAAAAGAAAGGATAAAACTGCTGAGCATCTCGCTATCCATCTTTCTGTGGTGAGCCACAAAAGGGAAACACAATTCCTGGAGTGCATTTCTAACTTTCAAAAAAAATCTAATCATATAACAGTCTGAACAAAAGAAAGCTATGCCCTTTTTAATGGAGAAAACTGTATACAATGAAGAACTTTCCTAGGGTTAAAGCTCAACCTGTATTTTTTAGGAGTCAGTTATAGGTAGTTGGCCCCATGTCACACCCATTCCTTTTAGAGAAAAGAAGTATAAAATGGGGAGGTTGTGTGCTGTCTATACATGGAGCCTTCTGGGTCACTTAGTCAGCAGAGTGTCAGAAGTGTGGTATTGTACTGGTCAATTACAGGCACTTGAACAGTGTCTGCCATTTGCTGAAGATGCTACTGATTTCTTAACAAAAGATGACTTCAGCATGCCATGCAAGTCTAAATCATAGTATTTGTCTAGAATTTCATTTCTGGATATATTTGTTCACACAAAAGATGGACTGCTAAAACTACTTTAAAAGTAAACAATCCAACTGAATAGTCTTAAAAGCATACACCACATTTCACTACATATACTTTTATTCAACTTGTATATTTTATAGAAAAAAATGAGACTGAAAAATATGAAAAATTTAAGAAAAACAAACTGAGTTCAAGTTATATTTTCATTTTGATGAATCATTCATTTCATTCAACAAACATGAAGCCTTCGGGTTTTGGCAGAATAGCTGAAATTTCCTATTTTATATGGCAACTAGAGCATAGCAGGATTCACACAGAAAGTTTTACATATTCCCAAGATCTAGAAATGGAAGTAGGACACGAAGTAGCACTTTACTTGTTCAGGGGAATAGCTACATAGAGAAAGTAAATCTTGACTATGAATTTCCCATCTTCCCAACTTTTCTTAGTAAAAATTTCAACCTTTAAAAAGTAGAAAAAACAATTAAGAAGAATTCTATACTGGATTTTATCCTCACTAACAGAAAGATCTTGTTGCTGGGGTGGAAATGATAGAAACCCCTGGGGAAAGCAACCACTCCCTCATAAAAAACTGTAAAAAGGGAAGTTTGGGCATAGTCTGACATATATGAGAACAGAATTCAAAGGGTTCAAAGGAACACTAGGGAGGATCCTGTGGACTGAAATTCTATAGGCAAAGTCAGTTGAGGAGGGATGGGCAGACCTCACAACTCCAATGAGAGGGAAAAATAGGAGTTGTTTGAAGGGACTGGTGTGGATGCATAGAGACTCACCAACCAATTTGCAGATTTAAAAAAAAGTGAATACAGATAAAGGAAGCAAGGGCAAGTAATAGAAGATGAATAGACATGCATGCCCATGTCTCCATAAGCCTTATGTAAGAAATGCCTAAATTCAGAATGACCTGAGACTAGCAAGGAGAGTTAACAACTAAAAAGTAGGCCAAAGGGGCTTGGCTACATGGAGGGGTGGAGGTGAGGGCAAAGATAAAAGATGGCATAGAATTGCTGCTCCAATTGGATGGAAGATTTAACTGACAAGAGACAGAAGACAGAGCTTCTTATTTTACTTCTTCCATGGAAAATGGCCTGGAAACAAGAAAGAACAACAACAAAAATGACTAATAGGATGTTGATGACCAAGATAAATAAGGAGATAGGAGAACACTTAGCTGTCCTTGATGAATTCAAGTCACCTGGCCCCGATGAATTACATCCTGGGGCATGCAAGAAATGTAAACAGGTTTAGTGAACCACTATTCCTGCTACTTCAATGATAATAGGGAAGAGAAGAGATATCACAGGACTGCAGAAAAGCACATAATGTCCTGATATTGAGAAGTGTGATGGAATGAAAACATGAAATGAGGAAAAACTATAGGCTGGTGACCTTGACATGAATTCCTTAGAAAATACTACAATAAATTATTCAAGAGATGGTTAGTGAACATCTAGATAAGAAAGCAGTGATCACAAAAAGACAGCATGCTTCCATGAAGAACAGATCATGCCAGACTAACCTTCATTTATTTATGTGCTTCACCATCACCTCAAAGTCCACATATCTCAATATGACCTCATTCTTTTCCATATTGAATCTGTCCCTCCCTCTAACTTATCTCTTTTAGTCAATGGCATCTGTTCAAGTATCCTAGGACCATTGCCTTAGAGCTATGTTTGACTTCCCCCATATCCAATCAATTGAGTCCTGTTGCTTCTACCTCAGCAATAACTCCAGCACTTAATCCTTTCCCCCCACTTCTATTGCTACTACCTCGGCATGGTTTCTCAATCCCATCCCATGGAAACTAAATCTTTCTAACTAGTCCTACTGACTCTAATCTATCCTCTCTCTAATCCATCCTGGCACACCGGTACCTAGGTAATCCTTTTAACATGGACTTCTAATTCTGGCTATTTTCCAAGTTGCTGTCCTAAGCAGTCTTCTCTTCTCCCTCTATAGTCCCTCCATAAACTAATCATACTTCACAACTTTAAGGATCACCTCTATACAGAAGACCTACTGTTGTATATATCCAGCCTCAGTCTCTTTCATTAGCTTTACTAGCCCACCAATTGTTTATTGGGCTTTTCAAACTGAGTATTCCAGAGATATCTCCAATTCAATATGTCCAAAACCAAACTTGCTATCTTTCCCTGAAAATCTTCCCGCCTTCCAAATTTTCCCACTTTCACCATGCTTCCAGTCTCTCAGATTCATAAGAACAGCATAGTCCTGAACTCCTCACTCTTTCTCTCAACCCACATATCCAACCAGGTCCCAAACCTTGTCATTTCTATCTCTACAACATCTCTCATATCTCATCCCTTCTTTCCTCACAAAGCTACTACCTTAGTTCAGGCTGTCATCCCCTTCTCACCTAGATTACTGAAACAGTCTCCTAACTGATATCCCTGACTTATGTTTCTCCCCCTCTAATCTACCTGTCTATGTCCAGAGACAAATATAGTACCTTCAAAGGTAGCTTTCAAAATATTTTAAGGTGCTGCCAAAGTGATTTTCTTTATGTGTGGATCTGACCAGATGACTCTCCTATTCAATCAACTCTAGAGGCTTCCAATTGCCTCTGTGATAAAATATAAACTCCTCTAGGTGAGCTTTTAAAACTCTACCCAAATTGGCCCAACCTCGTTAGAAATTCTTCCAGCCAAACTGGTCTTTTGTTCCTAACGTAGCACATTCTACTTCCCATCTCTGTCTTTGCATCAGCCACCCCACTTGCCAGGATGCACTTCCCCCTTCCCTCTGCTTCACAGAGTCTCTCTCTTTCTTTAAGGTGCAACTTAAAATGAAGTCTTTCTTGATTCCCATCACTGCAAGTGCCCTCTCAAAAACGTATATCTTACTACTTTGTGTATGTTTACATTTATTCATATCTATACATGAACTTGTCTCCCCCGTTAGAATGTAAGTCTCTTGTAAGTAGGGATTGTTTCTTTCTCTACATTTATATCCCTAGCACCAAGCACAGTGCCTGGCACATAGTAGATATTTAATAAATATGTTTTGATTGATCGATTGCTTTATTATGATGATGTCATTCTAATAAAAAACCTTTCATGGTTTCCCTATGTCTGATGGATAAAATCTTAATTCCTGATTCTGGCATTTAAGTCCTGTGACATTTTGACTCCAACATACCTTGTCAGCCTCATCACATTTTCCCCTTCATGTAGTTTATGTTTCAGCCAATCTGGATTGTTCTCCAATTCTCATTTTCATCCGACCTTCTCCTATTTCCACTCCTCTGGTCATGCTATTTCCTAGACTTGGGATAGATTCAGCTGCATTTATCAAACTTTTGAAGTTCTTCCCTTCCTCTAAAATCCAATTCAGTTTCCAAGATAAATCTGTTACTACAATGTGAAATTTAATATATACATTTAAAAAACAAACTGTGAATAATTGAAGTTCAGGGGTTCATAAAGAATTGTCTTTTTGTCTTTTGTATATTGAAATGGTTGTGTTCGTTGGTTCTCATGGAATTCGTAATAACACAGATTTTTTAAAAATTATACTTTAAAAAATTTGGAAAGTCACCTTTGAAGATACTATATTTGTCTCTGGACATATACAGATTTAATTCAATACTCAAAAATAATCCTTTCATTTTGGTTATATAAATAGTTTATTTTGAATACTCATGAAAAATTCGGAATTTTTCTTCAGTGTTCATTGTTTATACTTCTTGCTTCATATGGTTAAGAGGAAAGCACTTTACAAATCTTAACACATTGGTATAGTTATAAGTTCAATCAATCAGCAAGTATTTATTGCATTCCCTACCATGTGCCAGTCACTGTTAGACATTGGGCATACAAAAAGAGAAATACAAGAGTCCCTAGCAAAAAAAATTATACATTTTATCAGGAGATGTATTTAAATACATAACTATATATACAAGATAAGGGCAGGAAGATGATGAGGTGGCTAGAGCACTGGCCTGGAGTCAGGAAGATTTGAATTCAAATCTGATCTCAGATATTTATTTGTTGGGTGATCCTGGGCAAGTCACTTAACCTTATTTGCCTGTTTCCTCATCTGTAAAATGAGCTGGAGAAGGAAATAGCAAACCAATCCAGGAAAACACCAAATGAGGTCACAACTGAAACGACTGAACAATAAACATATAAATACATTAAAAAATAAATAACATAATTATAGTAATGGGGCACTAGCAGCTGGGGACTGGGAGAGGATGAATGGATCAGGAAAGGTTTTATGTAAAGACAGTGCTTGAGCAGAGCTCCCTAGAGTCTACATCTTCCTGAATTCAAATCTGGCCTCAGACACTTACTAGCTATGTGACCCTGGACAAGTCACACAACCCTGTTTGCCACAGTTACCTTATCCGTAAAATGAGCTGAAGAAGGAAATGACAAACCATTCCAGTATCTCTGCCAAGAAAAACCCAAATGGGGCCATGAAGAATCAACTACAAATGACTAACAATAATATTCAAATCCTAGCTAAGCAATCATGTACAAGTAACTTCACCTCTCATCTAAAACATATACAGCTTAGGCCAGATGATTTCTAAGTTCCTTTCTATTGCAAATATTCTATGCAATTCTTTGTAATTTGCTACTCTATGAAAATCAGTACTAGTATTAGTGCCTATTAGAGTAACAGTACTAGTATAAGCACAATCTATCCATGTATTAGACCCTTAATAAATATCTGTCAGTTGAAATTGATCAAGATTAGCTCATTATATAAAAATGCAAGTCCTACATTGTTGTCAGTCTTGATAATATAAAGGAGGTGTATCAGCCTCTAACAAAATTAAGCATTTTCTACAACTCAACAACAAAGTGTGAAGACATTCTTCAATCATCTTGATAGAATTAAAAAGGGTTGGTCACTAGGGAGGTTAAGTAATGGACCCAGGAAAAATTTCTAATAATGGAAGGCTAAATAAAAGCCCCTGGTGACCTTTAAAAAAATGACAGCACTCAAGAAGGTAGTCAACTGTGAATAAAGAGTTTACACCTTCACTTTTTCCCTTGTACTTCTTGGAAAGTACAGCAAAAGAAGGAGATGATTTCTCCTCATTTCCTTAACCTATTGACTATTATTTCTCCCAGCAAAATTACAAGTCAACAATAATCAGAGGCTAGAAAAAGAGTTGAGTTGATTCAGTAAGAGTCAGAGTCTGGTTTCTGAAGTTGGGATCTGGCTAGGGAGATGGCATGCCTCAGGGCTGAGCCATATGCTGGTTTCAACGTATGAGTATGCTTTCCAATACCCTAGACTGGGATGTCAGTTAAACCTGAGGCTGAATGCAGGGACATTTCAAGAGTCAAACCAAGATTTTTAAAAAGTCAGATTTGGGAGGGAATGAAGGACAGCACATCAGAATAGATTTCCTGGAGTAATTCTCTAAGGTCCAATAATATATGCACCAAACAACAGGAGAATAATAAATTGAAAAGGAATTAAAAGTATACAGGCTGCTGAAAGTGAGACATCTTTGTTTTCTGCTCCCATATTTCGGGACAACTCTATTCTTCCCATGAGAGAAACTATATCTTGCATTCAGTATATGTTTAAAGTATTTTGACTCCTGTAAAAATACTAGGTTAGAATTCTAGAAATGAATTCACTTGATGGTTGTGGGAAGTAAAGGGAAGTCACCTGAGTGATGCATCATCAGAGAGCACCTAATCAAGTATACAATTTGATCAGACATTGGGCTTAGGCTACATCAGTCATCTCTGCTTTATAATAAATGAGTCAAGAACTGCTTTCTCAGACAGGAAATAGGAATTTGGTGAGCAGCAAATTAAAAAAAAAAAAAGACAAACTTTGAAAAAGGAAAAGAACTCAAAAGATCTAGAAGCAGGTCAGTCAGTCAAAAAGAATTTATTAAATGCTTACTATGTGCCAGGCACTGTACAAGCCTTGAGGATAAAAAGAAATAGAATAATTACACTAATAACAAATTTTAAACACCACAAATTTTTAAACTCCTCCCAAGGAGTACACAATCTAGTAAGAGAGAACAATGAATATCTAGGTATCTGAACTGGGTTAATGGCTATGTGAGTGGAGAGAAAGGGAGATGTTATGAAGATAGAAATAATAAGATTTGGTAATGGGTCTAATATGTTAGTTGAGTGAGTGTGAAGAATCAAGGATTACAATAAGGTTGAGAGCCTGAGTGACTAGGAAAATGATGGTACCTTCAATGGTGAGAGAGAAATTCAGAAGGTAGGAAAGTCTGTGAGGCAGAGCTGAGTTCTATTTTTGGATATGTTGAATTTGAGATACATGTGAGACATCCAGTTCAAGATATATAGAAAGCAATTGGCAATGGAAGACTGTAGCTCAGAGGAGAAACTAGGTCAGGATATATAGATCTGAGAAACATCCTGCAGAGAGATGACAACTGAAGTCATGTGATCTGGTGAGTTCATCAAGGGAGAGAGTATAGAGTGAAAAGGAGAGAATTTCTAATTTCTCTTTGACTCAGTTTCCAGTGATAGGACACAGTACTCTAGTACAGATTTCTGTGCTCTGATACCATCAAGATATTGAAACTTAGCTTGCAAGTGAACTTATGAGGTGAGTTGCTTCTGGCCACTCAACCACCTCCTCTCTCCACAACCACCAGACCTATGCCCCTGAAAAGTCTTGTTAAACTAAACCAGTTCCCCCCAAGGCACGAATATCAATAATCTATAAATATGCTACTGAAAATGCTGGGCTACAGAGAGATACAGTTAGACTCAGGCAGATCGAGGCCTAATTTTGTTGTATGGTCAGCTTCTCAGTGTGCACCACACTATATTAGAAATCAGGGAAAATTAAGCGAAGAAAACATTATAACGGCCCAGGGACACTTCTACCTAAATTTTGTGATTACATTTTAAGTGCTCTCTGTCACAGATATCATAAACTGATTAAATCATTTCATGCTGGACCCCTACTGACTATGCTAAGTGGAGAGAGAGGGCTATTAATAACTACCCATTTCTGACAGCTGCCCGGGGGCAATGCAGCCTTTTGCAGCAATAAAATGACTCCCCAGCTCACTTACTGAATGCTGAATATTGATTCATATTATGAGTGTTGTCAAACACGGAGCGCAGTTCTGAAGATCCGTAGTGGCAGGTCATCAGCAAGAGCATTAGCAAATGTCAGGTCAGGAATCAAAGGCCTGCTGGACTCTTTAGGGATGAGATTTATCGATTCCATAAAACGTGAAACAGATCAAGTACTTGTGATGATGAAAACAGTCATGGCAGAATGAGGCTGAGCCTAGACCAACGTACACCTCTTGAGGGATACATCACACAAGTGGTGACCACAGGCAGGGTAGGGGTGTGGGGGTAGAGGTAACACGGCAAAGGTGAAATGCAGCACAAGGACAACAGTAGCTTTGGGCTAAGATATGAACCTTTGGGGCAGGGGAATGTCAAAGGAAAACATACAGATGGTCAAAGTTATAGACCTAAGCATACTCAATCATGTATCTAATCCCAGAAGAACTGGCTTGGATCATTTAAAAATATCACTCAAATCTGACCATATGTCAATTAACTCATATAGCCAAAACTAACATTGTATATAATTGTTATCTCCAAATTAAATCATTTAAATTAAGTGTACTTTCTAAATTTCTCTCATTTCGAGTGAATTTACTTGCCAAATATTTCCATGTTCTCTTTTCTTTCATAATTGACATGATCTATTATGTTGAGGCTGACTCCATCTATCAGATCATTTGATTATAGTATATAGAAGTCTAACTTTGAATGTGTCAGTACTTGTATTGTTAGGGAAGGCTTAGGAGATTATACATTTTTTAACCTCTTCTTAGAACAGGCTACAATACTCTCCTTTATTCTGTCCCACCCTGATAGAGGTTTAAGCTCTATATAAGGGAAAGCAGGTGGCTGCTAAAGTATAATTCTGTTTATTAGTTTTGAATAATCAAATGGAATTTATCTGCTATTTGAAGCTTGAAAGAGTTATATCTGTCTGTGGCAAATGCATTCATTATTAAAGTATGCCCTCCTTTATGAACTGTCATTTATAAAAAAACATTTCTGAAAAATAGTGCTTAAAATGTAATAAGTAACTGCCTAGAAATCACTGCATTCAGATCATCATGTCAATTTAGAACATTTTCAGGAAATATCCATATTTAGTTTCTTTAACATAAAGCTAAATCTTAAAATCTGTTTTAAGATTGCCCAAAATTCTCCTTAAGAAAAGAAAACTAAATAATAGGATTGGACTCTTATACTGCATTCACCCAAGGATCACTGGAGAACGTACTAAGTGAGTTGATGAGAGAAAATGAACAGGTGCTATAGGTTACTCAGCTGTTCTAAAATTAAAGATTGATATTTTTCTCTTGTTCTATTAGCAGACCTTTAGTGACACGTTAGCACTGGATAATGGTTGCAGCAGTTTAAGCCTCATGCTGTGATTTTTAACAGAAAGCCTAGCTACAGGAACAAACAATGACATCCCCACATAGCCAGTAACCTAAGAAGGAAGCAGTTGCCGCCTTGGGCAGTTTGACTAAGTGACAAGAGGAATCTGACTTCGAATGTGCTCATTCCACTTTATAAACAATGGTCTGGATTAATTAGCACTGCATTCATTTGTAACTCAATCAATTTAGCATTTTATCCTTAAAACACTGACTCCTCCAGCCAAAAGGAAAAAGATTTGGATCAAGCTGTTTGAAATCCCATTCAATTGTATGAACACGTATTTCCAACGCAGGGACAGAAAATAGAATACCTTTCTCACTAAACATAAAGGACAAGGATTTTAAAAACGATCAGGTCATAGGGAAAGTCTTTCATTGGCTATTTCAGGAATAAACATGAAATGAATTAAACAGGCAAAATGCAAAATTGGAGGTTGATTTCTTTGTTTTGATCTTTTTTTTGGTAATTTAATGGAAAAAAACATAACTTTGCTGCTGACTGCACAAACACCTCTTTCAAATTGCTTTTCCAATACTGCCTTATCCAAGCTAGGTAAATGTAGTCGCATAAAGATAACTTTGTGTGAGGTCATTTTGCTCATCAAAAGCCTGAACCAGGACAAACTGGTTCCTGACTCCTAAGGTTTGACCACTACACTACACAGCAGTAGAAACAGATACTAATGCTAACTTTAGTCAGACTATTAATCTGGACTCATCTTCATTTTAAGACATCAGATAAAAAATAATGGGGAATTAATTAGGCAACTTGTATACTATAAAACAAATGGGAAAAAACCCAACAACACTGACAATTCCCATAGGAAGGTTAGAAATGTCTAGCACAGAAAAGCCTAAAGAGTCTAGCCTTGGGGAAGCTAAATTTTGCATAGATTAGAAAAAAATGAGAATTAACTTCCCCAATTTCTAGACTGTCACATGTAACTAAAATTTCCTACTAAGAAGACTAGAGATCATAGTACTTTAAGGAGAAAAACTCCTTCACTTCACAGAGAAGAAAACTGAAGCCCAAATAATTTATATGATTTGCTCAAGATCAGTCACATAGCTAAGCAAATCTGAGCTGGGATTTGAACCAGGGTCCTCTGACTCCAAAACCAGCACTCTTTATTCTTACCACATAGTCTTTGTGGACAGTCACAATGTGGCCCCTGCAGGTTTTCTCTACAACCTTGCTTCTTATTCCCCTTCACAGCATCAACATTCCAGTCAAGGTGAACCTGCTTTAGGTATTCACACAACCATCTGCCATGACTGGAGTGCACTCCATCTGCCTCCTAGCCCTTTGAAATTCTTTTCTTCCTTCAAGGATCAGTTCAGGTACCAGCCCCTCTGATCATCTCACCTCACTGGAGGTTGGCACTTTCTGCCTTCACAATTCACCTCATATGATCTCACAAGTAGAAAGTAAGTTCCTAGATGATAGAATTTCATTTTTGTCTTCTTATCTCCAAGGTCTAGCATGGGACCTTGAACATAAATATATGACTATGAATCCTGTCTTCTACTTTACCAAAAGCATTACCTTGTTATTATTGTTATTTAATATATAAATTATTATCTAACACTTTGTTTACAAAATGCTTTGCAAATAATTTTATCCTTATTATATATCATTTTATCCTCTTAACAACTCTCTGAGGTAGGCAGTTATTATTTTCCTCATTTTACAAATGAAGAAACTGAAACAGACAGAGGTTCAGTGGCTTGTCTAGAGTGGCACAGCCACTAAGTGTCTGCAGCTGAATTTGAACTCAGATCTTTCTTATTCCAGATTCAGTTTTCAATTCCTTTGTGTCACCAGCTGCCTCTAAATTAGCTTCCCCTACAATCCTGAAATTCCTCAGTCTGGTGATCACAGTTGTCTTCCCAGCTGACCACAGTGAAAAGAGCATTGAACATGGACATCTAAAGACCCAGGTCTTGGCTCTAATGCTTATCAGCAGGTAAGGGATTCAGACTAACCTGAACTTCAGGCTCCTCATCTGTAAAATGGGGGAAAAGAAACTTGCACTCCCTACTACTTTGTAAACTAGAAAACGGAGCTATGATCATTTTGAAACTCTTACTTTGCCCTTATATGAATCTTCTGTTTTATTCATTTTTTTTTTAATTTACTGCAGCAAGATGGTACAGTGGATAGAGAGCCAAGTCTAGTTTCAGGAAGACCTGAGTTCACATCCAGCCACTGCCATTTTGTAGTTCTGTGACTCTGTACAAGTCACTTAATTTGTCTCCTTCAGTTCGTAGAGATTTTCAATAGCACCTACCTCCCAGAATTGACATTGCCTGGCATATAGAAGATGTAGGTCCTTAGTAAATACTTATTTACTAATTAAATCCTTAATTCCTTCCTTTCTTCCCTCTTTGCTTCATTCCTTCCTCCTAACTCAAACACATTACCAACTCAACTACCTTATTCATGCTGTCTCCACCAATTGCAATGTACTTTATTCACAGAATTTTTACCCATCCTTTAAGTCTTTGCTTCAGTGCTATCTTTTCTAGGAAGGCTTCCAGGCCACTCCAATCCTCAATCCTCCTTCCTTCTCTGAACTCCTAGAATGTTAATTACCTCTTCTACTCCTTTGACATTTATCACTTAATACCTTCCACTCTCAGTTACCTTTTCCACTGTTAGGTTTTATCTCCCCCACAACTAGATTGTAAGAGCCTTAAGAAAAGGGACTGTTATCAGTCATAGTTTGAGCTGGAATGGACAAGAGATATCATCCAATCCAACTCTTTCATTAGGCCCCTGATTAGACAGCTAATTAGGGGTAGAGTCAAAACTAGAAAAAACATCTTCTGACTTACAGTCCAGTGTTCTTTCTATTGTACTACACTCCTATTGTGTTCCTCACAGTAAATACTTTTCCTCACCTCCCCCACCAAAAACAAAAAAAGAAAAGGCTAATTGATATAAGATGTAAAACATCTAAATATCCAGGTATTGTGAATCCCAACAATGATTTTCCTACACTAAATTCACAAGTTAACTTATGTGTTTCTTTAGCAGATGATGCCTTTATAGCAATAGACTGATTTAGGTGCTAGAAAGAATACAATCTATTTACATTTTCAGAGACATTAGTAGGTGTGTGATATGACTACTAACTACTTTTAAGAAATGCTCTGAAGGAATACTTCTCACTGTGAATTGCCATCCAGAAGATAGATGACTCTTTTATATAAGCAACACAGTCCACATAATACTTTTCCTGGGGAAAATATCAACTATTAACACTCCATCGTTTCCCAACAAGAAGACAGAGGGTCAACTAGATGGCAACTCTGGAGGCGAGACCAATCTACCTCCTGGGAAGGAAAGACAAGAACTGAATGCATGGGCCAGTCAAGTATCAGAAAGAACCAGTAGTACCAACCTGAGAGGCAAAATTATGGTTCGGAGATAGAGGATCAATCAGATGTGAACTCCTTTATAGAATGAACATAGGTCTCAAGAAGGAAATGTTCCAAGGAAACTCTTAGGGGGCAGACTATGAAGTACAATTTTTTTTTCTTCTCTTAGGGGGCAAACTATGAACTATAAATTTTTTCTTTTTTCTTTCACTTTCATTTTCTGCAAAGAGATTTTCTGAGATTGACTGGTATTATCCTTTGAGTATTCTGTTTTTCTCATGCTCTCTCTCTACGTCTATCTCAAGGACCCTAAGGATTGGAAGTTATAGGATTGTAGATGTAGCTATCCAGTCAAACTTCTCCACAATTTGTCAGTCAGTTGACATTTATTGAAAACTCAGAATAAAATATATCATGTGCTCTGAAAACCTAGAGTGATATGCACATAGTAGGCACTTGTTAAATAAATTTTGAACTGAAATAGCATATCTAATCCCTACCTTCTAGGAGTTTATAATTTAAGAAAGGACATAAGGTAACAATAAAAAAAAACATAGGATTGTTATTTATTGTTTGGGCGTGTCTGATTTTTCATGACCCCATTTGAAGTTTTCTTGATATACTACAGTGGTTTGCCATTTCCTTCTCCAGTTCATTTAACAGATTGGGAAACTGAGGCAAATGGGATTAAATGACTTGTCCAGGGTCAAAGAGCTAGTAAATCCCTGAGGCTGAATCTGAACTAGGGTCTTCCTGACTATAGGGTTAGCACTCTATCCACTCTGCCATGTATTTGCTCCCATAGGATAGGGTAGAAGAACTATACAAATAGATGTCTAATTGCAATAGTCCACTACTTGCTTACAAATGGGCTGTTCCCAAGATTCTTTGGCAAGTCAGTTGTTTAGCAATTGAAAACATCTCAAAGAAACTGTAGTTAATTCCTGGACTAGGACACAATAATTTGTTTAACCCATAAAGTATGCAATATGTTACATGTACATTTCTTAAAGAGAAGAAAATAATACTGCAATGCATGTAATTAAACTGCAAAACAGGAGAAAATGAATAAGAAATTTGAATAATATCTTGATGATCATGTATTTAAAAAAAAAGGAACATTGAGGAGAGAGAAACAAGGAATAAACACAAACCCTTGTGGAAATGCTTTAGAATTTTAGAAAGTGTGGTTTATTAGAAAGATCACTGGACCAAAGTCTATTAACTTTGAGTACTAGTCAATACTTGACCGCAACAGGATTTAGGGCGAAGGGTGACCTTGGTAAAATAGGGTTACCTCTCTGGAACTCTTCAAGCTCTAGCTGTTTTTGAGTCAACGATAAGAGTGCATCCCCAGCATTACTGTTACACATCAGCAATGATTAATGTCACATGTTTTTTCACCTCACAAAAGGAGTAAAGACAACATGACTTCTTCAGGCTTCAGTGTCTTCTTTAAAATGAGGGGTGGTATAAGACATTATTTTTTGTTCTAAAATTCTACAGTGATGTGTTCACCTAAGGAGATTGCTGAAAGGAAGAGGAAAAAACAGGGGGCATGATCCACCTTAGGGGAAGTTGCCTGGAATTCTGTTGAGGCAGATTATTTCCTGCAGTGGTCAAAAAGTGGCCCAAGGCACACATTAGCCTAAGACAGGTTTGTTATTATTTAATGACTGGAGGGTAGAGGAGAGAGAATTAGCATGTAAGTGTGCATGCAACCAAAGTAACATATAAATAGGATATTCACAAGCCCAGAGACAGTTGGTATAATTACTTAAGGTTTTATATATATATACAGAGAGAGAGAGAGAGAGAGAGAGAGAGAGAGAGAGAGAGAGAGAGAGAGAGAGAGAGAGAGAGAGAAAGAAAGGAAGAAAGGAAGAAAGAAAGAAAGAAAGAAAGAAAGAAAGAAAGAAAGAAAGAAAGAAAGAAAGAAAGAAAGAAAGGAAGAAAGAAAGGAAGAAAGAAAGGAAGAAAGGAAGGAAGAAAGGAAGAAAGAAAGGAAGAAAGGAAGGAAGAAAGGAAGAAAGGAAAGAAGGAAGAAAGAAAGAAAGGAAGAAAGAAAGGAAGGGAGACAGAGACAGAGACACAGAGAGGCAGTTAGATGACACAATGGATAGAGCTCCAGGCCTACAGTCAGTAAGACCTGAGTTCAAATCTGGCCTTGATATTTATTAGCTGTGTGACCCTGGGCAAGCCACCTAATCCTTATTTGCCTCAGTTTCCTCATGTGTAAAATGAGCTGAAAAAGGAAAGGGCAAACCCCTCTAGTATCTTTGCCAAGAAAACCCCAAATGAGTCACAAAGAGTAGCACATGATTGAAATAACACACACAAAATGTATATATACACATGTGTATGGTATATATATACATATATAATATACCTATATGTGTGTATATAATATACATACACACACATATCTTGGACATTCACTATAAATCAACAACGTGTTAGGATAAAATTGAACAGGAGATGAAGAGCATAGCAGATTGCCTTGGGGAAATTGTTAATGTCTTTTTAATGACCCCAACTTCCTTGCTCAAACTGAAATCCATCATTTGTTAAACAACGCCATTCTAATATTATTTTGTGGTTTTGTGTTATGGTCTACGATCACTATGGTCTCCAAAGTTAGCCTCACCCATAAGGCAAAAGAGAGGCTCATCGTGGCTGTGAAAAGGCTGCAACGGATTATAACCAAGGAATTACTGAGAAGCATTGGAAAGAATGTCCACAAAGAAATGTATGATGACAAGGAAGGGCCGGTCATATGTTGAGAATGAGGGTGACAATAAGAACAGGGAATAAACTATGTGTTATACTGGTACGCTCATTATATCACAGAAAGTGAAGAAGGCCCCAGACCCCTATGGTGAACTTAGGAAGGGACAAGGACAAGAATTAAACAGAATGGGCAGGCATGGAGGAATTGTGATCCACATCACCAGAGGGAAATGATGAGGTCATGGATCTGTTTGAGTATTAGGCAATTATTTAATAAATAATATTTATTATTAAATAACTTTTTATAATTCTGTGACATCTAAGAGGTCACAGAATATCAGAGTAATTCTCCACCAAAGTCTTGATCTGGTGGCATGGAGGTGATACTGGGTTCTCAAAAGCTATGCCTGCAAAGTAGAAGATCTAACAGATCATAGTAGTCAAAAAAAAGTTTCATGAAAATGTACAAGTCCAGAAATAGACTGTATGATAGACTGTTGTCCAACAGTCTTTTAGTCGAATATGCACATTTAGCTTAATATGCACATTAAAGTATACAAAACACTTTGTTCATAAGAGTTTTTTTCATGTAGGTAACTTACAAGATGCTCATCACCAAGCTGGCCACCAGATAATGAATTTCTTAAACGTAAAAGCAACCATTAAGATATGGAAGATGTCTCTTAAAATTGAGAAGACCTTGATAATACTGCTTTGTTTAGTTAACCAATAATATTTAAAGTACTAATCATATGTAGAGCTATAGCATAGAATTCTAGAAAAATTCTAAAAATTCTAAAAAAAATGGGAATCAAAACAATAATCCTGACCCTCGATTACAATTGACACAATATGTTAAATTGCATATAATCATGATATTTTATATATATATAAAATCATGATAATATAATTCAATAGTCATTAAAAAGTCTTTCCTAGTTTGAAAAATTTCTGAATATCGAACAGGTAGTGCAGTGGCGTTCTAGGCCTTGAGCTAAAAAGACCTGAGTTCAAATCCAGCCTCAGATAATTCTAGCTGTGTGACCCTACTCAAATCACTTAATCTCCTTTTGACACAGCTTCCTCATCTGTAAAAGGCAGATAATAATAGCACCTACCTCCCAGGGTTATTGTAATGATAAAGTGAGATAATATTTGTAAAGCATTTAGCACAGTGTCTGGCTTACAGTAGGTTGTCTGTCCTGCCACTGGACTATGATGACTCCAGAGAAGAGAGTGAGGCTGACAACTTTGTACAACTCTGCCTCACTTAAATCCAATTTATGCATGAATCAAAAGACATCACCCATACCGTTTTACGATTATGCCAGAAAGTCCTATGGTGATAGGCAAGTGATGAAGTAGCAGGTGCATATACACTGGGAGCTGTGGTCACAACCCTGAAACTCAGGTGGCCCAGGCCATAGGGTTGTTTCTCACTGGAAGCAGCAGTGGGATTCGACAGCCTCCTGGGTGTCTGAGCAGCCTTTTAAGGTTTGCACTGCTCACCTCCTGGTGTGAGGAAGGGGGCTAGAAATGGTGCCCTAAATATTGTCTGCTTACCCAACTCTGGCCTGATTACCGCAGTAGATGGGGAATCCCACTATGTGGTCAAAACACAAAAAAATGTACAAAAACATCTGCAAAGATGATTCCACCCACCATTGGCACATGGAATGTGTAAACACTAATAGACAACACAAAATCCACCACACCTGAAAGAACCGCTCTTATTGCAAGAGAACTCAACAGGTATCACATCCAAATAGCACCCCTGAATGAAACAAGGTTGGCAAATGAAGGTCAGCTTGGAGCTGGATACACCTTTTCTGGAGTGGGCACAGTGAAGCGGAGCACTATGAAGCTGGCATGGGTTTTGCAATCAAAACTAATCTAATCAGCAAGCTGGTATGCCTGCCCAAAGGAGTGAATGACAGGCTCCTGACAATGTGATTGTCACTCTCAGGAAAACGCCATACTACCATCATCAGTGCCTACGCTCTCACCATGACAAAACCTGATGAAGTCAAAGAAAAATTTAATGAGGACCTAGCTAGAGACCCTTATCATCAATGTTCCAAAAGAGGCCAACTTTATAATTCTGGGTGACTTTAATGCTGGAGAAGGCTCAGACTACCAGACTTTGCAGGGAGTCCTAGGGAGGAATGGAGTTGGAAACAGCAACAGCAATGGTCATTTACTACTGAAGACTTGTGCATCGCATGACTTCTCATCCCCAACTTAACTAAACACAATAAAATTTCATGGACGCACCCTCACAGCAAACATTGGTCTAATAGATGATGTGATTGTAAGGAGAAGAGACAGACAAGATGTGAGAATGCCAAAGCAATGTGTGTGCAGAGTGCTGGACTGATCATAGACTTATCCTTTCCAAGCTAAATATTCACATTCATCAAAAGCACCGACCCCAAGGCAAAATGACTACCAGAAGAATTAAAGTCAACAAATTAGAGCTCTTCTCTGAGCGTGAACAGTTTGCTGCTGACTTGGAGGGAAAGCTCAGCCAACAAAGAGTTGCAAGAGTGGAGCAGAAAAGGAGGGGGCAGCTTTCAGAGATTTGGTGTACAGCACTGCATTTGCTCATCTGGGTCAGAACACTCACAAACACCAAGACTGTTTTGGTGAAAATGATGGGAAAATTCAGAAGCTGCTAAATGAAAAACATGAACTCCACAGTATTTACCAGCAGGATAGTTCATCCAACTCCAAGAAGGCAGCATTTAATTCCATCAAAAGCAAAACACAAGCAAAGCTTAGAGAGATGCAGAATTCCTGGCTCAGTAAGAAGGCAGATGAAATTCAGTTTTATGCTGATAGTAACAATCCAAAGCACTTTTATGATTCCCTGAAAGCTATTTATGGACCAAAAACTTGTGGTGCATCACAACTACTCAGTACTGATGGAGCCACATCGATTAGTGATAAGGACATGACCCTAGAGAGATGGGCTGAACACTTCCATAGTGTTCTCAATAGACCATCATCAATCAATGCTGAGGCCATTGACCCTTTACCTCAGGTTGAAGTCAATCCCTCCTTAGCTCAACTTCCAACTGAAAGAGAGGTTTTGAGGGCCATTAGGCTCCTTTCATGTGACAAAGCACCTGGTGCTGATTCTATTCCAGCTGAGATTTACCAGGTAGGGGGACCATGGCTCATACAAAAGCTGACTGACATTTTCCAGGCTATATGGCAAGAGGAGGTTATCCCCTAGGAGTTCAAGGATATTTAATCAAGGATACATTGTCCATCTCTATAAGGGTAAAGGGAATAGATTGTCCTGCAACAATCACGGGGGGGGTCTCTCTCTTAGTCATTGCTGGCAAGATTCTTGTTAGAGTCCTCCTTAATAGACTGATCCTTCACCTGGAAGATGGGCATATGCCTGAGAGCCAGTGTGATTCCAGAAAGGGCAGAGGAACAGTCGATATGGTATTTGCTGCCCGACACCTCCAGGAGAAATGCCAGTAGCAGAACAGAGATCTGTACACAACATTTGTGGATCTGACCAAGGCCTTTGACATTGTTAGTCATGAGGGCTTATGGAAAATTATGCCAAAATTTGGTTCCCTGGAGAGGTTCATCAATATTGTATGCCAATTTCATGTTGGCATGTTTGCCCACGTTCTGGATAGTGTACAAAGCTCTCGTGCCTTCGTAATCACCAGTGGAGAGAAATAGGGCTGTGTGCTTCCTCCCATGCTTTTTAGCATGATATTTTCAGCCATGTTGTCAAATGCTTCCAATCTGGATGAACACAGCATCAAGGTCAGCTACCATACTGACGGCAAGTTCTTCAATTTGAAAAGGTTACAAGTCAAGACCAAAGTGGAGGGAGTGTTGGTGTATGATTTTCTGTATGCAGATGATTGTGCACTCAAGGCAGCCTCTGAAGCTGAGATGCAACAAAGTATGGATCAATTCTCTGCTGCCTGTGCTAATTTTGTCCTAATAATTAACAGCAAGAAAACACAGGTGCTCCATCAGCCACCACCACACCATCCATATGTGGAACCGTTGATTACCACAAATGGAGAAGTTTTGAATGCTGTGGATAAGTTGACTTAGCTTGGTAGTATACTTTCCAAGGATGTACACATTGACAATGAGGTTGATACACGCATTGTCAGAGCTAGTTCAGTGATTGGGAGGCTTTGAAGGAAAGTATGGGGGAGAACTGACTACTAAACTGAAGATCTACAAAGCCATTGTGCTGACTTCATTGTTGTAAGCCTGTGAAACACGGACAGTCCACCAGCACCATGCCAGGAAACTGAATCACTTCCATTTGAACTGTTTCAGGATCACCTGATAGGATAAGTTACCAGACACTGAAGTCCTTGCTCAAGCTGAACTGCCAAGTATTCAAACTATGCTTCAGAGAGCACAACTCCAATGGGCTGGCTACGTTGTTCAAATGCAAAATGTACACTTGCCAAAAAGACTATTTTATAGAGAACTCACATGGGGAGATGATCACATGGTGTTCAGATGAAGCAATACAAGGACAGTCTCAAGGTCTCTCTCAAGAACTTTGGATTTGACTGTGCAAATGGGAGATACTGGAACAGAATCATTCAGCATGGCATGCCCACATCAGAAAGGGTGCTGTGCTCTATGAGCAAAGCAGAACTGAGACAGCACAAAGTAAACACAGAATGCACAAATTTGGGATATCCACTCCAAATATTCACACAGATGATCTGTGCCTAATTTGTGGTAGAGCATCCCGAGCTTGTATTGGTTTCATCAGCCACAGTTGCACACACTGAAATTTCACTTTATCATGGTGATATCATTTTGGTCCTCTTTGAGAACAAAGAATAACAAGGTTCTATAGAAATGTTAGTTATAATAATGATTAATATTATTAATAATAATAATAATGCATATTGTTATTATATTTCCTAAACTCATGTCTACTAGTAGTATTATATTGTATACTGTGAAAATGTAGGTCCTCTGTTACTCTTCTGCTTTCCCTCATATATTTGGGTTAATTTTCTAAAAGGTTGCTCAAGAATAACTTAGGAAATACAAATATGATCCCACTGAGCACAGAGGTACAAAATTGCTATGCTGCACATGAATTCTGTCAGGAAAATAAGCACAGGGACAGTATACTTTTGTCGTTTAATTTATGTAAAGTAAATGCCAAACATGTTCATAAATGGTAACAAATACAGAGAAATTCTGATATCAAGGATACGACCATCTAAACCAGTCACCCTAGCTTGCAACCCAGATATCATACAATCAGTTAACGAGTCCTACCATCTTTGCCTTCATGCCATCTCTTTGCCAATGCCACGGCTCTAGTGCAGGCCCTTATCACCTCATGCCTAGACTGTTGCAATAGTCTGCTGGTTGGTCTCCCTGCCTTCTTGTCCCACACTAGTCAATCCTCTCCTAGATATCAAAGTGATCTTTCTAAAGCACAAGTCTGACCATATCAATCGCTCATCTTTAGTGACTCCAGGATGAAATATAAAATCTTTTGTTTGGTTTTTAAAGTTCTTCATTACATGGACCCTCCTACCTTTGCAGTTTTCTTGCACCATATTCATTTCCTGTGTACTCTTTGATCTAGTGACCCTGACTATTCCTCAAACAAGACATTCTATTGCCTGACTGACTTTTCAGTGGTAGTCATTCTTGCCTGGAACTCTGAAATTATCTCCAATTTATCTTGTAAATATATTTGGTTTGTCCGTAGCTGTTTGCATACTGTCTCCCTGATTAGAGTCTTTGATCCTTAAGAAGAGGGACTCTTTTTTTTGCCTTTCTGTATCCCTAGTGCCTGGTACATTGTAGGTTTTTAACAGATTCTTGTCGAATCGACTTTAGCATGGAAGATCATGAAAAAGGGATGGTTTGCTGATTCCAAAGCAGTGACTCCTAAGATGAATACTCTTATGGGCTCTGATATGACTGTATTTAAAAGTAATATCAGAGGTTGCTTATCCAAAAATAATTTCTTGTAGCCACATCAACATAAGAGTATTGGTATGAGCTTTTTATCAGAATATTGAAAGATCTTTGAAATATACGAATATTGTAATACTATTTCCTAAAATGGGGATCTATTTCTATACCATGGAGCTTTTTGAAACTTCCTTGATTTATAACCTAGTATATTAAATAGGTTTACCTTTGGGAAGTAATATAAATTAAATATATTCCCTTTTTCTATAATTTTTTAGGACTGGTTCTGTTTACTTCATGCTTGTCAGTTCTTACAAGTCTTTCCAATTTTGTCTGAAAATGTCCCTTTCATTATTTCTTGGGGTTTAATAAAATTCCATTACATCCCTGTGCCATAATTTATTTAGCCATTCCCCAGCTAATAGGTAGCTCCTTTGTTTCCAGTTCTTTGTGACTACAAAAAGAGCAGCTATGAATATTTTTTGTACATATGGGTGCTTTTACTCCCTCTCTAATCTCTTTGGGAAATAGGTCTCATAGGCATCATTGGATCAAAGATATGCACAGGGTGGTGACCCTAGGAGACTATTTATATATTATGGAACAGCTTTAGTTCTTATAAATTGGGATTAGTTTCTTACATGTCTTAGATATGAAATCTTTACCAGAAACACTTCCTACAAAGGTTATTCACAGTTAGCCATTTCCTTTCTAATTTTTATGTGCATTGGTTTCATTTATGCAAAAGTTTTTCAATGTTACGTAATAAAAACTGTCTATTTTATCTTCTGTGATCTTCTCTAGATGAATTCCATTATTTTTTTAATTTATAATTTCTTAGTAGTCTCTGATAGCAGTGAGAAAGTACACTACTGTAGCTAATATTGTTATTTTTATTGTATTTGCATAGTCTACTTTGTAATCAATTCATGGCTCTCTAATTATCTAGTTCTCTCTTTATTTTGCAAAAGGTATGTTATAGTTATTTTCTTATACTTCTTCTGTTTATCTTGTAAGGCAGACTCCCAAATATTTTATGAGCTTTGTAGTTATTCCGAATTTAATTTTCCTTTCTATCTCTTCCTATAAGGTTGTGTTGGTAATATACAGAAATGCTGATGACTTATGTAGATTTGTTCTATGTTCTGCAACTTTGCTGGTTACTAATTTTCAATTAATTTTTAGTTGACTCTAGGGCTCTTTAGCTACATCATAATATCATCTGCAAAAAGCAGATAGCTTTCCTTCCACTTTTTCCATGCCTATTCTCTCATGCTGATGATTTATATAAACTTGTTTTATTTTCTGCAACTTTTCTGAAGTTATGAATTATTTCAATTAATTTTTCATTAACTGAGTCTCTTTAGATCATCACACTATCTGCAAAAAACTGATAGTTTTGTTTCCTTTTTCTGCTTATTTCAAAAATTTTTTTTCTTATCATATTGCCTTTAGTATTTCTAGCACATAACAGAGGAGATATCAAGTAACAGTCATGATAATGACCATCCTAACTTTACCCTTTATCTTAATGGGAAAGTCTCTGTCTTTCTCCATTACGTCTAATACTGGCTCTTGCTTTCAGAGAATACTGCTTACCATATTAAGGGAAAGCTACTATATTTTCTAGTGTCTTTAACAGAAACACATTTTTATTAAATTTTGTCAAAAGCTTTTCTTAGCATATATTGATCTAATCATACTGGTATTATTATAATTATCAGTATCATCTTCTTTAATTATAGCTGTCCTTCTATTGAACCAATTTTGTATTCCTAATACACATACAACCTAGTCGTATTGCATAATCTTTTTAATATGTTGTCATAGCCTCAGCTAATATTTTATTTACTATTTTTGTGTGAATGTTGACCCATATTTTTCTTTCTTTGTTTTGTTTCTCCCTGGTTTAGGTAAGGAAACTATGTGTGCATCATAGATGAAGTTTGGAACAATTCTTTCCCTATTTTTGTAAATAATTTTTATAACAGGAATTAATTGCTAATGTTTGATAGAATTCACTTAAAAATCCATATAGTCATGAAATTTTTGCTTTGCAGTTAGTTCATTGATGGCTTCTTCATTTCCTTTACCTAAGGTTGAGTCTTTTTTTTTTAAATTTAACTTTTAACATTTATTTTCACAAAATTTTGGGTTACAAATTTTCTCCCCTTTTATCCCCTCCCCCCCCCAACCCCAAGCATTCTAATTGCCCCTGTGACCAATCTGCTCTCTCTTCTATCCTCCCTCTCTGCCCTTGTCTCCATCTTCTCTTTTGTCCTGTAGGGCCAGATAGCTTTCTTTACCCTTTAACCTGTATTTCTTATTTCCTAGTGGTAAGAACATTACAGTTGATCCTAACACTTTGAGTTCCAACTTCTTTAGCTCCCTCCCTCTCCACCCCTTCCCTTTGGAAGACAAGCAATTCAATACAGGCCAAATCTGTGTAGTTTTGCAAATGACTTCCATACTAGTTGTGTTGTATAAGACTGACTATATTTCCCTCCATCCTATCCTGTCCCCCATTACTTCTATTCTCTTATGATCCTTTCCCTCCCCATGAGTGTCGACCTCGGATTGCATTCTCCTCCCCATGCCCTCCCTTCTATCCTCCCCCCCACCCTGCTTGTGCCCTTGTCCCCCACTCTCCTGTACTGTGAGATAGGTTTTCCTATCAAAATGAGTGTGCATTTTATTCTTTCCTTTAGTGGAATGTGATGAGAGTAGACCTCATGTTTTTCTCTCACCTCCCCTCTTTATCCCTCCACTAATAAGTCTTTTGCTTGCCTCTTTTATGAGAGATAATTTACCCCATTCAATTTCTCCCTTTCTCCTCCCAATATTTCTCTCTCACTGCTTGATTTCATTTTTTTTTTTAAGATATGATCCCATCCTCTTCAATTCACTCTGTGCACTCTGTTTCTATGTATGTGTGCCTGTGTGCATGTGTGTGTGTGTACTCCCACCCAGTACCCAGATACTGAAATGTTTCAAGAGTTACAAATATTGTCTTTCCATGTAGGAATGTAAACAGTTCAACTTTAGTAAGTCCCTTATGACTTCTCTTTGCTGTTCACCTTTTCATGGTTCTCTTCATTCTTGTGTTTGAAAGTCAAATTTTCTTTTCAGCTCTGGTCTTTTCATCAAGAAAATTTGAAAATCCTCTATTTCATTGAAAGACCATTTTTTCTCCTGAAGTATTATACTCAGTTTTGCTGGGTAGGTGATTCTTGGTTTTAGTCCTAGTTCCTTTGACTTCTGGAATATCCTATTCCATTCCCTTCGATCCCTTAATGTAGAGGGTGCTAGATCTTGTGTTATCCTGATTGTATTTCCACAATACTTGAATTGTTTCTTTCTAGCTGCTTGCAATATTTTCTCTTTCACCTGGGAATTCTGGAATTTGGCCACAATGTTCCTAGGAGTTTCTCTTTTTGGATCTCTTTCATGTGGTGTGCTGTGGATTCCTTGAATATTTATTTTGCCCTCTGGTTCTAGAATCTCAGGGCAGTTTTCCTTGATTATTTCATGGAAGATGATGTCTAGGCTCTTCTTTTGATCATGGTTTTCAGGTAGTCCCAGAATTTTTACATTGTCTCTCCTGAATCTATTTTCCAGGTCAGTTGTTTTTCCAATAAGATATTTCACATTATCTTCCATTTTTCCAATCTTCTCGCTATGTTCTGTGATATCTGTCTTTCTCACAAAGTCCTTAGCGTCCATTTGTGCCATTCTAGTTTTGAAAGAACTATTTTCTTCAGTGAGCTTTTGAATCTCCTTTTCCATTTGGCTAATTCTGCTTTTGAAAGCATTCTTCTCCTCATTGGCTTTTTGAACCTCTTTTGCCAATTGAATTAGGCTAGTTTTCAAGGTGTTAATTTCTTCAACATTTTTTTGGTTCTCCTTTAGCAGGGAGCTGATCTGCTTTTCATGCTTCTCTTTCATCCCTCTCATTTCTCTTCCCAGTTTTTCCTCCACCTCTCTAACTTGATTTTCAAAATTCTTTTTGAGCTCTTCCATGGCCTGAGCCCATTGAGTGGGCTGGGACACAGAATCCTTGATTTCTGTGTCTTTGCCTGATGGTAAGCATTGTTCTTCCTCATCAGAAAGGAAGGGAGGAAATGTCTGTTCTCCAAGAAAGTAGCCTTCAATAGTTTTATTTCTTTTCCCTTTTCTGGGCATTCTCCCCAGCCAGTGACTTGACCTCTGAATATTCTCCTCACACCCACCTCGCCTCCTGGTCCTCCCAGCCAGCGTTTGGGGACTGAGATTCAAATGCTGCTTCCCACCTTAGGGCTTTTGGCAGGGGCAGGGTTGCTATTCAGTGTGAGAATTAAGTTCAGGTGGTCAGGTCTGGGCAGGGCTGCCTCTCAGGCTCAGTTCCCTCAGGGGGTTTATCTACAGACCTTCCACAATGGATCCAGGCTCCCGCCCACTTGGGGAGCCCCTGTCTGCAGCCGCCTCTCAGCTTCTATCTCCCGGGGGGGCCAAAGCCATGGGGGCACCCCACTCCCTTCTCGACCCGCCAAAGAGACTCGCTCACCGACCCCCGTCACCTGTGGGTGGAGGGGCTTGTGCCGCTGCTGGAGATCCCATCCCTGAAGCCTGCTCGGATCTGTACCTCTTGGAGCCGCAGCCACCGCAGGTCTGGGCTGGGCTCCACTTCTGCAGTGCGACAGACCTTTTGCGAGAGGTTTGCAGGTCCCTCTGTGGGTGGAGGGACCCACGTGGCCGCTGGAGATCCCGTCCCCGTAGCCCGCTCGGATCTTTTCCTCACGGTGTCGCAGCCGCTGCAGGGCTGCCCTCTGCTCCCAGTCCCGGCGCCCCGTCTGCAGCGCGAAGGACCCCCCGCGAGAGGTTTGCAGGTCTCTCCCGAACAGAAATCTCCCTCGCTCCAATATTCCGTGGCCTCTGGGTGCAGAATTCACTGTGAGTTGGTCCCCTCTAGCCGTTCTGTGGGTTGTGGGTTCGGAGCTATGTGTATGTGCGTCTTTCTACTCTGCCATCTTGGCTCCGCCCCCCTAAGGTTGAGTCTTTTAAACAAAGTAGTTCTTTTCTGTTAGTCTGGATTTTTTGTATTTTTTAAAAATATTCATCAATTTCATCTAAATTATTAGTATTTTGGCACACAAATGGACAAAATGGTTTTTGATTATTTTCTTTATTTTGAATGTTCCTTTTTCATTTTTGATAGTGACAATTTGTTTTACTTAGCTCCTTTTTAATGTCTTGAGAAATTTATGTTTATTAGGGTTCTCACTCATCCTGAAAAATACCACCTCATTTTACTTACTAATTCAATGGATTCCTTGCTTTCAATTTAATTTCTACTTTAATATTTAATTGGAATATTCTGATTTATTTTTCTAGGAGTTCTTTGCTTTTAGAAGTTATTCAGTTTAATCTGTCATTTCCTTCTTTTGCTTATGGAAAAGATTTAGGGATATAAATTTTCTCCTAAAGACTGTTCTAACTATCTCATAAGTTTTATGGCAATAATAACAATAATTCTATAGCAGTATTTATACAATGCTTTAAGTTTTGAAAAAATGCTTTGTAAATATTATCTCGTTTGATTTTTCACAACAACCCAGGGAGGTAGGTACTATTATCCTCTGAAGAAACTGATGAAAAAACTGAGGCAAATGGTGGTTTATGTTCTTCTTCTTGTTTTTTTTTTTAGCTATTAAGCCAATAATAACTAACATTTATATAATATTTGTGACTTGCCTATGGTCATATACCTAGTACATACTTGAGGCTAAACTTGGTGGGTCTTCCTAATTCTGGGTCCAGCACTCTAGCCTCTGTGCCACCTAGCTGCCTAAGTGTTTATTATTGTGTTGTCTCATTGTGATTTTCTTTGATGAAATTCTCTTTGATCCACTGATGTGCTAGGATAAAAGACCTTCCCAAAGTCATACAGATAATAAATATCAGAATTTGAACATATATCCTCTGATTCTTAATCCTGTACCCTTTCCTTTTCATAACATAAGTAGAAAAAAATTATTATACTTCTCTATAACAATTATAAGAGCAATATATTTGTTAATTACTGAAAAGGATCATCCACGAAATGAGTGAACTTGTAGAATATTTCTTAGGTCTCAACATAACAAGCCTGGTTTCCATAAGCCAATATGAAAATGAAAACATAGTCTCAGCATTTCATTGCAACTTTAATGTGGAGTTCTCTAAGATGATAAAAAATGATGGCTAAACTGACTTATTATTTCTCATCCCCACCAAACTCACTAATCCAGTGGCAAATAAAATCACAAAAATGAAACCAAAAAAAAAAATCCAACTTGCTATAGTAAATTGTAATTAACTTGCTTTTAAATATCAAATGATACATACTATTAAAGATCCTCCATGTTCTCTATTCCTCAGAGATCCATGACTACAAAAATTCAACCAGGATTTTTAAAATATATATATATATATTTAATACATATGTTTATATAGGTATATTCACATATTATATATTTAATACATACATATTTAGAAGAGTATAAAAGTCTTCTAAATTCAGAATAAATAAAATGGTAAGGGCATAGGGAGGGAGGAGAGGGCAAAGGAGGGATTTTTAGAGGGGAGCATGAGGAAATAGGTATAAAAAGGTGTTTAGATATATGGGGATGGGAGGGAGAGGAGGAAGTCTTGGAAGGGGTAGGCAAGTAATAGGATGGCAAGGTAGTGGGTACAAGTAAAGTAGAGAAGGTAGGAGGGATAGGAAATGAGATATACACAAACAAAAAACAAAGATCAGGAGTAGAATTTGTTTGGGAACGTATATATCTACATATGTAGGTATATGTGTATGTATACATCTATAACTATAGAGAAACATATTTAAACTTTATTCCTTTGGGGGAGGGAAAAAAGAACAAAGTAAAAAAGTGCATAAGAGAGAACAAAGAAAACTCACAAGAAAACAAAGAAAAGATGGATAATTCTCAATATAATGTGTATTATTTATCATACTGGCTTTCTTGAAATGAAAATTTATTTTTACATATTTTGAATCTTCTTTTATGTTCTGCTATGCACACAACATGCTTTTTGTCCTTTCTTACTTTGTATTTAAGTTCCAACATTTAAGTTTATGATATGTTTTTGTTTCTTTTCTCTATTTTGTAATTATGTTCTGGTGTTTGAGTCTAAAATAAATTTTTTTTAATCTCTGTTCTTTCACATCCCTGAAAAACAAAAAGTGCTTCCTTAAATAGGTTGTCTTGTTTTGGTCACACTGATACCTGCAAATACTTTGGTATTTTTAAAAACTTTTAAATTTTCCCTGAAAAAGAAAAAGCTTACTGAAAGTTGACTAAATATAGTAGTGTTAAAAATCATTCACATCAGGCACATCATCAGCTCTTTTCTAGATAAAATGTCTACAATTTAGTTAATCTTTTCAGTTAAACAATACTCTATGGAAGTACTACAAGAGCGCAAATGAACATTTAAAAATTCTTTCCCAATACCAAAAGGCCATTAGTAAAACTAACGCATGTGTCAACATTTTAATTAAATATTTTAAGTCATCTCAGAGTCATATAGTTATAGTTTTTTTGTGTTCATATTGTTCATGTGTTATTGATATGCTATATAACAGATAATACATTTCGAATTGTTCTTTGTTTATTAACAAGCCCTTGTAATTAACTTGCTTTTAAATCATAAGTATGATACTATTTTAATTTCCCTCACATTCTCTACCCTATCATTTGAAATCACATTAAGCTGACTCTGAGAAGGCCACCTGGTGTAATACTATGACATTGAAGTGAGCTGTTCTGGTATGCAGGAAACACTGACAGTCTTCACTGCTGAAATCCATTTCTCTAACTGATGACAGAACTGGAGGAAATTAATTTTTGCTATTCATAAATACCTGACAGGTTTAATGTAAATGTTTTGAAAAAGACCTCAGCATATGCTGCACATACATTATATATGCAGCAGTGCACTGGAATATTGTGTTTCAAGCCCATTCAATTTCTAGATCACTACTGCTGAAACTGTTGAAATTTCTCAAATTACTCACAGATAGCAATTTTCTCCATATACATGTAAATAACAACAGAGGTCCCCATGAAACCTTTCAGTCACTGGAAAAATCAGCAATTTGACACTTAGGACAAATTTCTCAGATAGGAATACTGTGAAAATGCAAGCAAGCTTGACAAACCACTCAGGACTGCAAGAACTCTTTCTCTATAGTCAGAAGTCCAAAGTACTTACCTAAAGAATAGGGCCCATCACAACACTGCTCTTTTAGAATGGCTGCTACTATTGAAACAATACTACTCTAAATTGTTTTCATCTTTCATCTCTCAGTTCTACAAAGGTTGAGGATGTTTGTGTTCCCTTTATTTGGTATATTATATTCAAATCAATTCATATATTGTAAACATATAATATATACAAACATATCTGTGTGTATATATATATATATACACACACACACACACACACAAAACACATACATATATACACACCTATGTTTACATATATAATGTGTTTATATACATAATCATATTGGGCACATATATATACACATCTGGTTATTATAAATAGGCATACTTTACTTAATTATGCTAACAGCTCACATATATCACTGTACTGTAATATATATAATATTATATAAAGCTACAAAGTGCTTTATATATAATACATCTGAATAGATATATTCCTGCAAAAGTTTGTATAGATTACATTTTTTAAAATAATAGTCTATGATTTGATGATGGATTATTTTTGTGAAATAGGTAATTATCCCTAAAATAAGTAATTTAAAATCCCTAAACCTTATTTTCTGATTTATATTTTAACTATACAGTTAAGTTGGTTTTACCAGGTCATTTCTCATTCAAAGTAAAATGTTCTGAAGGGACCAACAATAATACTAACCCCAAAAAACAAAGGAATATGGCTGGGGTTGCTGAGAATCTGTAGATTTTTGTGAAACATAATAATAGAATCTTCATGGCACAAGCAGGATGGTGAGCAGTATGCATGAAGGGAAAGATAAATTAGAAGAACAAAGTACCAAAATACTGGTACTGTCACCAACCAGCTATATGACTTTGGTCAAGGCTTCAATTTACTTAATCAGTAAAATGATTCCAAAGTTTCCTTCCAATTCTAACATTTTATGTCTCCAAGATTTATTTCTGTATATTTCTGAGGTATGTAAAATTAAATGGATCTTTTTTCTTTGCTCTATCAGTTTAAATTCTAAAACAGGTGATATCAAAATAGAGATATAGATGATGTATAGATATGGAAACACAGACATGTATATGCATATACACAAAAGGTAACAAACCCATATGTGATATATTTAAAAGACTGAGGATTGAGGAGAATCGGTCTACATTATGTTGGTTTAGCATATAATTAGAAAAATACTCCATTTTGGAATTGAGGAATCCTGTTCACTTAATCTTTCCTAACTGGAGAGGACTATATACTAAAGATTATGTTTGTAATGAATAAGAGTATTGCTTCACCTCAAGGACAGAATAAAAAACTGGAAGGAATTCTAAGATTCTCTTCTGACAGGTGATTTGCAAAGTTCGCTCTCCTAATTTTCTGCAGAGGCAGAATTGGAATTCTGGTATCCTGACTCCCAGGTCACTGTTCTTTATATACTACTGCTGTTCTCTTTTTCATAAAAACAGAGAAGAGAGATGACTTGAAAATAAATGACTGTTGGAGGGGGAGCAAATGACTTTTAGATCAATTAATGGAAGAAGACATAAAGGAATTGATAAGAAAAGTAAATATTATTATAATTTTCTACAACACAGTAATTAATTCTATATTATGTTAATATTCAACTTATTGTGATGCTATATTTTGAAATTTGGGGGAAGAGAATGTTGCCTTTCTCTTCAGTGAACTCTACCATAATGTTTTCAAAAAATAGATTGAAAATAGATCACTTCATTGCTTAGCTGTATATTTTTATGATGGCCATATTCCTTTATTACTCATTCAAAGCACCAACAGGATTACAGGAAAACATGGGACAGAAGAGTTCTAAGTGAGGACACTATGTGGTACTGACTTAGAGTTTTGTACCTATATTCTCACACTTGAGTTACTTTTTTCTTTTCTAAATATACTTTCACCACAGTAACAGTATTACTATTCCTATATTTTGACTATTTGAACCTCATTGCTTCTCATCTAAATGAGAACTTACTCATGAATAGTTAAAGAGATTAACACAAAAAGGTTGTTTAATTGAACTAAATTGGTTATTTCATTATGATAAATGCAACTCAATGGCACCATTATTCTGAGAATCTAAAACTCCTTAAAAAGAAAGAGAAAAGATCTTAGGAAGCCGTCTGTCTATTGTCTACATAAACAACCTAAGAAAGGCGTTTTGGTGTACTGGAAAGAACACAGGACTGGGAGTCAGGAGACCTAAGGTCTAGTCTCAGCTCCATCTTTTGACTTTACATATGACCTTGAAATCTTCACTTTGCTAAGCTCCAGTTGTCTCATCTCTAAAAGGAAGGGAATGAACCAGGTGATCTTCAAAGTTCCTTCCAATACCACTTCAATATTTCAAATGCCTGTTATTTCACACTGCTTTCAGTTCAACAAACACTTATTAACGACTTAATATATGCACAAATCATCATATCTAACTTTTTAAAAATTCTATTCTAATTCTTAACTTCTTAGTTATATTTTTTGTTATATTTGTCTAGGCATGAAAGTGAACATTGAGTTCCCAATTATATTTTTACTATCTTTTCTTCCCTACAATTTTATTTTGCCTTAAGTATTTAGATGCTATACTATTCAGTGCATATTTATTAACTATGTATAATCATTTGTCATCTATGGCACTTTAAAACATTATATGGTTTCCCTGCATCTCTTTTTTTTGTGTGTCTATGTTTTTACTTTTTCTGAAATCATGCTCCAGATTTTGCTCCAAGTTTTTATTTTAATTATGTGAATCTTTATATTTCAAATATGTTTCCTGTAAACAACAGATTGTTAGAATCTGCTTTCTATCTATTCTATCCTCTTCCATTTTATGTGTGAGTTCATCTATTTCACATTCATGGCTTTGGCTATTAATTATGTCTTTCCCTCCACCCTGTCTTCTTGTACTTTTCCCTTTTATGACTCCCATCCTTTACAAAACAGAAGTGAAAGAAGATTGCACTTAATACTAGTGATCAATAATTAAAACAATCTTTCTGCTCATTGCCCCTCTTTTCTTCCCCTCACCCTAATCACAGATTTTTAGTCTTTCTTTCATAATAATCTCCCCTTGATGTTCCATCCTCCAACATTAGAAAGTGTCTTGATTATGACCACCCCCTTACCCATCCTGCTCTCCTTCTTCATCTTCTTATCCCAATCTATTTCCCTGTTGAGTTTAATGTATTTCAACACTGAACTCTGTGTGTGTATGTGTGTAAGTATGCATGTGAATGTGTTCAACATTTCTTTGTTCAGTTCACATAGAATTAAGATCCATGAGATGTCCATTTCTCTCACCCCTCTATCTATGCTTGTACATTCTTCATCTCATGCGCTCTTATTATGTGACATAGTATATCCTCTTCTTTCTCCTTTTATCTCCAATATGCTTTCCTTTCTTTTCCATTTCCTTCTTCTAAGAAATCAAGAACAAAACTACTCTCATACCCCCTTCTTGTCTTATTTAAGTCCTTCTACGACCCTTGAAGTTATTAGGATTGTAAGGGGACGCTCGTGACTTCTTCCCCTATTAGAATGCAAAGTAGTCAGCATTCCAGTTACTTAATTGCATTTACTTTTGTATGTGCTTCTAAACTTATATATCTGTATTTCTTACTCAGTTCTGGTCTTTTCTTCAGGAATTCTAAGAATTCTTCTATCTCATTAAAAATCTATTTTCCCCTGTAGTCCTATACTCACTTTTCCTGTATAAGTTCTATGTGACTGTTAGCCTTATCTTTTGCCTTTGAGAATGTCTCATTCCAAGCTTTCTTCTCCTTTGTAGTGGTAGCTGCCAAGTCTTGTAAGATCTTAGCTATGGCTCTTGGTCTTTCTTTCTATCGCTTGATATACTTCTTGTTTGACCTAGAAGCTCCTGATTTTAAATATGATGTCCCTTGTAGTTTTCCTTTTAATGTTTCTTTTATAAAGGTGACTGGTGAATTCAAATTTTACTTTGTCCTCTGATTCTAACAGATCACGACCATTTTTACTTGTAATTTCTTGAAATATAGCATATAAGCATTCTTGTCATGATTTTAAAATAGTCCAATGATTCTTAGATTATTTCTCCTTGACCTGTTGTCCAGGTTATTAGATTTTTAAAAATAATATATACATATCTGTATGTATATATGTATATGCACATGTTTACAAATGTGTTTATAGTTATGCTTATATATGTATAGAATACACACACAAATATATTACATTTTCCCCTTTTCCCAAAAATTTTCATTTCATTTAAATATTACTACTTATCTCATGGAGTAATTACTTTCTGTTTGACTCATTCTAATTTTGAGAGAGTCCAATTCTTGGATAAGGCTTACCATGTCTTTTCTAAGCAATTAATTCTCCCTGACCTTCCTTTCTCCCTAGCTGTCATTTTGCTTAATATTATATTTTGTCTCATTTCACTTCTCTCATATAATCTTGTAGTTCCTGTGGCTAAGACATTCTTTTCTCCGGAGCTTTGCTTGGATTTGTTATAGTTACTCTCTCTGGACTTACCTTTTCTCAATCCATCCTATTGCTTCATTGTGTTCAGCACTTTTTTCCTTTTTACTTATATATCCAGTCACTTTCTGGCTTGGGACTATATGTTCAGGTCAAACTTTGCTCTCTTCCATACTCTTGGTTATTGTGGGCAGGCTTTGCTTGGTCCTGGATTCAGTGACTAAGACTATGCCCCATATTCTTCAGGAATTCCTGGGGTTTGGCTCAATTCATTAGTGAATTTACTAAAATTTTTGGTTTTGGTTTTTGCCTTGGCCCTACAACAGATTCATATTTGCACAGTCCCAAACCAAGAGTTATCCTCATATTTCACAGTAACCCCAACAAGAGTCAATCAGATATAGTTGATTATGCTGGGAGAAAGTTCCTGAAAGACCCCAGGTGCTTTTCTTTCCAGGCACTGCACTAGATTCTGGTCCCAGGACCATCCTGTGGCTCCTACTATACGGGTCAGTGGTCTGCCTTGGTGCTGGTCCAGTTCTATTTCTTACTGTTGCTCTGCATGAGCTGCCTGAACACAGATGCCTGGGCATCAGGTTGTATTCTGTTATGGCTCAGGGCTTGAGATTCCTGGACCCTTTTGCCTGCTGTGGCATTAGCAGGGATGCCTAGAAACTGGATTGATCCTGTTTCCTACTGAAGTTTGGGCATAGGTTAATTAGGTTTTGGTCTAACTCTGTCTTTTACTATGATTTGGACTTGGGCTAGCAAGGTGCAAGGTCTGGTCTCTTGCTATGAGCTCAGTATGCCTCTGCAAGCTTTGTTCATTGCTTAATCTGGCTTGTCTCCACTCGGAACTTTCAAAGATTCTGGCAGTCTTCTTGTGCAGTTCTGGACTGGATAGTTGAGCTTACATCTATTTCTGTTTGGTTTTCTTTACCATCATTCCTTCTGATGCATTTTTAGATATTCACTGGGAGACAAGGCTGGGGGGGGGGGGGGGCGGTGTCAGGAAGAAATATGGATTTCTCTAGATCCTAACACACCATCATCTTCCCACAATTCACCTTGAAATAATTCCTGTCAACTGAACCAACCAATGAATGGAAAAGGCAGGGCTTGGTTGTGATTTTTTTTCAAAGTCATTAATAAGAAATTAAAGGAAATATTCTCCTTCTTACAGTTAAAAATAGTTATTAAAGTATATCAAAATTCCACAGGATCTCTAAAGTCTGACCTTAAAATTAGTAGTTCACTACCAGTGGTAGCAAGAAGCAAATTCAGGCTTTATACAAGTCAGATTTGGGGGCAAACTGAAGCCTACATTCAGACAAATATGGTATCTCTAACAGAAAATTGTTTTATAATGAAACTTTTTCTTTACTGGAGATTTTGGGGAAAATTAAAAGTGTTTTAAAATACAATGCAATAAAATAATCCCTCTTTTCTATTCCCATTACTACTAAGCTCATTTCAAGCACTCATCACCTGGTACTCAGACCACTATAATAGTACCCTAATTAGTCTTCTGACTCTAGGCTCATCCCACTCTAATCCATCCTTCACACACCTGCCAAATTAATCTAATGCACTACTCTGATCATATCACTACCCTACTCAAATGCCTTCAGAACCACAGTACTCTATTAACTAAGAAATAAAACATATATTCTTTAGCCTGGCTTTCAAGGACTGCCACAATCTGGCTTCAACTTACTTATGTCACATTATTCACCTTCAGGAAACTTACTTTCCTACCAAACTGGACTTCTCTGAATTCTTCATTTTCACTCTGTCATTTTTTGCTCACAACGATTTCCCCACTGCCAAAGCCTGGACTCTATCCCCCAACCCCCATTTTGCCTAATGAAATTCTTTCATTCCATCAAGGTCCAGCTCTAATCCTCCCTCCTCCATAAAGCCTTACCTGATCCTCCCAGCTGGAAGAGATCTTTCCCTTCTCAAATTCCACATAACCTTTTATATGGATCTCTCATTTGCACTTATTTTCTAATTTGTGCTATATTTATTCATGTGCATGTCTTACATCTCCTAATAGTAAATTCTGTGAGGACAGAGATTGTGTTTAATCCATAGGATCAAAGATTTATAGTTGAGAAGATCCTTAAAAGTATTCTAATCCAACCCCTTCATTTCACCAACAAGGAAACAGACCTAGGGATGGTAACTGACATGGTCATTTCACAGGGTCAAGCAGCAGAGTCAAGGATTCAAACCAAGGTCTTCTGACTCCAAATTCAGTGCTCTTTGTATTGTACCACATTCTTTTTATCGTTAGTGTTTTAACACAGCAATGTGCCTGTAGTAGGTACTGAATATTTATTGAATCAAATGTAATGATGTTTTTGAAGATATCATGGGAAAAAACAGAAACAATACTGAGACTTGCTTCAATACTTCAAGAAACGGGGATTTCATCTAGGTTAGTACCACTTTTATTGACATTGTCAAAAATTTGGGTGGTTTTCAAGAGTACCTGGAGCCAAAAAATTTAACACCTCATGGACAACTGGGTGATGAACCTCTAAACTTAACCCAACTGGCCCTTGGATGCATATGATACGTCTATGAGTTAAAGCCTTTGCAGCTTGGGAGAGCCTGTTCCAATGCTTTAGCCTTCTGAATCCAGGATCACTGTCATACAATAATGAGGTCTTAGTGGAGTAGAATTGAAGTGGAGGAAGACGATAGCAATCATAAGTTCTTTACTTTGTAAACTTTATACTTTCCGAGTATTTTTATTTCCATTACCTCATTTGATCAACATACTTATCTTGGGATGAAGGTAAAGCGGATATCACTATCTATTTCAGAGTTGAAGAAATTGTAAACTGGAGAGTTTAAATTGCCCAAGGTTAGAGATAAAAATAGAAAATGTTCATACCATCATCAGAAACAATGTCTGGAGCAGGCAGCATGAAGCAAAGCCTCAACTGCAGGAAAAGCTCACTCCTGTCTGGCAGGTTCCTATTGGCATTAATTATTTTTGCTACTAAGGTATCAAGTTATGTTGTTTGACACCATTAAAACACGTCAGCATCATCAGCAAAGTCCAGTGGGCCTGTCCTAGTTACAGCTCTGTTGAAGGTCACAGAATAAGTTAGTGACAGCATCCAGACTAGAAAAGAACATATCTCACTCCAGCCCAGGGGTTTTTGCATTATACCAAGACAGTTCCACCCACTCACCCTTGAAATCTTTTATAGCGTATAGCTTGGTATGCATCTCACAAAACATTATTTCCCAATTACTTCAATGGAGATTGAAAGCAGAAAAGTCTCAATAAATGTGAAAATTGAGTGCACTAATTGACAATGGCACCTATAAATCTAGAAGCAGAAAATCCATGATAAAAAAAATCAATATAGACAAAATTAAGAACCAAGAATCAGCTGTTACAAAGTTTTTTTTTAAAAAAAACTGAAATGATAGACATAATACCCTTTAGAAAATGCAACTTCTCATTTTAAAATATATACTAGAGTTGGAGTGTCTATCCAATGTTATTTATAAAAGTATATATAAGGAGTTCAATTCCCATCAATAGAAGGAACCAATCTATTTCAACATAGGTTTGCAGTAGTTTTAACAAGTATGAGATATATTCTCTAGGAGCAATTTCAACTCCTAGGACTCTTATCATGCTGAAGCATCTCAACATGCTTTGTGATAACATTAAAACTTAATCCATCCCACAGGTTTAATAGTTAATAATCAATGTCATATCACCTGCATCATATTTAGCCTCACATCAACAGAGACCTGCTTCAGAAATGCTGTAGTGCCTATTTTATATTTTAGAAATAAAATAAGAAAAGGGGAAAGAAATTTTAAAATTTCAAACAGGAGGCTTTCTGGTGTGTGAATTTTTTTCCTCCTAACCTTGGCTCTTTCTTTTCCTTTCAGTATTCAACACACAACACTGCAAGGTTGTCTCTTCAACCATGACACATTCTAAGACATTCTTCCCACTCACATTTGTCACTAACATGCACGCATTTACTTGATACATTTCATTTGGGCACATCATACCTAGCTAAGTTCCTTCCATCAGAAATATACATCCTAATCAGACAGTGAAGGACATTTGTACTCCAGAAATACACACAAATGTACACTCAGGAATGTGTTTTCCAAGTTAGCACATGGTTTGTAAGTCTGCCTTCCTATAACATATTTGGATTTTGAAAAGTTCTTTGTTACTTTTGAGTTTAGGGAGAATTGAAAGCTTCTTTGAAGCAAAGAGGGTTAATTCAGAAAGTTCTGAGTTTTAATAAAAGCTTCCTTGGGCTTTTAGGAGGATAATTAGAATAAGTCTTTTAATTATGTTGCCTAACTTTAAAAAAAATATATTTCTGTCTTCAAAAATACACATTGAAAGCATCGTTTCAATAGTAAGGCTTAGTTATAACTCCTACATTCACAGCAGTTGTTTTAGAAATAACCTTTACCAAGTATTATGTATTTTATTTTCAAAAATAGTACTACAGAGATCTCTTTAACATACAATATTTCTTTAAAGTGTGTAAAACTAATAGAAATAAGAAACATGTAAAAAAGAGTGCCAAGAGTTATGCCACGTTACAAGGATAGCCATACTCGATGCTTCATGTGGCTCAAACAATGGTTCTTGAACTTTTATGCTCAGCAAAGAATGTTTAAATTGGCAGCGATGAAGGATTTCGAGGCAGTGGGGCTTCCAGACCCATTACTGGGATCCTCCTCCTCCCACCCCTCGCTCTCTTCTTTCTTTACTTCTTTAAGACTTGAAGTGGAGTGGGTAGCTTTGTGTTTTCCCAGATAGAGCTACTATTGTAATTTTCCAGACAGACAGCCAGGAAGAGCAGGCAGTCTTAGGGTATGGGGAGGAATTTCCTGAAACACCTAGAAAACCTCAGGGTATATACCCTTTGAGAACTACTGGGCTGGAAGAAACAATGACATTTAAGAATGGGAGGAGGAGAGTAGGAAGGGAGACATATGAAGGGATGGAAAAAAGAAAAGGCACTTCTTTTCGTCAATTTGTCTTTCTTCTCCTTTCCCAGAGTTCTTTATTATCTTTCTTTTAGATTTGGTGATAAGAGTAAATAAACACTGCTTTCCCCACCCCCTACAAATGCTATAAGGGGCTCTAGAGTAATATGGCTATACAATTTGTTGAGTAAAATGAAAAACTAAATGGATTCCTAAAATGCAGAAGAATTCAGCCATATCAACCTTGAAAGAATTCAGAGAAAAATAGTATTCATTTTCAAAAACAAATTAAACTGTTAGGTATCAAGTTAGACCTTTTACTAATCATGTCACTAAAATATCAATCCAGTAATAGGTGTCATGGAGAAGTCACTTATTGCTGATGATCTTTTTAGTTAAAATGTTCTCACCCAGCAGCACTGAACCTTTTGAGATGAAATTTTTACGGTTGTTGAAAACAATTTTCTTAGGGTTACCCATTTGGCCTGTACTTCAGGATACTGCCAGTTTTCACTTGGCTCCCCATCATACCTTTCAATACTTTTTGATTACCTGGAGAATGCAAAAATATCGAACAACTCTCATGATAGGTGCCATGTTAAAATGAGTAGAGCTCCCTGTTGTGTCAACGGTCATACGTATTATCCAGTTTTGTACAAAGAAAAGAGGACCGTTTTTTTCCACAATGCTGCACCCCAAAAGTATACCATTAGAAAATTGCAATGTACTATTAGACAATTCAACAGTAGAAAATGATTGATATAGCATCACTCAAGTTTACAATTCTTAAAAAGATACTCAGGAATGATATCAATTCACAGGGTTTTTCTACCACAGAGAAATGTAACAATGCAATTGAGTAGTCCCTGGGTGATAATCATCAGAAATTAATGAAAAAGAGTTTCCATGAATTACTGTCTCTTTAGCAAAAAAAAAACAAACCAAAAAACAAAATTTAATTATTTCTTAAGAATTTGTGTAGATTGTACTAAATATTGGACCTAAGTTAATTTTCTGACTTCACTATTCTACCTTCCTTCCTTCTTTCCTTTCTCTCTTCCTCCCTCCTCTCCCTTCCTTCCTTCTCTCTCTCTGTCCACACAGGGAACCACTATCTGAGGGTGCTCTGCCTAAAGGAATAGAAATTTGGTCACTGAAACCTCACAAGATATCTTGGGATCTACAGGATAGATTTCTTTTTTCAAGGACCATACCTTAAACCTAAATCACTCAAATTCATTGATTGGCCAACAATAGGTCCCAGCTCAAGCCTACCTTACAAGTCAGAAAAGTTCCTCTTGAGATAAACTTTGCCATTTGAATTCTTTTAAGTATTAATATCTACTATAGTGAATCCTTCACAAGTATGTTTTGATGATCCAGAAAATGCTCCAGCATATTAGAGTTATATATATCCAGTATATTAGACCAGTATCTTGGTCACTGTTTGGATTCCAATAGCTCTGAGTGATTGTAAATAGCAATTGTTTCCATTTTGACCAGAAACCCTGAGGGTCTTCCCCTCCCTGACAGATTTTCTACTTTTGACCAGGTAAAAGAGGCCATTTTTTGCCTAGTCCATTTCTTACCTACCTTTAATCCCTGAATGGGTATTGCCTCAGACAAGTTGAAACCTGGGAAAAACCTTAAAAGGAGTAAGGTTTTTCACTACATCTGGGACCATCTCCAATAGTCCTGATCTATATCTTGCTACTGGAGATACAGGAGGGAGTGAGGCTGGTGACTTTGCACAGCCCTCCCTCACTTAAATCCAATTCACTTACAAGTCATAACATCACCTTCCCAATGTCATGGTGCTGTTCTTTGAGAATGAAGGACCAACAACAACAACATAAAACTGCAACCTTTCTAACACAATAAAGACTTTTGTATGAGAATTCTATAAACCAGAACACTTCCAACTAGTACATTTGAATAACTAGAGTGAAGTAATAATTAATGTTCATGATGACCCTGGGACACTCTAATATCCTGGAGCATTTTCTGGATCATCAAAACATACTTGTGAAGGATTCACTATACAATAGATATTAGTACTTAAGAATCCAAATGGCAAAGTTTATCTCAAGAGGAACCTTTCTGACTCATAAGGAAACACATCAGAAAACTGACTATAACACATTTATAATCTAAGAGAGAAAAAAATTTAATTTTTCTCTAGTGGATCTCAAAAACTAGTGTCCCATAACAGGAGTCTAAAGTGGAAAACCTCTTCAGTCGATCCTCACAAACGTAAAAGGACCAAGATTTATCCTAGATGAAGTCTCTCTTACATAACGCTGTCTCCGGGTCTACTTCCCCAACTCCTACTCCAATTGGCAGACCAGCACCCTAGAGAGTAGTTGACTACTTCTCCCTTTAGGGTTTTAGGAATAACGCTAAAAGGTTGTAGTTTTTAGAACTGTTGCTTATGAATGTGGTGGGTAAAAGATGAGATGATGGAGGAAACAAAGGTTCAATCTTCCAAGCATATCAATTTATTAAGCAATGCATGGCAACTGTCCAACAAACCAGGACCAGACTTCTTTAGCTTGTGCCTGGACCTCAAATAAGGGGGTAGACAAACTTTTATACATTAAAAACAATCAAATAAGGCCAATTAATTAAAATGAAACAATAAAACATTAGATAATCTGATTTCTAATTGGATGAAAGATTAGGGACTTTCCAAGTTGGGAGGGAGAGAGTTAACACATACAATTCCCTGAAATCAGAAAAATAGGTGTTCTACTCCCCACTCCAAGTGTCCATAAACAATCAAAGGAACACAGAAACAATAATTTATTGATCATTATGGAGCCAGTTTTCATATAAGAAATATGGGTTGCTTGAGATGTACAATTGTGAGAAAACTCCTTGCATCAATCTTTGGGTTGGACTGGGTTTTTGTTCAGCATAACTTAGGTTCTTAGTTAAGGGTCTCTAAGCATCAGGAAAAAGTGATCCTATTCCTCAGTCATATAGGGATAGAGTCAAACAATACCATAAGGTTTTCTCCCAATTTCCACAATTGAATGAATTTTTTTTCACAGGACAGAAGTTGAACTAGACCCATAATTGAGTGGAAACTAAGCTAGGTCCAGAATTGAGTCACAAGTTGGAGTCAGTGTGGTTCACTCAATGCTTCCAATTAATCACTTGCTGTCCTAATCCCCTCAATTCCCTCAATTCCTTATGCATTTTCATCTGGAATGCTCAACACTGACATTTAGTAAGGCAGACAATTTTTTTAGCAAAGGGTATTTACTAAGGTGGTATAGTAGGAAGAGTTGGTACAAGATATCCTCCCCAAAAGAATGGAGTATGCTATCCTCCATGTACACTCATGTACATGTCTGGGGAAAAGTTCTAGGCTTAACCTTGGAAATCATGTGTAGCAAAGGAGTAGCTAAGAGCTCCTGATTCCAAGAAGTCTTTTTCTCCCTTTCTGCAGACCTCATCAAGTTTCCCTTATGTATCAACCTTTCCTGGGCTTGGGAGGTTGGTGTTCTCACTTATATTAGAGTTGACTTTCTTTTTGCTATGTCCACGTTGTCGTTGGTGAATCACTCAAGTCTTGATGGAGATCCTGTCATCAGTTCTTGGGACACTGTTACTTAAGCTGATGGAATTTCAAATCTTCTGACTTTTTGGAGTTCAAAAGATCATCCTCTCACCAAGGGGAGGAAAGGGAAGAGAACTTCTATCCAGCCTTCCCATGACAATTCCCTTGATTATCAATGGACTAGTCAGCTGCCCTATGTATACATGTATCACATATACAAACACACATATATACACAGAGGTACAGGGGTATGTTTAATTCTCACCCTCAGTTTCAAGATATTTCTTTTATGGTATTCAATTGATAATCCAATTATCAGAGCACTGCATTCCTCCAAAATTGATTAAGAATTTGTTCCAACCTAGTTTATATCCTTGATAAAGTGACTAGTTCAATCCAGAAGTTAGGCTTTTTTTTTTTTTTTGTTTAACTGGGGTAGGACAAACTTTCATATTACATAAAAAAACTCTGATACAGTAGCCATAGCAAGGATCTTACCTGGCAAGGAACCCTCACTTTCCCCAAATCTTATGTAACAGCAGCCACAGCAAGCTCTGTCTGTGGTTTCATGATGGATGACATCTACTCTTAATGCCTCTTGACAAGCAGAAGCAGCTTTAAAGATTTTTATCATTCATGTTCCTCTACTCCAAAGTTTTAATTCAAAAGGAGGCACCAGGTACCCAGAATAGTCTGTTCTTGGATTTCTAAGTTTCATAAATGAAATGAAACCTGATTTGAACTTTAGGTGTTCATTACCAAGGAGAAGGGAATTTCCTGCAGCAAAACATTAGAAGCTTTTAAAAGTCTTGCATAAGCAACTGCAAATGAAATCTCCTTAAATCCAATAATCAATATTCAAATGGCCCAATGGGTCTCATCAACGTTCCTTCCAACAATACTATCATAACCAACCCATGGACCACATCCATAACCCTTCTAAGTTTGTTCTAGGGGATCCACTCTGTGTCCTGGGAACCTTCCTTGCCTTTTTTTTTTTTTTAATGTGAAGGTAACAATGGAGGATACAGGTCTTTCAAAAGTTCAACTCTCACTTTTACCACATGGCCAGTTCATTTTCTTTTTCAATCATAAATTTCTTCAGCAATATCCTTTACCCTGGATCTTCTTATATAGTCCTTCATTTGTTATGCATTATAGTTAGTTCATGCCCCTCCATGTACCTTTCCATACTTCAATGAGTGACACTTCATTTTCATTCTTTACAGGCTGGTAGTCTTGTATTATTTTTGTTCTATTCTGCATTCTATTGGGGGCAGCACAGATTTATGACCAAACAAAAGATAGAGAACATTATGAAATACAAAATTGGATAATTTTTAGTACATTAAATTTAAAAAGTTTTGCACAAACAAAGTCAATGCAATCAAGAGCAAAAGGAAAGCAGAAAGCTGGGAAACAGTTTTTATAGCCAGTGATAAAGGCCTCATTTCTAAAAAATATGGACAACTGAGTCAAATTTATAAGAATACAAATCATTCCCCAATTGATAAATGGTCAAAGATATAAACAGGCAGTTTTCAAATGAAGAAATTAAAGCTATCTATAGTCATATGAAAAAATGCTTTAAATCACTATTGATTAGAGAAAGGCAAATCAAAACAACTCTGAGGTACCACATGACACCTAGCAGATTGGCTAATATGACAAAACAGAAAAATGATAAATGTTAGAGAAGATGCGGGAAAATTGGAACACTGTTGCACTGCTGGTGGAGTTGATTCAACCATTTTGGAGAGCAACTTGAAACTATGCCCAAAGGGCTATAAAACTGCACATACACTTTGACCAGCAATACCACTTTTAGGTCTGTATCCCAAAGACATCATGAAAAATGGGAAAAGGACCCACATGCACAAAAATATTTATAGCAGCTCTTTTTGTGGTAGCCAAGAACTGGAAATTGAGGGGATACCCATCAATTGGGGAATGGCTGAACAAGTTGTGGTACATGAATGCAATGGAACACTATTCTTCCATAACAAATGATGAGCAAGTGGACTTCAGAAAAACCTGGAAAGACTTACATGAACTGATGTTGAATGAAGTGAGCAGAACCAGAACATTGTACATAGTAACAGCAACACTGTGAGATGACCAACTGTGACAGACTTAACTCTTCTTAGCAATACAAGGATCTAAGATAATTCCCAAAAACTCATGATGGAAAATGCTATCCACATCCAGAGAAAGAATTCTAGAGTCTGAATGCAGGTCGAAGCAGACTATTTTCTCTTTTTCTTTCTTCTTCCTTGTGGTTTTTCTCTTTTGTTCTAATTCTTCACTACAACATGACTAATGTGGAAATATGTTTAATATAATTATATATGCATAGCCTATATCAGAATTCTGTCTTGGGAAAGAAGGGATGGAGGGAGGGGAGGAAATTTAGAACTCAAAATCTTATAGAAGTGAATGTTGAAAACAATCTTTACATGTCATTGGAAAAAATCAAATACTATTAGGTAGAAAAAAATAAATAAAAAATTAAATAAAAATCCTGTTTTTACTCTGAAGAGCTTCCAGTATGTCAATATATAGATGCAATAAATATGTTTCAATGACAGCTTCAATAAAATTAAACCAGATGCTGGGTTCCTAGCATATACAGTATACTACACTGATTTTTTTAAATGTGAAAAAAAAATAGGAGAAGTATGTTCCATTTTGGAGCATGCATTCTATTGGGGGCAGAACAGATTCACAGAATACACTCAGAGAATGTGAGACTTTGAAAAAACCTTAGAGGACATGTAGTCCAATTCCTACCATTTTACAGATGAGGAAGATGAGACCCAGAGAAGAGAACTGACAATGTAACCCAGAAACTTAGTAGGACAATGGGAATTAAAACCCATGTCTCTTGACTCTTAGGCCTGTGTGCTTTCCAAACACAGAAAAAATAGATGTGCAAATAAAATGTCTTAAATAAAAGTTGCTTTAGCTTAAGAAAACAACAAGCTAAAAGCTAACTCAGAAGCACACATCTTGGAGATAGAAATTATCTCAAGAGATCCCCTGGTTCAGCCTCTATTTCAGGCAGAAAAAAAAACCCAAAACAATTTTATCTCCATTCTTCAGATGGAGCAAAAAGATAGCTGGATGAAAGCCAATGAGAGAATACATAACCCCCTGAGAAGGAACTGATTCTTTAGAAATATTAGTGCAGACTTTCAGCTAAAAGTGAAGTCTAGACAAGTCTAAAGTAACTTTAGGGAAACAGATGGGTTTATTTTCAGGCTGGAAAATCCTAGAATTCTGGAGTCAGCTTTGAGGTTTAAGATCATGGGATCACAGATTCAGAGTTAGAGTGAATCTCATTTTACAGATGAGGAAACTGAAGCCCAGAGGTCAAGTGGTACTCCCAAGATCATACAGGCACCAATTTCTGTTGCACTTCTAAGTTGCCTAGGGGAGTACAATTCTGACTAGGCCTCCCCATATGGCTAGTATTTCAATCAAGTTTCTCTAGAAGACTTTCCCCAGACCATAGCATATTACTTAGGCCAAAGGTACTAAGATAATGGTAATAGCAAAGTTGAACACATCATGATCACTTACTTCATGACCTAAAGATCTGTGAAAAACCAAAACCACTTGTAGAGACCTTCCTAAAACAGAGCTACCCATTTATGTAACTGATTAAGAAAGGAATGATGTATGTCACCATCCCAGAACTTTAACCCCTGAAAATGCAGCATGAGACCAATCTTGATTAGGGAGAACAGGTATACAATATCCTTTCCTGGTCTCTGTAGAGAGGTAAACTGTGGGTTTTAAGCATTGTACATACTTTCACACAGGGCTGCCATACAGATTACTTTTGCTTAACTGGTTTCATTTATTACAAGGGAGGGTTCAATGGGGGGGAGAGAGAAAGGGGGGCCCCAAGGGGAAGGAAATATCCAGAAATGACAATGTTGTAAAACTAAAAGAAATCTAAAAATATAACCTCAATCCACGAGCCATCATTTTCTACCTAAATGGATAATAACCATCTGCCTGCTTTTCTCAATCCGTATTCACAAATTTCTTTTGACATAACAAGAAGCTTCACTTGAAGGATGGGGAGGGAGGAGGAATTGACTTACTAGAAAATCAGATTAAGAATATTTTTAAAAATTCCAATAATACATTTAGAGGCAAACTGAATGATATTACTGTGTATAATGCCTCAGCACTGCATTAGAAATATCACACTAGGTGTGATATTTTCTCTCATGGAATGTCCATGTCCTCCCTTACAACGGTTTTCTTTGGAGACTTTTAAATTCTTTTAATGTACTTAGAAACAAATCCTGTTCTTGTTTATGTTGCTGCAACTGTTGTTCAGAAAGTGCCTTTTTCTTCTCTTGTGAAGGAACTGGCAGGGAGGGAGGAAAAGGTAAAAGGACATAAGCCAGTCCCTGATCCAAAAAATCAGAATGAAGTCAAATAATTTAAATCCAAACATTCACTTTAATAAGTGATGAACTGAGCTAAAGTATTTTTAAAAAAATAATTAAGAAACTTTACAACTATAATTCAATAAATTACAAATATTACCTGCACCAGTACAACTATTGTTGAGTCTGGAAATGGGTATGTTTTGAAGAGGAATAAAGTAATTCCCTCAAGATATGACTTGTCCTGGTAAGGAAAATGTTATTCGTGTGAAAACAAAAATTACTTTCAGGTATTCACCTAGGTAAAGAGGAACACTACATATTCTGTTGTCCTGGAATAGCATTATACTGAAAAGCAAGAGAAGTATTTCAGTACACCAGTGCCTTGAAATGTGCATATCCATCAAAAAGTATTTATTTACCACATGCTATCTGCCAAGCACTCTGAGGGATATAAAGTATAATATGATTCCTGTCCTTAAGAAGTGTACCAAGCTTTGTTGAAAGACAAGAGTTGAATGCAGGAAATGATGAATTGACAAATGGGTATATCAGGAAATACTTAGTAGTGTGCTAAAAATCAGTAAGGAAATGGAGATCAGAGAAAGGGGAGATCACTGTGGGCTAGAACTGCCAATAGAAGTGGCTGAGGAGATAGCAGTCCCAAAAACTAAGGAGGAGAGAATACCCAGGAAAAAGAGTTAGGTCACAATACAAATACTAGAGTGGAAAAAGGATGAGAATTGAGAGGTGATCATGGAATGCAGTTATCAAAAGTCACTTGTTAAGAGAATAGTTTTAGTGGAATGGTGAGGTCAGAAGCTGGGATTCAAGAGTGGGAGGTGAGATATTAGGGATAACAAGTATAGATAATTTTTCCTAGGAATTTTGCTGGGAAAACATGAGAGCTAGAGGACAAAGACTGAAGAAATAACAAGAAAAAATGATCTATCTGTTTATGTTTGTAGGTAGCAGAGAAGTCAGTAGTTAAAGAAAAAGGATCGGTCATAAAGGTCAATGAATATTTGTTGTTCGAGTTCATAGAACTTAAAGCACTGTTAAATGAAAGCATTTCTGCTTTTCTTTCTAAGACTAGACCATAGAAAAGGAATATGTGGCATTTTCCCATGCTCAGGTAAATGTTTAAAGGTAATTTTATTTTTATACAACAAATCCTAGTTGAGTAAATAGAATTTTTTATGGAATGTCCCATATATATATAAATTTACTCTCCCTTTCTGAGTGTATTTTTCTGCTTTTGTTTTTAGGAAGTAACAAGGATTGGAGAAAAACTCACTTCATAATTCACATAACTCAGAAAATTACATTAGTCTACCCATAATGTATGTTAAACAATAGTGACAGAGAATTATAGAGCAAGGCACATCAACATTTATCATCCCAAAGAATCAAATCAATTAAGTGAGAAAACAAAAGCTTTCCTCTCTTAAAAATTTGTATTTGTAATAATATATATTCAATTAATTGGCTTGAATATAGAACTAAAGAACATTTTACTATAATTACTGCATAGAATTTTTATGCTCCCTTGCATGAGTTAACCTCTCTTTAAGAGATATATGAAATGCAATACATATTACTATATCTCCCAAAATGAGGCATTAAACTATCGATATCTTGTTTTGTTTTTCCTTAAGTAAATATTTAGGAAACTAGTTTGATTTGGTAATTAAACCCAAGACTAGCCACCAAAGTATTACCATTTGGAAAGAATCCAAAGACCCACAGAAGACCAAGATTTAAAATCTGACTCTGCTACTTGGTCCCTGTATAACCTAGAGTAAGTTACTTAACCTGTCTAAGTTTTAATTGCTTCATGTGTTAAACGAGAGGATTCAACTAGTTGAATTCCAAAGTTCCCTTCCAGTTATAATTCTATGACTGCATGATCTCTACCATGGGTTATCTTTAGATTAAGGAATCTTCTTTAGGAAGTTCCTACTCAACTGAAAACATGTTATCAGGGAGGGTTAATATGTCCTCATCCATTATTGCAGCAGCAGAGTTTCATTTATCAGATTAACAGAGAATAAAATAGGAAAGGAGAGAGAAGACTAATGATGTTGATGGGGCAGTAAGAAAGGGCCAAGAACAAGAGGTGAAGGTGGGCAGGTCTAAAGGATCAACAGAATCAAGGTTCCTAAAAAGCCAAGAAGAAACATAAAAATCCTGGACTCTGACAGTTAAAGAGTGGAGGGGAAGTATCAACTACAGAGAGAAGTAGTATGAAAAGCTGAAGGAAACCAGAAATAATATTTACCAACTTGACAGTCTCTAAAACTATTCAAATATAATATCAAAATGGTTCTGGATGGAACCAGGACATAATCAGTGTCCAGTCTTTGGTTAAGTTAGGGTTTAAATATCAATAGAAGAAGAGGTCATGACGAATGGAGTTGGAGTAAAAGTAGCATTTTCAAAAGTATAAAACAAATATTTTAAAAAGTATACCGGACTGATTGATAGATGAATAATCAGGAACCTATAGGTTTTCTTCCTCATTCCTCAACTACACAATCTATCACTGCCACACAAATATGGAGGGACATTACTCTCTCAAAAAGATACAAAACAAGTATCAAATATGCTGTAGTATTACCATCAAAGATGAATTAAATACTCTGTAAAAGAACTAGGCTTACTCTGAAAACTATTTTCTCCCTAAGACTACAATTTTACAGCTACAAATAGTAATATATATAATAAATACAATACAACTTAGTAATAAGAAAACAAATTGGCAACAACTTTACATAATCCACTTATAAATTACTTTATTATTTATACATTTTTCTGAATTGCAAAAACTATGAAAACTACATGAGAATATTGAGATTTTCTGAGAAATCATTGAAAATTCGGCACATAATGTGTGACAAAACAAACTAATAGACTGATATACATATATATGTATGTATACATATGGACCTTAGATAAATATTTAGGAATAAATAGGGCAACTATGGTCAAGTATTTGTAATTTGCTTGACATAAAGAAAAAAATCTGTTTTTGTAAATTCAGAAAAAGCATTTTCTTTCCCATAGTCATCCCAGAAAAATCAACCATAAAAGATAGGTGCCTAAGATGCTTCTGGGGAAGTTATAATAGATATATAATAGGAAAAAATTCAAACAAAAATTAGAAGTTTAAGAGAGCCTGCTATAATAAAAATTTTGTTCTAATAACTTAAGAACTATAATAATAAAAGCAACTAATATGCAACAATGTTCTAACATTTGCAAAGTACTCATTATCTCATTTGATGCTTAAAAAGAACTCATGAGTTAGGTACCAACTCTTTACAAACTGGCCCAAAGAGGTTAAATTACTTTTTAGTACATGGTAGAATTAATTAGTAAACAGTAGGAAAACCCAGTTCTTTCCATACTCCAAGCTGAGTGACTTTTGTTCTTCATTATTTTTTCTCTATAACAGTACTCATTAAAAATAATTCTTATGAATAACTTGTTGCCAAATTAGGGGGAAGTATTTCCAAATTTGCTATAATCCTATTAAGGCTAGTCTGTCCTTCCTCAAGTGGCATCCTATAAGATAACATCAATTCTGTAACTCAGGATTCCTCAGCACCCTGTGCCCTTTGGGACCCCTTCCCCTCTGATTCCAGAGGGTTGAGAGTAGACACTGAAGAACTCCTCCCAGATACTCCACTATTTAAAGATGGCAGCTAGGCATTCACCTCATCATTTCCCATCCTGCTACTCTCCTGGACTTCATGATCTTCAGAAACTCATCATTCTGCAAGATGAAACTCTAAGACAATATCAAGAAGTTCTGAGATGAGGAGAATGAAACAAGAGGAAGCCCATGTCATAAGCCTCAATTTTCTCAGTAAAGAAGCAAGATCCTCCACTGAGGTTTGAGGAAGAAAGAGTTTTGGAATAGATAGCCCCTTTATTGAGTGAGATAGGGATTAATTAGGGAGGAATTAAAGTTACAATGTACTCAATCTGCATGATTGGGTTGTTTTCTCTAGCTACATTCAGGAGACCATCAGTAGAAACAGAAAATGGTGGGAATAATACAGGTTTGGTAAGAGATGAGTGGTGACTGGACAAGGAGTTCAGTGACTCAAGAATTGAGAAAAAAACTATTACTTAGTACCCTTTCAGTCAGCTATGCCCCTACTAGGTCCATTCTGTAGAGACCAAAGAAAAAGAGAAAGAACCTATCAGTAGAAAAATTTACAGCAGCTCTTTTCAGGGAAAGTAGGAAGGAGGGTATCCTTTAATAAGGTATATGAATATAACGGAGTACGATGGTACATGAAGAAATAAGAAAACGGACAGCTTCACAGGAAACTGAAAATACCTCTATGAACTGATGCAGTGAAATGAGAACTAGGAAAACAATTTTGTCAAAAACAACTTTGAAATACTTAGAACTCTGTTCAATGCAATGATAAACCATGAGTCTGTAATAATGAAGATGAAACAAACACACCACTTTCCTCCTGCTGGAGAAGGGTGAACTTAAAATACAAAGAGACACACATTTTCATTATGACCAATGGGTGGAATTTGCTTTGCTGGACTTACGTATGGATAGGATGATGGTTTTCTTTTTTGCAGATTTTATTTTTGTTGTTGTCATTGCTTTTGTTGAACTAGAGGAGGAAGGCAGAAGGATGTAGTTGGAGGGATAGATTATAAGTACATGTGAAATTAAAAAAGGTATTTCTTAATTAGGAATAAAAAGAACAGAGGGTAATATAGACTCACAATGGCTAACTATGGGTTAAGATTGGAAAGAGAGGAAAGTCAAGTCAGAGCAGAGCTGATGACTTGAGATATCACTGAGAGATGGAGAAATGACAGAGCTAGAAAGGTACCTAACACACACTACATAGTAAAGGCACGATGTGAAGGCAATCTTGACAGGCTCTCAGAGAACTGGGCTGACTCAAGATGAAATTCACTGAGGATAAAGGGAAAGTCTGACACCCAGGGCCAACAAATAATGAACTTCATAAGTATAATATGAGTTATCGCTGGGATGTGGCAGTGAAAAAAAAAAACTAATATGATGTACTTGGCTGAATTAAGAGAGCCATGGCTTCTAGGAAGAGAAAGGTCTTAGTCCTGCTGCACTCTGACCTAGTCAGAACTCATCTGGAGAACTCCATTCAATTTTGGAGAGATCATTTAAGAAATACACTGTGATAAGCTGGAGAGCATCCAGGAAATGACAAAAAGCATGGTAGAAGTTCAGCTTTGGATCCCTATGCCATATGATGTCTAGCTTCTTTTGAAAGAACTAGATATTTTTTAGTTTTGATATGAGAAGATTAAAAGGAAACATGACAGCTGTTTTCAAATATTTGGAGGTCATCACATGGAAGAAAAACTAGACTTCTTTTGCTTGGTCCAGGAGAAATGGGTGCAAAGTGGCTATGAGAAAGCCTGAGGCTCAATGTCAGGAAAATCCCCTAACAATTAGAACTAGCCAAAAGTAGAATGAGCTGTCTCAGAAAAGTGACTGATTCCTTGTCTTTGGAGATCTTCAGTAGGGAATGGATGACCTCTTTTCCTTCATGTTATACTGGCAGTGAGAATTCCTTTTGTGTATATTTTGGGATTGAGAGGTAGCAGGGCAAAGTGGAAAGAGATAGTCAGCCTCAAAGCCAAAAAGTACCAAGGCTGTTTAACTCTGGGTCCTAAGTTACATAACCTCTTAGTGCTCTGGGCAATTCAAACGTACCAAGCTCTGCATTGAAAGATTAAGTATCATCAGCCAGCAGTACCCTCCCCGCAATGAAATCACATGTCCAGTCCCTCCACTTTGGGCTCCTTCTTCACTCATGCTCCCCAGTCCAAGTCCTGTCCTCCCCTAGGATAATACCACTAAATACACAAGTTCCTTTGGCCTGTTCTCATAACATAGACTCAACTTCACTATCCTGGATGACTTCTTCTGGATATCCTCCAGCTCATGTGATACCAAGAACTGAACACAGTACTTGAGACGATGCTTGAAAACAGGAGGACCATCATTTCCTCATCTCTGGAAGCTCTGCCCTCTTAATGCAGACTAAAATTATCTTTTTTCAGCTGACTCACTGTCAGTCTATTAAAACCCTCAGATCTCTGTCAGTAGAACTACTGTTTAACCATGCCTCAGGTGCCATCTTGTACCAGTGAAATTGGTCTGGAGTATCCAAGCACAAGACTTACACATCTAATGAATTTCATTTAATTATATTCAATCTAATGCTCCAACCTAGGAAGTTCTTTTTGGATTCTATCATCCAGTTTGTTAGCTGCTTCCAGGTTTGTGTGATCCACAATGTGAATGAGCATGCCATATAGAACCTGATCCATGTCATTATTAAAAACACTAAACAGTAATAAATAAACACGTAAATGCTTGCTGACCGACTGACTTCCCATTAATTTCCAGAAACATATAATAGGATTATTGACAGAGTCAATAATTCGTATTGTATTTGAATGACAATGAAAACCATTAGGACCAAAGTATTATCTCATAGTCAACACCAAGTGTTTACTAGGAGTGAAACAGAATGGCATAGATCTTTTTCTTTTTGTCAGAGGCAGACTAATTTCTTAGGGACCGCAAGGTGGAATAGTGAATAGAATGCCAGGCCTGGAGTCAGGAAGACTCATCTACCTGAATTTGAATCTGGCCTCAGACACTTACAAGTTGTGTAACCTGGGCAAGTCACTTAATCTCTGATTGCCTCAGTGAGTTCATCTATAAAATGAGCTAGAGAAGGAAATGACAAGAAAACCATAACTGGGGGTCAGGAAGAATAAGACACAATTGAAATGACTGAACAAAAAAATTACTACTTCTTAGTATATCATCTGAATATTACTCAAAGTAGGACAATATTTTTTAAAAAAAGTATCATATGAATAAATTAAACCTTAAGTCAAGCTACATTGAAGCTTTAATTGATGTTAAATGAGCAAACAAACTAGCTACAAAATGCAAGAACCCATACAGTTCCCCATGTCTTTCACAAAACCCTCTTTATAATATTGTGATTAGGTCAATCACTAAGGCCAGATACTCTTTTTGAAAAAAAATAATAATAGATGGCAAGAGAAACCTTGATTAGTCACAATCCATTCAGAAGAAAGCCACTGTCGACATAACACTAGACAGCAGGTACAGCTTACTTGTCACATCTGCCATTTCTTAGCAATGTGACCACTTAGACACACTCCCTTCTCTTAAAAGAATATTCTCAAAGAACCACTTTATACCTAGCTGACTTTAAGTCACAAGGACTCCCAGCCATGTTACAACACTTGTGAGTCTTATGCTGGAAGACAATATTATGACCACATCATTGGAACACCTAATTTTGCCAAAATAATTGGGATGATTTTGTATCTGCATCCTCGGTGCCTAGCACAGTGCCCACAACATAGGAAGTACTTAATGAATGTTTTTTGATTGACCGACTTCTGAACATGTATTTGAGAGAGATTTCCCATCCCCCCAGTTCAAGAACTGAAAGTGCTCAAGAGAATTTGGTTATTTCCAACCACACAAAAGAGACCAATCTCATATGGGAATATTGGCCAATAATTAAGGAGATATCAGTTGCCTTAGCAACAGATTCCTTCCCAAATAAGCGCTGTTTTCATGACAGCAGCCTTTAGCCAAAAGGGGAATTAAATCACTGAAATCAACAATTCCTTTGTTTAGCAAACAGAACAGCTTTCCAGGTCTCAAGAAAACAGACCCCTCGCAGTTGGTCTAGCATTGCCCAAGCTAGCAGTTGTTTAGGTGAATAAGCCAACCTCTTGAATTATAGGATTTATCTTCAAATCCAGTACCAGCTGAATTATTATCTTTTGCCTAGAGAAAAATAACAAAAGATAAAACAAGGGTATATATTAAGTATCTCACTATATGGGATATTACACAGCTCAGATATACCATTAATATCAAGTTATTGATTTATATTGCAAATGGACTAAGTTTATATTTCTTATATGCATAAATCAGATTGCAATTGAGTATGGTTCCGAATATCTAATTTTCAAATCTTCATAAAATAAATAACTGCTTAAAAATAATTTTCGATATGTTGAGACAGACGATCACAGGATCATAAGATTCAGAGATGAAAAAGACCTGAAAAGAGCAGCTACTCCCACTCCTTTACCTTACAGAGGAGACAGCTGGGGCCTAGGGAAATTAAATGCTTTGGTTAGGCTTATACAGAAGCCTAATATCAAGTAAAGCAATGTGTATGGCTCACAACAGGAACTAAGGTAATTAATATTTCAAAATTATGATGCAATCCACTGAAATCATGATGGGTTATGCATGTTAAATATTCTCATGTGCCCCTCCCCCCAAAAAAGTTTCCCTATTGATATTTTCTAAAGAAAAGTCTAGGTGGGTTTGAACACAGTGGCTATTATCATAAGATGATCACAGACTAAGTTAGTATTCCTTTGGTCTCTGAGTTCTGGAGATTTTAAAGCTGTTTTGAAGAACTTATACCTCAAATTTTCTAATTATAGAATATGATTTTATTTAAAAAGAAAAACAACCTGAGATGCTAGCACTGAAATAATGTCTCTGAAGCACTTTCCTCAAGGGTCCAAGTAGGGAGAGACTGAGTTCCACTATTACTTAAATATCATAAACTCCCATTTATCCAGAATGGTTGGGTAATAGTGCTATGGTTGAGAGTTAATTTACAAGTAAGCTATGCTAGGTACCCAGTTAATGCAAATAATAAATCACCTCATGGGATCACATGTAGCAGAATAATTATCTCATTTGATCCTCACAACAATCCTGAGATAGGTGCTACCATCAACCCCATTTTACAACTGAGGCAAACAGAAGTTAAGTGACTTGCCCAAGGTCACACAGCTAGTGTCTGAGGTCATATTTGAACTTGAGTCTCTCTGACTACAGGCTCAGCATTCTATCCATTGCATTACTTCAGATGCATATAATCAGATATGAGCTATTTGAAAGTATAATTTTGTAAAATATGGTAACTGATTCCAGTTGAACAGAAGTATGTAGTATGAATTCAAGTAATGTGACCCCTTTGGGGGATTGCTGGCATTAATTGGGAGGTGACTGCACATTCATTCAGCAGCCATTTATTAAGCTCCTATCTGAGTTTTCTGGTTCTTTGCATTTCACACTACTTTCTGCACTTGCTGAACCCTCACAGCTCATGTATCAAGAAATACCCTCTCCCCCAAAATCCTATGCCAAGACTTCCCATTTCTTACCAGTCTCCTGCCTCCTGCCTCAGCTCCAACCAAACTGTGGATAGTGTCAATTACCAAATTTTCCTCATTGTGTTACTCAGAAGGCTGTGAGCTCTATTTTATTTTTCTTAATCAATATAGTTTAACTTTTTCTATGTATCATACATGTTGTTTTTATTAGCCAGTTTCTCTTCCTCAAAGCCTGAAAGACCTGAGTTCAAGTCCCGTTGCTCGTACATACTGGTCATATATGGACAAGATACTTAACTTCTCAGTGGCATAGGCAGGTTTCTAAGACTCTAAGTTGAACAATATTTATTGATGTGCATTGGTAGAGGGAAGTTAAAAAAATTAAAAATTAAAATCATTAAATTATTGGAAGACCAAAAGAAGAAATGAAATTTAAAAAATCTTTCTTAAACCAAGATTACACTTATTAACCTTAAGTTTTTAAGAAAGAAGAGGTGTGGCTGGCAAAGGAGCTGCTAGTTGAGCTTTCCTACCCTTAGTAACACTCACTAACACTATTTCCTTTCATATGTCCATCCTTCCCTTCATTTCAGCCACCAAAAAGAAATAAATATCCAAATCAGTTTAACAAAACAAATATTCTTTCCCAAGGCTGTACTGAAATTTAGGCATGCTTCCTTTTGTTCCAAGTTTCTTCACCCATTTCCCAATAAAATAAAGACTTCCTTGTTATTTCAAGGACTTGTAATTTGTTCTTGCTCCGCTTACTAACACTCCAAACTGGTAGAAGATCTACGAGTTGATACAGATTAAAAAAAATTTATCAGCCTGTAATTAAGTTATACATATGAGTTTATACAACCTTAGCTACACCATTGTCACCTAAGAAACATGCAGACCAGTAATCAAAGTCTTTGCAGATTGGTAGGGCCTGTCTCTTTGAGAACCCAGGGTCATAAGGAGGTAGAAAAGAGAAAAAAGGCCAAAATACTGAACCATTGCTAAATAAAAGTCTGCAAATCTTTCCCAAAGTTTTCCAAAGGTGAATAAATAATTCCAAATTAACAATGACCCAGTGAAAAATACTAGGGCAACAAAACAAATCCTTTGCATTTGTACAAGGTTCTTAGACATTCTATAAATAAGTATGCTTTTTTGCACACTTGTACTTTCTATCTTTAGGCTGAAGCATACCTACTTTCTAAGACGTAGCAGACCACAGCCTTAATGACTGCATCCAGAAACGTCAGTCATCTCAAAGAGGAAATGAATTCAGTATAACCACAATAAAACTCAAATTCAGTTAGAATGCAAAGGATCTTCACACAAGGGACAAATGAGGACAGATTTGAATTTAGGAAAATGGCAATGGAAAACATCATTTGAAGGAAAAAGGAAATAAGGAACACTCTTCTCCACTTCACTGATTCTCGTTATGGCCATTCTCCCTTGTTTGCTTCTATCCATGCTTCCTTGCCTAAGGTTGTACCCATTTCTTTCCCTGATTATACAAAAAAATGGGAGAAAGTGTTAACATTAAGACAGAGTTACCTAGTCATCTTTTTTTAAAGATTCACTCAAATTAAATTAGCAATCAGATAACAAAATGAAAAACTACTATAACTCAGATTTATATAATGATAAAATATACATATACCCAGTCTTCTGGCTTACTTTAGAGTTACATTTTGCTTCAATAATATATATTTAACCTCATCTTTAATTTTTAAAAAAATTGACATAGTCCTAACATTTTATATGATCCAATGAAATTCCCTCTGCAGCTATAAATAATAAAAGTAGATTTGTCATGGATTTTTTATCTATTTTAGGATTTCAGATTCTAAGCCTGAAATTGGTTAATGATATTATTTAAGCAAAGTTATTTCACCCAAACACTGAAAGAACTTAAAATTCCCTGTTGCACTAAATGGGAAAATGGTGCCAATAATGCTGCCAAGAAGACAAACATTTCTATGACAGGGAAACCAGTATGTGGCTCTCCAAATGTCAAAAACATGAGGTAGCAGTAGAGATGTATAAATGCTTGAATTTTCCAAGTTATTTTCTCTTGACTCAATTCCCCTTTTATTAAGCTGCAAGCTAATTTTATACAAATTGGGCCTCAATAAATGGATTAATGAAAAGAATTTATTAAATGCATATTATGTGACAAGTACTGTTAGGAGTACTGAGGATACAAACACAAAAATAAAACATATTCTGTCCTCAGAGATCTTGTACTCTAATGGGGCCAACAACACATATAAAGGCATGGTGGCCAGGGAAGAAAGTCTCTGGGGGAAGTCACAGAGATTGTCACTCAATGTGGAATACACTAGCAAAATAATTTAATCAAATTTGTGCCCTTCAAGCAGTATCAATGATTTTCTTGCAGTAGACCTGTGATGAAAATGCAATCTCTAATTTGCCTTCGTTTTTCCTTCATCCTGATACAAAATGCTGTGTGTGAATGAGATTGGACAAACCAATTTAGCTAGAGCTGCAAGTAGGCTTTCCTCGTGACTTTCAGGTAGTTAGAACATTCTGTGCCTTTAAAACTCCCAAGAACCTATTGGCTTAGACAGATACCCAGACTCAAAGTCAGTCAGTACAGAATGAAAAGCAGGACTGAGGAGCCTGAACTTTGGTACTTCCTGGCTTGACCATTCCAACACTGTCTATAGACATGGGGTGTAGGGTGTGTTCAAGGAGGACCAGTACCTTTGGTGTGATGGCTGCTGAGCTCTTTTCAGGGCTCTTTCCACCTTTGGTGTCCACCTGTTCTGCCTAATTCTCACCTGTGGCTCCAAGAAGCCGCAGCATGTGCAGCGACCACACCCCAGTAAACTGTTTCAGCAGATGGGCCAAACCAGGTTGAAGGTAACCTAGGGTTCTCAAACCCATCGGTGAGTTAGGGGGGTGTCTACCCCAAGCAAGTGAAGACTTCATCTGGTGGAATGGAAGAACGAGAACAATTTGTTCCAACAGCCATGAAGGCAGATGAAGCAGGTGATGTGGAGCACTTAGAGCTTGGTTACACATCGAAGATGCCAAGGTCATCCACTGCATCCTGAGCCATAGCCAGTCATCTTGACTCTGTCCTGCCACTGGACTATGATGACTCAGGAGGAGAGAGTGAGACTGACGACTTCAGGCAACTCTGCCTGACTTAAATCCAATTTACACACAAATCAAAAGACATTGCCCATATCATTTCACTATTATGCCTCAAAGTCCTGTGGTGACAGGCAAGTGATGAAGTAGCAGGTGCATATACACTGGGAGCTGTAGTCATGACCCTGCACACAGGCAGCCTAGGCCATAGGGTTCTTTCTCACTGGAAGCAGCGGTGGGACTCGGCAGCCCCTGGGTATCTGAGTAGCCTTTTAAGGATCACACTGCTCACCTCCTGGTGTGAGGAAGGGGGCTAGAAAAGGTGCCCTGAACATTGCTGGCTTATCCAACCCTGGCCTAATTACTGCGGCAGGTGGGGAATCCCACTATGTGGCCAAAACACAAAAAAATGTACAAAAACATCTGCAAAGATGATTCCACTCACCATTGGCACATGGAATGTGTGCACACTAATAGACAACACAAAATCCAGCACACATGAAAGAAGAACTGCTCTTATTGCAAGAGAACTCAACAGGTATCACATCCAAATAGCACCCCTGAGTGAAACAAGGTTGGCAAATGAAGGTCAGCTTACTGAAGTTGGAGCTGGATACACCTTTTCTGCAGTGGGCACAGTGAAGCAGAGTGCCATGAAGCTGGCATGGGTTTTGCAATCAAAAACTAATCTAATCAGCAAGCTGGTATGCCTGCCAAAAGGAGTGAAGGACAGGCTCATGACAATGTGATTGCCACTCACAGGAAAATGCCATGCCACGATCATCAGTGCCTATGCTCCCACCATGACAAACCCTGATGAAGTGAAAGAAAAATTTTATGAAGACCTAGAGACCCTTATCATCAATGTGCCAAAAGAGGACAATTTTATAATACTGGGTGACTTTAATGCTAGAATACGCTCAGACTACTAGACTTGGCAGGGAGTCCTCGGGAGGAATGGTGTTGGAAACAACAGCAATGGTCATTTACTGCTGAAGATTTGTGCATCACATGACCTTCTCATCACCTACATTGTCTTCTGTTTACCTAAATGCAATAAAACTTCATGGATGCACCCTTGCAGCAAACACTGGCATCTAATAGATTATGTGCTTGTAAGGAGAAGAGAGACAAGCTGTGACAGTGACAAAGGCAATGTGTGGTGCAGAGTGCTGGACTGATCATAGACTTATCCTTTCCAAGCTAAATATTCTTATTCATCAAAAGCACCGACCCCAAGGCAAAATGATTACTAGAAGAATTAATGTCAACAAATTAGAGCTCTTCTCTGAGCATGAACAGTTTGCTGCTGACTTGGAGGGAAAGTTGAGCCAACATAGAGTTGGCAACAGTGGAGCAGAAAAGGAGTGGGGAGCTCTCAGAGATTTGGTGTACAGCACTGCATTTGCTCATCTGGGTCAGAACACTCACAAACACCAAGACTGGTTTGATGAAAAATGATGGGGAAATTCAGAAGCTGCTAAATGAAAAATGAGAACTCCACAGGATTTACCAGCAGGATAGTTCATCCAACTCCAAGAAGGCAGCATTTAATTCCATCAAAAGCAAAACACAAGCAAAGCTTAGAGAGATGCAGGATTCCTGGCTCAGTAAGAAGGCAGATAAAATTCAGTTTTATGCTGATAGTAACAATCCAAAGCACTTTTATGATTCCCTGAAAGCTATTTATGGACCAAAAACTTGTGATGCATCACAACTACTCAGTACTGATGGAGCCACATTGATTAGTGATAAGGACATGACCCTAGAGAGATGGGCTGAACACTTCCATAGTGTTCTCAACAGACCATCATCAATCAATGCTGAGGCCATTGACCATTTACTTCAGTGTTGAAGTCAATCCCTCTTTAGCTCAACTTCCAACTGAAAGAGAGGTTTTGAGGGTCATTAGGCTCCTTTCATGTGGCAAAGTACCTGGTACTGATTCTATTCCAGCTGAGATTTACCAGGTAGGGGGACCATTGCTCATACAAAAACTGACTGAAATTTTCCAGGCTATATGGCAAGAGGAGGTTATCCCCCAAGAGTTCAAGGATGCCTTCATTGTCCATCTCTATAAGGGTAAAGGGAAGAGATTGTCTTGTGACAATCACTGGGGGATCTCTCTCTTAGTCATTGCTGGCAAGATTCTTGCTAGAGTCCTCTTTAATAGACTGATCCTTCACCTGGAAGGTGGGCATATACCTGACATCCAGTGTGGCTTCAGAAAAGGCAGAGGAACAGTCGATATGGCATTTGCTGTCCAACAATTCCAAGAGAAATGCCAGTAGAAGAACAGAGGTCTGCACACGACATTTGTGGATCTGACCAAGGACTTGAATGCTGTTGGTTGTGAGGGCTTATGGAAAATTATGTTAAGATTTGGTTGCCCAGAGAAGTTCATCAATATTGTATGTTAATGTCATGATGGCATGTTTGCCAGGTTCTGGATAATGGACAAAGCTCTCGTGCCTTCCCAGTCCTCAATGGAGTGAAACAGCGTTGTGTGTTTGCTTCCATGCTTTTTAGCATGATGTTTTCAGCCATGCTGACAAATGCTTTCAATAAGAATGAACATGGGATCAAGGTCAACTACCACATTGATGGTAAATTCTTCAATATGAAAAGGTTACAAGCCAAGACCAAAGTGAAGGGAGTGTTGGTACATGATTTTCTGTTTGCAGGTGATTGTGCACTCAATGCAGCCTCTGAAGCTGAGATGCAACAAAGTAAGGATCAATTCTCTGTTGCCTGTGCTAATTTTGTCCTAATAATTAACCCCCCAAAAAACACAGGTGCTTCATCAGCCACCACCACACCATCCATACATGGAACCATCAATTACAACAAATGGAGAAGTTTTGAATGCTGCGGATAAGTTCACTTACCTTGGTAATGTACTTTCCAGGGATGTACATATTGACAATGAGGTTGATGCACGCATTGCCAGAGCTAGCTCAGTGTTTGGGAGACCCCAAAAAAAAGTTTGGGAGAGAAGAGGTATTAGACTGACTACCAAACTGAAGGTCTACAGAGCTGTTGTGCTGACCTCCTTGTTATATTCTTGTGAAACATGAACAGTATACCAGCGCCATGCCAGGAAAATGAATCGCTTCCACTTGAACTGCCTTAGGAAAATTCTGAGGATCACCTGGCATGACAAGGTACCAGACACTGAAGTCCTTGCTCGAGCTGAACTGCCAAGTATTCAAACTGTGCTTCAGAGAGCACAACTCCAATGAGCTGACCATGTTGTTCGAATGCAAAATGCATGTTTGCCAAAAAGACTGTTTTATGGAGAACTCACATGGGGCAGGTGATCACAAGGTGGCCAGAAGAAATGATACAAGGACACTCTCAAGGTCTCTCTCAAGAACTTTGGATTTGATTGTGCAACACAAGAAACACTGGCACATGATTGCTCAGCATGGCATGCCCACGTAAGAAAAGGTGCTGTGCTCTATGAGCAAACCAGAATTAAGACAGCACAAAGTAAACACAGGATGTGCAAATTTGGGATATCCACCCCAAATATTCACATGTACTATCTGTGCCCAACCTGCGGTAGAACATTCCGAGCTTGTATTGGTTTGATCAGCCATAGTTGGACACACTGAAATTTCACTTTACAATGGTGATGTCATTTTGGTCCTCTTCAAAGACAAAGGACAACAACCGTATTCATGGTGCCATGGTCAGCAATGACATTAGAGTATCTTCAAATGTTTAATGTATTCATTAAATGGTTAATGTATTCATTAACTAATTCTCTATATCCCAGAGTATTCTGAGGCAGTTTGGCTGATGTTCTATGAAACAATGCTAATTTCATTTCAGAAGTTCCCAAAGATTTGGATGTCCCGGGATATAGCACCCCACAACTCAAGGGACAACTCTACGTTGAGACCATCCACTATCACTGTCTTGAATTTCAAGTCAAGGACTAGAGTAAGGGAGTGTATGAGGCTACCACAAGGCTGTGTCTTTCAAGAAGGATATTTCTCTGAACTAAGGTGGGCTGTGAGATGAGATTGTAAAGAACATGGGAGCTCCACTCACATGAGATCCTCACATACATTCATGCTACCTCTGAAATAACTGCTCCAAAAAAGACATTATGGGTATATCAACAATTATTAAGAAGGCAAGCTCACTTAAGAATCCAAGATTCCCAGGAGTCCAATAACTTTGGTGAACTCAGAAGAAGAGTTCTGGGAATAAAACATAACTACTCTTTTTTGTAACCACCATGAAACAATTTCTGGTTTACAATACGATAAAATAAAATTTTATTAAGCATCTACGTTAGTACTGAGGGTAAAATAATAGGCAGAAGGCAGTCCCTGCCCTCAAGGAGCTTTGCCATCTAACGGAGGAAACAACAGGCAAACTAATGTATCCAAAGCAAGTTTTAAACAGAAAAAATAGGAAATAACTAAAAAAAAGAAAGCAATGAAATTAAGAGGGGTTAGGAAAGGCTTCCTGTAGAAGGCGGAATTTTAATTTGGACTTAAAGGAAGCCAGAGAAGTCAGTACTTGGAGCAAAGCAGCGAGGGCTTTCCAGGCATGAGGGACAGACAGAGAAAAAGACCCAAGCCAAGAGATGAAGTGTCTAGTTCATGAAACACCAGGGGATCAGTGCTGCTAGATCAAAGAGTATCTCGGAGAGTAAGGCATAAGAAAACCGGGAAGGTAGGAGGGGGACAGGTTAAGAACAGCTTTGTTAATAGCACGTCATCCTGAAAACGCTAACCTCCTTTTGTCTCTCACAAGATCCAAGAAATAGAAGCAAGGTGGATAGATAGAAGGGGGCACACGATAGGTGTACCGCTCAAGGCTTCGGAAGGAAAGCATTGTCTTAAGGAGAATGCTAAACAAAGTAATGCTGATGAAGGTTAAGGAGACAAAGACAAGTTGAATGAAATTTCCCAATTACTGGAGGTTCCTCTGAACATCACGTCCTTTAGCATTCTTTTTAAAAATTATACAAATTCATCCATGCCTTAAAGAGAAATCAAATTCAAGAGGTACATGGTATAGTGGAGGGATAAATGGAGTGAGAAGA